>NC_053500.1:21200984-21803067 GCF_905171775.1 Rana temporaria | reverse complement strand
TGCGCGGTCATGCTACACTGTACCCAAACAAAATTGGCGTCCTTTTTTTCCCACAAATAGAGCTTTCTTTTGGTGGTATTTGATCACCTCTGCGATTTTTTTTTTTTGCGCAACAACTAAAAAAAGGCTGAAAATTTGGAAAAAAAAATACGTTTTTATTTTTTTCTGTTAATTTTTTTGTAAATAAGTTTTCTCTTTCAATTACGGGCACTGATATGGCGGCACTAATGGGCACCGATGAGATGGCACTGATGGACATCGATGAGGTAGTACTGACGGGCACAGATGAGGTGGCACTGATTGGCGGCGCTGGTATGCGACACTGATGGGCACACATAGGCGGCACTGATGGGCACACATAGGCGGCACTGATGGGCACACAGGCGGCACTGATGGGCACACATAGGCGGCACTGATGGGCACACATAGGCAGCACTGATGGGCACACATAGGCGGCACTGATGGGCACACATAGGCGGCACAGATGGGCACTCATGGGCGGCACTGATGTATACTTATGGGTGGCACAGATGGGCACTGCTAGGTGGGCACTGGGCATGGATGGGCACTGTGGGGTGGCGCTGATGGACACTGGGGTGGCGCTGATGGACACTGGGGTGGCGCTGATGGACACTGGGGTGGCGCTGATGGACACTGGGGTGGCAGCACTGATTGTTGCCAGTCAGTGCCCATTTGTGGGCACTGACTGGCATCTTTTTTCTTTATGCTTTTTTTTTTTTTTTTTTTTAAACTTTTTTTTTTTCTGTTTTTTTTTTTTTTTTTTTGCCCACCCTGGTGGTCCAGGGTGGGCATCCCTGGTGGTCCAGGGTGGCGATCCGAGGGGGGGCTGCGCTGATAACCAATCAGCGCGAACCCCCCCTGTCAGGAGAGCCGCCGATCGGCTATCCTCTACTCGCGTCTGTCAGACGCGAGGAGGAAGAGCCATCGGCGGCTCTTCCTGTTTACATCGTGATCAGCCGTGGTTGGACACGGCTGATCACGTGGTAAAGAGTCTCCGCCGGAGGCTCTTTACCGAGATCGGAGATGCAGGGTGTCAGACTGACACCCCGCATCACCGATCGCCGCGATGCGCGCCCCCACGGGCGCGCGCGGCATGAAATCCTGCAGGACGTTCTGGAACGTCCTGTCAGGATTTCATAACCACTTCCCGGACGTAAATCGGCCATAGGCCGGGCGGGAAGTGGTTAATGAAGAAATTCATGGCTGGAATTTGTAAAATCGACTGAAAAAGATTTCCTGACAAAGGAATAACATTTTTTAATTTTTTTTGTAAGTTTAAGCTCATATAATGCTGCACCCTTGCTGTCTAACATTTTTAAATAAATGCTCTAAATTAAGCAGCATTAGGGTTGAAAAATAAAAACTCTTTCTAGGACAGTCGGTCAGCTTCTACTTCACATTTTATAATCTCATCTAGAAAGATGGCAGCTGAAATCTTAATGTGTTTTTTAAAGAATAACAAATGTTTTTGTATGGTAACTCTTTAGGACTGTGCTTGGTTCAGTTATGGCCCCTGGCAGAGGTCTGTCCTCTGCAGTGATAGATTTAGAAACCAATTTAAGTCAAAATATATATCAAGGTTCAGATTGTCTCCGTGTTTGTTTGCAAGGGTTTATGCATGAAACAGTGTTTTTTTTTTTTTATTGATTTTTTTTTTTTAAATATAACGTACGCATAGAAGTGGCAGTACAATAAATGATGGCATCGTCAACCAAGGCTGTCATGTACTCCATTCTGCGAATCTCTGAAACGGCATGTAGAAGCTGAGTCTGAGAGGGGGTGTGCCAGTCACCAATGCATTTGGATGGTTCTCCTGGCAACTAATAGGATGTACAAGGCCAGTTTATTTGAGAGTTTTCAAATACCAGGAAAGGAGAGACCTAATAGGTAATGTATTGGGTCCAACGGATAGGGGAACTTTAAGCAGCCGCTGGAGAAGAGACATTACCATATTTTAAAAAGGCACTGTAAGTTCACACTGCCAAAATACGATAGTGAGAGCCCTAATATTTTACCACATCAGAGAAAGCGAGGGGTTATGTCAGTGTACGATCTCGGGTGTTCTGTACCAGAACATAAGAATTTAAAAATTTGTCTCTCTCTGTGCCACACACCTGGAGATTTTTGATGTAGAGGACCAAATCTTGTCCCAGCAGGGGAGGGGGATAGGGCATTGGAGGATAAGTGACCACTTACACATGTATACGTGGGAGTTTTCAGTGAGAGTGGGAACCTCATGAAGAATTTTATAAATTGAAGATATTAAATGTAGTTGATATGGACCCTGAGCACATATATACTCAAAGGTAGTGGGTTTAGGCAGTGTCAGGGATGGGGAATGCGTAGAGAGTTAGTGGATCTGGAGATAGGAAAGGAACATATGTTTTGGGATATGGTATTTAGCTTGGAGGTCCTCAAAATTAAGAAGAATGCGTGTAGCTGGGTGGACAAAATGATGAAGCTGAAACAGAGTAGGATGAGCCCATAAAACCATAAGTGAGTGAGACAAGCAATCAGGAATAAGGGGATTGAAAAGCATGTTGGATAAATGGATAAAGGTGGGCATGGCGAAGAGAGAGAGAGAGAACTTGGTGGAACAAGAATGCCAGATCTTCAAAGTGAAGAGCATTGGTGCTAGGCATAAATCTTGCAGTTTAAAGTCTAAATGCAAGGAGGGAGACCAGATTAGGTAGCAGGGATGAGCAGGGTAGAGGGAGCCCATCTCGTTCTCGGACCATCTGTTCGGAGCTGCCTGACATGACCAAGATGCAACCGAACGAAGGTGGGATGCATAATAATACTTCTAGAACATCTGAAGCACCCAACACCGGAGCAACTTAAACTGGTATATGGGCACAGGTACCCGCAGTGTTTAAAAAAATACAGCAATTTAGGCATAATAGACATTCTTGAAACATTTATCCTGTCTAACCATGAGATAGGATAAACATACCAATGTTTCAACATATCACTAATGTTCTGGAGCAATGGGGCATAGTTGGCCCAGTATAGGGAAGAATAAGTGGTTGTAATTTGCACACCCAAGTATTTTAGGCAGTGGAGGCACCAGCGATATGGAAATGTCTTCTGCAATGTGGCTAACACATTGGGGGGAATATGGAGAGGTAAGACCTTTGTCTTGGAGTTGTTTAGTTTGTAACCAGAGAGGGACGCAAATTGGGTCAATAGAGCATGCAGAGATGGTAGAGAAGTATAGGGGTGTGTCAGGGTCATAATGTCATCAGCAAATAAAGACAGTTTGTATTCCCTCTGACGCATAGGGACCCCCTAGATGTCCGGATGGGCACGGATAGCAGCTGCTAAGGGTTTTAAGGATAGGATGAAAAGGTGACAGTGGACACAAGTGAGAGAAAGGAAGAAAACTGAACCTGGGATTAAGGGTTGGAATAAAGAGCTTGGAGGGCAGCAATAAAAGGGCCATGGAAACCATAATGAGGTAAGTTCATATACCAACCATGGGGGCCTAGATGAGATGACTTAATCCAGAGAGGGCAGGAGCGTTCAACCAATATTGCTACCCTAGTCCTGCCAGATGAGTTAGATGCCTCATAGGAAAGAGTAAAATGCTTAGGTGCAAATTTAAATATAAATTTGTAAATGTGTTAAGCTTCTTAAGTACCAACCATTGTTTCTTGATGGAATGTAAACCTTTAATATTATACAATATTATTTATATAAAAATATTATAAGTATGAGTATGGACAGCATACACCATTTATTGATAGTGTTTTTATGATGTGGGTTTAGTGACACTTTAAGGGCTTGATGTGCAGTGGAATGGTTGACTTGGCAGTGTAAAATACAGCTACTGCAGCAATCATTTAGTCAGTGTGCATGTTATTAAAGTCTTATTTCAGTGAGAAAAGGCAGCGATGCAGAGTCTATATTGATCCTCAAGTCTTCGCACGTAGTTCCCTAAATGGTAGAGGGTAACCCAGATTTAGGAGCAGCCATACTGCTATACCAACACCCTTGAACCACTGAACCTATGGTTATTCAAGTCATCAGGACCTAAAAAGTACGCAGATTCAGTGCCAAACTGACCAAACTATTCCGGATATAAGGGGACGGCAGGTAATTCAACTCAGCAGTGCCCACGCAAAGCAGCAAACTCACTTTTGTTTGTTTAAGATTTCTTGCTGAAATGCACAAATGCAGCCCTAGTAATATGTCTTGTTGCTTTGATATAAAATGGTAGCAAAGATGTCTTGTGTAATACCTCTTACATGTCTTCCTTATATTAGAAGGAAGAACTTTTGGCTGCATGTCCCCCCCTGGCTAACAGGGGCCATTTTGACACAGCAGGAATTCTCTGCGCCCTCTTGTATTATGACAAAAATAAAATAAAATAAAATAAAGGAGCCTCAATTAATAATTCAGCTACTTTGAAGCTAGAATGCCTTAACAGGAGTTCAAACAGCATGCTGAAATTCTGTCTCATGTGTCCACAAGCAGCCATACATCCGAATCAGCAGATGAACAGCTTAAAATGGAAGATGAAAGATTTAAGATGCTGGATGGGGTGACATTCTGCTGCAACATGCTGCGTTTTAATACAGTATATATACTGTGAATGTGTGTGTGTGCGTGTGTGTATATATATATATATATATATATATATATATATACTTTTTATTGTGTTTTAAATAATAGAAATACAGCTAGGTCCTGTACAGGCCCTTTGTGTTTTTACAGTGTTAATACCAATGATTAAAAATTGTCCATAACCTCCTAATAAAACATAGATACTAAAAAACAAAAAAACATGTGTATGTGCAGAAATATAGACATTAGACATCTGTTTAACTTTGCTGTGTATGGAATTTCCGTAGTTACTGTAACAAGATGTAGGATAAATAAATGGCACTACAGTGTATATATCATTTTTTTTTTTTTTTTTTTACAATCAGGTTGTGTTTATTAAGCAATTAGGTGTTCATTAACATAAAAACAGAGAACTCAGCTAACATAGCCAACTGACATGACAGTACAATCAAGTGACGTACAATTTTAGCAACACAGCAGGTTACGGTCACAAAGGATACAATAGGAAAACACATTAGATGGGTACCACGGGAGGGGCCCCAGGCCGGATCCAAAAAAACAAAACAAAAAAAAAAAAATCCTACCTAAGCAGCTCCATGGGGACAGTAGACCCGCTAAATATAGCTGCGGCGGGGGTTCAAAGCCAGGAGCTCCAGGTCAGCCCGTCCAAGAAGGATCGGGAAGGGGTGGGAGGGAATCACTCATGATGACATCCACATCTGCCACACCTTCTCAAATTTCCAAGGGCATCCTCTGCTGATATATTTCAACTTATACATTGGCATCGCAGTATCGATCATAGCCAGCCAGGAGGACACAGGAGAGGACCACTTGCAAATGATAGCCTTCTTCGCATAGAACAGCAAATATGCAATAAGCAGTTTACTATCATGGGACCTCTGCTCATCATCCGGTACTCCCAGAAGGGCCAGCTCTGGTGACAGGGGGAGTGCCAAATCTAATTTAAAATAATCCGTTCAAACACTTTCTTACAAAAGGCCTGTATCTTAGGGAAGTCCCAAAGCATATGTATGAGGGTACCCAGTTGGGTCAGGCAACGGGAGCAGTAGGGATCCCTGTGAGGGTAGATCCTGTGGAGCCTAACAGGTGTAAAGTACACCCTGTGGAGCAGTTGGAGAAGTTTATCTCGGGAAAAAATTACCAACTCAGGGCAGTTCTCTAACGAGTCTTCCCAGTCCTCCCTATACGGAGATGGGATATCAGTCTTACAATGGTCCTACAGTCTCTCTAATTTCGGTGAGTCAGTCCTGAGCAGGGTCCCATACAAGACAGAGAGCGGTTTTTGGAGGTCTTCCTGCGATAAGACTGCCTCCACCCCGGCAGATGAAACATACAACTGAGTTGAGAATATGGCAACAGCACGCTATCCAGCATGATATCCCGTAGTCTTTATACCATATCTGGCCCAAATCTGTGGGTCGGGAATCATTTTAAAGTGAGGTAGATTGGGGTTCTCCCATAGAAGCTGTACCCGGGACCACCTATTTACTTGGGAGAAGCATTTCCTAGCAGCACCCCAAACCCTAAGGGTAGTTTTAGTAGGGGTCGGAACCCTTGTATATGCCCCCGCTGTAAACCAGGTTGTGTAGGTCCATCAACGAACCCAGACAGGCAGCCTCAAGGCACACCGCTGCATTGGAGCGAGCTCCCTCCAACCACCAGTATGCCGTTACAATGTATATATCTTTAATTGTGTTACAGTTTTGGATCTTTATGTAAAAAAAAAAAAAAAGACAGAACAGAGGAATCAGAGGTCTGCAATTTTAATATAGGAAAACTCTAGACAGGCAGATAAATACTGTGTTAAAATAAATCTTTACTGTTTTACCTTTAATAGGGTTTGAATTATTTGTATCTATTCTTGTAATTTACATATTGCACAACCAAGATTGGTCATTTATTTTCTGTCTGAGCATTACTCTTTCCTGGACCATCACCCTGTTAAAGCCGAGCTCCACCCAAAAGGGGAAGCTCTGCTTGTTTGCTTCCTCTCCCCTTCCAATGCCATACTTAGCACCTTTCGGGGGGGGGGGGGGGGGTACTTGTTTTTGACAGGTACCCGTTCCCCACTTCTGGGAGACCTTTGTCCCTTGGAAGTTCAAGCCCCCGAAATTGTTCGGAATGCAAAGAAAAACCCACAAATAACTTCAGGTGAAATACAGGACTCTCTGAAAACATGTGGTGTGGCTGTTTCAAGATGCACAATAAGGAGGCACTTGAAGAAAGATGGGCTGCATGGTCGAGTCGTCAGAAGAAAGCCATTAATATGCAAATACCGCAAAGTATCCCGCACACAATATGCCAAAAAGCACAGAGGCAAGCCTCAAACCTTCTGGCACAAAGTCATTTGGAGTGATGAGACCAAAATGTAGCTTTTTGGCCACAACCATAAACGCTGGAGAGGAGTCAACAAGGCCTATGATGCAAGGTACACCATTCCTACTGTGAAACACGAAGGAGGATCGCTGATGTTTTGGGGATGTGTGAGCTACAAAAGCACAGGAAATTTGGTAAAAATTGATGGCAAGGTGAATGCAGTATGTTATCAAAAAATACTGGAGGAACATTTGCATTCATCAGCCAGGAAGTTGCACATGGGATATAATCAGACATTCCAACATGACAATGATCCAAAACACAAGGCCAAGTCAATTTGTCATTGGCTACAGCAGAATAAAGTGAAGGTTCTGGAGTGGCCATCTCAGTCTCCTGACCTCAATATCATTGAGCCACTCTGGGAAGATCTCAAACATGCAGTTCATGCGAGACAGCCCAAGAATTTACAGAAACTGGAGGCTTTTTGCCAAGAGGAATGGGCAGATTTACCATCTGAGAAGATAAAGATCCTCATCCACAAATACCACAAAAGACTTCAAGCTGTCATTGATGTTAAAGGGGGTAATACATGGCATTAAGAACTGGAGTATGTCAACTTTTGATCAGGGTCATTTGGGTAGTTTCTGTTGCCATAAGGATTTATAATAGATGGCTTCAGCCTAATACTAACCATGAGTGAAAGAAAAGTTTTCGTGTTATCATTCATATTCTCTGAAAAATGGCCAAAAAATCATAAATTCTCCCAGAGTATGTAAACGTATGAGCACAGCTGTATGTTAACTTATTAATATGTAGAATGTGTTTATATAATGTCATGAATTTGCTTAATTTATATGAACCACTATCTTCAGGCCCCGTTCAGATTTTGTCTTGCGGGAACGAGAGTTCCCGCTAGCGATTTTGAAAGCACAACTTACATTTCCGCATGTCACACATAGGGAAGCCCATTCAGCTCAATGGGTTGCCCTATGTGGGTTTGCCACCCAAAAGAAGCTCCTGTTCCTTTTTGAGCAACAAGCTTAGAGCGATTTTTAAACTTGCGTTATGCTCTGTTTTTGACAGGCACCCGTTCCCCACTTCTGGGAGACCTTCGTCCCTTGGATGTTCAACCCCCCTCCTCCTTCCACCGCCAACAGGCCATTCACAAAGTGCAGCATGCTTTGCGCATGTACCAAAAAATTGCCGCCAACATCGCGGGATCCATGGACAGGTAAGTGTCCTAATATTTAAAGTCAGCTGCTACAGTATTTGTAGCTGCTAACTTTAAATTTTTGGTGGGGGGGCTGGAGCTCTGCTTAAATTGGGCAAGGTGATTCTGGTACAGTGTCCAGTCTAGTGTCAGTAAAGACAGGGAGGTTACACATGCAGTGGTATTGCTGAGCTAGAAAATGTGCGTCACCTTCTGGCTTTGCAGGGTGGTGGATGTGTGAAATTGTCTATATCTAATTACTCAATTTTCAGGTAATGCAGTAATCACAAACTTATTTAAATCTCAGTTGAAGTTTATGTCACAATTGTACTAATAGCTTCAGAATGCAGCAATATGGTTAGGTGTGAATATCTTACCTTTTTATTTATTGCTAAAGCAACCACTACAAAAGTGGGAAAACATCCTTGCCAGTATTTTGAACTTCTGCTGTGTGTTAGCAGCAGGCTTCAGTGTTTTGACTTGGACTCCTCATTCACCCACTAAAGCCTGCTATAGACGGTGCAAATTTTGGCCGGTTCAGCAGGGACCAGCCAAGATTCTAACCATGTATGGGCAAGCTAATTGTACGCAAGTTGATTGATCAATAGGCTATAGCCACTAGCAACAATCACTTGTGTGTTCACCCTGCCGGGATGACTCCCGACCCCCTGGGAGAATACAATAGCTCTGGGGGAGGGATTTCCCTCATCAACACGTACTGTGTTGATAGGGAAATCTAGCAAATTTTTTTTCATTACAGGAAAGAAAATGGCTCCGTCTAAGTCATAGCTAGAAATCTCATATCAGCAGAGACTATGAACATCACAAACTGCAGAGCACTAGTTGTGATTTAGCAGGGGGTGTTGGACTATTTTGGAGAGACCACTGCTTAGACACAGAAAGCATGAGTCCTGTATTTGGTGAGCTTAACTAAATGGCAAGGTTGAAGTGGCTGTAAACCTCTGAAATGAAAAATGAACAAACCATATCACTTCTGACAGTCTATGCCAACACCAGACAATCCCAGGAGATGTCCCTCTCAAGCTGTGCATGAGACCTTGTAGAGGGTGTGTCTCCATTCCCTCTACTCAGGTCTCAGATTACACTCCCTGCTCTGTGCTGCGCAGTGTGTGACATCCCATTTCCACCCCCCCCACCCCCCGACTTCTGCAGCTGCGAAGTGCTGTCTAAATGATGTACTTTGAACAGCTGTAGAGGAGACAAGGCTGCAGATAAACAGGTACAACATATGCAGGAGAATTTGTTTCATCTCTGTGTGTCACCAGAGGCCAGTCACATCAGTAGGTATGTGTATTTACAACCACTTCAAAGTAAGCCACTCAGCAGGTAGTCTGCATATACCGTACCTTTAGAATTTTTTTATGAAAATGTATGATTGGCATGTACAATAATATAAATATGCTAATTCCTGGATGATGCAATCGAGTGAATCCTGTTTTCGAACTTTAGCAGAAAGTTGTTAACAAATCCTTCTGAATAGCTTGAGCAAAGTGGCTGCGGTAGAGATTGCTGTTTAAGCAGAATGTTAAATACCAGCACAGAATGTGGTGAGCAGGCACAGATTTCTTTGATGAAAAAGGCAGCCACTCAGTAATGCAGCAGCTGCCGCACTAATTATGTCCATGCAAAGGGAGCATGTTACATCTGCGCGGCAGGCCTTTCCTACAGGTAAATGGGTTGCAGCTTTATTCTCAGATATTCAGTAATTTTCTGTAATATTTTATTACGTAGCCTTTATTATTATTCTCTTTTAAAAGCTGAAATCTCCCATGAATTATATTGTAGTATTGGGTGCTTGCAGACTCTTAAGCCTCATACACACGATCGGATATCTGATGGAATCTAGTCCGATAGATTTTTTCGTCGGATATCCGACTTTCATCAGTCTTGCCTACACACCATCAGTCAAAAATCCGACCGTGCCAAAACCCGGTGATGAAAAACACTACGACGTGCTGAAAAAAAATTAAGTTACATACATTTCCGCATGTCGCACATAGGGAAGCCCATTCAGCTCAATGGGTTGCCCTATGTGGGTTTGTCACCCAAAAGAAGCTCCTGTTCCTTTTTTAACAACAAGCTTAGAGTGATTTTTAAACTTGCGTTATGCCCTGTTTGCCTCAAGATTCTGTCGTGGGACAATTGTGGCAAATCACACCGCATTTGGGGTGCTATTAAGAATAAGCGTGTTTCTGCCCATGATTCTGATTTGTCTAATGTGAATAAGTCTTATGCTAGCTATACAAATGAACAGAAATAGTTCGAAAGAGTTTTCGAAAAATAAACACATGGTCATGAGCGCAAACGATTTTGCCATCATGTAATGACCGCTTAATAAATCGTTCAACTGACATAAATTTAATACATTTTCCGTTCGTTTTGTAACATAAGCTCAGTGCAAACTGTTTGGGCGAGAAACACATTAACCTTTCAATTCCAAACATTTCCTTAGATTTTTCGGCTCAAAAACGTCACAACCGATTTTCAATCTGAGCCCATTAACTAGACATTAAACAAACTAAATGTCCAAACGACAGATTTTCGAACGATTTTTCATCTAGTGTATGGCCAACATTAGTACCGTTTGCATTTTGTAGAGGTTTCACCACAAAGAAATCCACACATTTTCAGCTTGCTATTAAGGTTAAAGTGTTTGTGAACCCATATATACAAATCACTGCCAGCCCCTATTATAGTTATACATAGCACACTACATTAGTCTTATAAAAACAAGGCTTGTAAATACTGATTTAGAACGATGCTCAGGCCGGTCATGTGACTCGTGGCCAGAGGCGTATCTAGTGAAAATGGCGCCTATGGCAAAAGCACTGAAACTGCGCCCCCGTCAAAACATTTGAAACCTTTTAGATAACCAGCGACAGAGAGGGACACAGTGCGACGAGGACAGATAGGCACACTGGGGACCACTGGCGGCTGGTGTTAAAAATTTTGGGGGGGGGGGAGCAAACAAACTGAAAAAAAAAATCAATTGCAGCCACTGTGCCAATCAAACGCAGCCACTGTGCCATTAATGGCCAGTCATCGGCCGTCATGGGGGCACCTGTCACTCCCCTCCCCAGGCCAAGTAGCAATATTAGCAATTGCTGTGCCGGCGCCGCGCTTCAGCAGGCCGGCCGCGATGCCAGGAGCTACATTAGTGTGGGAGGCGGCCACAGGAGGGGTTTTTTTTTTTGTGCGGAGGGTAGCTTTTTGCCGCCCCCTTCCCCATGGTGCCCATGGCACTTGCCATTGCTGCCATACCCTAGATACGCCACTGCTCGTGGCCGCTGTACAGCTACGATACATGGATATTGTAGGAGGGGCCGAGATCTCCCTCTGACGTCAGCCGGGGAGGTCACATGGCCGCTCAGCCCCTCCTGCAGTAGCCCTAGAAACCTGGACGAGAGTCACTTGACCGGCCTGAAGATTGCGTGTAAATCGGTATTTACAATCCTTGTTTTTATAAAACACTAATACAGTCTACTATGCCTAACTATAATAGAGGGGCTGGCAGTCACCATATATAAAATTGTATTTCTAATGGCAGCGGGGATGGGGGGCGGAGACGGACACAGAACACAGAGCTGACAGGCTGGGATGAGGGGGAGAGGGGAGAACTGAGAGCAGGGCGGATGATGGAGGGACATACGCTGACCATGGTGGTCAGGGCTCAGCAGACCTGATTTTTGTGGTCAGCGCAGAGAGGGGGATACAGGAAGTGGCAGGATCCGGGACTTTTTTTTTTTTTTTACAGTTTAGAGAGGGGCAGATTACACAGCACAAGCACTAAAAAAGAAAACGTGTTCGTTTCCTGGGTGGCACCTTTTTAATGTCCCTTATTTTTGATTCTCCTTCTGTTATATATCTTCAATTGTTGTGCCATGCATATAATGTTACATCTCTAGTTTGTATTTGTGATTACATGTGAGTGGCTGCGATTAGCTGCAGGAGCCGGCAGCCTCCAGAGCTTTTAATGAGACTGCCTCCTACAATGAATCAATGGGTACCCTCACTGGGATTCTCGCATATAATCAAAGTTGTGTGCATTTGCAGGTGTTAATATACACCCTAATACATTCAACTGTACTGTGTATTCATAACCACAGCTCATTCTAAGCACATTTTCTAGTAATAATTTTTTTTTTTTTACAAGTCCAGCCAAGGTTTACCTAAATTAGGATTCAATTCGTGTAAGGGATTATCTCCCCAATTTCTTGATCTTAAAGCGGAGTTCCACCCAAAAATGGAACTTCCGCTTTTCGGAATCCTCCTCCCTCCGGTGTCACATTTGGCACCTTTCAGGGGGTGAGGGGAAAGCAGATACCTGTATAATACAGGTATTTTGTTCCCACTTCCAGGCAGAGATAGCCGAGCCACCCGTGGCTATCTACGCCACTACTGGCGCCCCCTCCTTCCCCCCGCTGTCTTCTGGGAGACACACAGGTCCCAGAAGACAGCAGGGACCAGTGGGATCGCGCAGCGTGAGTCGCGCATGCGCAGTAGGGAACCAGCAAGTGAAGCCCCAAGGCTTCACTTCCTGATTCCCTTACCGAAGATGGAGGCGCCTCCACCTGAGAGCTGAGGGACAGATCGGCTTCGGGTGCCCTGGACAAGTAAGTGTCCTTAATTTAAAAGTCAGCAGCTGCAGTATTTGTAAATTCGGCGGAACTACGCTTTAACCACTTCCTGACCGACTCACGTACATATACATTGGCAGCCCTGTGCAAAACGACGTACAGGTACGTTGGCTCCTTTAAGAGTCTTGGCAGGCGTGCGCTGCATGGCGGGGAACCCGATGCGCATAGCTAGGCAGTTGGCCCCTTATTTTTGGCCCCGCCACACAGGATGGTTAGGGTGTGCCCAGACACACCCGACACACCTCCTGCGCGCATGCTTGTACCTACAGCTAAGCTTATAATAAAGCTTGCCTGTAGGTACAAAGAATATCTCCTAAACATTCATACTAGCACATCATGCCATTAACTTGCAGGAGGGACATTTTTTTTGTTATTTATTTTAACCACTTCCATACTGGGCACTTACGCCCCTTCCTGCCCAAGCCAATTTTCAGCTTTCAGCACTGTCGCACTTTGAATGACAATTGCGCGGTCGTGCTACACTGTACCCAAACAATTTTTTTATCATTTTGTTCCCACAAATAGAGCTTTCTTTTGGTGGTATTTGATCACCTCTGCGGTTTTTATTTTTTGCGCTATAAACAAAAGAAGAGTGACAATTTAAAAAAAAAACACTATTTTTTACTTTTTTATTTAATAAATATCACAATTTAAAAAAAAAAAAACGTTTTTTTTCCTCAGTTTAGGCCGATATGTATTCTTCTACATATTTTTGGTAAAAAAAAATCGCAATGATCATATATTGATTGGTTTGCGCAAAAGTTATAGCGTTTACAAAATAGCTGATAGATTTATGGCATTTTTATTTTATTAATTTTTTTACTAGTATTGGCGGCGATTTGCGATTTTTTTACTGTCACCGTGTCATTGCGGCGAACACATCGGACACTTTTGACACGTTTTTGGCGCCATTCACATTTATACAGCGATTAATGCGATAAATATGCACTAATTACTGTATAAATGTGACTGGCATTCAAGGGGTTAACACTAGGGGGTGAGGGAGGGGTTAATATGTATCCCTAAATTGTGTTCTAACTGTGGGGAAAGGGGGGTGACTGGGGGAGGTGACCGATGCTGTGTCCCTATGTACAAGGGACACAGATCGGTCTCCTCTCTCCCCTGACAGGACGTGGAGCTCTGTGTTTACACACAGAGCTCCACGTCTTGTCCCTGTAGCCGCCGATTCCGAGTGCCTGGCGGACATCGCGACCGCCAGGCACGCGCATCAGCATCTCGGGGACGCGCCGGGCGCGCGCGCGCGGCCGCCGGCGCGCTCGCGCGCCCCCCAGTGGCCGCAAGAATACAGGACGCCAAATGACGTCCTGTTGAATTTTCAGAGTAACCGTGGAGCCGTCATTTGACGATGGCCCGGTACTCTAGTGGTTAAAGATTGTAATGCTGCTTCAACATAGGCATTACCCTAAACCTAAAATAACCTCTAAACCTTCACCAGAAGCCAACAGAGAGCCTACTGACACTAGTACCCATGTTACTGTGATCTTGATTGTTCCTAAATATGACACGCCAAAATCTGAACTTAAAAATCACCTCTAAAATCTTTGCGATCGATAATATTGATCTGTCATTAATCCCTCAGACTGCTTCTAGCGAAATCCACTTTTTATAATTCGGCTTCTTAAACAAAAATATAGGTATTAGTATAATTTGCTATTTATGGTATCATTGACTTTTTTTTTTTTCAATATTGCGTGACATAGGAAGGTGGAGTCAAGTGAACAGTAAAGAACACAATGGGAGCTTATTACCAGCAGCCGCTGCTGAGGCTGTACAATCTATGAAATCCTCAGCAACATTTTTCGAAGTGTATTAGAAACAGCAATAAAAGAATTACAGTGCCATTCTTTCTGGTTTAATAGTTCCTTCTCTCGGCAGAGTATGCAAATTGTCTCTCTCGGGGGAGTAGCCATCTTATATGGAATTTATCATGTAGAAATAGTTGTGTTTGTCATGCACATTTAAATGTATAATGTTTCAGTTAGTCCAACACAGAACATCTTGCCTTTTCGATTATACGGCAGCTGGTGAAGAAGTTAATTATTTGAAGTGATCATTTCATGTGGGTGTGTTTAGCCTTTTTGTTTTATATTCCCTATCTATCTATCTATCTATCTATCTATCTATCTATCTATCTATCTATCTATCTATCTATCTATCTAATCATCAATTGCCGCCCCATTGTGCCCAATATTTATACAGCCACTGTGCCCATCATATGCAGCCACTGTGCCTATCATATGCAGCCTCTGTGCCCCATCATATGCAGCCTCTGTGCCCCATCATATGCAGCCTCTGTGCCCATCATATGCAGCCACTGTGCCCCTGCCCGCTCGCCATCTTTCTGGCACTTACCCCATTACTGGTGGCGGGTCAGGCAGCGGGTGATGGCGGCGAGCTGTGGGACATGCGGTGGGTCAGGCTACAGATCCTGCATCCTCCATGGTTCCTGTGCGTCTCTTCTTCTGTTCCCTTAGGCGTCCGATAGGGATGCCTGTGCCTTCAGCCAATCAGGTGACGGTTATTAGACCCACGCTTCCTGATTGGTAGATAGGCAGTTTAGTGTTAGAAAAGCAAATATTAATTTGGTTTTCTAACACACTTGGGTAGACTCCACCATTTTCTAAGCCTATTGGAGCCTATGGGTCTAATTAGGTGCTTCAAAGAAAACCCCCCGCAGCTGGAATTCAGGCGCCCGGCATCCGAAAAGCTGGCTACAGTGGCCATGGATAGAATTATGCTAAGCATGAATCTATCCATTTTACATATAGGGGGTGGCGTGACAGAGGGGACAGCGCCTGTGCGCCCTTAATGGATGCACGCCACTGCTATCTATCTATCAATATATCTATCTATCTATCTATTTATTTATTGTTTATGCAGAACATTACAACATGAGTGCAGACAGTACAGTTATAATGCAATTCAATACGGGGGGAATCAGAAGGCTCTTGTTGTTGGAGCTTACAATCTAAGAGATTATACAGTATACTGCATATAGGGAGACCATATATATTTATAGCAGTTGGCTTGTACGATTCCACAACTTCCCAAATAATCTTCCCAAACAATTGTTTTAATAATTAGTTAGAAAATCTACAAGCTAGAAGATTCTGGGGTTGATTTACCAAAGGCAAATAGATTGCAGTTGCTTCAGAGCTTAGTAAATGAGCAGAAGCTCTGTTGACTTCCGTCATCCAATCAGGTGCAAGCAAAACTGCTGTTTTTTTTTTTTTTTTCCCTGCCATGTGATTGTGTATTATTTGCAAAGTAAAGCTTTACCCCATTTACTTTGGAGCAACTGCACTTGCAAAGTGCACATTCTATTTGCCTTAAGTAAATCAACCCCTCTATCTTAAGCCACTTTCACACTTAGGCGCTTTACAGGCACTATAGCGCTAAAAATAGCGCCTGCAAACCACCTGTAAAAAACACTTCTCCTGCCACTCCAGTGTGAAGTGGTGCTCTTGCGGGACGTTAAAAAAAGTCCTGCAAGCAGCTTCTTTCAGGCGCTTTAGGAGCGGTGTATACACCGCTTCTAAAGTGCCCCTACCCATTAAAAGGGCAGCTCCGCCGAATCATCTGCAAATCGCTTCGGCAGTGGCACTTTCAACCATTTTTTGGCTGCTAGCAGGGGTTAAAAGCGCCCCCCTAGTGGCCATAAAGCTTAAACAACGGGAATAGCGCCGCTAAAAATAGGCTTTACCGCCAAAGCCCTCAACACCCCAGTGTGAAAGTGCCCTTACAGTTTTTTTAATTTCCCTTTCCCTTCCCTTCATTTCTCTGTCCTCTCCTTCCTTTTCCTTCCCTCCATTCCAGCTGTTCTCTTTCTCCATTATCTGTGTCTATTTACCTATATGTCCTTCCATCGAAAAATCTTCTCTCGGCATATCTGTCTCGTACTCTGTCTATGAAAACGTTCTATATAGTCTCTTACTTGAGGCAGTCGTGGGAGTTTCAAGGCAATTATTCCCATTTGTGTCATAACTGGCTCAAAAGAACTGACAAGTCCGAGGTTAGTGTCATACTGTACCATTCCATGTGAAACATATAAGGGTTTTGTGCCCTATGGATTGTCAAATATCAAGGGCAGTGCATTGTTTTCTTCAACAGATGCTGTGTTATCACTTATTTATATTTTTGTTACATGTTTCACTCAACTGATGATAAAGGTCTGTTCACATATTGCTTAGCCAGAACGCGTAGCATAATTTACGCAGTCGCGCATAGGGCAGCCCATTCACAAGGAATTTCCTGTGCGGACAGTGTGAATAAGCCCAAAATCAAATCTTTGCCACATTATTTTGTTTTACTTGCTATATAAGAATTAGGGGTCAGGGATCACATGGCGTATGACTGTTGCTGAATTGTCAACTGCCTATCCTCACACGCTGTGGTTGATTTATTAAGGCCTCATTCACACTTGAGCATTTTGTTGCGTGAAGCAACAAGTGTTCTACACCGAGTGCCCATGCACCTGTCGCTAGACACATGCTGCTTGAAAAGGCACAGAAGCTTTTTTTCAGGCAGATTTGGGCATTTTTGGCTCCATAGACCTCATTGTAAGTGCCTGAAAAATCGTGCAAGAATGAGTATTACACAAATTGTCCATAATAGATGCCTGTGAGGCCAAAAATGCATGATTCCACCCCCCCCCCCCAAAAAAAAAAAAACTGTGCATTTTAGTGATGTGCTGTACGCAAATCACTAAAATGCACAGGTTTTTTTTTTTAAACATTGCCATCCTGTCCCATCTCCCCTTTCCTATCTTGCTATACTTTTAACCTGTTGCAAACTGCATCATCAACCATAATTTCCCTATATATGGCTCTAGCCTTTGTTAAACTCAATCAGAATGTTATGTACTTATGTATTAATACTGGTTATACAACTCCGTTATGCTAAATGTAAGGAGATATTTGTATGCTTTTATGGTATGGCAATTTATCATAGGTGTTCTGAATTCTTATATTGTATTGATGCAATAAACCCTCAATAAAGATGTATTGAAACAGAAAAAAGATGAAGAAAGCACAAAAAACACCTCTGAGATAACCGGAATATGCTGTCCTTGAGTGTAAATGTAGCGTTAAAGTGATTTTAAAGGATAAATAAATAAAAATACCAAGCGTGTTATACTGGTTTTGCACAGAGTAGCCCTGATCCTCCTCTTAGGGTCCCCTGCCAGCACTCCTGGCTCAATCAAAAGAAACCTGGAATTTGCTGCAATACTTCCGCTTGCTCAGCGGGATCGCTCTGTTGCATAAACAAACCTGTCAGATCTCCGCATTCCTCTATGGGGGGGATCAGATGAAAACGGACCGTCTGTCCGTTTTCATCCGATCCGATCTGCCAGACAGATGGAAAATAGGGTTTCCATCCGTCTGGATTTAGAGGAGCGGGTCGGATTGGGTCAGATCGGATGTCAGCGGACATGTCACCGCTGACATCCATTGCTCCATAGAGATGTATGGAGCGATCTGAACGGTCCGCCCATGTGAAAGGGCCCTAAGTGTTGTAAGCACATGATTGGTTGATTGATAAAAGTGAATACAGCTTTATCTTATGTACTAAGCTGAAAGACATTTACATTGTAAAGTGAACAGACTCTATTCCGAGTTAATCAACCTTTCTGTCCTCAAGTATGCCAACATCTTGAGGGCTCTCAAGGAAGCACTGTAAACTGTAATAGTCAATAGATGGTTTATAATCCTGGAACCACCATACTCTTGATCTAATTTCTGGGTGTATAAATGAATATGAGAAGGAAATATAAAGACAAATGTAATTATTACAATTTCATAAATGCATCAAGGGGTATTTTGTATCCCTGGTATGAAATAAGCCTACAAGCTGCATTTATTGCTACGAACATCCAAGATTGTCTATAGGACACCATCAGGAGGAAGCTACAATATAAAACAAAAGATCTCATTTTCTTTTCATTTACCTCTTGTAGAAACTGAGAAGAGCTAAGAGTGGCTTAAAAGAATTACCATCCTATTACTCGTCCTCTACAATAGCAGATCATCTGCCCATAATTCCTTTAATAAAGAAATGCGACTTCATTATTTTTAGTACGTGTAAATTAACTTTCTACACTATCCAATTTGTCAAATCCAACGCTATCAAATTAAGACATTAATTTCTAGTGGTTCGGACAGTAAGTCAAATTTAATTTTTAATTGAGCTCTGAGGCCTGGAGTAAACTCCCATAAAATATATTGTAATGCCTCTACATTGTAACATGATTAACTGTTATTCAACACTAGCAGTTCTGACAGGTCTTTGTGCTTTCTGAAGAAAATAGAGCGTTTATTAGCTCAAAGACATGATGCAAATTGTTCCTGCATGCCATCAACACATTATTTTTATCGGGTGACACACCAGCAGTGATGTCTTACTATTACGCTGCAAGAAAATAAGGAAAATGGTTTGATTCACATAAACCTTTTAGGCGGAAAAACTTTATTAAGGGAAAAGACAGCTGAGAGTGCCAAGTTTTATTACAGTTATTAAGTTGCAAATTTATTCTGTATTGACACGGCTATTATATTTGTTTTTGTGATAAAGTTAGCATATACAATTTTTTAGTACATTGAATGAGCAAAGAGCAGTGATCATAAACAGGGCCAGCATACATGTATGGTGATGTCATTGAAATAAAGTCGTGGTTACATCATCAAATGACTATTGTATTATTATTTAGGTGTCACTAGGGATATGGGGCCAGAAATATGCTCTAAGATCACAAACATATATGTATTTTTTCTGAGAACATTCATCCCTGGTACCTGGTGTCTTGGAAGAGGGCACGGCCAGATACCACCACACAATAATACCTCTAAGGCTAGAACAGGTGCTGCCTTTTTTTTCCCCTCAAAACCAAAACTGCCTTTTTGCTCTGTCCATATGATAGTGGAGGAGGGATGTGAATAGGTCTCAGAAATAGGGCCAGCTGAGCACCAGGCCAGCTAAAACTAGGAAGGATCAGGACCATTTTTAATATTGATTGGACCTTTGAACCTTGAAACATTTTCTTGCCCCCATGCAATTTTGAGGGACATACAATAAATAGCAGCTAGACTCAAAATCAGTTTACTGAATCAGATCAGGCAGCGATTGTGATTGGTTGCTAGAGGTATCATTACTGCTCACTGACTCGCTGCTATAGGTTACAGCAGACATTATGGCTTACTGATTATTTGCTAGAGGTTACAGCACATGACTTCTGCTTGGTGATTGAATGCTAGAGATTACTGTACATCAATACTGCTCACTGATTGATTGCTGGAGGTTACTGGACATCCTTACCACTCACTGATTGGTTGCTAGAGGTTACTGCACATTATTTGGGTATTATTATATATGTTCATTATTTATGTGGCAGTGAGCAAAGTTTGGTTACAAATGACATTTCAATTTCAATTTTTGTTGGGGTTACTTTTTATTTATTTATTAAAATTCTTAAAAGTACAAAAAAAAGTCGAAAACGCAGTCAGTTACCCGTAGGCCTCGATGCGCCGAGAACAACAATACAGCAACAACCAAAAAACACACACAGGCAGCGGAACAGATCAAATTTAAAATAGTTAGCAGATCAAATAACTATAAAAACCTATGTAATTCCATAGGCTAGACTGAAAAGCTCAGTTTTTAAAAGCTTCCTGAACTTAAAAAGATCATTCTCAAGCCTTAATTTTAGAGGCAGGGAGTTCCATAACTGTGCTCCCTGGACCGCACTCATCCTCTTACGAAATTTAGGAATCACCAAAGTTTCCAAATTAGCCGACCTTAAGGTACGGTTGGGCACATACTTGGTGAATTTTTCCTGCAGGTACACTGGCCCCTTGCCATGGGTAGCCCTGTGCACCATGCATCCAGTCTTAAACAGAACCCGTTCCTTCACGGGTAGCCAATGCAGGGCTCTCAGCGATGGCGTGATGTGGCCACGACGACCAACACCCGTGAGTAGCCTCTGAACAAACCTTTATGGTATATATTAATAGTAAGGTACTGTTTTCATCTTTTGTTAGTGATACTTGCAGCTTAGTTAGGGGTTATATGGGTGGCACAGTGGTGTAGTGGATAGCACTTTCACCTAGCAGTAAGAAGGGTTGCTGGTTTGAATCCCAACCACGACCTACCTGGAGTTTACATGTTACTGTACCTGTGTGGGTTTCCTCCAGTTTCCTCCCACACTCCAAAGACTTGCTGGTGGATAAGTTATGGACCTTATGCCGCGTACACACGATAATTTTTCGGGTTGTAAAAAACAACGTTTTTAACTCTCTAGGAAAAACGATTTTTTTTTCAACTTCATCATTAAAACGGTGTTCCCTACACACAATCATTAAAAAAAAATGCTCTAGCAAAGCGCGGTGATGTACAACACGTACAACGGCACTATAAAGGGGAGGTTCCATGCGGATGGCGCCACCCTTGGGGCTGCTTTAGCTGATTTTGTGTTAGTAAAAGACGATTCACGCTTTTCTGTCTGTTACAGCGTGATGAATGTGCTTACACCATTACGAACGGTAGTTTTACCAGAACGAGCGCTCCCGTCTCATAACTTGCTTCTGAGCATGCGCGGATTTTTCATGTCGTTAAAGCCCACACACGATCATTTTTTACAACCCAAAAAACGACTTTGTTTAAAACGTCGTTAAAAAATGCAGCATGTTTGAAAAAAAATGAGACAAAGATAAATCATTTCAGAACTTTTTCCACCTTTAATGCAACCTATAAACGATACAACACAATTAAAAAACAAACTCAAATCTTTTTGGAGGGGGAAGTAAACATAAAAAAATTAAATAATGTGGTTGCACAAGTGTGCACACCCTCTTATAACTGGGAATGCAGCTGGGTTCAGAATTAACTATCCATATTCAAACTCATCTCAAATAGGAGCCAGTACACACCTGCCATCATTTAAAGTGTCTCTAATTAACCCCAAATGAAGTTCAGCTGTTCTAGTAGATCTTTACTGACATTTTCTTAGTCGCATCCTACAGCAAAAGCCTTGATCCGCAGAGAGCTTCCAAAGCATCAGAGGGATCTCATTGTTAAAAGGTATCAGTCAGGAGAAGGGTACAAAAGAATTTCCAAGGCATTAGATATACCACGGAACACAGTCATCATCAAGTGGAGAAAATATGGCACAACAGTGACATTATCAAGAACTGAACGCCCCTCCAAAATTGATGAAAAGACAAGAAGAAAACTGGTCAGGGAGGCTGCCAAGAGGCCTACAGTAACATTAAAGGAGCTGCAGGAATATCTGGCAAGTACACGTGACAACAATCTCCTGTATTCTTCATATGTCTGGGCCATAGGGTAGAGTGCAAGACGGAAGCCTTTTCTTACTAAGAAAAACATCCAAGCCCGGCTAAATTTTGCAAAAACACATCTAAAGTCTCCGAAAAACATGTGGGAAAATGTGTTATGGTCTGATGAAACCATGGTTGAACTTTTTGGCCATAATTCCAAAAGAAATGTTTGTTGCAAAAACATCACTGCATATCACCAAAATAACACCATACCCATTGTGAATTGGGGCGAAGCCACTGACGTCCTAACTGGATGGCGTAAGTGTGGGGTGGCCTGGCGGGCGAGCAAAGCGCCGATCATGCAATGGTGGGGGGTGGATGGACGTGAGGGGGCAAGGTTTTCCGCCCCACCAAAAAATTTGAGCACCAGCCGGCACTGGTATGGAGAATAAAAATGCTTGAGATTTCAGTAGAGCAAAGGCAAAGTTCACAAAAAGTTAGGGTCTCACTGGATTTCTGCCAGGATCAACAGGTATTTCTCTACTTGTAACATAAAAAAATAACCTATAAATTTGTATGTACTGCAGATATATACCAATTATGCTTTTTATCATACAAGCACTTTACAGTGGTTGTAAAGGTAAAATTAAAAATAAATAACAAACATGTATACTTATGTCCACTGTGCAGTTGGTTTTGCACAGAGAGGCCCGATCCTCCTCTTCTGGGGTCCCACCATGGTGATCTTGGCTCCTCCTCTTCTCATGTGCCCTTTCGGAGAAGCACTCTCTTTCATGGACACCCATGCGGGCGCGCTCCCGTGTCCTGCTGCTGCGTCTGTAGACATAGACAGCAGGACTTGGCTCTGCCCCCCGGGACCCGCGTCACTGGATTTGATTGTAAGCATCGGGAGCCAATGGCTGCACTGCTATCAATCTATCCAGTCAGGACACAAGACACCGGACAGAGCTGGTGTGCTCATTCCCATTGTGGGGCTCAGGTAAGTATAAGGGCAGCTCGGGGGTGCTGGTGCAACACAGGAGGTTTTTCATCTTAATGCACTGAATGCATTAAGGTGAAAAATGGCGTGGGTTTAGAACCCCTTTAAGGGCTCATTTACATCGGCAGAAAAAAGATGTTTAGATGTGGACTGCACATAGTTTTGTGTGGATCTAATCGCAGCACTATGGTAATAAATGAGCACAATGTACACAGCTGCGCCTACCTGCGAAAATGTGCTCTGTCTTTAGATGAACAAAAAAAATCCAAGGCCACACAGATCTGTACATTTTACGGTTGCTCTGCTAGGTATTTATTGTTGTCTTTGTTTTATTTGTGAGATTTCCCCTCACTTCTAGAGTGATCACTAGGGTAAAAGCAACAAAAACACTTTTTTTTTTAATTTTATTTTACATTGCAACAAACTAGGTCTTTCTTGAAGTAAAAGCAGAAACTTCACACAAAGACATTAAAATAAAGTAACATGTGGCCATATAATGAACCACCAAATAATAGAGTATGGTATATACACACACATTCATAATAATACAAGCAGATGCGGCGTCGCACCGATTAGGACGGTGTCATTGCCGACAATTGCCGGCAAATGCCGCCGATTTGAGATGCGATGTCACAAGTAAAATCGCATCTCAATTTGAACCAAATCGTACCCAGTGTGAACCTGGGCTGTTACGAAGATTTCCTGTCCTGCTATCCACAAAGACATAGACATCAGTAAAGAACCTTCTTCTGCACACTATCCAGGAGGAAGCTGGTCTGGGACTTCTTTTAAAGGCTGTAACCATTTAAACTGTGGTCGTCCAGTGTTGGGTGGACACTGGTGGGTTAAATCACCCTGCAGCCTCTCAAATCCCTTAGGCCGGAATCACACTAGTGCGTTGCTTTTTTGAGCTGCGTTGTCGTTGCAAATTTCTCTAGAGGGTGTTCTGCAGATCAACTGCGGTTTAGCTGCAGATCAGGTGCGAATTTGGAGACCTGGGAGAAGTTCCGGGTGAGAGGAGAGTGGGGGAGAATTGTATTGAGCTGAATGAGAGAAATTCCTGCAGAGAACTGAACACATGTGCGAATTAGATGCGTACCCATAGAAGATAATGGGACTGAATTCGCACCTGAGCCGCACCGCAAGACATAAAAACCGCATGCGGTTTGGAGGCAATACGCAGTGCGGATGCATCGCACATATGTGAACCAGCCTCATTGAAAACAATGTATTTTGAAATGTCCTGCGAATTAGATGCGGTTTAAACCGCACTCAATTCGCATAGGTGTGAACCTGGCCTTAAAGTCAATGTAAATGCTCACTTCGTAAAACAACTCAGAACTCAACTAAAATAGAAATGAAAGGCAAAGCATTTGTGTATAGTTATTAAATTATTATCTATATTTTTTTTTTTTTTATAAATGCCTTTTTTCACTTTTTTGTAAGCGATCACCTTCCCTCTGTTCTCAGCTGCATAAGAGCTGGAAGGAGAAGCAAAAGTACACTGAGCTTTCCAGTAAAGCCCAGGTTCACACTGACTGCAGGAATGAAATCGTGCAAGTTCAGCTGAACTCTCACAATTTCATTCATTCATGCATGTAAGTCCCGACTTCGGGGGGGCCATTTTAGAGACATCTGTGTGGGTTTCTGCACAGATGTCAATTCAAATTGCACCCTGAAATTTCCAAAAGTAGTGCAGAAACAGTTTTTGGGAATCAGTGTGGTGCCGGTGCTGCAATTGCTGCCAATTTGGCATGAGTTTTGACTTGGCAAATTGCATGCCAAATCACATCAATGTGAACCAGGGCAAAATGCTGTGTAGGGGGGGTTTGTCAGCACAAGTCTGATCATTGGAGGAGAGCAGGCTGAGTTCCCAGGCCAACTAGAGAACTGACCACAGTGTGTTCTCCTCATTAGTGTGGTCAGTTTTTAATAGGAAAGCCGAGAGATTGGCAGGAACGCCAGGAATTTCACACATACAATACAAAGAGAACAGGATAATTTTTCATGCAAACCTAAAAAGAAAAAAATATTATTTCTCCAACGCCAGGAATGGGGCTAGGCTATCAGCGCTCAACCAATCATGGAAAAAATACATGATAAAGTAAAAAAAAAAACTGAGAATAAACAGACCAAAATTATACAGACCAAAATTTGGAGGGGAGGGGGGGTTAGGCTTTATGATACAGGATACAGGATAATTTTTCATGCAAACCTAAAAAGAAAAAAATATTATTTCTCCAACGCCAGGAATGGCGCTAGGCTATCAGCGCTCAACCAATCATGAAAAAAATACATGATAAAGTTAAAAAAATAAAAAAAACTGAGAATAAACAGACCAAAATTATACAGACCAAAATGGGGGGGGGGGCTTTATGATACAGGATAATTTTTCATGCAAACCTAAAAAGAAAAAAATATTATTTCTCCAACGCCAGGAATGGCGCTAGGCTATCAGCGCTCAACCAATCCTAAGAAATATACATGTTAAAGTAAAAAAAAAAAAACTGAGAATAAACAGACCAAAATTATACAGACCAAAATTGGGGGGCTAATCCTTACAACTAGACAAATGGAAATGACGACCTAGGGGTGCTGCTGTCATAATGGAGGTGGGACTCCATCTGTAAAACAAAGAGCGGGGAAGGAAGGAAGACAGTGTGAAACTCTGATTTAGTAAGTTCCAACAAGGTTTCACCGGGTCCTCTTATGTAGCAACTATTTGAAGAACAGACAAGGATAGAGCTCTTTTGTGGATCACAGAAGCACATTTCTGCGACCTAGAATTAGGTTGGCTGATGTCACCAAATCCCTTCAGTCTTTTTTTTAAATCAGAAAAAACAGAAACCCTTCAGTCTTTAGATGTATCCCAACAATAATGTTGGGATTGACCCAGATGCCTGGTCAGCGTTGGCTCAGCCTCTCATTGCCTCCGACAGGGGACAATTGCAGCATCACACCGATGCTACAGCGATATAGACGAGTATGCATAGTTATTATTTTTCAAATTTCCCACACATCTACTTTAAGCAGCAGTCACATGGAAGTGTTATGACCCAAAGTAAATACAGAAAAGATTTACAACCCCAGAAAATGTGTTCACACTCTTTGGGGTACAGCATATATGACACTGACAAAATCAAGGACAGACTGCACTGGAAAAACATTAAGATTGAACAACCAGCCAGTGGCCAGTATAATTGAAAATTACTTTTTCTGTTTTATACGTCTAAGATACATCTTTAATCATTATGCCAAACTACTGATAATAATTAGCACATAGCCTAAAAACCTCTTACCGTTGTCCAGCCTAGCAAGACACAGATCGTCTTACACATATGACAATGAGGTTGTTACAGGCTTCAATGAGCAGTATTCAGATATAAAATTTCCGCAGAGTTACCATTTATTATGACAGCCCAACAAAGCCCAGGTTATAATGAGCTGAAAATCTCCCTCAAGCTATAAACCCCTGACAGGTAAATGGAATGGTACCATAATGACTACATGCTGAAGATCCTATGTTTGCACTAATAGTCTTTCACACTGTCACCTGCTGATAAAAGGTGAGCTTTAGTTAGTCGCACATTATATCTTCTTTTTTTGTCTAATATACCACCACTCTAGAGACAGAAAATACACATCTCTATCTTTTACCTAATAAAACACCACACAGCAGTGTAAAAAAAAAAAAAAAAAAGGCAAAATAAATGCAGTCAGTTGTGGAGAATGTCAGAGTAGAATACTTATTTTTCTTTTACTAAAGTATTTAAACCTCAAAGTTAAAGAAGATGGTATTAATATATGCTTTTTTTTCTATAGTTCTTCTGTCCCCTATGGGACAATGTACATGTAGAACTTTCTACCAGGATTCTAGTTACGTTCTCACCCTAATTATGATCATTAACCTACCCCCTCCCCTTTTGTGGCCCATCTGACAACTGCTATGAAGGAGAAAGTTTGCACTTCCCAGAGACAAGCAAGGGGAGAAGGAATTCGGAGGAGGGGGGGTACATGTCAGCCTCTGCATGTCTGGGAAAGGTGCCCACAGCCGAGACGAGCTGCAGCCATGAATCACCTGTCTCCTTCATAGCTGTTGTCATTGGCCATGGCGGGAAGGGGTAGGGACAGGTTGAACCTTGTGTCTCTGGTAAGAAAACACTTAGGCCTTGTACACACGAGCAAGAATCTCGTCAGGAAAAAAATTGTTTTTCTGACAAATTTCTTGGCAAGAATCTCTTGCCGCCCAAGTGTACACACAGACCTTTCAAAAGAACCGCGGTTCTCTTGAAAGGCAAGAACACGGTGACTTCATCGCGTAAGACGAGCATGTGCTCGTCACATTCGATGCCATCTTGCTTCACCCTACCTATGCAATGGAAGCTACCATGCATTCGTCAGTAATTTTGAGCATGCACTGGTATCCACGGCGACAGGCAAGTATACACACTCTCGGGTTTCTCGTGAAACAGGCCGACAAGAATCTTGATGAGAAAATAGTTTTTCTCGTCGAGATTCTGGCCAGATTTCCAGACGAGAAACATGAAAGCCTCATACACACGCTCGGTTTACTCGGCAAGAAAGCTCTGCCAGCAGTTTTCTTGCTAGTTCTTGCCGAGAAAACCGAGCGTGTGTACGAGGCTTCAGGTGAGAGAAATTACTACATGTACTTCGGCCCATAGGAGAGCTTTGCTCACCTCTAGAAATGGACCACTGAGCTAACAGATGGTCAATTGCACAGGTCCAAAACAAGGGTATATCATCCAGATAGAGCCAGGAACTCCATTCGATTTTCCCAGAATATGAATAAGATGAGACAAGAAAGAATCGAAGTGCTCACTGTTTTAATGATTCAACCGGCTTTAATCTACTTAAAAAAAATACTTACAAACTTCCTCATATAAAGAGCATTTACAGATACACTGCAGTGGTGTGTGAGATGCAGGTCAGCAGCGGGTAATGTCAGCACGTGGCTCCCCCCCTACACGTTACTTTCAAAGAACTTCATCAGCGGGGCTGGGCCTAGCGAGGGTCACCCGTCCCTTTATAAACATATCAGTCATCGTGGAAACCACGACGCTCCCAGGAGCCAAGGTTAAACCACTCCCATCACATAATAGAGGCTCTGTCACAAAGCTGAAGACCAAGCAAAGCAATCTCACATTGCTTGTAACCAAGAGGTCTAATGGCTGACCTTGTAGTAGTTGAATAAAACATTTCTCACTGAGCAAAAATAATATTAATGATGGAAAAATTCATAAAAAGCACTGGACACTCCCTGAATCTCCACACCTCAATTACACTACATGTACCATACAATAAAACATCCAAAATGACCACATAAGACGACAAATTAATGAAATACATTTAAAAAAAATTACCTATCAGAAATAAAACTGTTGAAATCAAAATCTATATTAAGCCCTTCGGGAGATAATACCTTAGCCTCAAAAATCCAGAAAGGTTCTCACTAAATGAGGCGACGGATATAATTACCCCCCCCCCCCCCCCCAATGTCTGTCAACCTTCTCAATACCCAAATATTTTTTGTCAAACAAACAGCATGGACACTGCCATAGGTGACATGTACATATATCAAATTTTAAATAAATATATAAAAAACTGTATCTCCGTTTACACAAAATTGTCAGCTCTCCCCAACATAATTTCCAACACACAGTGACAATATGGGTGCTGTGTGCCCACTCCTTCATAGAAAGGGGGCTGGGTTATCCATTTCTTCAAACTATTGGCTTTTGTTGATTCATCTGACCAGGAGTATGTGCCGCATTATAGCTTATTCAATATATTTCTGGTGGCAAACCTGCAAACTTCTCAGTTAAAAGTTTGCGACTTGTGAACTTCCCAAATTACAGGGATACAATGCTAACACAAGGTAGCTGGGCCGTTTGAAGGAATTTGGGGGCCCCAAGCACCCCCCCCCACACATGCAAAGCCTACGTTAATGCTACACTTATTTTTATTTTTTCATTTCTTACCTCCCGTTCTTCCCTGTAGGCTGCCGCTGTAAGGTGGCCAAGCTCCTCTTACCCCTGCCTCTTCCCCAGCCCCCTATCGGATATAGCCGGGTACCGCGCGTGGTACAGGAGATTCAGTTTCCTGTCTTCCCGGCCAGACTGAAAGGAAGTGAGCACTCAGTGTGCACTTCCTGTCAGTCCGGTCGGGAACAGGAAACTGAATCTCCTGTACCACGCGCGGTACCCAGTCAGACTGACAGGACTCCAGGTTAAGGTGACCAGATTTTTTAAATTTAATCCGGGGACATATTTTTTCTTTACTAGTAATGGCAGCAATCAGCGACTCTCTGCCCGCCTCTTAAGTCTCACTCTTCGGGCACCGGCTATTGTACTACTGAATGGGGAGTGGAGGAAGATCACTCTGCCAGGGAAGGCAAGGAGAATGGCAGGTGAATGGCCAGGATTTGAGCCAAGGCAGAATAACATGTGAGCGGAGCTGAATGGGCATGTGCCGGAAACTGAAGAAATATTCCCTCCGCTCCGACCAGCACATGATCATCAGAAAGGGGCACAGATAATGGGGAAAAATACAACCCCCCCCTATGCTGGTAGGCACGGCGGAGCGGGGGGTGTAATTCTATTTTTTTTTATTTTAATTCTGCACTGACTTTCTTTGAAATTGCCCCTGCCCCCTATTAAATCCAATCTGGGGACAAAACCAGGGACAGACTTGGTCCGGGGACAGTGTCCTCAATCAGGGGACTGTCCCCTGAAACTGGGGATGTCTGGTCACCCTACTCCAGGTGGAAGGAAGAGGAGCTTGGTCACGCTACAGCCTGGGAAGGGGAAGTTGGGGGCCCCAGGCAAGCTCGGGGCCCCAAGCAATTGTTTGTTTTGCCTGTCCTGTAGCGACGGGCCTGCAAGGTAGCAGCGAACCTGAACCTTATCCCTACTTGTGTAGCTGGGTTGCCAAATCATTGTTTTGTTCCATTCAATAGAGAATTCATTAGTAACACCAACCTTTACTTTATAATGTCTACAAGAGTGAGTAGGAGTTTTCTGAATGATATGAGAACTCAGCATGTGATGCAACTTTGTAGCAACAATACAAAAGTACTGTATATACTAGTTTTAGCTATGTTTGTGCATCGATGATGTGCACAATGCATTAATCTACAGTCATTTTGATTTGAGCTTGGGAGCAAAGCACTTTTCTAAATCTAGTTCTCTATATTTTTCTTTGGCCCTTTCTGTTGCATAACCTGTCCTCTTAACATCTGCTTAAGGCTTTAACTCCATTATCTGTCATATAATGCAGGAAGGAAGATCAGTATGCTCAAAGTACTAATACACTGCGGATGCTCTGAACATGATCTGCAAATTTTTGCATGGTTAGCCACTTAATTCAGACCCAATGAGCTCACATAATCAATTTTTACTGTGCTGTTGCCATGATTATTATTGTTAAAGCATACATGTATACAGGGGATGGCCATTAATATCAAAGCACCAGAGACACAGTCTTCAAGCAGATATTCAGCTGGACACTTGATAGATTTCGGAATCAAATCTCTTTGTTGATGGCTTTTAAATGAGGATGGAAATGTATTCATTAACAATCAGACTGTTTAATATTACCAGAAAAATGGCTTAGTTACTGAAGAAAATGGCATATTTTCGTATGAGTGATTATTCTTACGAGAAAACAGAAAAAGCACCGGAACAGACTTTTTCCAAAGTGTCTGAAAAGGAAACCTCAACTGTTGTTAATACAACCAAAAATATGTCAGTTTTGGATGTGTTAGTGAGTTTAAAGTGTTTCTACACTTTGGACGTGAGCAACTACCCACATTTTTCCTGCGAGAATATATGTGCGTGCCAAGAGGAGAGGGCTCCTCCCTCTCTTCCCTCTGTTTTCCTTTCTTTTCTCTCCTTTTTTTTTCTATGTCTTTTATTTTTGGGTTTGTATGTTATGTTTCAGATCCACATATGTTGGTCTAGCTACCTGGCAGCGCTTACCTTTTTTTTCATCACTAGGTACACTTCATATAAGGGTGAACGCTCCCCACCTCTCTGTAATGGAGATGGGGCTCACAATGGCGTGACGCCCTCTTCCTGCCTGTCCCTGGGCTAGACTCTGGCCAGAGAGGGTCAGGTGGAGGTTCCTCATACCCCCCTCCCCTCTCTGATGGGGACATACAGGATAGGGCCTCTGCTAGATACGGAAACCTAGAATGACTACTTAATCTGGAAAGTAATGTATTAATGCCTAAATATGCTTATATTAACCTAGGTAGCTTATGTGCCAGCCATGTAGTATATCCCCTTGCAGGGGAGGTGAACAGGAACCAGAGAAAGAGGAAGATGAGCAAACCAGAGAATCAGCAAAGTTTGGGGTCTACTGAGCAGGGGATCAGCAGAGCTGGGGGTTGCTACTGAGTGGGGGATCAGCAAAACTAGGGGTACTGCTGAACTGCGGTTATACTGGGTCTCTTTTAAACAAATATAAAGCTTCAAAAAAGCATCACTGAAGCATAAAAAACACATAAAAAAAAGCTGAATGTTGAATTGATAGGCTCTTTAACCACTTGCTTACTGGGCACATATACCCCCCTCCTGCCCAGGTGAAATTTCAGCTTCCAGCACTGCGACGATTTAACTGACAATTGCGCAGTCGTGTGGCGTGGCTCCCAAAGAAAATTGACGTCCTTTTCTTCCCCACAAGTAGAGCTTTCTTTTGGTTGTATTTGATCACCTCTGCGGTTTTTATTTTTTGCGCTATAAACAAAAAAATGCGTCAATTTTGAAAAAAATAACTATTTTTTACTTGTTGCTATGATAAATAGCCCATTTTTTTTTAAAAACATTTTTTTTCTCAGTCTAGGCCTATACGTATTCTTCTACATATTTTTGGTAAAAAAAAAAAAAATCGCAATAAGCGAATGGTTTGCGCAAAAGTTATAGCGCCCACAAAATAGGGGACAAAATTGTTATTTTGTATTATTTTTTTTACTAGTAATGGCGGTGATCTGTGATTTTTTTTTTTTTTTTTTTTTTTTATTGGGACTGCAACATTATGGCGGACACATCGGACACTTTTGACACATTTTTGGCACCATTCACATTTATACTGCGATCAGTGCTATAAATATGCACTGATTACTGTATAAATGTGACTGGTATTGAAGGGGTTAACACTAGGGGGTGAGGACAGGGTTAAATGTGAGCCCTGCATCTAACTTTTCTAACTGTGGGGGAAGGGGACTGACTGGGGGAGGTGACCGATCTGTGTCCTTATGTACAAGGGACACAGATGGTCTCCTCTCTCCCTGACAGGACGTGGATCTGTGTGTTTACACATACAAATCCACATCCTTGTCTCTGTAACCGCCGATCGCGGGTGCCAGGCACGCGCATCGGCATCTCAGTGATGCGGCGGGCACGCGCCCTTAGATTGGCGCTGCTTTTGCAGTCCTATGTGCACCAGCCTAGTCAGACCTGCGTTTTGGTAAAAAGCAAGGAGCATGAGTATTGATGATTGGATGAGAACCACTACATTTCAGTCTGAGCCTGTAGGCAAGTTACTTGATTTTAGCACCACCATCTGTTATGCCGCGTACACACGACCGTTTTTTCATGACGTGAAGAATTAAAAAAAATTTATGTCATTAAAAACGATTGTGTGTGGGCTCCAGAGCATTTTTCATGACGTGAAAAATGGGCATTAAAAATTTAGAACATGCTCTAAATTTTCGCGCCATTTTAAAATCAAATAAAAAACAATGAATAAAATTTTTGCGTCGTTTTTCACGTTGTCGTTTTTCACATCGCGAAAAATTATCTCATAAGCAAGTTATGAGACGGGAGCACTCGTTCTGGTAAAACTAACGTTTGTAATGGAGATAGCACATTCGTCATGCTGTAACAGACTGAAAAGCACGAAGACTAAAAGGCGCGAATCGTCTCTCACCAAACTTTTACTAACACAAAATCGGTGCCGGTTATAGTGCCGGTGTACGTGTTGTACGTCACCGCGCTTTGCTCCAGCATTTTTCACGATCATGTGTAGGCAAGGCAGGCTTGACAAGAATCGCGTAGAGGAAAAACATTGTTTTTCTAGGACAAGAAAAACGGCCGTGTGTACGCAGCATCAGTGTTAAGAAATGTACTTCCGCACTACTGATATAAAGTAAGTGCTATATTTTAAATCTAAGAGGTTGCTGCTTAACACCAACTGTTATTAGCAGACCAGAGTAAGTGCTCCGTCTTTTCCAAAAAAGTAGTGACCCCTAGTGGGAGTATTGCATATGACACCAAAAATATAATGTATATGTCACAATGAAAGTGGTATGTGCAACCAGTGACCTTTAGTGGGTACAAAAATGATGATAGAGATATATATATATATATATATATATATATATATATATATATATCAGGCAAAGTCAATTATCCAGTGATATCTTTTGTGAACCAACGGTGAATGATAACAAATGAGTGACTTAACCCTTCACCAGTCACACTATGCGCAGATGATTTTGTGACCCCAGGGACGGATCTGTATATTTTCAAGTTCATCACCTGTATGCACCAGGGATAGTGCATTCCTAAATGTGAGTTGAATAGTTGCTTGTGGTTTAAATACATTCTGTTTTACAGTATTACACTATGCTAGGTCTTTTTTTTTATGTTGCCATCATATATGAGAGATCACACTTGCAGTTTACTATTGGGAGCCTAAAGCGGAGGTTCACCCTAAAACAATTATATTCCATTCCAACCAGCATACTGCCGACATGTACAGTATGCTTTTTTGTTGTATATACCGTTGTATATACTGTGCGCAGACTAGGAGCTGACTGCGCAGGCGCCGTATATAGCCGAGTCCCAGTCTGGCTATTTTTGGAACGCGTGACGCGCCTTAGCCGCACGTCCATCTACGCCTCTTCATAGGAACGCCTATTCCCTGCGGGAGTCCGGAAAGAAAAAGAACGATAAAACGGTATGTACAGAAAAAAAAACCCAGCATACTGTACATGTTGGCAGTATGCTGGTTGGAATGGTATATAATTGTTTTAGGGTGAACCTCCGCTTTAAAGTGATATTAAAGGTTCAATTTTTAAATAACAAACATGTCATACTTGCCTCCACTGTGCAGTTCATTTTTCACAGAGTGGCCCCGATCGTCCACTTCTGGGGTCCCACGGTGGCTCTCGTGGCTCCTCCCAGCATTAGATAACCCCCTCTGGCGGGCGCGTCATTGGATTTGATTGAGAACAGCGGGAGGCGATGGCTGCGCTGCTATCAATATATCCGATGAAGAGCCGAGAAGCCGCGGAGAGAGCAACGCAGGATCGCATCCACGGAAATTCGGGGCTTAGGTAAGTAAAATTGGGGGGCTGGACACTGCAATAGGATGCATTAGGGTGAAAAAACACGAGGGTTTACAACCCCTTTAAAGATCCTGGATTGAGACCCCAAAGAGGAAGGTGCTACTTGGTCCAATTGGGGGCCGCTCTGTTAGCGTATTGGAGCTTCATAAGCAAATATAAGAGCACTAGGGTAAAAAAGCATACAGCTATTTAAGGTTGATATAAAATGCATATTAGGTGTGAACTGAGTGGACTTTCTGGCATTAGCATTGTTGCGACCTACACTGGGTAGCAGTACCAGTTCATTCATTTTACTAAAAGTAACCACTGAAAGCCTTCAATCCACCATCTTCTGGCTTCAGATACTGTTCAATGGAGCTTGTAAATGCTCTTCAGATGGAATGAACAAATAAGCCATCCACACTCCATCGACTTCAGGCATCACAAAGTTTTATTGTTCCAGAGCAAGATCACCAAAGAGTTTGCCCAGACCAAGCCTCACTCTGACACTGTTCACTAATTTTACTGCTTGCATGCAGTTGCCATTTAAAGGAAACCTTGCTATCTTTAATGTGTTCAGGCTCTGGGCTATCATTCTGTTTCCTGCTTCACTACCTAATGATTTGCTGACCAAGCATGCAGCCAATCTCATCTCCTATCCTGCACACTTGTTCCAGGTCAGTGCATCAATAGGTAGCGAAGTCGGATCCCGTATATACAGCCCCAGGTCCTTCTGTTTTGAATATAGCAATGGCAGCTTCCATATTTTTTTTTTCTTCATGGAGTCATTTTAACTAAACAGGAAATTAACAATAGCTATTGCTTATGTTATTCTGACAGGAGCTGCACAGTGTACTGATGTGCTTGATGCCAGATCGCTAAGCTGCGCTGTATTTCCAGGAATGGCATAATAGGCAGTTGGCAAAGAGAACGGTATGCTATTGTTTATCTAAAGACAGGCCTTTAAAAAATGGAAACATAATATTCATGAGTTTTTAAATTATACACTAGCTCGATTCTCTCACGAACAATGCATGGGCATTTTCCTTCACAGATAGCCTGACAGGTGAATGTTTCAAACAATTTGCAGTAACCATAGCAACTGCCTGTATCAGTTGCTGCGCTCTCTTCTGCTTCATTCCCTCCATTTATCATTGAAATAGGACTGAGTTTTTGGGCAACACCGCAATAGTCTCTATGAGAGTAATGGCATGAATTAAATTAAGGGGCAACCCCAGGCAACAGGTTAATCATTTACTGTTCTGGATATTGCTATCCAAGAAAAATTGCAGTGGTGCTTAAGTCAGAAAATGACATACAGTTACCAGTTCAGCCTGACTTAGCAGGTTTTGCACAGTGCTTCTGGGAAGGGCTATGGCTTACTACCACATGTTTTTTGTAAGCTTCCCTCTGTTGATCTAATGCAGTGGTCTCCAAACTGTGGCCCTGAGGCCGAATGTGGCCCTTTACTTGCCTCTATCTGGCCCTTTGGGGTACTATTACATCCACAACTTGCACCAGTGATGGGGCACCATTCCTCCCACTGACATCAGTGGTGGGGTACTATTCCCCCCACAGATACCAATGATGGGGTGCTATTGCTCCCTCTTATAACAATGGGGAACTATTATTCCCACTGATGCTAACAATGGGGCACTATTACTCCTACTAAAACCAATGATGGGGCATTGTTTAGTCCAACTGACGCTGGGGCATTTTCTATTCCCACTGGCCACAGTCCGGCCACCTAAAGTCTGAAGAATAGTAAACTGCTGACTTACTCAGAAGATATTATAAGGACAATGTAAACCATTTCAATATAGCATAAGGCAGTGTTTCTCAACTCCAGTCCTAAAGGCGCCCCAACAAGTCATGTTTTCTGGATTTATCTCAGATGAAATGGCTGTGGTAATTACTAAGGCAGTGAAACTGATCAAATCACCTGTGCAAAATAATGGAAAGCTTAAAAACATGATCTTTTGGGGCGCCTTGAGGACTGGGGTTGAGAAACACTGGCATAGGGGGCAGCAGGGGATAAAGGTCAAGATTAAAATCAGTTCTCCGCAGTAGGTAAAGGGTTTGTTAAAATATATATATATATATATATATATATATATATATATATATATATATATATATATATATATATATATAGGTTAACTGTGGAAGCCCCTCTATTAGAGGCTGGCATAGCACACTGTGTCACTAGTTTTACAAAACGAGTGTTGTAAATACCTAATTTGAGCTGTCTTCAGGCCGGTGACATGACTCACGGCATCTTTCCAGCTCTGCTGGATGTCTTCTGAGGGAGGGGCCATGATCTACCTCTGACGTCAGCCGTGGAGATCACAGGGCCGCTCATCTTCTCCGTAGAAGCTCAGTATCGGAGCTGTAAAGTGACCGCGAGTCACATGCCCAGCCTGAAGACAGCTCAAATTGGGTATTTACAACACTCTTTTTGTAAAACTAATGACAGTGTGCTATGCCAGCCTCTAATAGAAAAGCTGGTAGTGAAAATGTTTTTATTTTATTGTACAAGCAATAGCGGCGGGGGGCGTAGCCGGGCTAGAGACTGACACAGAGGCAGATGACAGGGACGAAGGAGGGGGGTGAGGCGGGGAAAGAGGAGAGCAGAGCAGAGGGGACAGTGTATGACGGAGGGATGCACTTTGACCACAGTGATCAGGGCGGAGCAGCCCTGGTTATCATGGTCTATTTAGAGAGGGAATACAGGAAGTGAAATGTTCAGGGCTTTATTTTTTACAGTTTAGAGGGGGGCATATTACACAGAACAAGCACTGTGCTGTGTAATCTGCTTTAAGAGACCAGAATCTACTTTTCTTTAAGTTAACCTAACTCCAAAGGTCTAAAAGGTACACCTAAGTTTGCTTTACCACCCTATGTTTTTTATTTTTATATATATAATTTTCTTTTACCTTTTTTTTTTTTTTTTCTGTTTATTTGCAGTCGTGTGATTGTTAATTCTCAGTACAGTCTCTTCAGTGATGAGTTGCAGATGGTGATTTTCTTTTAGCACTAATGTCAGACAGGAAGTGACATCACCACCTTGAACTCTGCTTCCCCTGCCAAAGTGAGGGAGGAATTGAGAAGTTGTATATGCTTGACTGACTGCTAAGTGTACAAACTGAGCATTATCAGAGTTCAGCGCATGCGCACTGGAGGTAGGGCTTCCAGATGCTGACAACACTGAGGGATCAGCCATTTAAATAGTGGCTCAATAGGGTTGTCTGCCCAACACCTGAACTAGTGTCAGAATCAGGGAAATGGCAGGATCTCTGAGTCATTTCCTCTAAGTTGCTTTGAATAAGAAACAGGAGAAAATCATGAATGGATAGCTTTTCCGTCAGACTTGTATTATACAGTTTAAAATGTTTGCCTTGAGTTTCAATTTAAGATGTGTCCCGTGGTTTAGTTTGAATGCAAAATATTCAAATATGTGATGAAGTGTAATTTTATTTACCTGGCCTAAACTCCTTCAAACCTAAAATGGGATGGTAGGGATCGATCTATATCCATATCCAATAGAAGTGGGAGATTCATAAAGAAATTTAGAACACATTGTTTACATGAACTCTCCAGCCTTATATACACAGGCAAATATTGCAGCTTTAAAGCGAGTGAAAAATTATAATGTTTTCTATTGTGGTGTCCTTGATGATTTTTTTTTTGTTCCATACTTTTAATGTCCTGCTTTTGTACCGGTGTTTTCTTAGAAGTCTCTGCTGCATTTTTCTGCTTTTGAAATCTGGTTTCAGCTTTTGCTTGCATAAACATGAATAAATGTGCTTAAACACAATGCAATAAATTATTACTGCTAAACAAATTGGTGTTTTTAAACATAAAAAATGTAGACACTAATGTCTGCTCATATGAGCCCCAAACATTTGATAATTTGAGCCAGTTCTTTATTGAGTTAAAAAATGTATGTACTTCAAGAATAGCTTCATCTAGGAAAAAATATCACTATTTCAGCATGTGAAGCCTTTAGATAAAAAGGGTAATTATTATTATATACTTCACATAGCATAAATGCCTGTTTCGAAACTGCAATTATTGGTCTTAATAACCGTTAAGCATCTCTTACAGGGAGTAGGGATGAGCCGAACACAACCCCCTGTCCTGTTACGAACGGTAGTTTTACCAGAACAAGCTCTCCCGTCTCATAACTTGCTTCTGAGCATGCGCAGGTTTTTAATGTCATTTTAGCCCACACACGATAATTTTTTACAACCCGAAAAACATCGTTTAAAACGTTGTTAAAAAAATGCAGCCTGTTTGGAATTTTTTTTTTTTCGTTTTTCAGAACCCGAATAATGATGTGAAGCCCACACACGATCATTTTAAATTACATTTTTTTAAAACAACGTTTTTTCATGCCGAAAAATGATCGGGTGTACGTGGCATAAGGCCTGTTTCGCACAGGCTTCTGCTTGTATAAGAGCAGTGTGAACAGCAAGCAGATACAGATCCTAATGTGAGTGTTGATTGCCACTTTAAACAAGCTACTATCAAGCTTCAGCATTTATTGAAGCCTGCTAGCAGCTTGCTTAAAGTGGCAATCAGTTCTACCATTAGGATCGGTGCTCAACATTTACAAACTGGAGCTGAATAGTACTTTAAAAGCTTCAACAAAGCTTGCTGTTAACACTGCTCTAACAAGCTGAAGCCTGTGAAACTGGCCTTAAGAATAATAAAGAAGACTGAAAATATGGACATAAATATGTACATTTAAAAGCTTTACCAGAGTATTGTTTTATTTCTGTATTTGGAAGAGAAAAAGGATGTCCCATTAAAATGTTAGCCTTGAACAAGATGAAGTCTCTCTATGACAGTGTAATCATCAGTCAATCCCACGTTCATGCACAAAAAAAAACAATTCCCACAGATGTAGAGATCATCTATATTATGACCCAACGGTACACCTTTGAAGGGGGGTTCCTGGGAAAGGGGGTAAGTTGAAGGATAACTGTAGGACATTTGTCTTTTAAACGTGCCCCCATCTTCCTGGAAACATGTGTTATTTGTACTACAAAAACTGCTTTACCCCACATTTGTTTGACACTTTTGACATTTTATATACCTCTGTTCTTAATACCGTGTATTGCCCCCTTTAACATCAATGACAGCTTGAAGTCTTTTGTGGTAATTGTGGATGAGGATTTTTATCTTCTCAGATAGTAAATCTGCCCATTCCTATAGGCAAAAATCCTCCAGTTCCTGTAAATTCTTGGGCTGTCTTGCCTGAACTGCACGTTTGTGGCTCAATGATATTGAGGTCAGGAGACTGAGATGGCCACTCCAGAACCTTAACCACTTGACCACCGGGCCTATTCTGGCACTTCTCTCCTTCATGTGAAAATCACAATTTTTTTTGCTAGAAAATTAATCAGAACCCCCAAACATTATATATTTTTTTTAGCAGACATCCTAGGGAATAAAATGGCAGTCATTGCAATACTTTTTGTCACACCGTATTTGCGCAGCGGTCTTACAAGCGCACTTTTTTTTGATAAAAATCACTTTTTTGAATTAAAAAATAAGACAACAATAAATTTTGCCCAATTTTTTTATATATTGTTACGCCGAGTAAAATGATACCCAACATGTCACGCTTAAAAATTGCGCCCGCTCGTGGCATGGCGTCAAACTTTTACCCTTAAAAATCTTGATAGGCGACGTTTAAAAAATTATACAGGTTGCATTTTTTGAGTTGCAGAGTAGCTCTAGGGCTAGAATTATTGCTCTCGCTCTAATGATCGCGGCGATACCTCACTTGTGTGGTTTGAATACCGTTTTCATATGCGGGCGCTACTCGCGTATGCGTTCGCTTCTGCGCGCGAGCTCGTCGGGATGGGCCGCTTTAAAAAAAAAAATTTTGTTTTCTTATTTATTTTTATTTAGTTTTATAATTTTTTACACTGAAATAAAAAAAAAAAATTGATCACTTTTATTCCTATTACAAGGAATGTAAACATCCCTTGTAATAGAAAAAAGCATGACAGGTCCTCTTAAATATGAGATCTGGGGTCAAAAAGACCTCAGATCTCATATTTAGACTTAAATGCAAAAAAAAAAAAAAAAAAAATGTAATTTTTTCAAATGACAAAAAAAAAAATGTTTCTTTAAGAGGCTGGGCGGGACTGACGTTTTGACGTCACTTCCGCCCAGCAGAGCTATGAGGACGGGTGAAGGAGATTTCTCCTTCAGTCCCGTCCCCGCTCAGCTGCCGGACACATCCGATCCCCTCCGCCGCTACCGACGGCTCCGGTAAGCGGCGGAGGGCGCGGGAGAGCGGCGGGATGGTGGGGGGGACCCCTCTCCCGCCCCCGATAACGGCGATCTCGCGGCGAATCCGCCGCGGAGACCGCCGTTATCGTGTACACCACCGCCCCCTGAAAAGATGAATATCTCGGTTGTGGCAGCAGCTGCTGCCGTTATCGAGATATTCAACTTTAAAAACAGGACGTCTTTTTGACATGGGGCGGTGGTCAAGTGGTTAATTTTGTTCTGCTGTAGCCGATGACAGGTCGACTTGACCTTGTGTGTTTGGATCATTGCCATGTTGGAATGTTCAAGTACGTCCCATGCGCAGCTTCCTGGCTGATGAATGCAAATATTCCTCCAGTATTTTTTGATAACATTCTGCATTCATCTTGCCATCAATTTTGACTATATTTCCTGTGCCTTTGTAGCTCACACATCGCCAAAACATCAGTGATCCACCTCCGTGTTTCACAGTAGGAAGGGTGTACCTTTCATTATAGGCCTTGTTGACTCCTCTCCAAATGTAGTGTTTATGGTTGTGGCCAAAAAGCTAAATTTTTATCTCATCACTCCAAATGACTTTGTGCCAGAAGGTTTGAAGCTTGTCTCTGTGCTGTTTGGCATATTGTAAGCGGGATACTTTGTGACATTTGCGTAGTAATGACTTTCTTCTGGTGACTTGACCATGCAGCCCATCTTTCTTCAAGTGCCTCCTTATTGTGCATCTTGAAACAGCCACACCACATGTTTTCAGATAGTCCTGTATTTCACTTGAAGTAATTTGTGGGTTTTTCTTTTCATCCCAACCAATTGTCCAGGCAGTTGTGGCTGAAATTTTAGTTGGTCTACCTAAACGTTGTTTGGTTTCAACAGAACCCCTCATTTTGCACTTCTTGATTAGAGTTTGAAGACTGCTGATTGGCATTCTCAATTCCTTGGATCTCTTTTCCTGTTTTTATACAGTTCAACTACCTTTTCCCGCAGATCCTTTGACAATTCTTTTGCTTTCCCCATGACTCAGAATCCAGAAACATCAGTGCAACACTGGATGAAAGATGCAAGGGTCTGTCAGGAGTCCAGAAACTCATTGACCTTTTATACACACACGAATTACAAGCAAACAGATCACAGGTGATGATGTTTACCTTAAATAGCCATTAAAACCCCTTTGTGTCAACTTGTGTGCATGTTGTCAGGCCAAAATCACCAGGGTATGTAAACTTTTGATCAGGGTAATTTGGGTAGTTTCTGTTGTGATTATGATTTAAAAAGAGTAAACACAGTTGATTAATAAATGGCTTCAGCCAAACACTAACCATGAGTGAAAGTAACGTTTTTGTGTTATCATTCATATTCTCTGAAAAATGGTCAAATCATTAATTTCTTCTAGGGTATGCAAACTTATGATCACAACTGTATGTTAATGGATATTATGGCACTGGTTTACAAATGTTATGCTTTAGCTTTTATTAAAAGATCCTACCATAAAGGTCCTTGCTCAGACCCTTCCTGATATTGTGTAGCAATGCTCTGTCCCTGTCTTCCAGTTGTGATTCTACGTTGCCCCCTGTTACATTGGCTTTTGTTGGAGACTACAATTGGTCATTTTAACCACTTGTATATCCTCATGTAGATATACGTCAGCAGAATGGCACGGACAGGCACATGTACGTACCTGTACGTGCTCTGCTTGATGTGGGTCGGGGGTCCGATCGGGACCCCCTCCGGTACATGCGGCGGTCGGTTTCCCTCGGGGAGCGATCCGGGACGATGGCGCGGCTATTCGTTTATAGCCGCCCCGTCGCGAACGCTCCCCGGAGCTGAAGAACGGGGAGAGCCGTATGTAAACATGGCTTCCCCGTGCTTCACTGTGGCGGCGCATCGATCGAGTGATCCCTTTTATTAGGGAGACTCGATCGATGATGTCAGTCCTACAGCCACACCCCCCTACAGTTGTAAACACACACTAGGTGAAGCATAACTCCTACAGCGCCCCCTGTGGTTAATTCCCAAACTGCAACTGTCATTTTCACAATAAACAATGCAATTTAAATGCATTTTTTGCTGTGAAAATGACAATGGTCCCAAAAATCTGTCAAAATTGTCCGAAGTGTCCGCCATAATGTCGCAGTCACGAAAAAAATCGATGATCGCCGCCATTAGTAGTAAAAAAAATAAAAATGCAATAAAACTATCCCCTATTTTGTAAACGCTATAAATTTTGCGCAAACCAACCGATAAACGATTATTGGTATTTTTTTTTTTACCAAAAATAGGTAGAAGAATACGTATCGGCCTAAACTGAGGAAAAAAAATTATATATGTTTTTGGGGGATATTTATTATGGCAAAAAGTAAAAAATATTGCATTTTTTTCAAAATTGTCGCTCTATTTTTGTTTATAGCGCAAAAACTAAAAACCGCAGATGTAATCAAATACCACCAAAAGAAAGCTCTATTTGTGGGGAAAAAAGGACGCCAATTTTGTTTGGGAGCCACGTCGCACGACCGCGCAATTGTCTGTTAAAGCGATGCAGTCCCGAACTGTAAAAACACCTTGGGTCTTTAGGCAGCATATTGGTCCGGTCCTTAAGTGGTTAATAATTTTTACACAGGCAAAGACTATTGTTCACAGGACTTCATCAGATAACCTGTCATGGGAAATTCCATTGCTGAAGTGTATGTAGCCAGGAAGAGGCAGCAAAGAAGATGCAGGGGATCAGCATCAGTGAGATGCAACAGAGAGCTCAAATTAAATGTCATTCAGTTACAGTTATTAGGGTTATTTAGGTAAAGAACTGTTAAGTAACTAGTAAGTAAGAAGGTCGGATGTCTCTAAAAGACCTATGGAGTCCAGACATGGACAGTGTTGGGTCATTAGAAATATTGAAGCTTATCACATTGAAAGTTATAGAATTAAATATAGCGTGTGTGTGTTTTGGACTTTTAATATCTTAATACTTATTTTTCTCTGACTGCTATAGAGCTGTATGCAAGACTTGTAGACTAAGATTAAACAGTGAATTATGTCACTTCTTATTAATGTGCATTCTACTGTAAGACATGTTTGTGAAATAGATAAATCAGCTCTGATGTGATTTTCTTCAGTTTAATTTATGCCTTTTTCAAAGAGAGAAGCAAGTACTATATGAGCTGGAGATGATCACGAGGAGAATAATAAATGCTGGTGACTCACAAAAAAAAAGGAGCACCCACACTTTCAGGCTGCAGAGACATACCCATAAGGCATTGCACTTATCTTGAGATAAAAACAAGTATATATACTGAGATGCTGTAAGCAATGCAGTGTTCATATCAAGGGCCCTAAACTCAGGGGGTCATTTTAAAGAAATTAATGCTTACTTTTGAATCAGATTCTCCCTTGTATTCTATGAAAAGTTGTCTGTACTGCACCAAAATAAAAATATAAAAATTCTGACTATAAAAACAATAGTGAAAATACAATAGTTAACCATAAAAAATGAAATGGACTGAAAATGAACACATTGTCACAAGATTTGGGCAGGTTTCCCATAATGAGAACAAGACATCATCAGCACCTTCAGGAAACTGTCGGCTGCTTTGCAGTTTTTATTCATGGGCTAGGTCTGCAAGTTAGAGCCCTTGCATTTTTTTTTTTTTTTGCAAGGTCTACTTTAACCTCTTACCTACCTGTCAACAGTAATTTACTGCTAGCCGGAGGCATGAGCATGCACCACGATGTACCAGTACACTGCCCTGCTCATGTGCACTAGGTGTGCCCCCTATGTGATACCTGTGGCCAATCACAGCATCACAATAGTAAACAATCAGTCATGAATGAAAGCCATTCTTGACAGTTCAAATGATTGCTGTTATAGTGATCATCCTGTAATCAGCAATCATAGTGTTCCCCCCTCCCCCACTGTAGCAACACTAAACTTCTCTGATGACCGTATGTAAAAAAATAAAAAATCAGGAAAAAAAAATGAAATTCCTTTTACATACTGTCACCAGTCAGGATCCCAGGTTACCGCCACACCAGTCATATAACGCTGCTGTACTGCACTGGTGATAGTACGTAAAAAAAATAAAAAATATGGCAAAAAAATGTATTTAACTTCTTAATTTTCCCAAAAATTTGGACAAAAAATTACAACTTCAACTTACAACTTCAACTTCAGCTGAAGAACGGGGAGAGCTGTGTGTGTAAACACAGCTTCCCCGTTCTTCACTGTGGCGCCGTCATTGATCGTGTGTTCCCTTTTATAGGGAAACACAATCAATGACGTCACACCTACAGCCACACACCCCTACAGTTAGAAACACAAATGAGGTCACACTTAACCCCTTCAGCGCCCCCTTGTGGTTAACTCCCAAACTGCAATTGTAATTTTCTCAGTAAACCAATGCATTTTTAATGCATTTTTTGCTGTGAAAATGACAATGGTCCCAAAAATGTGTCAAAATTGTCCGAAGTGTCCGCCATAATGTCGCAGTCACGAAAATTTTTTTTTATAAAAATGCAATAAAACTATCCCCTATTTTGTAAACGCTATAAATTTTGTGCAAACCAATCGATGAACGCTTATTGAGATTTTTTTTTTTTTACCAAAAATAGGTAGAAGAATACGTATCAGCCTAAACTGAGGAAAACATTTTTTATATATATATATATATATATATATATATATATATATATATATATATATATATATATATATATATATATATTTTTTTTTAGGGGGGGATATTTATTATAGCAAAAAGTAAAAAATATTGCATTTTTTTTTCAAAATTGTCGCTATATTTTTGTTTATAGCGCAAAAAATAAAAACCGCAGAGGTGATCAAAATCCCACCAAAAGAAAGCGCTATTTGTGGGAAAAAAAGGACGGCAATTTTGTTTGGGAGCCACTACCGCGCAATTGTCAGTTAAAGCGACGCAGTGCCGAATCACAAAAACTGGCCAGGCCCTTTAGCTGCCTAAAGGTCCGGGTCTTAAGTGGTTAATACCACACCTACTACTGTATAAGTGTAATGACGTATAAAATGCACACAGTGCTATGCTGTTATTTCACACTGCCAACAGAAGTGAAAATGAAGCACTGGGGACAGCTTAACCTCTGTACAGCTAGTAATCAACACCAGACGTAATATATAGAAAATATATATTTTTGTTCTGTGAACAAACTGTTAATACAAAGTGCGAAGATGACTAAACCTATTTATACTGGTAAAATGATGTAGATGGTAAGGGCCAAGGAACAGATACATGAAAACAAACCATAAATTCAGAATTTGCTAAACATCGTTATACTGCATCTCATTTGCATATAAGCCACTTTATAATTAAATGTCAGTCTTCTCTTTCCAAACTGCAGACATCTAGGATTTTTGGTAACCGCCAAAGCCAAATTTTAGATTGTGCATGTTTTTTTGATGAGCACAGTTTTGGAACTCCAGCCAAAGCATTTTTATGTTTTGGATAGAGTGGAGAAGAGTTGGTCAGATATGGGGAATCTGTGTGTAGGGTGATAAGGAATTGGTGCGCTAAGTACCCCTTCATGGTAAATATGGATGTGACTTGATTAGGACACTTTGAGGAACACTGTTTTTGTTCAGTTTAAAGAGCTAGTACTAGTTCCAGGGATAAATCCTCAAAATCTGGGACTGTCCCTTGAAATCTTAAAGTGTTACTAAACCAAGGACTCTGTATTCACTATATCTGGTCTCCCACAGTACACAGAACATGGAAATGCAATTATTTTTAGTATATATAAACTGCTAAATATTTTTTCCTCATCAGCAGTATATAGCAGTCTTGTAACTTCTATAAGTGCCTGGTTAAAGCATGCAGGAGGAGTTTTCATACTGCACTGACTGTCCTATCAGGGTGCAGGACCCTTGGCCCTCTGTTTGGACAGTGCTGATTGGCCCTGTGCTTATCACATGCACTCTCCCAAGAAAAAAAAAACTCTCTAGCAACACACCAAACTGAGCATGTGCAGACTGAATCCGCTAACTCTGTCTGATCCAGACATGTTTTGGGGACAATGTATGAAGGGGGGGATCTCTGCATACAGAATCAAGCAGGCTTTTTACACAATGCAGAGGATTAACCCCTTAGGTTCCACAGTGAGTATAACGAGCATGCTTTTTTGCAGGGGAAGGCAATCTTAAAGAGGCGGAGATCTACCTGAACAACGTCAGAGAAGTCAAAGATCACCGGACACAGTGTCACCTCCGCATACCAAATTTAATTGCCATACTACCTTGTCACAACCTCGTGCATTACACAAAAATCACGTATTTAACCACCACAGGATCTCCCACCATGTGCTGTGGGAGCCACCCGCGATCTTGATGTCTACCGGCCACCCGTGATCTTGATGTCCGCTGGCCACCTGCAATCGCGGTACAGAGAGGCAGAACCGGGATCTGCCTATGTAAAAAAGGTGGATCCCCGTGGATCCCCCGTTCTGACAGGGGACAACACTTGGATCTGCTGTTCCTAGAGTAGCGCTACCCCCTCAGGAGCTGCTGATTAGATTTGGGATCGGCATAATTATGTTACCTCTGTGTTGTGTCTAGGGGTGATGACGGTGGTGAGAGCAATGACTGAATGTCCAGACAATTGTTTTATGTTTTCTGTGCTTTTATTTTGGGTTAAACATGACCAACAGTCAACTTGAGGTAGATAGGATAGGTTGGTGAAAAGAAGAGAACTTTGCAGATTCAGGCTATGGATAAAGGAAGCAGTCCTGCCTCCAATAAATATTCTTGCTTCGTCGCCACTCCAGCCGGAGTGGGTCTAGTTCCCCTGGACAGGTCCCTCTCACAGGCCTCGCAGACAGAGTGTCACTTGGAACTGCTGGGAAGGAACAAGTCTCTGCCACCGACTTGGTAAGTCACTGGGGCCCCTTGGCAGCATCAGTTGCTCCGGGCCATGAGGACCCAGAGTCAGGAACTCCGCGTAGCACGTGCGCCCCTGCCTGGTAGGTCATATCGCTGGGGCCCGTGATGTGCGCACACCCTAAATGTGGGTGCCGCACCTGGAACCAGGAACCCGCGAAGAACCCCGAAAAATGGTGTCTGCCACAGAAATACCCTCCCCCAGCACTCCTCTGATTGGCTGCTGGAGAAAGGGCGCCTCCGCCTGGACCCCTCTGGCTGCCACCTGCCAGATGGAACTACATCTCTGGAGCACAGAATGATCCACAGGACAGTTCAGGGCTGGCAACAGCCGAATTTAAACAAATCAACATGGATGAAAGCAAATAACTCTCTCATCCCACTAAATTTGACATGGCACCTGTACTGAAAAGTACCACTTTACCAACCCCCAAATGTAAATGAAACCTTACTCTTCTGATCCTTGACGTTTTCCATCGTGAGCTGGAGCATGCGCACTGGGCTATTTTTCAGCCCGGGGGATGCGCAGTTTGATCGTCGCGGGGCGCGCTTAATTTGAATACAAGCCGCCCCCTTTGAATTACGCGGCCATATGCCAGGCCATTTACACTACGCCGCCGCAAATTACAGAGCAAGTGCTTCGCGAATACGGCACTTGCTTCAGTAAGTTGCGGTGGCGTAGTGTAAATGACTTACACTATGCCTACGCCGTTTCTTAGAGCATCTGGCCCAGAGTCTGAAAAATAGTGCTCTGGTAAGACGAGTCAGTAAGCCCAGACTGCGATCCACCAGTCACCTGGCTGTAGGGTGACCACATTTCCAAACTGCCATTCAGGGACACCCCCCCCCCCCCAAAAAAATACGTTTTTTTACATATTTTTTTGCCAGTTTTGGGGGCAGGGGTGTATCCTGAAATCAGCGGGCCCGTGACAGAGGGCTGGGTGACAGGGGACTGGGTGACAGAGGGCTGGGGGACTGGGTGACAGGGGACTGGGTGACAGGGGGCTGGGTGACAGGGGGCTGGGTGAAAGGGGGCTGGGTGAAAGGGGGCTGGGTGAAAGGGGGCTGGGTGAAAGGGGGCTGGGTGACAGAGGGCTGGGTGACAGAGGGCTGGGTGACAGGGGACAGAGTGACAGAGGGCTGGGTGACAGAGGGCTGAGTGACAGAGGGCTGAGTGACAGAGGGCTGGGTGACAGGGTGACAGAGGGCTAGGTGACAGGGTGACAGAGGGCTGGGTGACAGGGTGACAGAGGGCTGGGTGACAGGGTGACAGAGGGCTGGGTGACAGGGTGACAGAGGGCTGGGTGACAGGGTGACAGAGGGCTGGGTGAGGGGGGACTGAGTGACAGAGGACTGGGTGACAGAGGACTGGGTGACAGGGGACTGGGTGACAGGGGACTGGGTGACAGGGGACTGGGTGACAGGGTGACAGAGGGCTGGGTGACAGAGGGACTGGGTGACAGAGGGACGGGTGACGGAGGGCTGCGTGACGGAGGGCTGCGTGACGGAGGGCTGCGTGACGGAGGGCTGCGTGACGGAGGGCTGCGTGACGGAGAGCTGGGTGACGGAGAGCTGGGTGACGGAGAGCTGGGTGACGGAGAGCTGGGTGACGGAGAGCTGGGTGACGGAGGGCTGGGTGACGGAGGGCTGGGTGACGGAGGGCTGGGTGACGGAGGGCTGGGTGACGGAGAGCTGGGTGACGGAGAGCTGGGTGACGGAGAGCTGGGTGACAGGGACTGGGTGACGGAGGGCTGGGTGACGGAGGGCTGGGTGACGGAGGGCTGGGTGACGGAGGGCTGGGTGACGGAGGGACTGGCTGACGGAGGGACTGGCTGACGGAGGGACTGGCTGACGGAGGGACTGGCTGACGGAGGGACTGGCTGACGGAGGGACTGGCTGACGGAGGGACTGGGTGACGGAGAGCTGGGTGACGGAGGGCTGGGTGACGGAGGGCCTGGGTGACAGGGACTGGGTGACGGAGGGCTGGGTGACGGAGGGCTGGCTGACGGAGGGACTGGCTGACGGAGGGACTGGCTGACGGAGGGACTGGCTGACGGAGGGACTGGCTGACGGAGGGACTGGCTGACAGAGGGACTGGCTGACAGAGGGACTGGCTGACAGAGTGACTGGGTGACAGAGTGACTGGGTGACAGAGGGACTGGGTGACAGAGGGACTGGGTGACAGAGTGACTGGGTGACAGAGTGACTGGGTGACAGAGTGACTGGGTGACAGAGTGACTGGGTGACAGAGTGACTGGGTGACAGAGGGACTGGGTGACAGAGTGACTGGGTGACAGAGTGACTGGGTGACAGAGGGACTGGGTGACAGAGGGACTGGGTGACAGAGGGACTGGGTGACAGAGTGACTGGGTGACAGAGTGACTGGGTGACAGAGTGACTGGGTGACAGAGGGACTGGGTGACAGAGGGACTGGGTGACAGAGGGACTGGGTGACAGAGGGACTGGGTGACAGAGGGACTGGGTGACAGAGTGACTGGGTGACAGAGTGACTGGGTGACAGAGTGACTGGGTGACAGAGTGACTGGGTGACAGAGTGACTGGGTGACAGAGGGACTGGGTGACAGAGGGACTGGGTGACAGAGGGACTGGGTGACTGGGTGACAGAGTGACTGGGTGACAGAGGGCTGGGTAGAGAGAGATTATACAGTCCAGATTACAATTTGCAGGGGCAGCAGAGGTGACAGAGAAAGGGGGGTGCACCATGCAACCCCCCCCCCCTTTCTCACTGTCACCTCTGCTGCCCCTGCAAATTGTAATCTGGACTGTATAATATCTCCCCCCATTGCATGGTCAACCCCGCCCCCCCCTCCCCTGCACCTACCTTTTCTGCCCCTGCTCCAAGGATGGCCGGCGCGGCGCAGCGGAAGTCGGGACTCGCGGGAGGTCGGGACTCAGGACGGACGGCGGATCGAGTCCAGCTGAGCAACCGAGGCCTGGAGGGGAGGAGGAGGAGGTCTTGGTCTGTGCCGCGGTAGGTGAGTGACTCACTGCTGTGACGGTGCTGTCTCTCTGCCTGTTACGCTGGCGCTGCTGCTCTCTCTGCAGCAAGAACCGCGGCTGGCCGCTGGAGGAGGAGGAGGTGGGGGAGGAGTCGGAGGCGCAGAGAGCGGGACACGGTGACGTCACTGGTTGCTACAAGCCAAGCGGGGCTTCCCTAGCAACCAGTGATTTAGAATCATTTAATTACAGCGGCAGCAGCGGCAGTGAGTGTGGCAGGCAGTTGATTCCGGGACTCTCTATTGTCCCGGTTTGAAGGCTCCCGGGACACGGGACAAAAATGTATATTACGGGACGATCCCGGGCAAACCGGGACACGTGGTCACCCTACCTGGCTGCGATCTACTGGTTGCTGACCCCCCCCCCCCCACTTTACTGCATATACAGACTGATTTTACTGTTGTGTTTAGTAACACTTTAAACACTTCACAAATATTTGTACTGGCAATTTTAGTTTAGCAAACACTTTGGATACATTGCTTTGGTTAGGACGGAGTGTACAATGTGATTGTAGCAGTTTAAGTTTTTTTGTTTTTTACGTTTTTAATCGGATTAGTGATTTGTAGTAGTATAATACAAATGTTGTTTGCACATGCGTTGAGGTTTTATTATGTAAATAGGGGTGTTATTAGATGCAAATAGTGCTTAGCAACAGACAATAGTTCCTCTTGATATTAGGCACTTTTGCAGACAGAGACCAGCATGTGAAATATAGCAGAAATGCTTGCCAAGAATAAGGCAAACGATTATCCAGGAAGATTGTATTTTGGTTATGCTGGATTTATTACTGAAATCTTACTCAAAAGTGGAAGTAGACTTTAAGTCATGTTAAACCAATTGTTTTGTTTCAAGCATGGCGCATTGCAATAAAGTTAGCTCCCATGATAACAACGGAGGTGCTTCAAATGTCTGTTATAAAATGATGATCAAAAGAAAAAAACAATAACAGAACGAGACTGGAATCCACAAGCATCACGTTGACTAACCCCCGACCGGAACCGATTGTTTTATATCATATGTTGAAGCTTCAGCCAAGAATAGAGTTTGAATGCAACACTGCCGTTTATCCTGCAGCATACATCACACCGTACAGAGGCTCAGTCTAAAGGGAAATAAAGTACCAGGTTTAATAAAGAGGATTCAGAAAAGACCTTGGAAGACCTAATCTCCTTTGATTTCTGCAGCGTAATATCAACAGAGAAGAGGGTAGCGTGAAAGCAGTAATAAGATTCCCTTGGAGCAACAGATTCACCTTGTTTTTTGAAGTTAAAGGGACAGTTCTTCAAGTAGAAATCACAGTTATGATCGATTGATGTCTCTCAGCTGTTTACACAAAGCTAGAAGTACCTACCTCCTCTGAAAGATTATGACAAAGGATATTTTTTTTGCTTTAGTATGATTTTGCTTTGAAACTTTTGACTTGGGTGACAAGCATGAGAAAATGATGGTAGTACAGAAGAAACTCAGTATTTGTAAGGGATTATGGGAAAGCATAACAAGGTAGCCATAATGTTTCCTTAGTATTATTCCTGTGAAGGCTACATCTTCCAGACAGTTTTATTCCAGAAAGAAAAGATAAATAACTGACATGACTGGATAAATTTGGCATAGCAGACTGGTTCCTTGTGCTGTTTCACCCACTTGCAGTCTGCTGTACAAGGGGTTACAAGGCTGTTACTAAGTCAAATCTGAGTACTCATACTGCTTGCATTAAAAGAAAATACATTTATTGATGTATTAATTGATACAGAGCTGCATTAAAGTCATTCTACACCTTATTTTTTTTTAAATATTAATAATTTTGCGCAGAGCAGCCCGATCCTCCTGGGGTCTCCCGCTGGCACTCCTGGCTCCTCCTCTTCGAGTGCCCCCATAGGACCTGCCATTCTCTTGTTAGGGGTTATCATTTATTAAACATATTAAAAAAACCTCTTCCTGTGCATTCCAGCATTCCTTTGAACACCCAGGAGGTGGGAAGGATCGGCAATCATGTGACCACTGTGATTGGCTGTCGAAATGGTCACATGATTGGCATCTGGTTCTACCTGCTTCCAATCGTTAGTGGGAACCAAGAGCTGTTAGTGGGAACCCTTTTGTTGCTGCACATGTGCATTACACAGATGTAAACAGGTTAAACAATTGGCTCCTGCTGCTGTCGATTCACAGCCAGTGAGGAGAATTGGGGACAGTGAAAAGCCAGGTTGTGTGTGTCCATTGACACACACAGCATGGCTTGGGAACGAGCTTGCAGGAGGGGCCAAAAAGCAAGCAGTTTGCTATGAGGGCACTCAGGGGGATAGGAGCCAGGAGTGCCGGTCAAGAGACCCAAGAACAGGTGGATAAGGGCTACTCAATGCAAAACCATTGCACAGAACAGGTAAGTATAACATGTTTGTAATTTTTTTTTAATCACTTTAATCTTGTCAAACAAATCTGAAAATAATGACTTACTTTTTGTTTTTCTGTTTCTGAAAATAGTTTCTGCATTTTTATAGTTCTTTTAACTATATTGGTTTAACCACTTGCCACCCGCCAATGACATATTGACGTCGGCAAAGTGGTTGTAGAATCCTGACTGGACGTCATATGACGTCCTCAGGATTTTGGGCCGCTGCGCGCCCCCGGGGGCGCGCATCGCGGCGATCGGTGTTGCAGGGTGTCAGTCTGACACCCCGCAACACCGATCCAAGGTAAAGAGTCTCTCACAGAGACTCTTTACCACTTGATCAGCCGTGTCCAATCATGGCTGATCACAATGTAAACAGGAAAAGCCGGTAATCGGCTTTTCCTTACTCGCGTCTGTCAAACGCGAGTAGAGGAGAGCCGTTCGGGGGGGGGGTTTGTGCTGATCGATTATCAGCACAGCCCCCCCCGAGGATGCCCACTGGACCACCAGGGATGCCCACTAGACCACCAGGGATTTTAAAAAAAGGTATGCAACCCTAGACCACCAGGGATGAGAAGGACACAAAAAATGGATGCCAATCAGTGCCCACAATGGGCATCACTGATTGGCAATCATTGTTTGGCACTGATTGGCATCCATTGGTACAACACATACGATATTGCCCATCTATGCCCATCCATGCCGCCTATCAGTGCCCATCCATGCCGCCTATCAGTGCCCATCCGTGCCGCCTATCCGTGCCCATCTGTGCCACCTATCCGTGCCCATCTGTGCCGCCTATCCAAGCCCATCAGTGCCCATTCGTGCCACCCATCAGTGCAGCATATTAGTGCCCATCAATGCCACCACATCTGTGCCACTCCATCGATGCCCATCAGTGCTGCCTTTTCAGTGCCCGTAATTGCAGTACCATCAGTGCCCATCAGTGAAGGAGAAAACTTACTTATTTACAATGTTTTATAACAGAAACAAAAACAAGTTTTTTTTTCAAAATTTTTGGTCATTTTTTTAATTTATTTTTCAGAAAATAAATATCCCAGAGGTGATCAAATACCACCAAAAGAAAGCTCTATTTGTGGGTACAAAATGATAAAAAATTAGTTTGGGTACAGTGTAGCATGACTGCGCAATTGTCATTCAAAGTGCAACAGCACTGAAAGCTAAAAATTGGTCTGGGCGGGAAGGTGTATAAGTGCCCTGTATGGAAGTGGTTAATATTTTATTTTCTTCAGATAGTAATTTATAATGTCAAGGGCCTTCATACTTCTTGTTCCCTGTTCTGTATTGTTAATAGGGTATGATATACATCTATGGTATGCCTTTCTAAAATTACTACAGAATATGATAATTCCCTGTTTCTTTACCATCTGTTGAAATCATTACTGAGAAAAATATGTGCTTTAACCACTTGCTTACTGGGCACATATACCCCCCTCCTGCCCAGGTGAAATTTCAGCTTTCGGCACTGCGTCGCTTTAACTAACAATTGCGCTGTCGTGCGACGTGGCTCTCAAACAAAATTGACTTCCTTTTTTCCCCACAAATAGAGCTTTCTTTTGGTGGTATTTGATCGCCTGTGCGGTTTTTTTATTTTTTGCGCTATAAACAAAAAAGAGCGACAATTTTGAAAAACATACAATATTTTTTACTTGTTGCTATAATAAATATCACAATAAAAAAAAACACACATTTTTTTTTCTCAGTTTAGGCCGATACGTATTCTTCTACATATTTTTGGTAAAAAAATAAAAATCGCAATAAGCGAAATGTTATAGTTATAGCGCCTACAAAATAGGGGACATAATAATTTTTTTTTTTTACTAGAAATGGCGGTGATCTGCGATTTTTATTGGGACTGCGACGTTATGGCGGACACATTGGACACTTTTGACACATTTTTAGCGCCATTCACATTTATACTTCGATCAGTGCTATAAATATGCACTAATTACAGCATAAATGTGACTGGCATTGAAGGGGTTAACACTAGGGGGTGAGGAAGGGGTTAAATGTATTCCCTGCATTGTGTTCTAACTGTAGGTGGAGGAGGGGTGACTGGGGGAGGTGACCGATCTATGTCCCTATGTACAAGAGACACAGATCGGTCTCCTCTCCAGAGACAGGACGCTGTCTCTGTGTAAAACGGCAATGAGAGATGATCTCATATGTTTACATATGAGATCATCTCTCATTGGCCGCACAGATCGCATCGCAAACGGCCACTCTGATTGGCGAACTGTAATTGGCTGTGTCCAAGGGACACGACCAACACAGAGTTTCCCCGCTGCGCGCTCTTGAGCGTGCACGGGGGGAACGCCCTAAGGGGCGGACGTCAATTGACGTCCAGTTGGATTTTCAGGTCCGCGCTGTAGCCGTCATTCGGCTATAGCGCGGGTCTGAAGAAGTTAAATCAGGGGTCTCAAAGTACCGGCCCGCGGGCCATTTGCGGCCCGCGGACCGGTTTTAAATGGCCCGCAGGCAGGGCGGGTGCCGCGGAAGTGTAGATCGAGGTGCATGAAGAGTAGCGCAGGAAGCGTCTGTCATAAGTTCACTTGTCTCTCATGTCACACTGCTACTCCCCGGCGGCCCCCCCCCTCTCTTCTTGTCCATCCCCATTCGCTTGTGACACTATCTGAGATGGACGAGAAGAGAGTGGGGGGGGCTGCCGGGGAGTAACTTATGACAGACGCTTCCTGCGCTACTCTGCCTTTGAAGAAAACAACAAGTAAATGCTGACCTGTGCCCTGGTGTGCTCTCATGTGCCCTGATTGTGCCCTATTGTGCTCTCATGTGCCCTGATGTGCTTTCATGTGCCCTGATTGTGCCCTGATGTGCTCTCATGTGCCCTCATGTGCTCTCAAGTGCTCTGATGTGCCCTGATGTGCTCTCATGTGCCCTGATGTGCTCCCATGTGCCCTGATGTGCTCTCATGTGCCCTGATTGTGCCCTCATGTGCCCTGGTGTGCCCTAAATGTGCCCTGATGTGCCCCATGTACCCTCATGTGCCCCAATGTGCCATGTGCCCCCATGTGCCTCATGTACCCTCATGTGCTGGGCTCTGTACATCAGGGTACCCTGTGCCCTGTACCCTGATGTGCCATATGCCCTGTCCTGATATGCTGTGCCCCATGTGCCCTGATGTGCTCTCATGTGCCCCATGTTCCCTGATTGTGCCCCATGTGCCCTAATTGTGCCCTGGTGTGCTCGTATGTGCCCCATGTGCCCTGATATGCCCCATGTGCTCTGATTGTGCCCTGATGTGGCCCATGTACCCTGGTGTGCCATGGGGCACATGAGAGCACATCAGGGCACAATCAGGGAACATGAGGCACACCAGGGAACATGGGACACACCAGGGAACATGGGGCACACCAGGGAACATGGGGCACATGAGAGCACATCAGGGCACATGGGGCACAGCACATCAGGACAGGGCACATGGCACATCAGGGTACAGGACATGGCACGTCAGGGCACATGGCACATCAGGGCACAGGGCACATGAAACAGCACATCAGGGTACAAAGCCCAGCACATCAGGGCACATGGCACATCAGGGTACAGGTCACATGAAACAGCACATCAGGGCACAAAGCCCAGCACATCAGGGTACATGGCATACCCTGATGTGCTGGGCTTTGTACCCTGATGTGCTGTTTCATGTGCCCTGTACCCTGATGTGCCATGTGCCCTGTCCTGATGTGCTGTGCCCTGATGTGCCATGTCCTGTACCCTGATGTGCCATGTGCCCTGTCCTGATGTGCTGTGCTCTCATGTGCCCCATGTTCCCTGGTGTGCCCTGATGTGCTCTCATGTGCCCCATGTGCCCTGGTGTGCTCGTATGTGCCTCATGTGCCCTGATATGCCCCATGTGCCCTGATGTGCTGTGATTGTGCCCCATGTACCCTGATGTGCCCATGTACCCTGATGTGCCATGTGCCCAATGTACCCTGATGTGCCCCATGTACCCTGATGTGCTGGGCTTTGTACCCTGATGTGCTGTTTCATGTGCCATGTACCCTGATGTGCCATGTGCCCTGTCCTGATGTGCTGTGCCCTGATGTGCCATGTCCTGCACTGTGCCATGTGCCCTGACCTGATATGCCCTGCCCTCATGTGCCGTGCACCCTGATGTGGCCTGTTGTGCTGTACCCCTATGTGCTGTGCTCTGATGTGCCCTGTACCCTGATGTGCTGGGCTTTGTACCCTGATGTGCTGGGCTTTGTACCCTGATGTGCGCTGTGCACTCATGTGTGCTGTACCCTGATGGTGAGTGGTCAGTGGTTAGTGTAGTGGTCAGTGTGCAGTGTAGTGGTCAGGGTTAATAATGCGTTCGCTGACACCAGTACTGTTTTTGAAGTTTTAAAGTTTGCATGCGGCCCCCTATGGGATATGGAAACTTGTCTTGTGGCCCTCAGGTAATTTGAGTTTGAGACCCCTGAGTTAAATGAAAGATAACCATTTGAATAGCGTTGACTGGAACTCACATTGTTAGCTTTGCAGGCAATAAGCTTTGTTTTATTGAAAGGATAGAGCAATCTGCATTTTACGTAGCAATGCAAGGTGATATAAGTATTGAAGATATTGAAACAAACATTCTATTAATACATACATGAAACCCAATAGGACTGCTAGTCATCTTTTGACACTGTGCTAGGGGAAAAAATTCAAAAACACTTGTTGCTGTTAAAGAACAAAAGTAGCATTTGCTGTATAATGTAAGAGAATCGAATGTTACGTACTTTGTATCCGCGTAGAATTATGTTTGGCGCTGCAATTATCAAGCCAACAGAAATCCTTTGTGAGACTCCCCAGGTCGGAGCAGCTAATTAACCTTCTACATACAATCTAGGGATGCTATCATCAGTAATCAGGGACTGAAGGAATAAAGATACCTTCCATGTGTCATGAGAAATAGAACTTGATATATCCTTTCTTCTTAATTAACAAGGTCACGACTCATTTCTAGCTAATAATCGGTGCATTTGTAGTATGTAGATTCATTAGAAAGCTTTTCCGGATATTACTTTGAAATGCGGTATTGGTTCTACTGTAATCCACCTCCTGTTTTTATGATTGATCTGCTATAATTGGGCTTTACCACCCCCATCCACACTTGTGCTAAAGGGAACCTGTGATACAAAAATATGCAGGGTAGTAACCACACAGCATGATATAGAAATTGTACAAGAGGACCTGAATAAATTAATAAATTAATGGAGTGGGCTACTACATGGCAAATTAAGTTTTAATACTGGTAAATGTAAAGTAATGAACTTGGGGAGTAAAGATATAAATGCAAGTTACTCTTTAGGGGGAGAATCTCTAGGGGCTTCCAGGATGGAGAAGAACCTAGGTGTCCTAGTAGAAGACAGACTGAGCAATAGCATGCAGTGTCAAGCTGCAGCTTCCAAAGCCAGCAGAATATTGGCATACAATAAAAAATGTATTTACTCCAGAGATAAAACGATTATTCTGCCACTGGTCATCAATCCTCAGAAGGGATGTGCTGGAGCTGCAGAAAGTTCAGAGAAGGGCAACTAAATTAATATGGGGACTGGAGGACCTCACTTATGAGGAACGAATACAAGCATTACAGGTTTTCTTCCTGGAGAAGTGTCATGTACCTGGGTATATTGGGATCTTCCTGGTCCCCCAGCTGCAGCCTTACCTGTTGTGCTATGGAGGAGCTCTGGAGTTATGGAAATGTTCTCTCAGTATTAAGCATTTCCTTGGACTCACTAGCCCCACCTGCTGCCAGCTGTGGACAATTTACAATCAAAGCAGCCCATAAATAGCAGCACTTCCTATCTCTCAGTGCCTATCTCTCAGCTCCCTGGGTGTTGTGACTGCTTTGTGACCTTGAGTATCGTGTTGAACTTCTGCCTGAATTCCTGATTTCTCTCTTGCCTGCTGATTTTGTACGTCACTGCCAGCTCATGTATGACCTTTGCCTGCCTGACCACTCTCTGGATTTCGATCGTGTATCGCTTTGCCTGATCTATTCTGCCTGACAAAGTTTTCGCCTGAATCCTCAGCACACAAGCTCCACTTCGGACGCTACCTATCACAGGTACCTTACAAGAAGAGACGCTTGTAAGGGGATATGATTCCGATATACAAATATCTCAATGGTGATCCCAGCTCACGTATGAAACGTTTCTGTCCCAGGGAGCGTAAAAGGACACGGGGGCCACACAATGAGACTGGAAGAGAAGCTGTTTAACCTTAAAGTGATTGTAAGGGTTCGTTTTTTTTTTTTAAATAACAAACATGTCATACTTCCACTGTGCAGCTCGTTTTTCAAAAAGTGACCCCAAACCTCATCTTCTGGGGTCCCCTGGCGGCTCTTGCGGCTCCTTCCCACATCAGATAACCCCTCTAGGAGAAGCCCGGGGGGTTAGCTTGCAGTCACGCTCCCGAGTCTAGCATTTGTGTCTATAGACACAAATTCCGTACTTGGACCTGCTATCTATCTATCTATCTATCTATCTATCTATCTATCTATCTATCTATCTATCTATCTATCTATCTATCTATCTAATCAAGAGCCGGGACCCTGTGGAGAGAGGGAGAGCACGTCTCCACTGAGAGAGAAATGTGTATATAAATATACAAGGCACTGTGTGTGTGTGTATATGTATGTATGTATATATATATGTATATGTGTGTATATATATATATATATATATATATATATATATATATATATATTTATTTATTTAATACTCTGACACTGTTAAGGTTATGGTATTTAAAGCAGAAATAAACCCTCCAATGTAATGGCTTCAGTTTTATCCAGGGCATACCTAAACTGATCACTGCTATGGTTACTAGTTGGCCTATATCAGCACTCAGATGGATTTTCAAGCCATCAGTTGGCTGATGTCATAGCTGATCGCATGTGCAGCAACCCTGCCAAATGCAGATCAAAAAGAGGCTAAGATGTCAGCTTTCTTGGCTGTAAAGGAGGGATGTTTAGTTTGGCTTTAGGTCACACAATATAAATGTGAAATAAAAAGTCAGTTTCTGAGTTTTTTTTTTTAAACAACTTGAAGTGAAGTAGAATCCCCTGCTATTTTTTATATTTTTTATATCCCACTTAAATAGCAGTACTCAAATAGTACATGTAACAATGAAAAACTATTATATAATCAAAATTAGCCTGCTGATTTCCCAGAAAAAGATCTCTTCAACCTCCCTATGTCACTGTCATCATCCAAAGCCACACACAGCTCTTATTCTGTGCTGCCAAGCTGGCTACCCATCACTTGAGCTTTTGTAAAGCAATATAAACACAGAGCATCGAGGTTAACAAGCCATGGCGGAGAAAATGTGTACTCAGCATTAAGCCCGCACTGGCCACACTCATCAGGAAGTGAGGCCTCTAATCATGGAGAGAGCTTTGTTTGAGATGAAATATTGCAGGCATAACATTCCCAGCGTTTCATTCCCCAGCCAACTGAATGGCTTGGGATTAAATCTTCAGCAGCTTAGTAAAACCCCATTGCTTTTTGTTGGGAGGCTTTTGAGAAAATTTCACAGCATCTCGGCATGTGTCATAACGAGGAGGGCTTAGGTTCTATCTCAGAGGCTGATCGCGGAGAAGGTTAGCATGGCAAAGTTTTGGGGACGAGGGAGCTGTGATCGCAGACCGGCAGAGATCAAAGGCAGAATAATATGAAGCACTCATCCGATCGCTTTTCTCTGTACTTACTGAAGATTTCAAAGACATTTAAAAAAAGTGTCAAATGTAGTAGGTAGGAGAATATTAATGGTGGTACTGTGCTTCCAAACCCCCCATCCCCTGCAGCCAAAGTACTGTAGTTTATCATAATTTTCTATGTGCAGAGACCTGATCCATGTATAGGTGAATGTTTTTATTTTTCCCCCACTCCTTTTTCCCCTTGAACTTCTCAAGGCAACTAAGAAAAATTGTTCAGTGAACTGTGTGCAGGACACATTCCCATTGCTAAAGATAGAAAGTCTATTCAGTTTACCTTTAACCACTTAACCCCCGGACCATATTGCTGGTCAAAGACCAGAGTACTTTTTGCGATTCGGCACTGCGTCGCTTTAACTGACAATTGCACGGTCGTGCAACGTGGCTCCCAAACAAAATTGGCGTCCTTTTTTTTCTTACAAATAGAGCTTTCTTTTGGTGGTATTTGATTACCTCTGCGGTTTTTAGTTTTTGCGCTATAAACAAAAATAGAGCGACAATTTTGAAAAAAATGTTTTTTTTTTTTACATTTTGCTGTAATAAATATCCCCCAAAAATATATAAAAAAAACAATTTTTTTCCTCAGTTTAGGCTGATACGTATTCTTCTACATATTTTTCGTAAAAAAAATCGCAATAAGCGTTTATTGATTGGTTTGCGCAAAAGTTATAGCGTTTACAAAATAGTTTTTTTTTTTAATGGCATTTTTATTAATATTTTTTTTTACTAGTAATGGCGGCGTTCAGCGATTTTTTTTATTTTTTTTTGGTACTGCGACATTATGGCGGACACTTCGGACACTTTTGACACATTTTTGGGACATTTGGGGCATTTTTATAGCGATCAGTGCTATAAAAATGCATTGGATTACTATAAAAATGCCACTGGCAGTAAAGGGGTTAAGTATGTGTGTTTTTACTGTGGGGCGGGGGGTGGCCTCACTAGGGGAAATCACTGATCCTCGGTTCATACATTGTATGAACAGAAGATCAGCATTTCCCCCCCTGACAGGAGCGGGAGCTGTGTGTTTACACACACAGCTCCCGGTCCCCGCTCTGTAACGAGCGATTGCGTGTGCCCAGCGGCGATCGCGGCCGCTGGGCACGGGAGTCAGGGGGGCGCGGGCGCGCCCCTGGTAGCCTGCGAGAGAGCCGACGTAGTATGACGGGCTCTCGCGCAGGAGAGCCGACCTGCCGCCGTAGAATGACGGCGGCAGGTCGGCAAGCAGTTAAACTTTGTGTAATCCATTACAAACTGATTCTACAGACTTGTACATACATTTCTGGTTTTAAAGGAAACGTTTCCAATTATTCTCATTGCAGTAGCTCCCTAGAGCCTTTTACCCCTAAAGTTTTCTATTGCAAATTTGTAAATGGAACCACAAACCTCTGACGTGGAAGATGCCAGGGTTACACTGCCCAATGCTACCATTCTCAGCACAGTGCAAAGGTCTCAAGCCTAGTCATAGACAGTAATAGCTGTTTCTTTCTTCAGCCCAGCAGAAAGTCTTTTGCCGCGTACACACGATCGGAATTTCCCATAAGAAAAGTTTGATGTGAGCTTTTGGTCGGAAATTCTGACAGCAAAAAATTAAGAACTGCTTCTCAAATTTTCAGATGGGAAAAGTTGTTGTCAGAAATTCCGACGCACAAAAATCCTACACATGCTCGCAATCATTGAACTTCATTTTTCTTGGCTTGTCGTAGTGTTGTACGCCACCGCGCTCTTGACATTCGGAATTTCCGACAACGTTTGTGTGACCGTGTGTATGCAACACAAGTTTGAGCGAACATTCTGTCGGAAAAAAATCCACGGTTTTCTTGTCGGAGAGACAGCAGCTGGTGCCTGTCTGCTGCCCACCTCTTTCAACAGCTTCCTAGATTCCTTGCATGCTATGCAGCTTATTCTCTTCTGCTTACTTTCAATTTCTAAGGACTACATATCCCATGATATCTTGCTGCTTGGACTGACTCCCCCATCCTGAAATTCCTCCTCTTGCACCTCTTTAGTTCAGAAGGCAGGCAACCTTAAAGAGGTGGAGATCTACCTGAACAACATGGGAGAAGTCAAAGATCACCATGCACTGTGTCGCCTCCTCACACCAGTTTTACACCTGTAATTGTCATACTACCGTGTCACAGTGTACAGCAATCATGGGTTTAAATCAAGTGGTGAGGAGGCAACATATCACCTCCTTACCACCTGTAAAACACACTCAGATTGCTTTTTAGAGGAGCAGCAGTCCTTGCTGCACTTGCGAATGAGCCCTTAGTTGCATTTGACAGCAGCACTCTTAGGGCTCGTTTACACGTAAAATCCTGCGGTTGAGTTGTGGTTTTACCACCCCAAAGGTATACACATGCTGCACCAGGAGTTAAGCCACCTGTTGCTTTTGGTCCATGCTACTGCCTGCCAATCATGACCCATTCAAGTAAATGGGGCCACTCCGCATGGGACAGGAGCCAGCACTACAGAGGAGCCATCGGCTTTTGCAGCTCTTGATCCCTACTACATCTCCAGCTTTACAAGTAGTTCCTCTGCATTGCACTTTGATGCTCTGGAATGGCACGATCTACCAAGTTGCTGACCCCCGCTCTATGACTTCCTTGACACAGCAGTACCTAGCACTAGGGCATAGTAAATACGTGTTACAGAAGTAAATGAATAGAGAGCTTCACAGAGTAAGTTTACATGCTTCAAAATAATTCAGATTAATAGGAGTGGACTAGAAATAATTGAAATACAATGTGCAAATGAATATATGATTTTACATTTTGCTCATAGATACTTTAAAACTCCAGTGAAATCACTAAATGCCATTACATACCATGCCAAAACTACATTTTAAAGAATGTTACAAATGACCCTTATTGCAGTTGTGTTGCACAATATACTGTTTTGTGTTTTGTTTATTAGACTCAAAAAAAATGTTTTAAATATTTTTCAACCTGATGAATTTTTATTGTGTGTTGTCAACAGGATTAAAAGAAGAGCTTAAAACGGATTTCCGCCCGCCCCTTTAAAAATTAAAAGTCAGCAGCTACACATACTGTAGCTGCTGACTTTTAACATTTGGACACTTACCTGTCCTGGAGTCCAGCACTGCACCTGATGTTTCCATCGGCTGATCAGGTGCTGCAACCGCCATTGCGGGTAAGGGAACCCGGCAGTGTAGCCTTTCGGCTTCACGGCCGGGTACCTACTGCACATGCGCAAAGTGTGCTGCGGTCTTTCACTGGCCTGGCTGAAGGGGAGGGAGGAGGAGGGGGACCGAGCTGCTGATGTAATTTGCAGCGGCCCGGTCACCAGAAAGTGGGGACAAAGTACCTGTAAAAAACAGGTGTCCGCTACCCCCCCAAATGTGGCACTAGGGGGGCGTGGGATAAGATAAGACAAAGTTCCAATTTTGGGTGGAACTCTGCTCTACAAGTTGTATTTACTGTACTGTATTGATATCCTTGTAGGCCAACAAATGCTCACATTATTTACAGTGATCCTGGTGATGGCTGCAAACTCCTAAGTTGTGTAGTATAGCCTGGTGGTCTAAGACTCAGCCCATCCTGTGACTGGACAATGAAAAAACACCAGAGCACTAATAAGATCCTCGCTCTTTTCTATCATCCTTTCAGGAAGTTCTCAATGTTAGCTGAACAGGATTGTGCACTTCAGCAAAGCCTGATTGGCTTACAATGCTGATCCTCCTGCTCGTACCCTGAGTAGTAGAAAAATCATGCTTATTAAGGATAAATGTCTTTTCTCAAATGAGAAAAGTTAACCATTTTTGCTAGAATTTTTTTACGATTACAATTTTTTTCTTCAATCAAGATTCCCCTACACACGGCTTTAACTAGTCTCTGAATGCCGCTATCTGGATCAGAGTATCCTCAGCAATAGCTTTGGGGGCTGGACCCTCTTGGACTTGACAATTGGAGGGTTATCAGGATGTGGTCGGACAATGCTACATCAGTCATCAGGAAGAAAGCAGAAGTATTGTTGTGGCAAGTGATGTATAACAAATTCTGTCTTTGTTGGGGGGGGGATCTTGTTTAAGCCTTCTCTTCCCTTTACATCTTAGGTGTGGACAATAGGCAGGCAAACTCCCCAAGGGTTGTTTTGGCTTTTTACCTCAACCAGGACATTGTTCTTCCATCCCTCTTTCCAACACGAGTGCAATAGGACATCTTTCTTCAATGCCTGGATGTCCTACCTTGCAGCCACTGCTTCTACAATTCAAAAAAGAAAAATTGGATGCTGTGTAAATTGTCCATAAAACAGAATGCAATGATCTGCAAATCTCATAAACCCATATTTCATTCACAATACAAAATAGTAACCATATCAAATATTTAAAATGAGAAAACCATTGTAAGAAAAAAATATGGTCATTTTGAAATGGATGGCAGCAACACATCTCAAAAAGGTTGCGACAGGGCAACAAAAAGTTAGCAAAGTAAGTGGTACTAACAAGGAAGAGCTGGAAGAATATTTTGCTACTAATTCGTTTACTTGGCAACCGGTCAATAGTATGACTGGGTATAAAAAGAACATCTTACAGAGTCTGAGTGTCTCAGCAGTAAGATGGGCAGAGGCTCAAGCAGTCTGTGAAAAGTTGCATCTAAATTGCCGAACAATTTCCGAAAAATGTTCCTCAATGTAAAATTGCAAATACTTTAAATATATCATCTACAGTACATAATATTACATTTTTAAATACAATCTTGCAAAGAACAAGCCCAGAACACAATATTGGATGCCTGTGATCTTTGCCCCCTTAGATGGCACTGCATTAACCACTTCAATACTGGACAATTTCACCCCTTTCCTTCCCAGGCCAATTTTCAGCGTTCTCACACTTTTAATATGAATTGCGCGGTCATGCAACACTGTTCACACAAATAGAGCTTTCTTTTGGTGGTATTTATTCACAAATCATTTTTTTATATTTTGCGATATAAGCGAAAAAATTTGCGGAAATTTTGAAAAAAATAAACAATATTTTCTACTTCCTGTTTTAAAAGAAATCCAATGAAATCAAATTTTGTCAGGAATTTAAGCCAAAATGTATTCTGCTACATGTCTGGTGAAAAAAATCCTGTTAAGTGTATAATAATTGGTTTGTGTGTTTACGGACATATGTATGCAGACGATCATTGGGACATATGATTTTACTGTTACATATGTGGGGCGACATGTGTGTGGTGACAGTGTTTTGGGGACACTCTTTTGGGGACGTTGTGTAGGCACACTGGGCCAGTGATTAGTGTGTAAAAAGCTGTAAAAAAATAGCTCATACTCCCTAATCACCGGCCGGCTGCAGAGATCCTCTCTCCTCTCCTCACTGACAACTTCCGTGTGAGGAGAGCCGATCGCCTAGCATCTGGCTCTCTGTTTACTTCCGAGCATGCTTTTTTTTTTGCGCGTCGAAATTGCATACAGACAGTCGGGAATTTCTGACAAGAACTTTTCCTGTCTGAAAATTTGAGAACCAGCGCTCAAATTTTTGCTGTTCGGAAATTCTGACAGAAAAAGTCAGATGGAGCCTACACACGGTTGGAATTTCTGACCAAGAACTCACATCGAACTTTTCTTGTTGAAATTTCCGATTGTGTGTACGCGGCATTAGAATGTCTTCAACCGCTTTTCATGCTGGATGGCATTGCATAGTGTAATTAGTGGTTGCCCATCCATATTGGACGCAGGGGCACGGCCCCCCCTAATCCATGCGTCCGGCCCCTAATCTACATGCAGGGTGCTGAACGCATGGATTCCAATGGTTTTTGTTTGGAAGTACGTGATTGGAGTGATTAGAGGCAGAGCACTGTGCCCTGAGCCTACCCACTTGTGTGACAAAAGCAAATTAATATTAAGCTATTGTCTTCCTGATTCTACTTCCTCCAATGAGGAAGCGGGTCTTGAGACCCAATTGGCCTAGAGGAGAAGTGACTGTATTGGTCACCGAGGAGGAAGATGCCTTGGGGGGAGGCACAGGGGAAGCTGCCGATGAGGAGGAGAAGCAGGAAGGATCTGATGATCCCCGCGACCTAGAGATGGGTTAAGTTCGGAGCTGGGTGCAGGCGGACGGACGAGCAAACAAGGGTGGGGGGTTTGCGTGCACCAACCGACCGGGGGGGGGGGATGGCGGATAGTGGTTTGTTTGCCCCCATCCCAAAATGGAGCTCCAGCTGCCACTGTCTATGAAGCAGGCTACATTTCCTGCTCAAAAATGTATAACATAATGTTTTCTTTTTATTGAGCCCAGAAAGACAGTAGGAGTTTCTACTCAAAACACTTCTGCTCTTCTCTTACAGTGTCACAATTTGTTAATTAAGTACAAAGTATAGCTATTATTTATAGACAGTATAGTAATAACACGTGTGCAGCGTGAACTTGGATCCTGAGTACGCTCCTGGGAATTCTGTGAATGCAGTGTTGTGAGAACCATTAAATGTAGGTAGAAGGAAGAACCTTTTCAATGAGTTTTTACAGTAGAATTAATTACTGTTAACTGACACAAGGCAGGAGTAATTGAATCTCCTAACATTGCTTGAGATGTTACATATATCAGCTTGCCTTTTAGCGGTCCATCTCCAATGTCCCTGCGGGCTTTAATGGAGTACAAGTCAGTCTTTTTGTATCTCCAGGATTTCTGATATGTTGATTGACCTGAGAGGATGTTGATGTGCATGCCAAGGTCAGCTGAAACATTCTTTGAAGCAATCGCAGGCAAATACTGGAAATACATATGTTCTTTTGTTTTCCTACCCAGATTGAGAAATGTTGCTAAGAGTGTCCTCAAAAGACATTAGATAAGGATTTCAAGTGATATTTCATATTTTTTTGTAAAATATTCTGACGGAATTCCATCGGAGTAAACTGATGGAATTCATCGAAATTTCCCACGGTTGGAATTTTCGATGGAAAATGTCTGTCTGATTTTTTCCATCGTAAATTCCGATATTGTGTACGCCCCATTATACTTACCTGCTCTGTTTAATGGTATTGCACAGAGCAGCCAAGATCCTCCTCTTCTCGTGTCCCTCTCCAGCACTCCCGGGCCCTCCTTCTTGCCGAGTGCCACCACAGCAGCTTGCTATGGGGGCACCCAAGCCAAGTCGCTGCTTTGGGTGTCCATTCAGACACAGAGCCACCGTTTGGCCCCACCCCTCCTCTCTCCTCATTGGCTCACTGACTTTGATTGACAGCACTGGGAGCCAATGTTGCCCCTGCTGTGTCTCAGCCAATCAGGAGGAAGAGTCCTGGACAGCCGAGGCTCTTGTGCAACATCGCTGGATCGAGATGGGGCTCAGGTAAGTAATGGGGGGGGGTTAAGGGGGCTGCTGCACACATTTTTTTTATCCTCATGCATAGAATGCATGAAGATAAAACAAATTCTGCCTTAAAGCGGGGGTTCACCCTTAGAGGGCACTTTTCCCCCTTAGATTCCTGCTCGTTTTTACTAGGGGAATCGGCTATTTATTTTAAAATATGTGCAGTACTTACCCGTTTACGAGATGCATCCTCTCCGTCGCTTCCGGGTATGGGCTTCGGGAATGGGCGTTCCTTCTTGATTGACAGGCTTCCGAGAGGCTTCCGACGGTCGCATCCATCGCGTCACGATTTTCCGAAAGAAGCCGAACGTCGGTGCGCAGGCGCAGTATAGAGCCGCACCGACGTTCGGCTTCTTTCGGCTACGAGTGACGCGATGGATGCGACCGTCGGAAGCCTCTCGAAAGGCTGTCAATCAAGAAGGAACGCCCGCTCCCGAAGACCCATACCCGGAAGCGACGGAAGAAGATGCAGCTCGAAAACGGGTAAGTACTGCTCATATTTTAATACAAATAGCCGATTCCCCTAGACCGAACGAGCAGGAAGCTAAGGGGAGAAAATTTTTTTTTTTTACAAATGGGTGAACTCCCGCTTTAAGAACCACTTTCAGCAGCTGGCATCTACCAAAAATCAAAAGATAATTTGGAGTAGACTGTCCCTTTTAATAAGACACTGTAATTTAGCAACAAGGATTTGCAGATTGTATAAACCCATTGCAGAAGACTATTCACTGTTTCTCAGATCAAATAATTTAGAACAATGAAATAATTTTTTTGATTGGTTCCTATGGCTTAGTGTATTTTGCACAATGCTGTTTGCTGAGACACATATATAGAAGAATGGTGAGATTATGAGGCAGTAAGAATCAAATGTAATTTTTTTTATAAGGTTAGCTTCCATTTACCCCCCTCGGTCGGTCCTATTCCCACCTGCAATCCCCCTGTGGGACCCTGAGTTGTCTTCAGGATCACAGTGAAGCACTGAGGCTTTTGAGAGGCCCTATCTTGTTCAGACAAGCAGCTGAGCACAGTAATCAATCACATTCTTATTGCAGCCTATCTTCCTCTGCAGGCTCCATTTATTGCACAGAAAGCCAAATTGCTTTGAGTTGCTTTTCCCATTGCTCCAGCCAGTCACCCAGAGATATAAGAGGGCGATCTGCTAAAATGTTAATTCAGCCCGATCTGCAAAAAGCACTGTGGCAATCTGCCAGACTTCTTCTCTTTCTGAGACCGACTGTGGTGATTTGTAAAAAGACACCCTAATAATAACAAAATCAGAATCACATTTTGTTCACCTTGTACTTCTTTTCATCCTAGATTGTAATCTATTTACATTAGCATAACCACAAGTTGCAAAGGTCACAGGTTTAAAGAATGATTCTACTTTCTTTCATTCTTTTTTTTTTTATTATTATATTTTTCTTTAGTTTAAGCTTATTTTATTATATATAAAAAGAAAAAAGATCAGACATTTTTTCTAACAAATACATAAATAGGAAATTTCATAATAACAAGATATTCCCATTACCAAACATACACAAGACAACCACTTAATCTTTAAATGTATACTTATGAATAAAAGGGTACCTAAGCACCCCATGGTAGCCATGCAGATCTCATAATCTCATACGTGTAGCACCCTCTAGTGTAGAGTGCTAGATAGTGTACATAGGTTTTACTGTAGTGTAGGTAAATTTATGCTTGGGTGGCAGCCAAGCCTGTATTGAATCTGGGTTAGGGTGAGTTATCCAGGGAGGCCCCCTACATGCTGGAACCTTGAAGAAGTTTTCAGAAGAAGGGTTGCAAACAGATGCGGAGTAACGGCTCTCAACTGCGGCACCCAAAAGCACCAAGAGACTGTACAAAATATTTCACAAATGTAATGTTACAGAAGACTATCAAGGACTACAGTCGTTCCAGAGAAGATGGTCAGAGACTGGGGACATGCTACAGGTGATGTTGGATATTTGAGACCTGTAGCAGTATTTGGTCAGACTTGGGACTTGTTAATGGAGACTAGGGATTCACCAATACCATTTTTTATGAGTGCAAGTACTGATCCCTTTTTTTTTTTTTTTTTTTACTCACCGATACCAAGTACCGATACCTACCACAACTTTTGTTTACACTTCAGCTGTCAGCAATGGTACAAAGCATTGAAAAGTTTTATACAAATGAAATAATAATTATATATATATATCTATAGTTTAAAAAAATAAAAGATGAAAGTGAACGGAAAAAAAAATCAGCAGTAAAATAATAATTAAATGGAGAAGGAAAATAAGAAAGTTAATCAAAGCTGATTATAGTAATGAAAGGTTAATAAGGGGTTAAACAGAGGAACATTGAATAAAAAACAAACATTTGTTTTTACTCGACAGGTTACTCATCTGCAGATTGAAGTTCATCCATTTGATCTGTAGATGAATTACCAGAAAGATACAAAAAGAAACAATGTTTTTTTATCTTTCTGTTTTAGCGGTTGGGCAATGTTGTTGACAGCTCCAAATGCAGGGACTTTGTTTACACATCAGCTGTCAACAGGGAACCCAACTGACAGCTGAATAAGTCATCAGTTGTTGAGGACACGGCCCCGCTCCTTAACAACCAATATTTATTTTTACATTTCAGCTGTCAGTGGGGGAATACCACTGACAGAATCGTGTTTGAAAGTATTGGCTACAAGTATAGGAGCATTTTGCATCAGTACCGATACTGGTGAAAATGCTTAGTATAGGTATCAGTATCGGTGCAACCCTACTTCCATTACAGTCCATTTGCAAATGATTGCTCCCATTCTTGCTACTGGGGTCTAAAATACATCATACAGCAAGTACCAAACTGTCACTTGTGGCTTCCAGGCTACAGGTTGGGCACCAAGGGCTTAGTCCAAAGCCTTTGCCCCTATTATCATGGCTGTACCACCCACTCAAACTGCCAGGCTTGTTACCTCTCAAATAGAATGGGCTGCATAAAATCAATGAGCAAGTTAGCGCCACAGGAAGGTGTAGTCATTTAACACGCAGACAATATATCTGGAAACAAAGCAGACTGAAGTAAATATATTTACTTATAGTAAGTTTACATTTACTTTTTTGAGTCCCCTTTAATTATTTATTTATTTATTTATTTATTTATTTTTGAAGTTCCTATCACTGACCTTCAGACCTGCCTGAAAAATAGAAAAGACAATTTAATATTTTCCTTGAGCTCCTTACTCCTACTTCACATTTTAGATTTATCTGTATGGAGACATTGAATAATAAATGTGATTAATAGCTAATAGAATAAAAACTGTGAAAAAGATATATTATTTATGATGAATATGAGGACATCGGGAATCTGTTTTTAAAGGTCTGACATTGGCTCTACAGACAAAAGACTGTTGTTACATTATAGTCCTCAGCATGATCTATACTTCCTTAAAGGAGAACTTCCACTCAGAAGGCCTATAACCAGATAAATATTTGCTCATCATCAGCTCTTATCTCTTTGTGTCAAAATCTTTGCAGCTGAGCTCCAATTATTTGCTGCAGTCATTACACTTTCTCTTGTGTCTCACTTGTGCATTCTCCATTTGATTTAATTATTTATACTACGAAGAGCGCAAAATTGTAGAAAAAAAAGGAAAAATAGTTAGGCCTTGTTGACGTGGAATGTACTACAGTGTATACCATGTTTACCAACACGGGGATGCACAGGGGTTCTATGCATCCCCATGCAGGTAGTCCCATTGATGACGGACACAGTCACTGCTCCTAGTTTGACATCCGTGTGGGAGGAAAGACCAGCACCCAGAAAAACCCAGGGAGAAGATGCTGGTGCCAATAAGGGACCTTTAGTCCCTTTAGTTCTGGTTTAAAAGAAATTAAAATACAACAGACGCTACTGGCTGGATCACCAGGTAATAAAACTACAGGGGGCTCAGAAAAGCAAAGACTGCTGTTAATGCTGCTTACAGACTGTATCATATATAACATTTTTTATTTGGGCCATAAAATATTTTTTATTTGTCCCTTTTCACTATGTGTTTTACACCAGGGAGGTAGCACACACAGCCCATTCACTGGATACACGCACAGCACTACATTTGTAATCATCTCCACACATGTGGAATATATTGTGGTGATCGGGCATGCTATGTGGATGTTTTCTCAGCCAGGACGGGGTTCCTTGCCTAAGCTCCAGGAACAGACAACCAGTTTGGGGTTCCATCTTCCTCGATGCTAGATTTTAACTCCTGATGAATGACATATAGCCATGAAACGCGTAGTTTCCATGGGGGGGAGTCAAGTCTGGCTCATTACCTATTCACTGGCACATATATACCCTTTATACATTCAAAATGTATTGAGTACTATGTAATTATTAATGTGTATGTGTATCTTCCTTTGTTTTTACAGCAGCTCTGTTGCATATGGTGTACTAATGCCAGTTAATAGGAAATATATTGTACTATACAGTATCTACAATTAATCATGTTCAAGATTCATATCATTCACCTTATTGCCAAATACCGTTTCTATGTGTATACATATATGTATTTATACCATTTTATCAAAAATTATTTGTTACTTCTCATCTGTTGACAAGCTGACATATACCGTACGTATCGATGTATCCATTATGTTCATGCCGTGTGTGTGTATATGTATGTATGTGTATGTATATGTATATGTGTGTGTGTGTGTATATATATATATATATATATATATATATATATATATATATATATTCTTACTTTTTTTACATGTTTTATACCATTGTCACAAATAAATAATGTTTACTAACCACTCAACCTCCACAAGTCAATGACCTCATTCAAACTCCCACATTCCTTTCTTGATTACCTGAATCATTGATGGATTCACATTCATTGAGCCTCATTTAAAGTCCCAAAACTCCCCCCTCTCATTTATTTGGTCATTACGTAGTAACACTTTAACCACATGCCGACCAGCCGCCGTCATTATACTGCGGCAGGTCGGCACGTTCTCGCGAATTGCCGTAGCTGTACCTCGGCCCTTTAAGCAGCTCTAGCAGGTGAGGGCGACCGCTGTACGGCGGGGGACACAATGTGTGTGGTCGGCAGCTGTGATGTCTGCTGTATACGTGCATTCGCAGGCACGAGCGCTAGAACGAAGGTGTGTGTGTTTGTGTGTGTCTAAACACACAAATTCCCATTCTTTCAGGAGAGGAGAGACATACCGTGTGTTCCTACTAAGTAGTAACAGTGATCTGGCTCCTCCTCTAGTAAGTCACATCCCCCTCACAGTTAGAAACACCTATCAGGGAACACATTTAACTCCTTGATCACCCACTAGTGTTAATCCCTGCCAGTGACATTTACACAGTAATCAGTGCATTTTTATAGTACTGATCGCTGTATAAATGTCAATGGTCCCAAAAATGTGTCAAAAGTGTCCATCTGTCCACTGCAATGTCGGAAAAAAAATCATAAAAATGCCATAAATCTACTCTATTTTGTAGACGCTATAACTTTTGCATAAACCAATCAATATACACTTATTGCATTTTTTTTTTTACCAAAAATATGTAGAAGAATATATATATTGGCTTAAACGTAAACTAAGGAAGAAAGTATTTTTTTATTTTTTTGGTGGGATATTTACAAATATTTGTGTTTTTGTTTTGTATGCCGATGGGGCATACACACAGTCGGAATTTCCGATGGAAAACGTCCGTCTGACTTTTTTAAAGTCCTGCTAGCCTCATCTTTGAGATGCTGTAGGAGCAATGAATACACCACTCCCAAAGCGCCCCTGCACATTGAAATCAATGGGCAGCGCCACCGAACCACCGCTTTGCGGGCAGTTTTAACCCTTTTTTGGCCGCTAGCGGGGGTTAAAAGTGCCCTGCTAGCGGCCGAATATCGCTACGAAAACGACACTTAAGCGCCGCTACAAATAGCGGCGCTTTACCGCTAATGCCCCCACCGCCCCAGTGGAAAAGGGCTCTAAGGGTTCCCATTAGGATTTCCTTACAGCGCATTAGACCGTCTTTTTAATTAAAGAGGTCATATTCATCTGGTGAGCAGTTTTCATATCTGAGCACTTTTGAGGGTGTTTTATGTTTGTGGTGAAGTTAATCTTCCTTTTTTTTTCTTCCATCAAGTTTTCAGCCACCATCAATTCATAGTATGGACTTTTTCACCTTTTTTTTTTTATTCTTATATTTTTTTAGAGAAGTTTTTGTCACATTGGTTTATATTTTGTTGCACTTTACATTTCTAAGCAATTTATACTGTGTAGATTTTTTTCTGGCAGCTACCAGATACCCCACACAGCACCTTTTTATTTCACATATCACTTTATTCTATGTAATTTGGTCAGCAAGTTTAGGCACATATCATAATCACATAGCGCCCCCTATCACTTACCTTTTCCAATGATCTTGCATTACAGATAACATGAACAGTGAATGAGTATCAGCAGATCCTTGCTCTGCATGCGGTGCATGTTTTCTGCCACATTGGCATTCACCATATAATATACATGACACAGGAATAAGCACAGATGGGGTCTCTTGCTTGCATCATATTTATGAAGCTGGATTTGTTTGCTTGGCCAGAGGGGAATAATTCAATTTAGCTTTCATTGCTAAATACTTTCATTTAAATAAAATTGTGCCATGGATATAACATAATACTTTACTCAATTTTCCTATAAGTCTTCAGTAATTTACATAGATTTGTGTCATTTAGCAGCAAGCCCTGTTATCTGCATGTATATGCCTGGGAAATTCCTGGAAACATTGGTTCTTATTTATAAAGCAGACCGCTTAAAGTTGCAGAGGACAAATGTGAATCTGGTTACAGTTCAGGCAGAGGTTAGCTGCTTACAGAACATTGGTACCTTGTAGAATTGGTATCTTTATCTCTTTGCTATGGCCATGGCCTCCTTAATGTCTTATTTCCTATCTGCTACTACTCCTATGCACAGATCTGGGTAAACTTCCAAACTGCTGTCAAGTGGTCAGGGTCTTCCCTGAATTGGCTGTTATTTTCTATGCACTAGTTGACACTATATTCAGGTGCAATGGCACAAGGAATCTGTAAAAACAGAGCACAAGTCCAATGTTAAGCTTTTTCATCTTACTGGCTGTTATGCAATGCTGCATTTCCCCTACTGTTCTCCCACAGTACTCAGAACATGGAAATGCAATTATTTTAGTAAATATAAACTGCTAAATACCTTTTGTCTTAAAGGGGTGTTCCACCTTTTTTTTACGTTTCTTAAAAGTCAGCAGCTACAAAAAGTGTATGCGCGAGCGGCGCGGCGCCGTCCGATTATACAGGCGCTCGCCTTCAGGGAGGGGCTGTGAAAAGGCGATTAAGCTAATCGCCTTTCCAGCCCCTCGGCGGAAGGAGGAAGTGGGACAGGAAGTCCCCTTCTCCTGAAGCCCCCACTCCCCCCCCCAAAAAAATTACATGCCAAATGTGGCATGTAAGGGGGCGAGGAGTGGGTTAAGCGGAAGTTCCATTTTTAGGTGGAACTCCGCTTTAAGCAGTATATAGTGGAACCTAATGGGGTGTGTAGTACCACATTTGGCCAGAGGTGCGGAGGCGCCGGTGACACTCGGAATGGTTCAGAGCCATTCGTAGCCGTTCGGAAATATTTGGAATCACTTGGAAATACTTGGAAATACTCCGTTCCTGGGTGTTTCCTAGCCCTTCCGAGGGTTTCTGAGATCAGTCGAGCTGTCCCAGAGTATTTCCAAGGCTCTCCTGCGCCCCCCCATTTCTAGACACATGCGGAATTGCATGCCATTGAAGTTGATGCAGAACAAATTATTTTCCTTTCCATTGACTTCTATGGGAAATGGATTATGCTCATAATCCATGCTTCCACTATATAGCAATCTTGTGACTTCTATCAGCTCCTAGTAAAGCTTGTAGGAGGAGTTTTCATTCTCTCCCGATCCTCTGTCTGGACAGTGCTGATTGGCCCTGTGCTGATCACATGCACCCTCCCAAGAAAACAAAAAAACTCTCTAACAATACACACCAAGCTGAACATGTGCAGCCCGTCCCCTGGGTAAATATTGGGTTATTTTTTGGGAACAGTGGAAGAAGGGGAGAATTGGAGAGACAGAATCAAACAGCCTTTATAAACAACGCATAGGATTAATCCCTTAGGTTCCTCAGTGAGTATAACAAGCATGCTTTACTGCATTTACAGAATGATTTTACTGTTGTGGGTTTAGTAACACTTCAAGTGTGCTTATATAGGGGCAAAGATTGTGTCCCGTTGCAGTTTTGTCAAGTGAAGTTTTGAAATGTGTGAAGACAGTAGGGCTGGGGAATCAATTTTTTTTTTCTGATGGACACCGCGCCGGTCCTAAGGAGCTGCGGGCAGCATTTTTTAGGCGAGGCCGCGGCTTCGACCTAGTCCGCCCCCTTTTCACAGGATCGCGGCGGACTAAGCCAAAGCCGCGACCTCGCCTAAAAACTCCTGCCCGCAGCTCCTTAGAACTGAAAAAAAAACTTGATTCAAATCCAACTGCGCTTTTTTTTGGGGGCCAAAATCGCCCAGCTCTAGAAGAGAGCAGTCAATCTAAATTCAGATGATAGTGGTTGTCTGGATATTAACAACAATGTTACATCTTTGAATTTCCATAATAAAAATGATTTTAGCAATGGATGTTGTGTTCACAAAAGGTGCACTTTGAAGTTGCGGGAAGATCATGTTTTTGGAATTACAGTGTGAGTCTGTGTCTGGGCAGCCCTAATTGGTTCTGTGATGGTCACACAGTTAACCACTTAAGGACCGAGCCTCTTTCTGAGATTTTGTGTTTACATGTTTAAGTTAAAACAATTGTTATTTTTGCTAGATAATTGCTTAGAACCCCCATACATTTATATATATATATAGAGAATAACATGGCGGTTGTTGCAATACTTTTTGTCACACCGTATTTGCGCAGTGGTCTTAAAAGCGCACTTTTTTGGGCTAGAATTATTGCTCTCACTCTAACGATCACAGCGATACCTCATATGTGTGGTTTGAACGCCGTTTTCATATGTGGACACTGCTCACGTATGTGTTTGCTTCTGCACGCGAGCTCGTCGTGACGGGGCGCGTTTAAGAATATTTTTTTTCTCATTTATTTTACCTTTTATTTTTATACTGTTCTTTTAAAAAAAAAATTGGGTCACTTTTATTCTTATTACAAGTAATAGGAATACAAGTCCCACTATAAGTCGCCGATCGCTGCCATTACTATTAATAAATAAATAAAAATGCCATAAATCCCATAGTTTCTAGATGCCTTTAAATTGCACAAACCAATCAATATACGTTTATTGGGATTTTCTTTACCGAAATATATATTGGCCTAAATTTAGTAAGAAATTCGATTTTATTACATTTTTTTTTTACTGGATATGTTTTATAGCACCAAGTAAAAAAAAAAAAATATATATATATATATATATATATATATATATATATATATATATATATTCAAAATTGTCTGTCTTTTTTTTTAGGTGATAAAATACCACCAAAAGAAAGCTCTATTTGTGGGGAAAATAAGACCTACATTTTATTTGGGTACAACGTCGCACAATTGTTAGTTAAAATAACGCAGTGCCATATCGCAAAAAAATTTCCTGGTCAAGTGGTTAAGATCATACTTGGAGTTCAGCTGTAAATTAGTTATCACAAAGCACAAATATATTTTCTCCTGTCTCTTCATTCGTTTTGTGCCTCTCCCTCACAGCATTCAATTCTTTTTTATTTTTGCACCGCCTGACTTTTGTTTCTGTGGTGACCACTATCTTTAGCTGTCTCTGCATGGAGCCACTGCAGCATGTGCCATCTTCTCCCTAGGACTGCATGGATGCCAACACAGACAGCACATAGCATCTTGTTATACATGGTAACTTTGCGCTCAGCTTATATAAACCTTGGCAGCAGCAAACACCAATACCCATTAACTAGTATTAAAAAAAATCAAATAAACCAAAAATGTGATGCGCAATGCTTTTAAAAAAAATATTGAATCATATAAACATATATGAAATCAATTAATCAAGTGACCATATAAATTCATCAAGTGATAATATAGAATAATATTGATAAATACCTCATAACTTTTATGTAACTCACTTAATTTAACTCTTAACCTATGTTAGTAAAGAACTTATATAAAATAAAATTATATTAAGTACAAAAAACTGTGTTATATACAAAAGTAAAATTGTGCATAAATGCCACTTCCAAGGATGCAGCCCACAATTCCGTGATTAGTTAATTCAATGTGTCTCTACTACCACAAACTACACACCTCTTACCATTTCCTTACCAGATCCTTGAAACTGGGAAACTACTAAAAGGCCCGATTCACACAACCATAAAAAACTTATTTACAACCATTTTTTATTTATGGATCTGTGTTCAGTTGCCCTATTTTCAATGGAGACCTTCACACAGGTAGTAAACATACATTGCATTGATATCGGTAACACAGAATCAAAAAAATTTGCACACATGTACACTGAAAAAAAAAAGAACAGGACAATTTTTTAGGCATTTTATTTACTGATCATTTTGCAGGAACTTTTGTCCCTGATTGGTAAATTGATACAGCAGTGTTACGACCGGGGGAATGGGGCCAAACAGTGGAATAAAATTTCAGTGGTCCCTTCGATTTTAAATTATCTTTATTTGAATTAAAAAGACAGGCAAAGTTTCCTCAAGTATGGGTAGCGTAGCCACTCTGGCAGTATGATTATGTCGGATTTTTGCGTCTTAAAGCGGTACATTGTTTTGCATAGAAATTTGGTGTTTTATATTTTAGGCCTGTGATTCTTAGTAATAACTCATTTAAATCTGTCCAAACAAGAGTCTAGTAGTTATCCCGGGTATGATACAATTTGAAACACAAACTCATAAATTATTATATAATAAATAACTATAAATAATTATAAAAAATAATAATATAATAATTAAAATAAAATTAACTTCCCCACTATTCACTATCGCTCAATTCTGCAAATGTTCTTATTTACCATTGCTGTTTTGTAGCTGGTCTCAAACCACTTTTGACATAAAGGGACACTTTTTGGTTGCTGGACATGGACAATCTCAAGTTTCCAGGCAGAAAGAACAGTATATATAATATAAAACTGCATGCAGGGCACTGGACAAAACACTAGGGACAAAAGGGATATGAAATGATTTCATACAGTAATGTAATCTATAAGATTACAATGTACTGTATGTATATTGTAATTTTCCACCAGGCTCTGCCCCTGTGTGTCACGCCGCTCGGAGGGAACAGAGCCTTGCACACAGAGGCATCGGGCAGAGGACATTGCAGGATCCTGGGGACAAGGTAAATATACTGCACAAGGATCCTGCAGTGCAATCCCAAGTGTGGCTCTGGGTTACCACTAATGGGACTGATATTTAACCCTGAGCCACACCCGGGAATACCGCCAGGGAGTTAAGATTTGTACCTACTGCCTTCTAAACTTCTAGGTGTTGTCAGGGCCTGGACTTGAACCTGGAATTTGTGCTGTGTCTGGCAATAACTCTGCTTGCTGAGCCACCTGGAATGTGGGATAGTTCCCTGGACAATTCTTAAAATTACCCTGCCTTGAATCTTGTTTGTCTTGAACACTTAACTCTTTGCTCCTCCCATGAACTTCCTGTTGTAAGCCATGTCTCTGCACTTTCTGTTTGCCATTATTGTGCCTTTTGTCTCTCCTACTGTCATCTGTATAGAAGACCCACCACCGAATGGAAAGAGGCTTCCGGAAATCACAGACTTAAAGGGGCTTATACCTCTTAAGTCATGAAAGCTTGTTGGTAATAATACCCAAATGGAATGTGGTAGGTCACTGGTCCGGATGGTTCACCACAAATCAATGGCATTGATCATCAGCGGAGACTCGATAAAATAAGTAGTGCGGTTCATATGGAGGAGGATCAACGGGTACCCACGTATTCAAATGATGTGGCCATGAATTGAAATAAATACCATATAGTGTGATACTGTTTAAGGATTTTATTAAAAGAAAAAAATGTAAACAGGAACACTCACATTTCAGTAGTACATAAAAAGCTAGGAAATGGCGCAATATTGTTGGAAGGATTTAGCCGTCGCGTTTCATCTCCGTTTCATGTCCTTAGACATCATCTGGGGTATCTGCTGGCTGCTATATATAATTTTTGAATCGCAGTATATACACACTTTTTTTCTTCAGCCTTGTATTGTGTCTTCACTTCTCTGGCCCTTGCTGTACTTTTTCTTCACCTCCCTCCAGCAGCTACTCTAAAGTCCATTCCAGAATCTGTCATATTCTCCCCAATATATGGGGCTTCTGGTCCTGTCTGCCCTTCCCACTGGTGTCAATTTGGGATAGGAAATTTCTTCTTGCTCACAACTATCTCACCTTAAATCTCTCTCTAAAAAAAAAAAAAATTCACAGGTGAAGAAACACCAGGAGCCTCAGACCCTTGAATGAGAGTTAGGTGGGCCATATTTTATGAATTTAGCATTTACAGTGCTTTATATGTAAAATCAGAAATCTGCCGATTGAGTATATGCTTAACCGCAGTAAGCTATTTGATCAAGGTTGTAGAATCATAAAGAAAGACTTAACACATCTTCTTCTCTGGCAACCGGAAAAAAATAACCTTTCTATGAACCTTTACCTGGTAGTACATGGTAAAGTGCAACAATTGTTTTGCATGCTATCAGCATCTCAAATATAAATTGGTACCTAACCAGAAGTTAATTGCTTCATTGCTGTCAATCTCCCCACTCATTACCAAGCAGCCCCGACGAGTAATGAGGCTCCTCAAACACTGCATCTCATTCTCAAACAAAGGCAGATTGTTATCCTGTGGTTTAGACCATCATTACCTCCACACTCTTTGCTGCTCCTTCCACACGCATGAGACACTGTAGACGGGAGATTAGTAATACCTAGGTGTCTGCAAAATTATTTCTCAATCAGGCTGGGCCATCCATGTAACTAATCCGCTTTGTTGTTTGCATGAAAGGAGGGAATCACATGACAAGTCTTTGAACAAAATATCAAGTGGAAGAATTCTGCATTGTAATTGGATTTCTATGAACTCGAGAGAACTCGGTACCTAGAAACATGGGGTGTGAATCATGCTCTAGTGAGTGTTGTGTAATGAAATTGGGAAAGGAATGACGTAAATAAAATAAAAAAATTGGTATGTATGTAAATACAAATATATCTTTTTACATCCATGACACTGCACAACTAACCTTAAAAATTAAGACTAGGCTCCTATAGGACTGAAACAAATAAACAGCTATTTGTTACAAGCCCCCCCCCCCCTTTTTTTGTATCAGCCATAAACAGAAAAAGTAGCTTTTTACCCACCTGCTTTATAAGGAAAGTACATTTATTATCTACCCGACCCTTCACAGTCACAATTATTGAAGACCAGACCTATTGGGCCAGATTCACAAAAGGGATACGACGGCGTATCTGCTGATACGCCATCGTATCCCTGTTTCTATCTATGCGACTGATTCATAGAATCAGTTACGCATAGATATCCCTAAGATCCGACAGGTGTAATAGTTTTACACTGTCGGGTCTTAGGATGCTGTACCGCGGCCGCCGCTGGAGGGAGTTTGCGTCGTAAACCAGCGTCGGGTATGCAAATTAGCAGTTACGGCGATCCACAAAACTTTTTCCCATCGTTACGTCGCCGCAAGTGTTAGTTTGCCGTCGCAAAGATAGGGCACCTTTTACAAAGTGTAAAATTACTACACCATGTAAAAGTATACCCGTCTTTCCCGCGTCGCTTTTGAATTTTGAAAAAACACATTTTTTCCCGGCGCAAGTCTTTTTTTCACGTCGCGATTCACAAAACGTTGGCGCGTCGTAATTTCGCACAAAGCACGTCGGGAAATTTGCGTCGGGAGCATGCGCAGTACGTCCGGCGCGGGAGCGCGCCTAATTTAAATGGTACCCGCCCCATTTGAATTGGCCCGCCTTGCGCCGGACGGATTTAGGATACACCGCTGCAAATTTCCAGGTAAGTGCTTTGTGGATCAGGCACTTAGACAGAAAATTTGCGGCGGTGTAACCTAAATCGGTTACGTTACGCTGCGCCCAGGCTACGTGAATCTGGCCCATTGTTCTTGGAAGTCCCTGTAGCACGGTTACCAGTAGCATGCACATTTTGAATCATTTTAATAAATTAGATGTCGCCATCCTGTGTCAGGCTGATCATAACAGCAAGTAAGTGAGATATACTTATGGCCAGCCTGACACAGATCACGCCTCTAATCCCATTCACTAACCCCATTTACACCTGAACATTTTGTAGCTCCAAAACGCTGGAGGAGAAAAAAAAGAAAACAATTATTCTCTATGGAGATGGTTCACATCATTACTCCAAGTCCCCTGAAGCCAAATGCCTGAAGCTCAAAAAAGCTCTGGAGCTTTTTTTTTTTAGCTCCAATCCGGCAGAATGGTGCATTTTTGAAGCGGGTTTTATTTTTATAGAAATGCATGGAAATATTTGATTTGCGCGCTTTAGCACGTTTGGACGCTTATTTTTGTGCTCAAAAGCAATAATTCATAATTGTTATTAAAAATGTGCAATAATAGAGGCATATGTGTGTAATCTAACAGAAACAAAGTAAGAGGATAATTCAGGGGCAGCAGGGAGGAATCGCAAGACCTTTTGTAGTTCAGGCAACAAACTTTCTTACTCTTCTTCTGTTTACTAATCCGTGAAGGTAAATAACAGCATCTGCATCTAAGGCCCCGTTCACACCAATGCGTTTTTCAGGCCGTTAAGCGCTAAAAATACCGCCTGAAAAACTCCTGCCATGCAGTCTTCAGTGTGAAAGCGGTGTGCTAGCAGGACTGCTCCAAAAGTCCTGCTAGCCGCATCTTTGGAGCGGTGAAGAAGCGGTGTGTTTACCACTCCTTCCATTGCATTGCGAGCAGTATTAACCCTTTTTCGGCCTCTAGCAGGGGTTAAAACTGTACCGCTAGCGGCCGAATATCGCAGTAAAAACAATGGTATGGCGGGGCTAAACATAGCGTTGCTATACCGCCACTGCACCTCCTGTGCCCAGTATGAAAGGGGCCTTAAGCAAATATCATGCATGAAAGAGTTCATTTTCACTTGCAACTGTAGAGCAGCATTAATTTTGTCATTGAAAATGTTTTTGTTGATGAAATTAACACGATTTTAGTCTACTAAAATAGACAAAAACTAAAGAAATTCAGATGAATAAAGTACGACTAAAATTACATTTTGGTCAAAAGACTATGTCTAAAACTAAATAAAAATTTGATGTCTAAATTAGCACTGCACTATAACCTAGGAATAAGTAGGAGGCATCTACCGCGTTTCCCCGAAAATAAGCCTGGGTCTTATATTAATTATGCCAACAAAAGACACAGTAGGGCTTATTTTCGGCTAGGTCTTACCATGTAATGTGCTGTCTTCTCTCCCCCTCTCCCTCCCTGCCTGTCAGGAATCCCCAGTGTGAACTGAGTTAAAATGCTTGTAAAATCCTATAATCCACTCTATTACAGTAGTATATATAATTTACAATGTGTGCGTTTCTGTAATATAATTGTGCCAAATACATTTGTTATAGCGCCGCTCTGCACTTCTGTGACCCACCTGAGCTCTCTTCCCCGCAATTATATTACAGAAACACACACATTGTACATTATATAATACTGTAATAGAGTGGATTATAGGATTTTACAAGTATTTTTTAACTAGGGCTTATTTTCGGGTAGGGCTTATATTGCAGCCCTCCTGGAAAATAATATGTATTATAGCAGAAAGTAAAAAATATATATATATATATATTTTTTAATTGTGTTTTTTTTGTTTGTTTATATTGTTTGGGTACAATGTTGCACAACTTTAAATTGTTAGTTAAAGTAACGCAGTGTTGTATGGCAATAAATGGCCTGGTCCTTAACCTCCCTGGCGGTATGATTCTTTCAGAAAAAACATGCTGAAAGCGGTACCATTATTTGCAAGGAAATTTGGCGTTTTATATTGTAGGTCTGTAATTTTTAGAAATAACTCACTTAAATCTGACCAAACAAGATTCTAATAGGCATCCCGGGTATGACATTTTTTTAAAAACAAAATGATAAATTATAATATAATAAATAATTATAACAAATAATAATATAATTATAATAAAAATTATTCAATAATGTAATCAAATCAAAATCACTGAAATTTGCTCAGTTGCAGAATTGTCGCTGTCATTATTTATTTTTATTTTTTTATGACGAATTTCCCCACAAATCGCTATCGCACAATTCTGCAAGTTATTATAATTTATTATCGCTGTTTTTTAGCTGATCTAAAACTATTTTTGACATAAAGGGACACTTTTGGTTGCTATGGACAATCTACAGTTTGCAGGGAGAAAGAAACGTTTTTATTATATAAAATGACATGCATGACACAGGACAGACCACTAGGGACAAGGGGTGTGTGTTTTTTTTACATACAGTACTGTAATCTATAAGATTACAGTATACTGTATGTAAAGTGTTTGTTTACTTTTTTGAATTTGGCGCCGTTCTCCGTCCCCGTGCGTCGTAACTTCGCAGGAAACGGAGATCGGCGGCACAGGAGGAGGCTGTGTGAATCGAGCGAGGTCCCGCTCGCTCACACAGCGCGGTGGCATCGCTGGATCCAGGGACAAGGTAAGTAAACCAAGCCTGTGGATCTAGCGAGGCAAGCCCGAGTCTGACTCAGGGTTACCGCTCGCAGCAGGAAAATCTAACCCCGAGTCAGACTCGGGAATACCTCCAGGCAGGTTAAGAGGGTAAATCTTTCTGGGGCTGAAGTGGTTAAATATTGTGTTCCAATTTAACAAAACCCTATAGATTTTAGTCAACTAAATTGTACTGGAGATTTTAGTCGACTAAAATACCACAGAAACTAAAACAATTCCGATGACTAAAATACGACTGAAACTAGAATGGCATTTTAGTTAAGACTATGACTAAAACTGAATCGAAATTTGGCATCAAAATGAACACTGCTGTAGAGATATAGCCTGTAAAAAAAAAATCATCAGCATTTGCATTTGCTTACATCAAATACAAAACAATGATGCCTTAATGCAGCCCTGTTGTGGATCAATACAAGGTTAATTGAGTCAATGACAGGACTTCATATGTAATATATGAATAATACAGTCATAGACATTATACTTGGCGATGGCAAGTGTTACAGTTCCAATGATGGGACACTTCAGTAATAATTCAGCCAAGGTCACAGATCTTGGAAGATTTATGAAAAGATCACAAGGAAGGTCATAAATAAAGAATACTTTTACAATTCTAACCATAGAATGAGATACTCCGCTGATGAGATTGAGAAAGGAGATGTATATGAATGTCTAGTGCATTTATTTATTTTTTTTTTTCTTTTTTTTTTTTTTTTTTTTACCACCTCAGCTTTTGTCATATTCTAGAGACCAGCTCATAATTTGATGCTTCTTACGTCTCTGATTGCAGTTTGCATCATATGTGGTGTTTTTTTTTTTTTTTTTTTTTTTATGTATACATATGGAAAAAGTTTGTATGTGTCGCCTTCCCACTAGGGTACTAAGAGCTTGTCCGCACTCCTTTATATTCTTCACCCAGCAAGGGTGGCTGAGACATGCTTTCTCGTGATACATTCACCCCCCGGCCCCCCCTCCAACCCCCCCCCCACCCGCCCCGTGGCTCCCAGAGGTCTAATGCTTATCCAAGGAAAGGCAAAATATAGAGATTCACCAAAATAAATAAAATTTTGCAAATAGCGGTCGGGGAATCAAACTTGAACAGGGACAGCATATAAGTACTGTGTTATCCGGAATATATAGATTAAGGGCCTCTTAATCTCTCTGCATAGCTCCATGTTTTTTTGTATTCCTTCCACTTTTCCCATTTGGCCTTAATGTCACTATTTGTCTCCAAGAGGCTGTCCTTTAGCTCTTCTAACCTATAGGTTTCCTCCACTGCGTCCACCCAGTTCCACAAATGTGGGCTTTCCATTTCGTGCCACCTTTTTGGGATCAGTCTCTTGGCTGCGTTCAAAAGGTGAGGAATTAGGGATTGCTTGTATTTTTTTATACCCTCTTGACACCCATGGAAGAGCACTACCCAAGGGTCTTTCTTTAACTCCTTGCCTGTGATCTCCTTTATTTGCTTTAAGATTGTGTCCCAGAAAATTTGTATTTTAGGGCATGTCCACCATAAATGGGCCATGGTTCCCCTTTCAGGGCATCCACGCCAGCACTCCGCGGGCTGGGCGGCATTAATTTTGTTAGCTTTATCGGGTGTGATATACCACCCTGAAATGCACTTATAGTTTGCCTCGGCAGTTTGTATGTCTATTGCTGAGGAATGTACTAGTTGCATAGTCCTCTGAAAAGTGTTAGTCCCTCTCGTGATTTTTAACTCCTTTTCCCATTTTTCCAGAAACGGTGCCTCCCCCCGTGACCCTATCTTAACCAATATCCCATATAATTTCGTGATCGTGCCCTTAGAAATCTTTGATTTACATATTTTCTCCAATTGTGTCAGCTCCGCCACCGTCCGCAGAGGGCGGGGGAGACTTCGTGTAAAGTGAGAAAGCTGGGAGTAATGCCACCCATCAAGATCCCAAAAATCTGTTCTAGACTTGAGATCTTCATAGGTCATCATCTCCCCGTCTTTTATAATATCGCCTAAGTGAACCGTGTCCTTTCTAATCCAGTTCCCTCCTATTTTTATTTCCCCAGGTGCAAAGTAAGCGTTTTCTTTCAAATTCATTAGTGGAGAATTGAATTTCCTTTCAAGTAGTGACTGGGTCCTATCCCACATACGTAAAGTGTCCCGTGTTATGTCAAATGCTTTGTGATCCAGTGCTCTGTATTGTGCAGGAATCCAGATAGAGTTGCTCAATTGTGTGTTTGCTTGTGCGTTTTCAATTTGCACCCATCTTTTTTCTTTCCTATCGCGCGCCCATTCCACCGCTCGAGACAGAACCGCCGCCTTATGATAGCTTTTTATGTCCGGCAGTGCCAGCCCTCCCTGAGGCTTACCCTGTTTTAGAATAGATAGAGATATTCTGTGCTTTTTCTTTTTCCATACATAGTTTAATAAGAGGGAATTAAGAATTCTCAAAAATTGCTGAGGCAGGGCAATTGGAATTAAGAGAAATTTATATAGTATTTTTGGAACTATGACCATCTTCAGCATATTTATGCGTCCGATCCATGATATAGGTTTATTTTCCGTTCTTTTTAATTCATTTTTAATCTCATTTAATAGTGGCACATAATTTATTTTATATATCTTCTGAACTGTATTAGCAAGTTTAATACCAAGGTATTTTAATTCTTTTTTCCATGGATAAATACAAATTGCTTTGACACAAGCTTCTTCGCTTTTACTTAAGTTTATATTTAAGATTTCAGATTTTGTGGCATTAACTTTAAAGTTGGAGATATCGCCATATTGTTGTAATATCCTAGAGAGCTTGGGAATAGATTTAACCGGATTGGTTAAATAAAATAAAATATCGTCGGCGAATGCCGAGAGCTTATGTTCCTCCTCTTTTATTCTAACCCCATTGATTTCTGGGTCGTTTCGTATGGTGGCCAGGAGGGGCTCCAAAGACAAAATAAACAAAAGAGGGGACAAAGGGCAACCCTGTCTTGTCCCATTTTTCATCTCGAAGGAATCTGATAGCGAGCCATTTATTTTAATTTGGGCAGAGGGATGGTAATATAGTGTGTTGATCCAGCGGATCATCCTGTTCCCTATTCCCATAGCTGTAAGAGTCTCCATCATAAGCCCCCAGTCTACCCTATCGAATGCTTTTTCAGCATCAACTGATAGGAATAGACCTGGGGGCGCATTCTGCCTTATATTCTGGAGCAGGAGAATCGCTCTTATACTATTGTCTTTGCCCTCTCTGTTGGGGATAAAACCTACCTGATCGGGGTGCACCAAAAAGTGCATCACCCCTTTCAGGCGTTCTGCAAGGATTTTGGCAAAGAGCTTGGTGTCTGCATTGAGCAACGAGATCGGTCTATATCCCGAACAGAGCGAGCTATCTTTCCCCTCCTTCAGGATTATTGCCACCGTGGCCGCTATTGCTTCCCTACTGGCTTCGAATTCAGACCCTAGACCATTAAAATACTTACACATCCTCGGTATTAAGATGTTACTAAATCTCTTATAGTATAGGGCCGAAAATCCGTCCGGGCCGGGGCTTTTCCCGCACGTCGTGTTTTTTAGAGCAATTTTAATTTCTTCTTCAGTTATTGGAAGGCACATGTTTAAACTTTCTACCCTCTCCAGTCTAGGAAGACCCGCTTTCTGCAGAAAATCATGGGTTTTAGCCTCTTTTTCACCAACCTGCCACCCTAACTGTTTTATTGTGTATAATTCCTCATAGTAGTTTTTAAAGGTATCTGCAATTTCTCTAGTTGTATGTACCAATTTCCCATCTTTCCTTTTAATTTTTTCAATGTAATTTCTGGTTTTCTTTTTTTGGGCCATTTTGGCTAAGTGCTTACTGGGTTTGTTACCCCATAGATACCTCTCTCTGGCAATGCAGTTCAGTTTGTTCCTTGCTTCCTGTTCCATAATCTCCTTGAGCGCATCTCTTTTCACAATTAGATTATGGTAATTCTCTTTTTGCGCGTGCTCCTTGTGTTTACGTTCTAATATCACTATCTCTTTGATCAGGGTATCAGATTTACATTTTCTCTCTTTTTTTTCCCTGGCGCCCTCAGCGATTAGTATCCCTCTTATATATGCTTTGTGTGTCTCCCACAGGGTTGCGCTTGAAATCCCTTCAGTGTCATTGAAAAGGAAGAATTGTTTTAGTTCCGCCTCCACCCTACTTGCCCTTTCTTCATCGCGAATCAGACTATCATTAAGGTGCCATACCGGCCGTTGGCTCTTTTGTATGGAGAGTTTAATTTTCATGGTTACTGGCGCATGGTCTGAGACAGTCATAATTCCAATGTCTGTCTCAGTGATCAAGTCAAGCAGCCTGTGATCTGCCAAAATGTAGTCTATTCTAGTGTACGTTCCGTGGGGAGGGGAAAAGAACGTGTAATCCTTTGTATTTGGATGGAATATCCTCCAAGCATCCACTAATTGGCTGTCATGGATCTTGTGCTTAATTTTTTGTAACTGCACGTTCGTTGTCTCCCTCCCCCGGGACGTACTATCTTCTTTCGGATTCATGGCGAAATTAAGATCCCCCATCATGATAGTGTACCCCTCTGCAAAATTTTTCAATTTGCCCAGGATTCTGCTTAAAAAATGGGTTGGATGTACATTCGGGGCATAGATGTTTGCTAGAGTGTAGGCGGTATCACCAAGTCTTCCTTTTAAGAATAGAAATCTCCCTTCCGGGTCTGTCAACCTCGCCTCCAAAATAAACGCAGTCTCTTTTGCGAAAACCAATTGCTACGCCCCTAGAACGCTTAGAGATGGAATCACTGTAGAACCAGGAAGGAAACCTAGGTGAATATAACCTTACGTTTGAATTTATCGACAGATGAGATTCCTGGAGAAAAACTATGTCCGCTCTGTATGATTCAATCTCTGCTAGCACCTTCAATCTTTTAATAGGGGAGTTCAATCCCTTCACATTGTAAGATAAAAATTTTATTTCTGTCATTCCCTACCAGAGAAACCTTTCCCTATATTTTCCAAAAGATCTACTGGGAGCCACTTTCCCTGTCTCTCCTCCCCTCCCCCACCCTCCCCTCTCCCCTCCCCAACCCTCCCTTCTCCCCTCCCCCCCTGCCCAGGCCTAAACATGGCCTCTGAACCGTAGAGGTTTTCACACCCCACTACTCGTCGGTTCTTCAAGAATGAGGTGAGGCCTCCCAACACCCAACCCTCCCATTCACCCCCTTGGGAAAATCCCTTGGGGTTGTTCTTATCTGGGTAGGGTTGCGGACCTGCTCTCCTAGCCCTCCTCTCTGGTCCCCCTCCCTCTAACCTCCCCCACCTCCCACAGATCCCACCTCTCCTACCCACCCCTCATGAGAACTGGAAGGAAAGAAAAAAAAAAAAAAAAGAAAAATGGAGAAAAAATGAGAAACAAAAAAACACTGCAAATCAGTGAATAGCAAATAGGGGAAGGATAGCCAAAGCAATCCGAGGCTATTCTACCCAACCGGGTAATTCCATAGCTGGCATATCAAATTTGCGGCAGAAAGCTGGCAAGTCCTCTGGGAATATTATTTTTGCTGATACCCCATCTTTGTAGCCTATCAGACATGCCGGGAACCCCCATTGATAATTGATATTAAGCTGGCGCATCTGTTCCAGAAGGGGTTTCAGATGTCTTCTTCTGGCTAAAGTTTCCCAGGCTAGATCAGTAAAAATCTGGATCTCCGCTCCATCATAGATCAGGGGTGGCTTCCTTCTCAGTTTTGACCATACCACAGCTTTATCTTCAAAATATCTGAACCTTACGATAATATCCCTAGGCCAATTCCCTCCCCCCTCTCTGATTCTTCCTATGCGATGGACCCGTTCAATTTTTAGGGGTTCCTCCGCACCGTTTTCCAGCAAGGGGAGAAACAGATTGTTAAGAATTTTTCTAAGATCTTCCCCTTTCTCCTCCTTGATAGAACGTATTCTTAAATTTTTCCTTCTATTTCGGTTCTCTTGGTCTTCTAATCGGTATTGTAGTTGCCTCTGATTTTGTTTCAGTGTATGAAACTGATTTTTTAATTCATTTAATTCTGAGTCCTGTTGTTCAATTTTTGCCTCGGCTTTCTCAACTCTCTCCAACATATAAGTTATGTCCGTTCTGAGTGCACTAACTTCTTCTCGTATTACATTTTCCAGTCTCTTTAACATCCCCTCCAATTCTACCTTTGTGAGGATATGGGTGTCTGTGCGGGGGTCCTCAATTTGGCTGACTTCCTGTTCGCCCTCCGTTGACGTGTCTACTATTGGAGGGAACCCCCCTCCCGCTCCCTTTTTAGTTCCGCCCGTTTTTTCTACTTTTTTTCCCAATACTGGGCTTTTAGAGCTCCCCTCCGGTGTCATGTAGTGTCTAATGGTGGAAGTAGGAGGATTGTCTTTGGGAATTTTCGGGGCATTTCCCCTTGTTGACTTATTCATGTTGTATTTTTTTGTTATTCTAATCCGTTTCCCCAGTTTGAACGGCGGGTATTACCCCTTTTGGTTTTTAATGTCCGACAGTAACTCACTGTATTAAGTATAATGGGGTATAATTTTTGAAGGTCCAGTGATTGTGTTGTATCATTTAGGATGGTGGATGTTTTGTGAGTAATTACCCTCCGCTAATTTCTCTACCGGGGCTCCGCCACCATCTCGCGAATTAACCTCCCTTGCTGCGTTCTGTGTGCCGTGCTCACTTATCACCCCAAGTACGGTTATCGTGTTACAATGGATTTGCACAGAAGTACAGGCCCAGCCCAACCACATGCGGTGATCAAGGGAGGTTTAAAGGAAGGTGTAGTACCTCTGTTAAAGTCTGGAATTGCCCCTTATAGACCGAGCCTCCCCCGACCAACGCCCTCAGCGAGCACCGGACAACAACCCCCAGGAAACAATAGGCCAACACCACCAGAGAGCATGAAAGGGTAGAATCAATTTTATGCCTTTGCCTTTACCTTTGCTTGGGGGCTTATCATCTGTGCCGGTTTTATTGGTGTTCTCTGATATTCTAGTATGTTAATATTCCTATTGAAATTATACTTGCAATGTATCGCTGAGTTTATTGCGGGGTTGGGATGCTTACCCTCTTGCCGTACACCCGAAATCTAGACTCAAAACAATAGCAGTAAACCAGTTGCTGAGTACTGTTCAAGGACCGGGGGGAGCGTTGCGTTACGTTGCGTTGCGTTGCGTTCTGCCTGGGTAGGCACAGTACAAAGATAAGAGGTCATAAGGCAAGTCCCGCTATATATTCCATCCATCAGTGGCTCCCTTCACAATGTTAACCCGTCATCGCTATATCAGTGTATCACAGTCCCATTTCCAATACCCAATCTGTGATATATTTCAATTCAAAAAAAGTTTAAGAGGAGCAGTATACAATCGGTGACTTATACCAGAGAAAGAGTTCTTACCAGTCCCATGTTGTTTTACCTTGATGTTCACTCTTGATAAGCAGCTTCCCCGTAGCTGGAGCTGATAAAGCGAGTATATTACCTTACTGAGGCTGTGCTTCCTGATAGCAGAGGGGGGGTGTCGGCATCCACAGGGGGGCGAGTGACAGGGAACCCTCCAGCACCTCCGTACTGAGCGGCACTTCCTAACTACGGCTTCCCGATCAGCTGGTGAACGGGGATGAGAGAGAGCGAGGGGGGGCCTCGTCTGGGCGGCACGAGGAGGACAGGAGAGAGGGACGCGTGTGGTGTACCATCAGCAAGCTAGCGGCTCAGCAGTCTCACACCCTGCTTCATAGCCGCCGCTGCTGAGACATCCTTACATCCACCGGCGTCCTCCATCTCCCGTCAGCAGGCTAGGTCCGTGGCGTGGGCTGCTCCTCCCTCAGCATGCGGACCTCACGCACGCCGCGTCATGATGATCTAGAGTTCTTCTAACAAGAGCGTCTGTGAACCTGGTCTAGTGCATTTAAAGCTCACTGAGCTCAGGGCTGCATGAGGCAGAAAATTAGAGATACCCACTTAACTAACTCGAATAACCTTATTATTTCTCAATCAATCCAGACCCTGAAATAACTATACTGCTTTCCAGTTGACTTGCAATAACAGCTGCGATTCCATCAGTGGCATTGTAGGAGTTCTAGGTGAAAGAAGAAGTATTTAAATGTCAGGCTGAAATGTATTCTTTTACATTATCTTTTGTATCCTTTTATAATTCTAGACAGTGTAAACAGCAGGATGTTAGGGTTGTTAAATCAGTAAAAGGTAAATTTTTTATTTTTAATATTTTTTTCAAATTCTTTATTTAGGGACGGTGATAGGATATCTAAAGGGTTTAGGTATGCAGGATGCTGTTACTGCAAAGAAAAGGGGGAAAAGTATACATACAAAGTATGTCTTGACATACAGTACCTGTTGTATAGTTTGACCGTGTATCCAACTATCATAGCCCTAACTTTCCTTTGAGTTATATACAGTAAAACATTGGATTGAGAGTAACTTGGTTTGAGAGCGTTTTACAAGACAAGCCATTTTTTTTTTTAATACATTATGACTTGATATACAAGCGATTTCTTGATATACAAGTAGCGACATGTCACAACAGAGTATAAAAGAGAAGAGAGGTGCATCTAAGTGTAGCAATATGGTTACATTTAATGTAGGTACAACATTTAGCAACGCACATGGTTGATGATTAAAACAGGCACATCTAAGTATGCAGGCTCCCGGGGTAAAGCTGTCCACATAGACCGTCCTCCACATCTCCATCTACATCATCCCTTCCATGGTGCACTCCACAAGCAGTTCAAGCCTCGCTTTCAGATCACTCTACTGCAGGTTAGTCTTCCTGGTCATGATTACAGACTGACAGCGGAGAGAGACGGTGGTGCGGCGGTGCGGGGGATGGTCTATGTGGACGGCTTTACCTCGGATGCCTGCATAGTTGGATGAGCCTCTTTTTACATTCAACCATGTGAGTTGTGACCAATTTACTACACTTAGAGGCGCCTCTATACTCTGTAGCTCCTGCTGGATTTTGCTACTAACCCCCTTGTGGAGGGACATTTTATGGTTACACAACCAATTTATCACATTGCTATAATCTTTTTATATGGACTATAAACTGGAGGACCTATGAATAAATGGTTGTGGAACAAATCATTTGAGTTTCCATTATTTCTTATGGGGATATTTGCTTTGATATTGTCAGGGCTGGGCTCAGCCCTTCCTTCTCTGTGCTGGCAGCTCAGCTGTCAACTAATTGCCAGCTCCCATTGCTCCACAGTGATCCACCTGTTGATGATCCTGCTCATCAGCTCTACCTACTTAAAGCCTTCCAGTTCATTTACTCTTTGCCTTCGCCTGTGTTAACATCACAAGAGACTTTATCCTGCTTTCCTGTTGAAGACCTGCTTGATTGATATTCCCTCTGGCTACAGATCCTGCTTGCTGTACTACTACCTTTATCGCTGGCTCTTGGACATTGGCTTGGCCGACTACCCGATCCGGTTACTATACTCTGGCTATGTTTTGACTACGCTTACTCTGTTTACCTTTTTATTAAACAAGTGTGATTTAACTGTACTTCTGTCTCAGTCTGATTCATGGTTTCTGACAGATATATGAGTGCTTTGAATTACAAGCATGTTTTCGGAACGAATTATGCTTTCAATCCAAGGTTTTACTGTACTTTTATATACGTACATTCATAATTGTTATTAAAAACTAAGGGTGCAATAATAGAGGCATATGTGGGTAATCTAGCAGAAACAATGTAAGAGGATAATTCAGGGGCAGCAGGGAGGAATCACAAGACCTTCTGTAGTCCAGGAAACAAACTTTCTTATTCTTCTTCTGTTTACTAATAAATACTCTTTACTTATGTACATGATATATATATATATATATATATATATATATATATATATATATATATATATATATATATATATATATATATATATATATATATATATATATCATTTTTTTATAAATTTGCAAACATTTTAAACAAACATCTATTGCCGCGTACACACGATCATTTTTCGGGTTGTAAAAAACTTTGTTTTTCAGGTTCTAGAAAAAACAACGCTTTTTTCGACTTCATCATTAAAACGGCCTTGCCTACACACGATCGTTTAAAAAAAAATGCTCTAGCAAAGCGTGGTGACGGCACTATAAAGGGGAAGTTTCATTCGCATACCTCCACCCTTTGGGCTGCTTTAGCTGATTTTGTGTTAGTAAAAGACGATTCACGCTTTTCTGTCTGTTACAGCGTGATGAATGTGCTTACTCCATTACGAACGGTTGTTTTACCAGAACGAGCGCTCCCCAATCATAACTTGCGCAGGTTTTTCACACAATCATTTTAAATGACATTTTTAAAAAAAACTTTTTTACAACCCGAAAAATGATCGTGTGTACGCGGCATATGGGGTATTGTTTGTAGAATTTTGAGGAAAACAATGAATTTAATCCATTGTGGAATAAGGCTGTAACATAACAAAATGTGGAAAAATTTAAGCGCTGTGAATAACTTCCATATGTACTGTACATCTAGCTAGGCAAGGTCAAATATGAGAGTGGTTTTAAGGGGCCTGGGTAAATAGCAACAGGCATACTACATTTGCATATATAGGCAACATGATAAAAAAAAGTACAAGCAGGAAGTTGTCTTCCACAATAAAATCCACCTACCTGCCTGCTCACCGTCTTCTGTGGCGTGTAAAATTAACTGCACTTGTGCAGCTGAGTTTATATCATTGGCATTGGTCTCTGTGTGATGGGATGTCTGACTCCTGTGCATAGGCAGGAACACAATAGTATAACATAATGCTTAATAAGTATTTTTTTTCCACTATGGTACCACAGTATAAAAATACTGCAAACTCTGACAATGTGATTAATTGGACAACCAAAACCCAACAAGCTGATTCTAGAACACAAAAAAGATATTCCGCTGTCTGATTGTCTTTAATATATAGGAGGAGAAAATGAATCCAGCACAAGAGATAAAGGGGTCAGTTTGCCTCTGATAAGGAAGAATTGTTATAGCCTGGAAATGTTACTTCCATTCTTCATCCAGATTTTATTTACTTGTGTGGCTCACTATACTTCGTAGAGGGTCAGATCCTGAAGCAGTTGCCACCTGTGCGAACATTTCAGATAAGTAGCACTATAGATTAAGACACAGAGAAGCATACACATTGCGTACACGAGTGCAGAAAATGAGTTTGTGTACAAAGAGGTTCTATAACATCACATTGGATGTCAGTACTACAAAGACAAGTGGAGAGTAAAGTCAGGAACAGTTAGTCCTGTTAGATCTGCATGTCAGTTAATCAGGTGGCTCTGAACTTAAGCTTCATGTTAGTCTATGGGTAGGTGGTGCATCTGTTTACATTTAGTACCCCTGAGTCCGCTTGCGACTCCAAAAAACAAGGTTTTTTCACACAATTGAATTGTGCTTCCGTGTCTTACCACACAATAGGGTTGGTTTACTATCGGCAAATAGACTGTGCAGTTGCGCCAGAGCTTAGTAAATGAGGTAAAGCTTAAAGCCTCGTACAAGAGATCGAACTTCCAGCTGACTTTTCCACAGATTTTGGTCCGCAGGGCGTTGGCCGTGAACTTGTTATGCATACACACGGCCCAACATTTTCAGCCAACGTTCACCAAACCACGTGGTTTTTCAGCTCTTTACCGCCACCCTTTTGGGCAACTTCTGCTATTGTTGTCTGATGTTTAGCATTGGTTCCGAGCATGCGTGTTTGTACTTTTTAGTTGGACGAAATTGTGTACACACGATCGGATAAACCGACGTAACAGATTTATTGCCAGACAGTTGGTCAGCATGAACAGCCAACATTTGTTGTAGTTAATTCAGCCAACAATTGTCTGATGGAGCATACACACAGTCGGATTATCCGACACAACTCATCTACCAGACAATTTTGGCCATAAAATTGGACCGTGTGTGCGAGGCTAAACTTTACAAAAAACGCCCAATAACATGCAAGGGAAAAAAAGCTCGGGAGCAGCTGCATAGTCTATTTGCCTTTAGTAAATAAACCCCAATGTCTATGGCAAGCTATAACTTGTGCAGAGCCTGCATATGTAATGGGACAATATGTATATTGTAAATGCAAACCATGTATAGAAACAAGATTTTTAAAATAGTAACATATTGATAAAATACTGGAATTTATATGTACATCCTACGTTTTTACTGTAAAGAAATGTTGCTGAAAGATATATATATATTTTTTTTTGTGGTAATTCCAGCATTTACTTGATGCTAACATTTTAAAATACTTTCCAGCGACACTTTGAAGTTGAGTTGGTTTATCTCAGCTCATTACATACAGTACTGTCTCAGAGGACCTTGAAACACTAAATACCCAATTATGTCTTACAGAACTCCAGGCAAAAAATACAATTCAGAAATAAATACGTACGTTGAAAAGTGATTTAACTGTGTTTGTTGTTGCTAGATCCACCAGTAAGATGAAGAAAAATATTGTTCTATAATGGTTTGTAGCAGCAAATGCACTAGCGGTAGCCCTTGCTACCGCTCTGAAAAGTGATCCATGGTGGGTGGATCGTGTTTGAGGCCGGGTTCACACTGGTACGACACAACAGTTTTACCACTTTGGATTCGACTTTGCCCTGCAACTTGAAGTCCAACATGCGTCCAACTTCAATGAACAGGGATCTGACTTTGATCTCCGAGAATACCAGGCGCTGTGTCTGGTATGAATCTTTATTGGGAACTCCATGCAAAATGTTAAAAAAAACGTCATGGGTTCCCCCTCTAAGAGCATACCAGACCCTTCGGTCTGGTATGGATTTTAAGGGGAACCCCTATGTGGGGAGAAACGGTGTGCGGGTCCCCCCAAAATCCATACCAGACCCTTATCTGAGCACACATCCTGGCAGGTCAGAAAAGGGGGTGGGGACGAGCGAGCCCACCCGAACTATACCAGGCCGCATGCCCTTAACATGGGGGGTGGGTCCTTTGGGGGTAACCAGGAACACACTTCTCCTTTTCAATGCTACAGCTCTGCTCCACATAGATTGTTATGTGATCGCTCAGTTCCTGCACACTCTGTCAAGTAAACAATCTTTGCAAGAAGAGGGTAACATACAATCGATGGCTGTGTATTTAGTGAGAACTGTGCTCGCTGACATTGCCTGCAATAGAGAAGAATGAAACTGCAGAGGTGGGCAGGGACAATCTTCTGAAGGGAGTGAGAAGGTGCAAGGTGTGTGTTAATGAGGTCAGCTGCTGAACTCCTTACTAAGGACTTTGGTCCTTCTTCCATCTGACTTGAATGAACAGGATACGATGTGCTGAAAGGACAGGCGATCCTATTGGACGCCTAGGGGGAGGAGGGAGGAGCCGCACTGGGGAAGTCGCCAAGATGCAGAGAGGACACGGAAGCAGCTACCTACCGCACATAGGAGCCCACAATCTGCCGCCTGTAGGAGCCTGCAACCCGCCCATAGGAGCCCACAACTCGTCATCTGTGGGAGCCTGCAACCCATCCATAGGATCGCTCAAACCCGCCGCCTGTACTTGAATGAACAGGATATGATTTTGCTCCGACTTTGAGATAGTCCAACTTATCCTTTGACCAATCAAAACAATGCCAGTGGGATATAAAATCCTTTTTTCTGCTATTGTAATCACCATGTCAGATGTCACAAGTCGGATGGTTAGGGCAAGGATCCGTCTTTCATCTGACTTCAATGATATTGAATGGGCTGAAAACTGACCAAAGTGGGACCAAAGTAGTGCAGGGACCTTTTCTAAAGTTGGACCTACATGTGTCAGACCAGTTAAGATGGCTCTCATTGGTGCAATGATGGTACAAATCAATAGTTCCCTATGTCAGAGCGTATGTTATACCAATGTGAAGCGGGCCTTTGTCCATTAACGGTTTTCTCATACCAAATACCGGGAAGCATAATGGAGGAGCTTTCTATTGGAGACTAGGGGCTGAGGTAAGGCCTGCCCAAGAACTCAAAGAAAGCTTTTTCTTTTCTGCAACAGAGGTACACTAATAATATATTGGTACACAGGGTACCAATTAAATCCAAGTGTAATTTACACTTGCCTCCAAAACACTGAACCACAGAATTTTGGTAAGGCTCTTAAAGCGAGTCTGTCACCTTTATGGAAAAACAAGCCAAAGACTGTAAAAAGGACTACATACTAACCTGGTCTTCTGCCCATTAATGATGGGCTTGGGACATACCCGCCAGGAAGCCATCACTGCACACCGCCAATCCTAGGCAGTGAGTGTATGTGCAGCTGCGGGCCGGGAAATGCCTCACTGCCTATGATTTGGCGGTGTGCAGTAACGGCTTTCTGGCGGGTAAGTTCTGAACACACCCGAGCCCATCAATACTGCCCATACATGGAATCTTTGACCTCTTGCAGAGTAGAAAATCTTTACCTTCAACAGTTATGGGTGTGTTAGAGGCCTGCACCTCTGCCCAAATCTTTATATCTGATCAGTTCCCCGCTGTGTTGGATGCACTGTCGTTCCATTCTCTAGCCTCTACTTAACTACAATGTTACGTAGAAGGCCAGGGGATGGAAAAATGGCATGGTGGGGGATACAGGCATCCACTACTCCCAGAAATTAGCCTGGATGTGAAGAATTTGACATCCAATTTGCTGTACATGATAGTAGAGTTTTTAAGAAGTAATAGGTCGTTTTGTGCATGCTTCGGTTTGTTACATTATTTAAATTGCCAACCGAGTTGCTTTAGGTAAGAAAAAGTATTGCTGCAAGGAAAATGTGAACTGCATTCGGTGAAGGTTCTGTGTTGCAGTGATTTGTAAGCTGAGCGGCGCACTGTTTGTGGAGTTTCAAGCTAGCATCTTCACTAGCTACTCATGTTATCCAAAGCAGCTTCTGTTGATCATGACACACTGATTTTTCTATATGTGCAGTAGCTACTTTAAAAAGCACTTTAGTCAGCTAGAGTGGAATCCTTTGTACCACGTTACAAATCCTCAGATAAAATAAAGGGTTGGATTTGTAGCTGCTACAAACCTCTGCTACAAAATGTACTAGAGAGACATTGTTAGAAAGACTAAGGCCCCATTCACACCTGAGCGTTTTTTCAGCTTGTAAAGCTCCAGAACGCCCAACAAGCAAAATCCCATTCATTTAAATGACCTCTGTTCACCTATGAGCGTTCTGTCGCCTGAAGCAAAACGCATGAAACTCATAAAAGTACATGAGCTTCTTTTTGACAGATTACAAGCGTTTTTGACCCCATATACTTCAATTGAAACGCCTGACTTGAGCAGAAAAACGCTTGTAAAACACTCATAGAAATTGCTCAAATAACAGCTCTCCATCCCTAATTCCCTTTCCCTCTCCTCCCCTAGTGCTTTCTATTGGCTAAACAAAAATGCAAGAAAGCTGTAAAATGCTTGTAATACACTTCTAAAATGCTTGTAAAAAGCTGCAAAAAAGCTTAAACACACAGCTCCCGGTCCTGTCAGGGGAGAAATGCCTGATCGTCTATTCATACAATGTATGAACAGCGATCAGTCATTTCCCCTGGTGAGTCCACCCCCCCTACAGTTAGAACACACCCAGGGAACATACTTAACCCCTTCCCTGCCCCCTAGTGTTAACCCCTTCTTTGCCAGTCTCATTTTTACAGTATTCAATGCATTTTTATAGCACTGATCGCTATAAAAATGCCAATGGTCCCAAAAATGTGTCCGAAGTGTCCGCCATAATGTCGCAGTACCAGAAAAAAATCGCTGATCGCCGCCATTACTAGTAAAAAAAAATATTAATAAAAATGACATAAAACTACACCCTACTTTGTAAACGCTATAACTTTTGCGTAAACCAATCAATAAACGCTTATTGCGATTTTTTTTAACGAAAAATATGTAGAAGAATACGTATCGGCCTAAACTGAGGAAAAAAAATGTTTTTATATATTTTTGGGGGATATTTATTATGGTAAAAAGTAAACAATATGAATTTTTTTCAAAATTGACGCTTTTTTTTTGTTTATAGCGCACAAACTAAAAACCGCAGAGGTGATCAAATACCACCAAAAGAAAGTTCTATGTGTGGGAAAAAAAGGACGCCAATTTTGTTTGGGAGCCACGTCGCACGACCGTGCAATTGTCAGTTAAAGCGACGCAGTGCAGAATCGCAAAAAGTGCTCTGGTCTTTGACCAGCAATATGGTCCGGGGCTTAAGGTGGTAATTAAGCTCACCTAGTGTTTTTTATCTGCATTACATTCGCCTCAGAACCTGTGTAATTCATGTGTGTTTGTGTTTAAAGGGATGAGGCGGCAACCCTACTTGTAATCTGACAAAAAGAAGCTCATATACTTTTTTGAGCTTCAGGTGACATATGCGAACAGAGGACATTGAAATGAATGGGATTTTGCTTGTTGGGTGTTTTGGAGCTTCAGAGCTGAACGTTTTACAAGCTGAAAAATGCTCAGGTGTGAACAGGGCCTTATAGCCTAAAGTAGTGTGCATGGACTCATAGGATAACATTATTTTGCTTAAAAAGGCAGAAAAATGGTAATAACAGGAGCTTAAAAAAATGCTAGTGTGCATGGCGCCTGAGGCTCAGGGAAAGGGGGCCTTTCAAGGGTGAAGACATCAATAATCAACTGGCCACCCGTGTGCCCCTTGGTTCCTTACATGCTAAGTAGCTTAACAAAATTTTTACTAGCAATGGTAGTTTTTCCAGTGTTGTGCTGTTTGAAATCCACAAGGGGATAGCTAATCTGACAAGAAAATTTAGTAAAGGACTGCATGGCTGTGTGTATATGCTGTCAGTGTTGCATGTTAGGTTGGAGTTCCACCCACTTTTAAAACTTTTTTATCAAAAGTATTATTAGAGCATATATTTTCTGCAATAGAAAGTGTTTTGTTTTTGTTTTTTTTTAAATTAAGGCTTACCCAGATAGTAATGTTTTCAATGTAGTTAGGATATGTCCGTCATATCCGGTGGTGCACTGTCTCCTGGGAATTTTGTGTCATAATTCCCAGGAGTCAGTGTGGATCGCCGACGCTCATCATCGCGATATTCCGAAACTGGAAGTGACGCGATGACAAGCTTTTACTATTTTTGCTTATCTTGGTTGCCATCACAAGGGGGCAGGCACTTCCGCCGCCCGTTGTGATGGCAACGTGCAAAGTTTCCTGCGTTGCAAGCTTTTCATACTGCGCATGCGCGAGAACGGGCGGTGCATGTTGGCCATTCAGCTGCACCGTATCCTGGAAGATAATGCTTGTGGGCTTCACATGCCCACAAGCAATATGGGAACTGCCAAGACATGAAAATATAAGGTAATTATTTATCTCAAATCTTAAATGTAGCAGCGAAATTTACTAAAAATGTGAGTGGCAATATATGATCCCAAGAAATGCCTAAAAAAAATGTTGGAACTCCGCTTTAACAAATTCAGCCCCAGAAGAGTTTACCCCCTTCCTGACCAGAGCACTTTTTGTGATTCGACACTGCATCGATTTAACTGACGATTGCGTGGTCGTGCGGTTTTGCACCTAAACAAAATTGACGTCCTTTTTTTCCCACAAATAGAGATTTCTTTTGGTGGTATTTGATATCCCTGTGGTTTTTATTTTTTGCGCTATAGACAAAAAGAGAGCGACAATTTTGAAAAAAACAAATGATTTTTTACTTTTTTGCTATACTAAAAATCCCCCAAAAATATATAAAAAAGCTATTTTTTTCCTCAGTTTAGGCCGATATGTATTTTTCTACATATTTTTGTTAAAAAAAAAATCGCAGTAAGCAAGGTGTACATCTCCCCGGTCTGCCTCTCCGTGACACGATTGCGGGACACCGGCGGACATCGATTTAAAAGGAGGCGTACCTGTACGCCCATTTGCGCAGCTGTGCCATTGTGCCGACATATATCGTCGTGCGCTGGTCGGCAAGTGGTTAAGGTTGTCTTAGTGAATGAAATCAAAGCTAGGCTAAGGCAGAGGAAGTGGGGAGGGCGTGCAGGAAAATTCCCTGGAATCAGTTCAGCCTTTCTCGTTCACCTCGTATCAAAGTCTCCATCCTACAATTGATCTATTGGGCACACGCACATTTGGCAAAACAGAAAGGCCTGAGCAAGCAAGCTGTAAATCAGCTCGGAGACGGACAGCGCCTCTATTCATTGTCAACACGACCCATCCTTCTCTGTCACGTCGGGGTATTTAGCCAAGTGAAAATGAAGCGTTTCTCTCGCCCTGTCACTCCGTCATGTTCCCAGCCTCCTGTACGTGTTGTTTATTCATTAGATGCTTAATATCGTCAGCACACAGCATATACATCAACGTTTACAGCCGCCCTGGTCCGCTGCGGGCGCCGTTTACTGCAGACATATAAAACACCAAGCAGCGTGGCATTTACTGGCTATTACTGTTCTTTTCTACAATGCATCTTGCTACAAACACAAGCTGACTTTTCCTCTTGGCTCCTTACCATCAATAAAAAAAAGAAATTAAACTGATGGCAGAAAAGATGAATCCAAGAACTTTGAAAGTTCAAGAATGACTGAATGATATTGAGCATGAAAAACAAAAACTAATATCTTTATGTTAAAGTTTGTGATACAAATTACATTCAGATCTAATCTGGCAGAGCTGCACTGCACAGAGCTATTACAATCAAAGAAAATTATGATTTTTTTGGGTGTGTTGTCTTTTTTTCTGAAAAATGGTTTGCTCACTTTTGATACCTTATATATAGGCCACAAAATGTTCCTTCACAATCCAATCACTGTACAAGTGAATTTATTGTCATTTGAATATATTTGGCAGTGTCCTTCATGTTGACTGTGAAATTTTAGGAAATATTTATTTGAAAAATTAATATAACACATGTAAAAAATTAATTCAATGATTTACATTTATTTGCAACACATTAAAGAGGAACTGCAGTGTGCTCACATAATTTATAATAAAAATATCTTTGCCATTCTTAAGCTTCCCTCCAACCACTTTGCATATTCTTTTATATATACTGTGATTCTGTACTTGCCAAATATGCTGCAGAAATCTCCCTCCACTGAGTCTGGCTGCAGCCATTTTAACTGTGGGCAGCTGAAGCTGCTGCTTTTTCACTTCCTGGATTTACACAGACACACAGAGGCACACCTACAGCCCTGCAGCTCTCATTGGCAAACTCTTCCTGGCCAACTCTGATGAGACAAGAGAGAGAGAGAGAGAGAAAGAGAGAGAGAGAGAGAGAGCGGTGCATGATGTCATAAGCCTAGGCTAATGACCAGACAAGAAACAGGAAGTGGGCTAAATAAGGTATTTACTGGCAGAAATAAAAAATGTTTTACTATCCAAAGGTAAAACAACAAGGGCAGAAAATGTAATAGATGGAAAGTTGAAAAAATTACTGAAGGTCCGCTTTAGGCCCGGGTCACATTTTAACATTTTAGGTGCAGAGCATTGAGCCAGGATCAAGGCAAAGTTATCTCTGCTTTAATATTATATTATTTTGTATAATCATATCAATATAGAGTATGTTAATGTTGTACAATTCTTGTTTGCATGTATAGTTTGTCATTCTATATATACATGGGGCCCTGCTTCCTACTTTACAGAGCCATCCAATGGTTGTGCACCATTCATTTACCAGTACATTGAAAACAATGTGCACCCTGTCTTACTTATCTGAACAGTAGTTAAGGCGATATTAAACCCAAAAGCAAACATTTATTATATTGCAGAATGCCAATTCTTAGATGTGATGGCTGTATTTCTTTTCCTTTTTTTTTTTGTCTTCTGTTTTGGTGATCCAGCCAAAGAAAAGACAACTAATGCATCCGCTACATCTAATGATTGGTAAGCTGCAATATATTCCATTTTTGGTTTTCGGTTTAACACTGCTTTAGGCAAAGGTAGAGTCACTGAGTGCTACTTATAATGAGAAGTCCCTAAAGGTTAGTCATAATGCTATTTACTGATATTGATACCAGCTAAATTGACACCAGTGCTGGTAGCAAGATTTTTGGGAGTTCCCTAAACAAATCCTTACAATCATGATGAAAATATTGATACAGATGTATAATGAACTAAGTTGTTACTGTTGTAGTATAACACTTTAACCCCTTTTCCTACAAGTCTCTGGGTTCCTGGACATACCCAGGTAAGATACGTTCTTCAGCTTCCCTTCTTCAGCAGTTAAGAGGGGCCACACCTGATGAGGCATTTTACTACATTTTAAGAAACATGGTGTAGGCAGCCAGGCAGGAGCCTAATGGTGGGAAGATCCAGCTACTGTGGGTAGCACCTCCCTAAATTGCTACCAGAGTACTAAATTCCACTAGGGGTGGCATCTCTGTTTTTTTTGGCATGGCATCCCTCTACCTGTTTGTATGTGGTACCAGAGCTACCCTGGACCTAACTGTCAGGGACACCGATTATGAGAAGTGCTGTTTGTGTTTTGAACTGTTTTACTAAAATAGTGATTCTCAGTCCTCTGTTGCTATGGGGCAGGGTTCTCCAAAATTCCTAAGCAAAAAGCCAGTTTACTGTCCTTCAGACTTTATGGGGGCCTGTGGGGTAGAAATTGTCCTGGTGTCAATGGGAGTAAACAGCGCTCCATCCTTGATATCAAGAGAAGGAATAGTGCCCCGTTTTTGGTGTCAGTGGTAGGAATGATGACCCATTGTTGGTGTCAGTAGGAGGAATAGTGTTTCATATTAGTGAGTGGAATGGTGCTCCAAAGGCCGGATAAGGGCAAGCAAAGGCCGAAGCTTGGAGACCATTGCAACAGGGTCTTATAGAGCCTATGCTATCCACGCGTTACTCTGATTTAGCCACAGAGACATTGTTGTGAAGCATCCATGTTTGTGCAGCTTTATTAATCTGTTTTGTATGTAGCGATGTGGACTGTAACCAGAATGTTTTGTACCTTCCAGTGTTTGAATATTGTTTGCCCCATGATTATTTGGCAGTCAGTGACCTCATACCTGTGCACCAGTGAAGTGAGTTATGGGGTGTATAGTCCTAGAATCTGCTTCTATCCATTCCAGGGACCCTTGTAGTGGCCTGAAGGTTTCTGGGAGGGATGATAAAAAGAGCTTAGGAAGCCCGGACACACTCTCTTCCTCCTGGGCCTGAGGTAAGATGGACCTCTGTGTGACAGAGAGAGAGAGGGGTTGTGGCCTACCATGCCGAACAATACTTCCACCATGAGACCTGAGAGACTTAGACCTGTCACCTACTGATGGACATCCTGTTACTAGCACCATTTACAGTGCTCACCCATCGGTGCGGACGTGTTGGGAAAGTCGCTACGGAAGAACGAGACAGGGGAGCAGTTGCCATAGTGTTGCCATCCCTGTTCCTGTCCAGAAGATGGCAAAACGATTTGGGTCATTGGTGAGAGAGCAACTTGCTCAATCTTTACCTATCCACTACCACCATTATCAAAAACCGTGCACACACATCTTTACCCAAGAACACTTTACTGAACTGCTGAAACACTGTACTCAGAAGCCTTAGGCCTACACTACTTGGAATCTATTTTATCTGCCACCAAACAAATTACAATTATCGAGCTCCAACTAACTAGCGAAGAATAACAGATCTGTCAGATATATATAGAACAGATAACAGATTATATATATATATATATATATATATATATATATATACATACAGTCAGGTCCATAAATATTGGGACATCAACACAATTCTAATCTTTTTGGCTCTATACATCACCACAATGGATTTGAAATGAAATGAACAAGATATGCTTTAACTGCAGACTTTCCGCTTTAATTTGAGGGTATTTACATCCAAATCAGGTGAACGGTGTAGGAATTACAACAGTTTGTATATGTGCCTTACACTTTTTAAGGGACCAAAAGTAATGGGACAGATTAACAATCGTAAATCAAACTTTCACTTTTTAATACTTGGTTGGAAATCCTGTGAGTCAATTACAGCCTGAAGTCTGGAACGCATAGACATCACCAGACGCTGGGTTTCAACCCTGGTGATGCTCTGCCAGGCCTCTACTGCAACTGTCTTCAGTTCCTGCTTGTTCTTGGGGCATTTTCCCATCAGTTTTGTCCTCAGCAAGTGAAATGCATGCTTAATTGGATTCAGATCAGGTGATTCTACTTCTTTCCCTTAAAAAACTCTTTGGTTGCTTTTGCAGTATGCTTTGGGTCATTGTCCATGTTCACAGTGCATGAAGCGCCGTCCAATGAGTTCTGAAGCATTTGCCTGAATATGAGCAGATAATATTGCCCGAAACACTTCAGAATTAATCCTGCTGCTTTTGTCAGCAATCACATCATCAATAAATACAAGAGAATCCGTTCCATTGGCAGCCATACATGCCCACGCCATGACACTACCGCCACCATGCTTTACTGATGAGGTGGTATGCTTTGGATCATGAGCAGTTCTTTTCCTTCTCCATACTCTTCTCTTCCCATTACTCTGGTACAAGTTGATCTTGGTCTCATCTGTCCATAGGATGTTGTTCCAGAACTGTGAAGGCTTCCACACATACACCTACCTCCTGGAGATTGTTCTTGATCTGGCCAACTGTTGTGAAGGGTGTTTTCTTCATCAGGGAAAGAATTCTTCGGTCATCCACCACAGTTGTTTTCCGTGATCTTCTGGGTCTTTTGGTGTTGCTGAGCTCACCGGTGCGTTCGTTCTTTTTAAGGATGTTCCAAACAGTTGATTTTGCCACACCTAATGTTTTTGCTATCTCTCTGATGGGTTTGTTTTGTTTTTTTTCAGCCTAATGATGGCTGAATTATGGAAAATTCTAATTTAAATATAAGATTCTTGCTAATGGGTTTTTTGAATCATTTTTGCTCTGTGATATGCATCTTCAGTTATGGTGGCAATTTTACTATGGGGACATGCTCTGCAACTTTTTTACTTTACCGAACACTGACCATTGAAAGCGGTAACCAATCATGTTTAACTGATCTGGCTGCAGTCAAGAGTATACTGATTGCTTCAGATAGCATGGGGTTAATTTACTAAAACTGGAGGGTGCAAAATCTGGTGCAGCTCTGCATATAAATCTATCAGCTTCCAGTTTTCTTTTTTGTCAAAGCTTAATTGAACAAGCTGAAGTTAGAAGCCAATTGGGTACCATGCACTAGATTTTACACTTTCCAGTTTTAATAAATCAACCCCTCCTGCGTCAAAGAAGGATACAGAAATATTAGATTAAAAAATTGACTTTTCGGCTTGCTGGTGGTGAATACTGACAAAACCCAATTGCTTTAAAATAGTGGTAGCAATTACAACCATAATTAATGCAGACTTTCTGCTTTCTTTGCTAAGCAACCATGACCCCCCCACCAATGCTTACCTTGGTACGTTGTAGAGCAAAGCAGCAATATGAAGATCTTCTTTTAATTTTCAAGAGGTGATTTTCTGAGTCACTAAGTCCTGGAGAAATACATTTCTGCCTGGGTTGTTTCCGGCATCATGCTCCTATTTGTGAGCGCTGACAGAGGAGGAATATACGCACCCACTATTCCCAGTTAAAAGGCCATTTCATCTCAGGGAAGAGGTGTCAAGTACTGCTCTCTCCCCAACACAGCTTGTATATTAACCACAGAATTGCAAGAAAGACACTGTGTGCTGTATTGTTAAATGCCACTAACATATTCTGAATAAGCAAGCGCCTATGTAAACTGCAACAAAAACAGTTCAAGGGTATTTTCCTGACTTTAGGCCTAGCTTCTCTCCCATAGCAATGGCCACAGGTGATAGTACACTGGACCCTTCTGGATAAATGCTAAAAATCCTACCCTGCACACATTCATGGCGGGGGAATAACGGGGACAGATGTTGACCAAAGATCTCCCTGCAAGTGAGAGATTGAGAGGCGGAGCCTCCTACACTGCTGGGAGGTACTGTAGCCAGGCAGGGTAGGTGAGATGTTGGGAAGCTTTGGGTTGGGGTGGAGTGGTGCAGAGATCAGAGCCAAGGAGGAGGGGTGGAAGTGAGACAGCCTATGAAAGAGGGCTGAATCTCACACTCTGTGCATAGCATGCCCCTAAACCCTGCACTCTGTATGTAGTGCACTACTCAGATCTGCAGTCTGTACATAGTGCACCCCTGAACTCTGCACTCTGTACTAGAGATGGCCTGCCGGTTCGCCCGGCGGTCATTTTGCGGAAAACTTTGCATGTTCGCGGGCCGCCAAACCGGCGGACATCTGGCGATGTACGTGGCGGTCCGCAATGTTACATGGGTAAGAACTTTGACCTATGACACATCCATCAGGTAGTGCAGGACAGCCAATTGAGACATTTCAGCACATGGAGATACCCCCTACCTTATAAATAGACCTGATCTTACATTCTGCTTTTTGTCAGTGTAGGGAGAGGGTGCTGTTTGGAGCAGGGACAGACTGTATTAAATTATATAGCTATCTAAAAGGTCCACAAAAGTCCTTTTAAGGACTGGTATAGGTGTGCTACTTGCTGTGCAGTATATAGGTGTCTAATACATTCATATCTTTTTTGTCAGTGTAGGGAGAGGTTGGCGTTTCCAGCAGGAACAGACTTTAGCGACACAAATCGCTACCTAACAGGTCCACAAAAGTCCTTTCAAACACTGGTATAGGTGTGCTACTTGCTCTGCAGTACATGATAGTGTGTAATACATTCATATACTTCTTGTCAGTGTAGGGAGAGGTTGGCGTTTCCAGCAGGGACAGACTTTAGCAACACAAATCGCTACCTAACAGGTCCACAAAAGTCCTTTCAAGCACTGGTATAGGTGTGCTACTTGCTCTGCCGTATATTGGTGTAATATACACTTATAATAAACTTTCGAATATAGAAAGCATATTGTAGTGGATTTGTATTGTGCAGCATTGTGACTGGCAGTGTATTTGGTTACTGCTGAATTTTTGCCTCTTTCGCTGAGTTACCTCTGCTACACACATTAAAAAAAATTCCTGAAAAAAAAGTTTCATATATTCTTCCATATATACTGCGCTTCTCTAGAGACTTTTGTTGCCACAGGGTCATTTAAAAAATGACAGGCAGAGGAAGAGGCAGGCCCTTCCGCAGGGGTGGTAGGGGTAGGGCAGGAGCACCAGGCCGGAGCCAAAGTGGGAAGTGGCACAATGTTCGTTCGATTACGTCAAAGGACGCAACAGTATTGGTTGAGTGGCTCGCCACCAACACCACCACCATATACCCTCCGCTTGAGTCAGAGGAATTATTTTCTGATCCATCAGAAGACATTTCAGATGCGCAGCCATTCTTGGCATTGGATCAGGAAGAGGAGGTAGCAACAGCCGGCACTCAGCAGTCTGACTACAGTACTCAGATAAGCCCAAGGAGGTTGGTGCCCGCTGTTGCTGCATACTCCGAGATCTCTATTGTTGGTGATGGGGAAGGTGACGTTGATGATGACGTGTCTACAGACGTCATGTGGGTGCCCACAAAAGAGGAAGAGGAGGAGAGTTCAGAGGGAGAGATGGACCAGCAGATAGGGAGGAGAAGCAGGCCGAACTTACATTGCACAGGAGAGACAAACCAGACTCCTAAAGTATCAGGAGCGAGACATCAATCATGTACGGTCACATCTGGCGCTCCCAGGACGCCGGCCCATGGCTCCGCAGTGAGGTCTTTTTTTAACGTGTCGGCTGCAGACAATAGTGTTGCCATCTGCAGCCTTTGGAGTCAACGCTTAAGTCGCGGTAAGCCCAACACTCACCTAGGGATGACCGCCTTAAGAAGGCACCTGGCCTCCCATCACCGAGCCCAGTGGGAGCAACGCCATTAGAACCCACAAAGTCACACGGGCTCTCATCGTCCAGCCTCTTCTCCTTCCTCTCTATGCTCACAATTGTCCTCCAACCCACCTTCCATCATGCCTTCCTCACGTTTTTCTGCAAAAAGGCAGGCTTCCGTGGCCCAAATGTTCGATCGTAAAAAAAAACTATGACGCCGGATAACCCTCTTGCCCAACGGTTGACCGCTGGCTTTTTGGAACTGATAGCCCGCCAACTACTGCCATATAAACTGGTGGAGTCGGAGGCCTTTCAAAAATTTGTGGCAATTGGAACACCACAATGGAAGGTCCTAGGAAGACATTTTTTTTCACAGAAGGGCATCCCAGAGCTATATGGCCATGTTTAGCGGCAAGTGAATGTATCTCTGACACACAGTGTCAATGCCAAGATACATCTGACCACAGACACGTGGTCTAGCAAACACGGGCAGGGAAGGTATATAACTTTCACTGCTCACTGGGTGAACCTTCTGACGGCCGTCAAGCATGTAACCGGTGGCACCCATGTAGATTTGTTTTTTCCGCCACGGATTACATGCAGGCCTGCCTCTTCTTCTCCTCCTCCTACTTTATCCTCCCTCTCCTCCTTGGCTGACTCCTCATTTTCCGATGCTACCGTCTCTTTCGCTGCGCCGCCCCAGATCCCCAGAACCTATTCGACATGCCAGGTGAGACGTTGCCATGCTGTGCTGCGTCTGTTGTGCCTGGAATACAAGAGCCACACTGGTCCTGCACTCCATTTAGCTTTGCGTTCACAGGCAGATCAGTGGCTAACACCGCTCAATTTGACAGTTGGTAAAGCGGTGCCAATCTGATGAGCACGCTAAAACGGGTCAAAATTACACACGTGCCATGCATGGCACATGTCCTGAACTTGGTCGTGCATTCGTTGCCAAATACCCTGGGCTCCAGGACGTCTTGCGGCAGGCCAGGAAAATATCGGCCCATTTCAGAAGATCTTACACGGCCATGGCTCGCCTTGCTGACATTCAGCGGCGACACAACCTGCCCGTCAGACGTCTTATTTGTGACTGGCCGACGTGATGGAACTCAACATTGTATATGCTTGATAACTGCACGTTTCTGCTGGAGCAGCCTAACAACTACCTGTACGAACTCTGCGGCAGGACAGGTTCTGGGAAGCTTGTTTTTTTTGCACCGCACCAGTGGCTGCTCATGCTCGACTCATGCAGACTTCTGCGACCAATTGATGAGATCACCAAACTGGTCAGTCGCAGCCAGGGCGCCATCAGTGACATCGTACCTTATGCCTTCTTTCTGGAGCGTGCATTGCGTTGTGTCATTGATCAAGCCATCGAGGAGCAGGAAGATGAGGAAGTCGCAATGCTGGATGAATTCCCAGGGGGGGGCTACTCCACCTGAGACAAGTCCACAACGGGAGTCTGAAGAGGAGGAGGAGGATGGTGCCGGGGCGGAGGAGGAGGAGCAAGAAGAGCATGCTTTAAACCTTTCTGGGATCCCTGGTGTTGTCCGTGGATGGGGGAGGAGAACAAGGACAACATTATCCTGGATGATGAGCAGGAGCCAGGCCAGTACAGCGCTTCCAGTTTAGTACAAATGGGGGCCTTCATGCTCAAGTGTTTTAAGAGGGACCCCTGTATAAAAAGCATAAAGGGCAAGGACCAGTACTGGGTGGCAACGTACTTAGACCCCGGTACAAACAAAACATGGCGGAAATGTTACCACCATCACAGAGGGCTATCAGAATGCAGCACTTCCAGGCTTTTCTTCGAGAAATGCTGCATTCTGCTTTTGCGTCCGCTGGCAGAGGAATTTCCACTTACAGAGAAATAGTTTTGGGTACCAATCCAACAGCACCTGCAAGAAGATGGCGGTTTGAAGATGTCTTGGTCACTAATGATATGAGATCATTCTTTCAGCCGACCCATTGACAGCTGTCCTCTGGATCCAGCATCAGGGAATGCCTAGACTGACAGGTGTATGACTACATCGGGTTAACGGCCGATGTGGACGCACTGAGAAGTGATGAACCCCTGGACTACTGGGTGGGCAGGCTTGACCTCTGGCCAGAGCTTGTACAATTTGCAATGGAACTGTTGGCTTGCCCCTCATCCAGTGTCCTGTCCGAAAGGACGTTCAGTGCGTGACAGATAAGCGCCCTCGCCTAGCTCACAACAGTGTTGACTACCTCACATTTATAAAAATGAATGAAGCATGGATCTCGGGGGAATTCTACACATGTGACAGTAGACCATGTTTCATTCAAATTCTGGTGAACGCCTGTGGGCTAATTTTTTTGGGCCTGTACTGGGGGACACTTTTTTCTGTATCCGGTGAATGCCTAATGTACCACCAGCCACAGAATACAAGGTTGTTTGCTGTCAGTTGAACACCTGTGGCCGTGGGCTAATTTTTGAGGCCTATAATGGCCGACACTTACTTCTGTATCCAGTGAATGCCTAATGTACCACCAGCCACAGAATACAAAGTTGTTTGCTGTCCGGTTGACATCTGTGGCCGTGGGCTAATTTTTGGGGCCTGTAATGGCCGACACTTACTTCTGTATCCGGTGAATGCCTAATGTACCACCAGCCACAAAATACAAAGTTGTTTGCTGTCCTGTGAACGCCTGTGGGCTAATTTTTGGGGCACTTACTTCTTTATCTGATGAATGCCTATTGTACCACCAGCCACGGAATACAAAGTTGTTTGCTGTCAGGTGAACGCCTGTGGCCGTGGGCTAATACTATATGTACTCTCAAAGTACTTGAGCTATATTGCCTCTCATACATTTCTATTAGTTGCCAGTACAACTTGTGTATTATACGTGTATCCTCAAAGTACCTGAGCTACACTATCTCTCGTATGCAATTAATACTTGTTACTACAAATACAATTTACTACATGCTTGACAGAAGTATAAAATACTTATAGGCCTTGTCCTAATTGTTGAACATGTTCGCGCTAACTTTTCTATGCTAGGGGTTGAGGCTATTTCATAGCATCTCCCCCAGTGGCCTAAATACATCTCTACATGCTAAGGTTGATATGATGTAGAAAACCCCCAAACTCCTGTTGCTAGGAGTGACGACTGGGGTCCCTTACTGATAATCACCTGCATGTAGTGGTGTATTGGGATATTGACCTTGAACTAATTTTAAACGCTAAGCCTTGGTCGCATATTGTAATGCGTCCATGCTTAGTAGCTCAACGCTCAACGCCTTTCTTTATGTGACACAGAGATGATGTATAGATCCCCCAAACTCCTGTTGCGATGAGTGACGCCTGGGGCCTAATACTGAGTTGTCGCATAGAGAATCGCATTGGATTCCTTGCTAACCGCAGTTGTGGTTCACTCCGTTCACCAGTGCTGTTACAATACCTAATGTACCACCAGCCACATAATACAAGGTTGTTTGCTGTCAGGTGAATGCCTGTGGGCTAATTTTTGGGGCCTGTAATGGCCGACACTTCTGTATCCGGTGAATAGTCTAATGTACCTCCAGCCACAGAATACAAAGTTGTTTGCTGTCAGGTGAAGGCCTGTCGGCTAATTTTTGGGGCTTTAAATGGCCAGCACTTAGTTATTCATCTGGTTTTTCACTTAATACTTCTGGTAGGTCAGTGTCCATGTTGTGGGACTATTTGTGCACAGCTAGTAAGTATTTTGTGACTGCAAATATGACCTGCGGGTTTTTAATATTCGTCTGCCATTAAAGTCAATGGGGCCCGCCGCAAACTTGCAGAAGTTCACGGTTAGCGTTCGTGAACTGTCCCATCGGATGTTCGTCCATCACTATGTAGCTCAGCTATGTACTTTGCACTCTGTATTCCACATACTCCTGAATATGCCTATGTATCTGAATACTATATAGATACATAATCTTCCAGACACCACCAGCCCTTTGGGGGCAACCATAATGCTCATGCAGCCTCCAATGAAATTGGGTTTGACACCCCTGACACCCCTGCATTTTCACTAAAAGCAGATAAATCTACGTTCATTTGTTCTTTCTGGATTTGCCTTAATTTCTTGTCCATCCATGATTAGCCAATGCTGTTTAGGGGAGTTGTTATATCCAGTGCTAGGTGAAGGTGGCAAATTCTAGCATATTGAAAACTGAGAGTGTTTACAAACTATAAGTGGCATCCATTAGCAATGTTATTAAAATGTCAGACGTTACAGAGACCTTAGTCGAAAATTGCTTGCTTTCTTCTTGTAACGTGTGAACAACAAAAGTGCATTATACATGCATGATCATTCACACATTAAAAGATTAATTACAATAAATCAATTGCCTGAATTCCCTTATTTTCAATATTTGTGCTATCAATGTCTTTCAATTGTTTATGCTGCGGACTGGTGAATGTTGCAGAACATGAATTCTCTTAAAAAGTAAGATATGTAAGTTATGTAGTGTGCTTGGAATGTGATATAGGCCAAAGAGCAGTATGAATGGCCACAAAAAATATTATTATTATTATACAGAATTTTTATAGTGCTAACAGTTTGCACAGTGCTTTACAAATGCAGTGGAGCATCATAAGATTTGCAGGATAAAGTCTATCTACAATTTTAGTGCAGTTACACTTACTGGGTTGCCCCTCTCTATCCTCCCTCCGTGTTTTAAATTTACCTGTCCCTGGTCCAGTGTGATCCACTGGAGTACAAACTCTCCCCAAGGATTGCATGGAGATTTCAATAGGCTTGCATGGGTGTGACGTACCTGGCAGAAGAGCCTGCAGAGGAAGGCCTCTCACATCTCACTCAGGGCCCCCTGATAGAGTAGACAGGTAGTGCAGAGTTGCACAAGTGCTGGTGGTCAGGCTTTGGGTAGGGCGGTATGTCAGAAGACAGTGGATATCCTGTGAACTGGAACAGGCTGGTATGGAGTAAGCAGAAGAGCGTGCCCCAGTGGCTAATGGAAAGACGCTTGCAGCTAGGTAGTTCCGTAAGGACTGGAACATAGACAGGGTCAGACAAGCTGGGTTATACACATGCTATCAGATCAGGTACAGATGTGGAGGCAGGAGCAAAGTACAAGCTGGGATTTATGCAGACAGAGAGCCGGAGTATTCAGAACAAGCCGGTTCAGTAACTGGAAACAGATGCAGAGTAACATGAAACAGGAAAATCACGGAAACGCTGTAGACAAGACAGCACTGATCCTGGATACTGACCCAGTTTAAATAGTCCATTTGGTGCCATCATCTGTCATGAATGAGCGTGTGCACACGCCAATGCATGCACATTCATTCGCATTCCGGCGCACATTGATGCACATGTGTGGATGCGTTTGCATGCACGTTAGCACTCACCTGTGCACGCATCCTATGTGGAGCAGGAAACTGCCTGAGGGAGCCATCTTGTTTGCTGGCAAGCCCTTCCTGACACTGGGTCAGGCGTAGAACATTCTAAGAAAAAGCTGTGTAGTTCTGAGATGGCTAAACATCCACAATTATGCTGGACTAGGGGCATGGAGGTGCTGGTTCACTAATGATGCAGTTATACTTTAAGAGTAGCAGATGACTGGCAAAGCTTTGCATTGAAAGTCACATTCTGCACTTTATAAAAACGTCAAATGTTACCAAAACTAACTTTTACCAAGACGATAGAGGAAGCCCAGGCCAAGACAAAGCTTTACCGGAAGAGGTGACTGTGTCACCAAATGATGATGAATTGATTTTATATTGGGTTTATAAATCAAGAAACTGATTCATATGTGCGATGAAACTTGGAGAAATCCAATATTCCACCTTTTATTAATATAACCCTTTGAGACTCTAGTGACATGCACCTTTTAAAATTTGTATATTATTTGCATGCTTTTTTTTCATTTTAGCCCCCCACCTTCCTGTGGGATCTGATATAATGGGTAGTAAACAGAAAATCACATCTCACAAAAGGACAATCCCACTCATCCTGCATCTCCCGAGCCACTGCAGGCCAGCGATCCTAATTATCGTTATGCCACACAATATTAATATAGTCTGTTTGATTCAAACAGCTCTTTGTATTTTCTACCATCCTGTCCTGTTGAATGATAACGATGGGCCCTGAGGCAGAGAACCTGAGAGGTGGTGCCTTACGTACAAGCTCTATGGGCTCGTTCCAGACATTTGTAAAACATTCCCAAAATCAAAGAAATTTTTCTTGTATGAGCAGTAAAACACGGAGGGCGATTCATTTCCTGATGAATACGATCAACTCTGTTTCTTCCTGACTTTTCATAAGCTCAAGATTATTTGCATTGACGCTAATGTGGGGAAAAAATTGCGCTAGCTAGAACAATTTGGACCATGTAGCAGCCAGCACACAAACAAAGTCAAGTATAAACAGAAAACAATAAGTGCAGCGCAATAAGTGCAGCGCTGCACTTATTGTTTTTCATTGACACTAATGGCTTTAGTAAATCTAGCAGACATGAACAGAAAGCACATCAGTCCTTCCCAGTGTGCAAATATTGCAGAATAAGGGATACCTGTCACCACCTTATTACAGAACATTAAAGTGGAACTTGAGGCCAGAATTAAAGGGACACTAAAGGGGTTTTAAAAAGAATAACAAACATGTGATACTTGCCTCCACTATGCAGTTCGTTTTGCACAGAGTGGCCTCTAACGTCCTCTTCTGGGGTCCCACAGCGGCTCTCGCGACTCCACCCCGCAAGAGCTAACCCCCTCTGGGAAGCTCTCTCCCGAGGGGGTTACCTTGTGGCCGCACTACCCGATCACTTGGCGCTGCCCCCTGGTGTGCCGCGTCATTGATTTGATTGACAGCAGTGGGAGCAAACGGCTGTGCTGCTATCAATCATCCAATGAAGAGCCAACAGCTGGGGGAAAGCAACGCAGGATCGCGCCCACGGAGATTCAGGGCTCAGGTAAGTAAAGTGGGGGCCCACTGAGATTCGTGGCTCAGATGCAACTCGCTGTACAAATTTGGCAATGCCGAATATGATTGAACTGTCACGCATGTGCAGGACTGACCTCATCCCCACCCAGCCACTGACAGCGGCTGGCGATAGAGACCTGGAAGCCGTCTGTCCGTAGTTGTCAGTGGCCAGGCTGGGAGATCTGGGATGCTGCATCGTTGAAGCTGAGGTGAGTATCGTTCCGCTTTAAGGTGGATTTCTGTGGAGGAAAAAAAATTAACCAGTAGCCGACCAGCCGCCGTCATACGGCGGCAGGTTGGCTCTCCTGGGCAAATCGCCATAGCTGTACGTCGACCCTTTAAATAGGTTTAACCGGCACGCACACGTCCCGCCGGAGGTGTGCCTGCCGCATGAGGCAGGAGCTGATGCATGTGCCCCTTGGCCACGATCAGTCCTGAGAGAGAGAGAACGAGGATCTGTCAATGTAAACAGAGATCACCTGTTCTGTCAGGGAGAGGAGACAAATCTGCTGTTTCTAATGATTAGAAACAGCGATTTCTATACTCCCAGTCACTACACTGCCCCCACAGTTAGAAACACCTCCCTAGGACACACTTAATCCCTTGATCGCCCCCTAGTATCAACCCCTTCACTGCCAGTGACATTTATACAGTAATCAGTGGCTATTTATAGCTCTGGTTGCTGTATAAATGTCAATGGTCCCCAAAAAAGTGTCAAGTGTCCAATCTGTCCACCGCAATGTCAAAGTCTTGCTAAAAATTGCAGTTATTCCCAAACTAAAATGTGAGTGTAAATATTTCAGTGCATTCATTTGTCCCAGCAACAACTAGAATTCCCCTTACTTTGTAGAAATGTTATGTAAGGGAAGTCTACACAATGGGACACAAGAAAAAAAAAAGTAGGAGTATTAACTCTTCCCCATTTTAGCCAAAACAAATTAAAAGTGGTTTTGCCTATACTTTAACTTTAACTATTCCTTGGCAGCCACCTGGTGTGGTAAACTGAAATCAGTAATCAATAAGATGACCAATGAGTAGTTAAAAATCAAAGATGCTTAATTAGAGCTGATACCTGTAACTTTTTTCAGACTTGGGTTTTCTTCCCCGTAATCCTGGCACCACCTTTGCTGTATGACAATATTTTGAGTGCCTTCCAAGGTACAGTAGGTGGCTATACAGTCTAATACTAATAGCATTCACATTGCAAACTGTACATTCACTTTGCTATGAGAACAGTCTCTACTTCTTTAGTAAATAAACCCCATTCTCTAGTTTAGCCTTTTTTGTGGAAGGGGGGGAACTGAAGCAAATGATGTCTTTACAAAGATATACTGTAGATACACACACCGTATTTATGACTTTGTGGCTGGAGTGGCCTTTTAATGCAGCTTTATCCTAGCTTGGCTCTTTGCAGTAACATAAACCTCATTATTGACAATCAGCGAAATGATGCAATTGGCTATTTTGGAAATACAGAAAATCCCAAACTAACCAAGAAATGTTTGTGACTAATTGGCCATTTGAAGAGGTAACAGTGTGATGGTTACTTTGGATTCCACCTACAGGTTCCTCAGCCATGTGATGGGATATGTTTCTGTAATTATTTCACAGGTACTGTATCTGATGTATGGCCTTTGAACTTGGCTTGTTATAGTGGAATCTTCTGCCACAAATATGCTTGGTTATTTTGAACAGATAATGAGTATGAGCATCTAAAAACGTCTTGGCTACAGATTCTATTAAAGGTAAATGATAAAACTAAAAGAAAAAAATAGCTTATTTAAAAATGCAATTATAATAGCTCTGGAATAGTCAGCTGCCAGAAAGCCATACAGTTGGATTGACACTCTATGTGCCCTAGTACATGCTGGCAACTATCACATTTCTTGAAGTTAGCCAACTGAACAGCAAATATGATACATGCCCATTTCCCTCATCCCAGATGGTGCTTGCCAACTGATGCCTCATTTAGAGGGCAGGCCACCTAGATGGCTGGATGTTATGCCACAGTTTTATTGTTGACCAGTCTGATCCAGGCATCACAAAATGAAGAATGCAGTTGCAGTCAGAAATGTTTGAAATCGTGTTCTGTGTATTTGTTGCAGGTCTGTGATTTGCATATGTAGTCATATAAGGGTCATGCTAACAGCTTCTGAACCTACGCCTTAAAAAATAAAAAATAAATGTATCTCCGACTCCCATATTTGTCATGACAAGTTTCTGTTAAAGTGGAGTTCCACCCTGAAAAAAAATAAAACGCCCAAATCCTGCAAAAAAAAAATTTGAAAAAATGTTTTACTTACCAGAAAGGGCGGTTGCTATGCGGAAGTTCCTAATCTGCCTCTTCCCATACTGCGGCATGTCTTCTTCCTCGTCCGATCCCACGTTGTCTTCTGGGGAATGGGGGGTGCTGCCTTCTGGGAACTGTGTGTATTTCAGAAAGCAGACGCCCATTCACAAATGTCCCCCGCGACTCGCTCATGCGCAGTAGGAAATGGGCAGTAAAGTCGCAAGGCTCCACTGCCTGTTTCCCTCAGTAAGGATGGAGGTGCCGGGAGCCATGATCAAGCGATCAGCCTCGGGGGGGGGGGGGGGGGGGCTGCTGAGTGACAGAACTTTTTTCACCCTAATGCAAATTCCCTTTTTCAGAATTTCACTTTTCATAATAAATCTTTAGTATCATGCAACCATCCAGAAAATGTCATATCCCATCATGCACTTCCTTACTGGAACCCAGAATAAGGTGTGTTTTACCTCTCTGGACCACACCTCCCTCAATATTATACCCCCATTTTTATTTCCACCCACTTTCCTACTTCTTCCATTAAAGTGGCCATACAGTGTACAATCTTCTTTAGATCCACCATCAACTATGTAGTTCAAGGGCCTGTCTGATGTAATCCAAATTGAATGGGTCGTTTAGATGGGTCCTCCTGTTCCATATTTTTGGTAAATCTAAAGGAAATTGTTCAAAGATTGTACATTAAAATTACAAAGTGTATGATCAGCTTTATACAAGTACATGGGAGGAAGTGGGTTAGACACTCAGCTGTCATTGTTCTTGTGTAAACATACCAATTTGACTAATAGTCTAGTGTACTGGGATCACACTTTTTGGAATGTTTTTTTACCAGGTTTTTCCCTGCAATATGCATAGGGAAGCCTATTGATTGGGCTGCCCTATGCATGAAAAGCACAGAAAAAAACCCACAGAAAAATACCTAATCTATCCAATCACTCTGTATCCAGTCAGGTAGGCCCTGAGATTGTATGGATGTGTATGGATGAGCTGTACAGACTGGCTGTTATTTGATCGCTCAAAAGTAAAAGTCTCACACATGTGGTATTGCCATACTCAGGAGTAGCAGAATGTATTTTGGGGTGTAATTTGTGGTATACCTATGCTGTGTGGGAGAAATAACTTGTTAATACAATTTTGGGGAAGAAAAAAAACGTCATTTTGCAAAGGATTGTGGGAAAAAAAATCACAACTTCAAAAAACTCACCATGCTTCTTACTAAATACCTTGGACTGTCTACTTTCTAAAAATTGGTCATTTGGGGGATATTTGTACTGTCCTGGCTGGTTAGGGTCTCAAAAAATGAGATAGGCCATCAGTACATCAGGTGTGATACATTTTCAATAATTGACGCCATAGCTTGTACACTCTATAACTTTCACAAAGACCAAATCATTTACACTGATTTGGGTTATTTTTACCAAAGATATGTAGCAGTATAAATTTTGGCCAAGATGTATGAAGAAAAATTACTAATTCGCAGCATTTTATAACGGAAACTAAAAAAAAATTTTTTTTTTGTTTACAAAATGTTTGGTCTTTTTTTATTTATAGTGCAAAAAAACAGAGTTGATCAAATACCACCAAAAGAAAGCTCTATTTGTGTAAAAATGGTACAAAAATGTAATATGGGTACAGTGTTGCATGACTGAGTAATAGTCATTCAAAATGTGAGAGCACCGAAATGTCAGGGCTGGGCTCAGCCCTTCCTTCTTAGAGCTCTGTGCTCAGCTGACGGTTAATTGCAAAGACTTTTCCTTCCACAGTAACTCACCCGGTGTTAATTTCCTGCTCGTCAGCTAGAGCTGCTGATTATGTAAACTCCTTGGATCAGATCGTCTGTGCCTTTGCCTTGGTCAACATATCCGGACTCTCTCTGCTGTGTTTTCCTGTAAAAGACTTTTGCTTTGCTGACTTCCCTTCGGATTCCTGATCCTTTTTGCGGCACCCTACTTCGCTAATTTCTGAACTTTTGTTTCTCTGGCTTGTTCTGACTACCCGTCCTGGTTACCGAACTCTGGCTCTATGTTTTGACTATGTTTGCTCTGTATATACCATTTTACCATTTTATTAAATAGTGTGATTTTTACTGCACTTCTGTCTCAGTCTGATTCATAATTCCTGACACAAAAGCTTGTTAGGAAGGGGGTTTAAGTGCCCAGTGGGCAAGTGGTTAGTTAAAGCCCAACTTCAAATCTAAAAACCCTTCCTTTTGTATTGAAGCTACACCTGCACTGCAAGGGTTTACTGCTGGTTTCTGCTAGGCAATTGAAAAGCAGGTTTACTTAGCTGATCCTCCACTCCCTATGGCCAATGGCGTTCCCCCATGCTCCAGTGGGGGATATTCTCAACACCTTCACGTCCAGTGCAGGGCTATGGTAATTTAATTTTGTCTTTATGATATCAGCGGACTTTAAGCCACCAGAACATAGGGGAGAAGAAGCAAAATGGACCAGTCTAGAATCACAGAAGAGTGGCAGATCATGTAAGTAAAAGTGCTTTACCAAGCACAGTACACATAGTAGAACGGTTAACCATTGCAGGGCCGGTGCAGCCCAATAAGAATTTTTATGTTTCCTGAAGTTTTTTTTCTTCTGTCAAATCATTTTTATTGGTATTTCAACATACATAGTAGTACAGCAATGCAGTGAAAAGATCATTATATAAATAACAGGCATTGGAACCAACTATGTAGGAGACACGTAGCCAGCCGGGAATGCGTGTTCCAAGGAGAGAAAATATAACATAACATTGGACAAAATGAACATAGGCTATACTAGCGGTAAACGCTAAACAAACCAGTTGGTATGAATACATGTATCCATAAGGAGGGGAGATGGGAGGGGTGGGGTAGATGGAAAGAAAGAAAGGGGGAGGGAGAGGAGAGAGAGAAGGAGGAGGGGGAGGGGGGAAGAGGAGAGCATCAGTCAGGAAGTATCAGTGTGCAATCAAGAGATGATTAATAGGCGTGAGCAGTAGTGTACCAAAAGTGGCAGGGATTCCAGAGGTCTAACAGGGTAGCATAGGTGGGTTTTCCACGCGATAGAACAATCTCATAGGTATAGTGAGTGTGTACCAATGTAACTACTTCTGCAATTGTAGGGGTTTCTGTTGTCTTCCATTTTCTAGCGATCAACAGTCTTGTTGCCAGGAGGATGTGACTCGTCACCAGTCGGAGATTGGGCTGTATATCATCGATAGTCAGGTTGAGAATAGCTAGTTGGGGAGTCAGTGCCACTGGGAAGTGGCTGGAGTTCAGCTTTAAACTGACTCAAATGTTTGTTCAAACTAAGAATTAAGCAAGAAATATATGCAGAGACCTCATTTTTGGAAGGCTACCATGGAATGATATATCACATTGGTTTTACACATAAAATAATCTGCAATTATCTGAGACTTATCTGAGATTTTTAATTAGACTACAGTTTATGGATTGTCTGATAATTTCTGGAGGTTTAGCATTAGCAACATTGTGGGATTAATAGGGAGTAGGTATGTCCCTTTTATTTCAGTAGCAATGGTAGATCACACTCCTCTCTCCTGTTTATCTAGACAGGAACAAGTTTCTAACTCTACTAATGACTGAGCAGTAACAGCAAAATATATTCCACGTACAATTTTATCTTTCCTGAACTGTTAGCATTCATGTTTGGTTTCCCCCCCTACACACAAGCGTGGTAGCAGCCCTAGCAAATTCATTTGGTGTCTATTGTTCTGTAAACGCAGAGAGCAACCGTGTTGTCAGGAGGTGACTATGTAATGGAAGCTACAGGCTGAGAAAAAAACCTTGACATTTTAGTAGATACGTTTGCAGGCCTTGTCTCAATTGCATTAAGCAACATCTTACAGTGAATGGTGTTCAAAAAAGAAAAAAAGAAAAAGCAATACATACCAACGTAATATACTGTCCGCAGTGCAAAACAAAAGAGTGCCGTTTCTTTGTGTTAGCTAAACACTAAATGGATTTTTTCAACAAAGGAGCTTGTTGTTCTTGTCTGCAACCATACAATTAAATTTCAAGGTGTTAAAATGCATTAATTCAGCAGGGATGGATAGCCTGTCATTCTCTGCTGTCATTTCTCATACTTTTCTTTTTAACCACTTTTTTTACACACAGTATGTTAAATAACTTTTTTCCTGATTCCACTATTTTAACTAAATATTTACGGATTGGATGAAATTGTTAAGGAATGTGTTCGCTATGCCAGTTTAGCAGTTTATGCGGCCCATCGTCTTTTTATCTTTTTTTTTGTGATTTTCTTGTAATGCACCAATAATGCTGGGCAGCATAGCTAGCATTCTTGTCTTGCAGCACTGGATTCCTGGGATCAGTCCCTATCAAAGAGCTTCATGGAGTGTGTACATTCTTGTTGTGTTCTTTCATTATTCTAACACATTGTAGCATGGTCCCACCCAAATTGACAATACAGTACTTTGTCAGGGTTATTAGTTTATTTGCTGCTTTTGGGTCAGAAAAAGAATGGCTTGACTAATGGGGTGAATGAGAAGGTGTGGTGATAATGCAACTCTCCACATTTTAGGGATTATAGGTTTCTTTTTTTGGTATACAGAGGCGAAATACACCTAAATGTTGGCAGTAGCAATGAGCTGCAGGTTCGATCCCAGCATAGGTTTGGACTGAATTTTGCTTTTTTGGAGGTTCAGCAAATTGCTGAACTAAATTGGTGTTCAGCCAAGTCTAACCATAACTGACCATTTGCTCTCTGGATTGGGGAACCTGACAAACCACACCAGCCCAATACTGTAAATATTGGATATAAGGGTCTGTTATGGAATCTCAGGGGGTACCCTACAGCCTGTTTTTTTTTGGGGTGGGGTTCACGTTGACATCCATACCAGACCTTCATTAAGGATAAGGATAACGTTTTTTTTTGTTTTTTTGTTTTTTTAGAGAGGACCCAATGATGTTTTGTACAGGGTCTCCTGTTAACATCTATACCAGCCTTTCATCTAGAATACGAGTTTTGTATAGATGAAGGGTGTCATGCTTAACCCTGGCACAAGTGGTCAGACAATATAGCTGGCTTCTGTGTTTCTTCACCTATAGTAGCCCCCTTTCCCATAAGGCAAGCAGGCCTACCAGTACTCAGTTGCCCCCTGGTAAATATTTACTTTGGTATGTTTCCCAGGACAGTGTCCAGCAATCCCATGCCAGTTAGCTCAGACATTGGCCATTACAGTTTTTTTTAACATCCAGCTGCCATTGTATTTACTGGGGTTTGGATTTGGCACCCCAAACTAGTTTGCTGAACCCACCTTGAACCAGACCCAGGTGCGTTCTCCTTATCTCTAATAGGAAGGTACCATAAACTATGGGATATTTTTATTTAATTTTATTTATTTTACTAGTACCGGCAGCAATCAGCAACTTGTAGAGGGAATGGAATTTTATTTGGGTACAACGTCGCATGGCCGTGTAATTGTCAGTTAAAGTAACACAGTGCTGTATCGCAAAAAAATGGCCTGGTCATGAAAGAGGATAAATCTTCCGGAGGTCAAGTGATTAAATTATGCCAGCTCAAGTAGCCGCAAACAGTAGGAAATAGGCAGTTAGAAAGGGTTGTGATGGAGCATCTTGCAATGGTTTCAAGCGACGCATTTGCTGACAAATAAAATCACATTGGTTCTTTGTGAACCCCTTATCGCTGCAGATTAGCTGTTTTCAAAGAACTGGATGTGAAGTGGTTAAAAAGGAACATTAGATCATATGAAAGATTGTTTGTCTTTATTATTAAATAACATTTAACTTACCACGGTAAGGAAACTGTGACCTTTCTAGAGCTTCTATTTGCCGCACTTTAATGGGAACATTATAAATGCCAGGAGAGAGAGCGCCGAGCAAGGACAAGACGAGACTCAAACAAATTAAAGTTTGATACAGCCGGCGGAGGGGGGAACAGCGCTTGTGTATCTCTGTACACATTGTCTGCTGGTATATGACTTTCCTATCACAAGCCTGACATTCAGAACACTGAAGACCTATGGGTGGCCTTTCCGCCTACAAAGTTAGCCTTATAGTCATCTAATTGCAGGCTCTGTATGACCCGAGTTAGACTTGCAAGCACTGGAAGAAGAATGAATGGTACGGTTTGTTTACTGGTCACCAGACAAGCTGCTGTTCTGTTTTGGCATGTGCTGCTGATTGGCTGAATTATGCAATGTCCGTAGGACTTGATTGCTGTGAGTATTCACAGATCAGTATCCAAGATGGAGTCAGATGTTATCTCCAAAGCAGACTTTGAAGACAAAGAGAAACAGACTGTCCCTTGTTTCTTATAGATAAGCTTATATACCAACATAGGGGTTGCTCTGGAAAATTTGAAAGGTTATGGGACTTGTGGTTGGGAACGCCGGGGCTAGCCCCGAACGACCTAGTCATGGACAGACTCTTGGGCTAGCGGGACAGGGGGTGGTGTGGGGGTTGGATGCGGTTTATATGTCCTTCCAGTATGTTGGTTTTTGTTAACATATACTACTGTTCTGTATATGGCCATGTATGGGTCTGCTATATTGCATATGATTGCGGTACTTTGGACTGTATGTGTCGAATTTTTGATCAATAAACTTGTTTTTCTTGGTAAAAAAAAAACAAAACATTACAGTATATTAGGTTCTGGTTGGTTTTTAGCCAAAAATTATGATGAATAAGGTGCTTTACTTATCTTATTACTTGCTCTTCAGGTTTACTCCTCTTTCTGCAACCAGTCCGATGAAGCCTTACCCTTCACTGCTCAAATGGTCGCAGCTCTCTGACCTCACTCTGTACAATGTAAGATGACCCATCCTGCAGTGTATGGGGGATGCTGATAACCTGCCTACAGCCCAGGATGTTGGACAGCAAAGGAGAGGGCCATCTGCCCAGAGAGCGAGCAATAAGGAAAATATAAAACCTTAAGCCTCGTACACGCGCTTAGATTTTCGGACGACTGAATGTCCATTCTTGTGCAGCATGCTAGTCTCATGTCGAAAGTGAAGAGGTTACTCACAATACGAAAATTTTCATACAACAGAATACGTCAGAAGTGACATAATGTGTTGAATCGTTTTGTATGTATTCTTTTGTTTCCGAGCATGCGTATTCCTGCTCTTATGATTGTTTTGGTGTGAAAATCGAACGTTGAGTTCACATTCAACAAATCAATTCAAGCAAAATTGGCTGTCAAAAGCACCGTACTAACGATCCGGAAATCGTCAGACAGCTCGTCGTACAAATTTTTCCAATCTGATTTTCATATCGTGTGTACGAGCCTTAATTCATCATCCCATAGACAAAATGAGTGGTTAACCTTTGCAATAGGAAGAGGGACCCACTGTGAGGCCCCGTACACACGACCGAGTTTCTCGGCAGAATTCAGCCAGAAACTCGGTCGGAGCTGGATTCTGCCGAGAAACTCGGTCGTGTGTACACTTTTCAGCGAGGAAGCCGACGAGGAACTCCTCGGCGGCTTCCACACTGAACTCGCCGAGGAACTCGATGGGTTTGGCACGTCGAGTTCCTCGGACGTGTGTACGGGGCCTAAGGATGAATATGTTTCAGCCCCGGAGTTCAGTTTTATTTCTCTTTTTTCAACTTCGATTAACAGGTGTTTTATCTTTTTTAAATCTTCAATGAGTTAAAATAAAAAACATGAAAAGCAATAATTGAAGGAATTTGAAATTTTAGCACAGTCAAGTATGATTATCTGTGTTCAGATACACACATTATATTATTGTATATCCCTTTGTTTATACATAGACATTATCCATCTGAAAAATAGATTTCTCTGTGGCAAAAAAGCACCGACATTAAATTTTCCTTCTGTATAAATAAGTCCCTATGATTTTTTTTTTTTTTTTCGTTTTCTGATGTGTAAAGGTACCCTTTAAAGTATTTGGCACCAGCAATCTCTCCACCACTGAGTCACATCTGACTTTTTCAAGCATACTTCTACAAGGATAAATTATAAATGTGGCCCTTAAAGCCCTAGAAATTTGAAAGTGATATTCACAAGAACAAGAAGTCGTTATCTTACCAGTGAATATTTTCCAAGGACACAGGTGAAAGAACAAGTCGAGAGATCTGAAATTAATGTGAAATGTATGGAGATTTCCTTCTTTTTTCCTGGCTTGATAATGATCACTTATCTGTTGCTTTCAACTGCATTGTTGTTTAATTGCACGGTAAGAACATCACAGAGGTTCATTTCTAACAGATTTCTCACCCCCATCCCCACTGTGTGATTATTAATAATTGTGCTTGAAAAGAAGAAAGGGAAGTTTAACTCATTCACATGTTTAGAAATGCTAGTAGAGGAGGGCAGCAAAATAGATTTGATCTATTTCATATTTAGGCTTCATGTACACTGCTGCTGGTAAACGGACGTTTAGGAGCAGTTGGGCATTTTTTTTTTTAGTTGCCCCTGAACTCTCCTCCATGTTATCTTAGCAGTACATGTACCCAGGGTTGTTTATAGTCATTTCCAGGCACTTAATTTTAAAAGCATTTTTTGGAAAGCAAAAAAAATCCATTCAGGACAGATGTTCAGAGGCATTTGAAACGCCAAATGCCTGTAACAGCTTGTAAACGCGTGTAAATGTGATAACTCACATTTTAGCCATGTTTCATTTACAGGCTTTTTAATTTTTGACTATTTGCAAAAAAAAAAACTTCTAAACGCTAAACGCAGCATGTAAACACGACAAAACTGAAGTTTTTCAACTTTGGTTGCTATCTGTCAAGTTAAATAGTTCAAGAGCGGTTTTAGAATGTCCCGTGTACATTAAGCCTAATGCCACGTACACACAATTGGACATTCCGACAACAAAACTGTGGATTTTTTTCCGACGGATTGTTCGCTCAAACTTGTCTTGCATACACACGGTCACACAAATGTTGTTGGACATTCCGAACGTCAAGAATGCAGTCACGTACAACACTACGACGAGCTGAGAAAAGTTAAGTTCAATGAATCCGAGCATGCAGGGAATTGATTCCGAGCATGCATAGGATTTTTGTGGGTCGGAATTGCATACAGACGATCTGAAACCAGGCTGGTGGCAGGATCATGTTGTGGGGATGCATTTCTTCAGCAGGGACAGGGAAGCTGGTCGGAGTTCATGGCAAGGATGGATCGAGCCAAATACAGGGTCATCTTAGAAGAAAAATTATTAAAAGTCTGCTAAAGACTTGAGACTGGGGCAGAGGTTCACCTTCCAGCAGGACAATACACAAGTTGTGCACAGAATAAAACTCCCCCCAAAAAAAAAAAAATTGGGTGGCTGCTTCTTTCTATGCTCAATAGCAGTTTGTACATTTAAAAGTGAGTGATTACTGTGACAATTGTGGTTATTTATTAAAACAGAGAAATACATTTGGCACTACAAGTGCACTAGGAGAACCAGGGAGACAGATAAAAGAAACACAAGCAAGAATGACAAAACTGTTTTTTCAAAGATCAAATTTGGTGTTTATTTTTTTATTTTATTTTTTTTGTAAAAAATTAAATATGCTCTGGCATAGCGATGGCCCCCCTACCCGTGAAGTACTCCACGTATCTTTCTCGTACATATCGAGCAGTTCGGGGGGCCAAGCCAGTACGGCCAGTGTCCAGGCCAGTCAGGATTTCAGAATGTCTGGCCTCAGGCCCAAGGTTCGAAAGGTAGGTATCAGAATGCCTGGGCAAATAATTGTGTAGTATGCAGCAGCAAAATACTATAGTGTTCAGTTTATATTCCGCCATATGGATGGCTGTCAGGAACAGGCAGAACCGGCTGGCCATTATCCCGAAGGCACTCTCGACAACCCTCCGGGCTCTGGCCAGCCGGTAATTAAAAAACCTCCTCTCCGGGGTGAGGGTCCTCTGGGGAAACGGCCTCATGAGGTGTGGTCCAAGCCCGAAATCTTCATCCGTGACAAACACAAAAGGGAGTCCTTCCACATTATCTTCATCCGGTGGCAGTGCCAGGCCACCAGTCTGGAGACGGTTTGCACGAATACTCCGCCATCTGACATCCTGCCGTTCTTCCCCACGTCCACATACATAAACTTGTACTGCCCCTCCGCAGTTAGTGAAGTCCGACCGCTGGGCAAAATGGGATGCCACAGTCTGCCATTCCTGTGGCGTGGAAGGAAACCGTGGAGTCAAACAAAAAAAAATATTAGTATTTGGCACACAAACATTGCAATCAGATTACAAAAAGACATCCTTGTCCAACATCAGTATAACATTTGAGTGAGTATTTCAAGCCAAAAAAAAACAAAGGCCCACTTATCAGACTCCTCACCCCTCTGATGGCCCATTAAACATTTTAAGGGGGGGGGGGGGTTCTAGCTGAGTTTGGGCCCAGAAAAAAAAAGTATAGCACTCTGCCAAAATGGAATGAGAGACAAGACATTGGGACACATTTTAAGGGGGGGGGCAGAACTACATACAATGGAGCAGGCAACAGACAAGTTTGAAACAGACTAGGCTAGGTGTGTTTGGGCCTAGGATAGCATGCTGGAGAGGTTAGTGAAGGGAAATATGCATGTAGGCCAAAAAAGGAGCATTAAAACCTCACAGCATGCATGGGGACAAAGGGACATTCACAGCATATTACAATCATGGTAAGTAGAGAATGATGAAAGAAATACAAGACATTAGCATACATTAAAGACATAGATTGTGATGTTAAAGGAGAAAACTTACCTTGATATAGTCCTTCTGCATTACTTGAATGATGGCAGAACACGTCTCGGGGATGATGATCCCAAGCGCCTGGGGGGAGATGCCTGTTGAGAACTTGAGGTCCTGCAGGCTTCTCCCAGTCGCCAGGTACCTCAACGTGGCAATGAACCTCTGCTCGGCTGCGATGGCTTGACGCATTACAGTGTCCTGCCTCGTGATTTAGGGGGACAGATAATCCAAAAGATGGTGAAAAATGGGGTCTGTCATACGGAGAAAGTTCCTGAAATCATCAGGGCTATTCTCCTGGATTTCCCTAAGCAGAGGCATATGAGAAAATTTGGTCACGCTGGCGCAACCAATTCTTGGCCCATGAACTCCTCCTCGACCTGTTCACGGCCACAGATCCAGTAACATTACGAACTGCAGAAGACAGCCCATAAGTAGCACGAACTCGAGAATGAGAACGCACCTCCAACCTCGTACGTGGTTTACGTGACCGCGTTCTGATGATCAGTTTTTTAACCGATGGTGTGTAGGCACCACTGATGAAAGTCAGCTTCATCGGATATCTGATGAAAAAATCCATCAGACCATTTTCATCGGATGAACCTCTCGTGTACATGGCATTACAGTCGGATTGCCTAGAGGAAAAGTCACGCAGTTACCCACAGTGCTGATATGTTGCTGAATTTTATGTTTCGTATGGAGCTTCTTTTTTAACATATCTAACTGCAAACAACCCACATACTGTATACCAGAGCTGAGCATTGTTTGGTAATGCTGCTGATTGTTCTGCCTGTCTGCTTCAGGAACAAACTCAATTTCCACAGACGTCTTCCATACACAAGTTATTCAGAGTCTGGCTTGCCACAGCTTTGTTGTTGTCAGATTCTCACAGAATTGTTCTGATATGTCATATGCAGAAGCTATCATAAATAACTGATGTGCTTTGTGCAAGAAAAGCAGTGGTGAATGGCAACTAGACGTACTATTGCAGATGTGAACAAAAGGATCTGATTAACTTGTGTAAAGATACTGCTGAAATAGATACAGCTAATACCACATAAGGTGCACACTATTTAGAGAGCAAATCTATCACAGACCCACTAATATGTATGAGGGTACAATTAGCCTTGTTTAACATAGTGTAAGGAACAGCAGTGAGCAATACCTCCTTGACAATCAATTAATAATTACCCTTCAGGAGTTTAAAAAGGACAAAGTATACAAACTCTGACTCATACAAATAAGTTAACTGTTCAACTAACTTTAATAAAACTTTTCTATAGAGAGTTGCACCCATGTACTCTTTTATCTTTTCTCTCTTCTTCCAATCTCCCTACAAACATTACCACTTCTTGAGACACTAGGGTTAATTTAACCACTTCCATACAGCAGGCCATATGACGTCCTATGACGTCCTGGGCTTTATGTGGTGATATGTAGATGATGCCTGCAGCTGCAGGCATCATCCAGATATCGTTTTTTCAGTCTGCGTTTCCCTACACCATAAGAATGAGAATGATCATAGCGGCAATTCAGCCACTTGATCGCTCTTACCCCACTCCCACCAGCCGCTGGTGCTTCTCCGCAAGAGCAATAATTCTAGCCCAAGACCTTCTCTTGAACTCTAAACATGTAACATGTAAAAAAAATGTAGATGTTTAAGTACCAAACTTTGGCACCATTCCACAAGTGTGTAAGGTTGCCACCTTGAAGCGGAGGTTCACCCTCAATATGAACTTTATATAACTAGTAACTGCAGCCTTAGTACATGTATAAGCAATGTTTTGTTTTTTCCGTAGTTCAGCCCTGGTTCACACTGGGCTGCGGGAGTGAAATCGTGCGAGTTCAGCTGAACTCGCACGATTTCACTCCCGCCGGCAGTCCCGATTTCGGCCGCGATTTAAGAGACTTCTGTGCAGGTTTCTGCACAGATGTCTATGTAAATCGCGGCCCGAAATCGCAAAAAGTAGGACAAGAACTACTTTTTGAAATCGGTGCAGCGCCGCAGATGCGGCGTCGCACCGATTAGGACGGCGCCATTGCCGACAATTGGCGGCATTTGAGATGCGATTTCACATGTGAAATCGCATCTCAAATCGAATGAAATCGCACCCAGTGTGAACCTGGGCTCAAGGATTACCGTCATTCTGTTGATTTTATCTCTCTTCCGGGTATAGTTTCCCTGCGGGAGTGGGCGTGTCCCTTCTTTTTTCCCCGACGGCCCAGTGTGTCATGGGAGCTGGGCACTGGGCGTGTATCTGTGACATCCCCCGTTGTCATAGTGATGTGTAATTGTTGACAGCGCAGCTTGCCCTGCTCGCCATCAACGCACATGCGTGAGATTACGCGGTGCATCATGGGAGCGTCGGATCATCGCATCCAGGAAGTCTTTGCTTGTGGGCTTCACAATGCAAAATGGAAAACGCCTGGAATTTTTTTTAAAAGTCCTTATTTATGACGGAAAACTGCGCAATTGGACTAGAAGCGGATAGCAAGTGAGTGTCAAACTCATATATGTTTAACTATGCATTGCAGACAAAAGTAAAAAATCGGTTCTAAGGATAATTTAATGCAGATAAGGCACCAAGTGAGTTTAATTACCACCTTTATCAGCCACAGTACCTGTATACTTAATATGTGTTTGGTTTTAAAGGGATGAGGTGGCAACCCTACGAGTGTGCGCAATTTTAAAGCGTGACATTGAAGGTATCCATTTACTCGGCATAACATCTGTCACATTATACAAAACAATTGGGCTAACTTTCCTGTTTTTTTCCCAAAAAATTGCATTTGAAGAATGACTTTGCAAATACTGTGTGACATAAAAAGTTGCAATGACCGCCATTTTATTCCCTAGGGTGTCTGGTAAAAAAAATGATATATAATGTTTGGGGATTCTGAGTAATTTTTCTAGAAGTGCTAGAATTTGCACAGTACGGAAGTGGTTACGAGGCTGTTCACTTAGCAAGGTACATTTTTACTTTTCAAAATTAATGTTTCCTTTGTTTAGTAAATAAGGTAAAGTTGTGTTTACTTTGAATAATCATCTGCAAGGAAACAAAAAAACAGGATTTGCTTGCACATCGTTGAATGGTTGAAATGAACACAGCTGCGACTTATTTACCAAACTAAGAAGACATTTACTTTGCAAAGAGAACATTTACTCTGCTAACTGCACATTTTCTACTCCTTTGGTAAATCAACTTCCATCCCAATACAAAGTTCTAGTCGGATAATGATGACATAGACCTTTGCAAGTAATATAGGTGGTTTTTGGACCAGTTTTTCTGCTCCAATCTGACTTTTAAACACTCATAAGCAAGAAGACTAATGTCCAACAGGATTGCTAATGTCCACGCTGAACAATGGCACAGTGTTGAATTATTAGTTGTCTCTCGGATTTGACACTTTGGTAAGTAATAGAAGAACAAGTGCAGCAGTGTAAAAATTGACATGCTCCTCAAATTGTGCTTATTGAAATGCAATCATGTGCAAAGAAAATGCATCACTAAACACCTATTTTTATTGTTTAATAATCTCAAACTTCAAATTTGTATTTTGTTCAGGGATATAGAAGGCATAGCTGGGACTGATTTAAAATTGATTGAAAAGAGTGTGTCCTAACTTGTTTTTAATTAAGCCAAACTTTGCTTTAACCTATAATAGCCTATGGCAGCTAATTAGAAATTAACTTCATTTGTTTGACTACATAAAACTTCTAATGACTAATATGTGACTTATTGCTGTATGTGATATTGTACGTATGTTCAGTTCTAGAATTTAATAAAGAATAGTATGGGGGGAATAAAGCTGCTGTTTCAGTTTTCTTGTGCCAAACTCAAGCATTTGCAACATTTTTGGTTCTGAGAGCAATTTGTGCACCAAATTCAGATAGTTCTAACATGTGACGCTTTTATATTATATTGCATTGAGTGCATCAAATGTAAAAGTGAAGCTAATTAAGACCAACTCTCTTTAGGCGTACAGAGAGAAAACCTGACTTTTTACAAAAGTGTCATTATAATAGTGGTGCAGCATGAGCCAAATTAAGTCTTTATTAAAGTGATTGTAAATGATCAGTTTTTAAAATTCATTGAAAGGCAAAATATTTGTGTATAGATATAAAAAAAACATTATAAATACTTTTTAATACATTTTAAATTTGAAAGCAGAGGGACTGACAGGAAGGCCAGGGACTTTACACAAAATAAGCAATACAAAGAGAACAGGATTCTTTCTCATACAAGTACATGGTACAGCAGGGACATATCAGGAATATGAAATGTTGGGGTAATAAACACTTTAACAAGAGTTGAAACAGTAAAAAACATACACCTTTTTAGTAAAAAAACCCTTAGGCCTTTGTTTTTCTCTGTCCTTGGTGCTGAAACACCATCGGTTGATTTACTAAAACTGAAGAGTGCAAAATCTGGTGCAGCTCTGCATAAAAAACGATCAGCTTCCAGGTTTTAGCTCCCGGTTCACACTGATTGCTGCGTTGAAATTGTGCGACAATGTGAACAGGGGCTTATTGTCAAAGCTTACCTGAACAAAGCTCCATGCTTGATCAAAATTTCGTTAGTTTTCCCAGACATGAAAAACATATATACTGTATATAAACAACTTTTTTTCTCTTTTAACCTTTAACTTATCTTATTGAAATAATTCAAGGACAAGTACATAATTGAAGATCATTGCGACAATGGATTGTAACTTCTTTGAGGGTAGGGACTGATGTGAATATACAATGAATATACAATGTAAAGCGCTGCATAAATTGATGGCGCTATATAAGTACCCAAAATAAATAAATAAAATGAATGGCACAAATAGAGTGTTTTTTATCATACAAAAGATCATGTTACACTTTGTCATTCATGTAAAAGGGGGAAATAGACATTAAGGCATACACAATCCAATGTGTCAAAGAGATCACTCTGTTGTCTGACAGAAATGAACAGATAAAATAAAATACTAAGGCTTCGTACACACGACCGAGGAACTCGTCGTAAATGAAACATAGTTTTCGTCGACAAGTTCCTTGTCAGGCTTGTCGAGAAACTTGACAAGCTTTCTTTGCGTACACACTGTCAAGACAAAATCTTGTCGTTCTCAAACGCGGTGACGTACAACACATACGACGGCACTATAAAGGGGAAGTTTGATTCCACTGGCACCACCCTTGGGGCTGCTTTTGCTAATCTCATGTTACTGCGTTTTAAGTAAAAGTTTGGTGAGAGACGATTCGCGCTTTTTAGTCTGTTACAGCGTGAAAAATGTGCTATCTCCATTACAAACCCTACTTTTACCGAAGGCACGCTCCCATCTCATACTTTATTCTGAGCATGCATGGGTTTCTTAGCATACACACGAACGTGTTTCTCGTCGAAAACCAGCCCGACGAGGAACACACCGAGGAAATTGAGACTCCCGACGAGGAAAAAGAGAACTTATCTCTTTTTTTCTCATCGAGTTCCTCGACAGTTTTCTCGATGAAGAACATACACACGACCGTTTTCCTTGGCAAAAAAGCTCTGCCACCAAGTTTCTTGATGGATTCTGTCAAGGAAAACGGTCGTGTGTACGAGGCCTAAGAGTCGGTGCTCAGAGGTAGGTAGGGGTAGAACCAAGGGTCAGTGCTCGGAGGAGGGTAGGGGGCGGAGACATGAAGTGACTTAGAAGGGGGGAGTTCCTGCACCTATTCTCTGAGAAAAGAAGGACTTGTCACTGGTATTCTGAGTATCCATCAGGGACCCCAGCTCGTATAAAATGTTCTCGGGCATTCTCTAGCCTCATTTGGTAGTTTATACAGGGGCAAGTTTTGGATGACAAGTTTGTTCCATATACCAATATGTAAAACTTTAGTATGGCTCCATCGATCGTCTTGCTGGTGTAATAGAGTAGGAAATTAAGAAAATGTTTAGTTACAGTAGTGGCAATAAATGCTGTGACTTAGTTGTGACCAAAAAAAGTTGGATACTATTACAACCCCAGACCATGTGCTGGAAGTCACCCGGTTCACTTTCAAATTTGTGGCATGTAGGGGTATCCCGTCTATGCATTTTAAATAAATGCACGGTGTATAGTACACCCTGTGTAAATACTATAACTGAATGAGTCTGCCCCTGCCCAAGATCACCATAATAGAATGAGAATTCAACAATTCCTGGAAATTTTCAGCAATAAGATCAGGGACATCCCCCAGCCAGTGAGTTTGCATTTTTAGAAAATATTTAAGCAGAGACTGTGCTCTCTGGGCTAGCCCCTCTAAAGTTAGATTACTGGAGGACTATTCAGTTCTCACATTTTCTTGGCTCATTGCCTAAGCCAGTGCTATTTATCCGTAAACTTCATTCTTTTGAGGAACTTTGTTTGGGAGAAGGCCCGATCCGGGGGTTCTCTTTCTACCTCCTACAAATCTTTGTTGGAACTTCATGCTGTTAAGGATCCCCCTTACCTGGCAAAATGGGAGAGGGACCTGGGAGTTACATTCTCCGAGCCACAAAAAGAACGCATACTCTTCTTTGCACAGAAGTCTTCATTATGCAGCATATATCAGGAGACCACATATAAAATAATTACACGTCAATCTTGGTAAAGATGTTCCCTGGACAAACAGATAGCTGCCAGCACTGTGGCCTTCACCAGGGAACCATCTTGCACATCTTCTGGGAATGCCCTGTGCTCAAAACTTTCTGGCAACCAGTCCTCAAACTCATACATAAATTCACTGACATTGCCCTACAGGGCGACCCGGCCGCAATTCTACTAAACCTTACCCCTTTATCTAGGAAACGTTATCATAAATCCCTTCTCAAACACCTTCTTAATGCTGCACAGGCGTGCATCCCGCCCCTATGGAAACAACAATTCGTTGCCGACGGTGGTGCACTGGTTCGCAAGGGTGAAAGATATAGAGCAAATGGAAGACTTGACCTCGGTTCTGCGAGATAAGACGGAGGAACACAAGACCAGATGGTTTTATTGGGTCCAATTTCTCTTGTCCGATAAATTCCTCAAATATGCCTAGCCAGGGCTGTTGCCAGTGAGTCCTACTGTCTGATCGGTCCTGACAACCCTGGCTCCAGTGAGATGACACAGCTCACGCTTCCTTGTAACTCCACCTCCCGTCCTGAAGAACCCCCCCCTACACCCCCCCCTTTTTGTTTTCTTTTCTCTCTCTCCCTCTCTCTCTCATTGTATGTATTTAGAAAAAATAACATAAAAGAGTGGTGTGCGCAGAGCCTAGTAATACTCACCATTATAGACTTCCCCCCAATGATCTGGCTGATCTCTTTTGCTTTAGAAAGGAGAGACTGCCTTTAATGTAGACCGGTTGGAAGGGTCATGGCACTCTTTTATTGGCATTATTTCTTTCTTCTTTTTTTTTTTTTTTTACCGCATGTATGTGCTCTACCCTTCCACGGTATACCCTGGTGTATTGGTAATGTTAATGATGTTGTCTACTGATTATATGTTTAGGCAAAGTTACCCTTTTATTGTATCTGCTGTATACCATTCAATACAAATTTAAATTGAAAAAAAAAATTAAAACCGACCTTCAGTATTTTTTTCATCTTTCCATCCACCAGTGACATTTCTACAGTAATCCATGCATTTTTAAAGCACTGGTTGCTGTATAGATTTCAGTGGTCCCAAAAGAGTGTCCAATCTGTCCGCCGCAATGTCACAGTCCTGCTAAAAATCACTGTTCACAGCTATTACTAGTAAAAAAAAAAAAAATAATGTAAGTGCTATAAATCTATCTATTTTGTAGATGATATAACCTTTGCACCAACCAATCAATATACATTATTGTGATTTTATTTTTTTTTTGCCAAAAATATGTAGAATATATATCGCCCTATTTATTATAGGAAAATGTAAAAAATTGTTTATAGCACAAAAAATTCAAAACCGCAGAAGTGATCAAATACCACCAAAAGAAAGCTCTATTTGTGGGAAAAAAAGGACATCAATTTTGTTTGGGTACAGCGTCGCGTTAAAGCGATGCAGTGCCGTTTCGCAAATAATGGCCTGGTCATTAAGGGGGCAAATTCTGATCTGTAGGTGGTTAAACTCACTCAAAATACACAACCTAATCTACTTGCTCAGTGGCTCTAAACTTCATTCTGGAATTCATTATATGGGATGAGGCCCAAAAATGTCAGTAGTGTTCACTAGCTCCAAACATAAATCATGCAACACGGGGCTCTAGGTCCATCCATAGAGACTCTAATATTCTTTCTTAATCAGAAAGATCATTTCTAAAAAGTCAGAGATCTTGGATAGCAGAAGTTTGCTGATTTTACTTATTGTCCTTCCTTTATTTGTTCCTGGAAAATTTGAAAAGTGCTGCAGCCAATCAGAAAGCATCTTGAATCAATTTGATATTGGTAAACTTAAATCTAAATGGTTGTTATAGCTTACTGTGCAGTAAATTGCTCTTTGCGCTCCTGTAATGATTTCTTCTCATCATTTACCTCCTTTTTCTGCAGAAACATTGACCAGTCAGGATTCCACAGTAAATATCCACTCTTTCCCTGCACACTCATTCACTCTGTCATTTAAACTGGGCATTTGCTCGAAAAAAACTGTCAGCTTAGTGTAACATAAGAGGTTTTTCATCCTTCACCCATTAACATGCCGTCCTCGCCACACACATCATCCCTAATAATTCCAAATGGAAAGTGTTAAAATCGAGACTCCCCTGACATAGAAAAAGGATATAGAGATGAAAGAGTAATCAATCTCTCATAAATTATATACAGCAGCAGATAAATTATATATTAAAAGCCACAGTAAAATGATCGGGAGGAACGGTAATTTATTCTGCTGAATTCTATCAGATTAAATCCCGGGAAAGATCAAACAAAAAGTTATAAAATAGGAATTAAAGGTAATAAAGGCTGCTTGACATGAGATAATTCTGCAAGCTGTAATGCATAATTAAGGGCCCCGAGGTCATAGGTTAACGTTAACACTTCGCTGGAGCAACAGTTTTCTATGAAGTGCGGGTCACCTGACATAGATGAGCAATAACAAGCGCAAGTGCCTAAAAGACATTAATTTCTAATTCATGTAATTACTTGCTAAACCATCTGGAATCAACATAAAACACATTAATCTTTCTGTGCCTTAAAAGAATATCATTAAAACACATGGAGTGGGTACTGAGGAGGGTCCAGTACACAGGCTCATATTACTTTATGAAATGTTTATTGGTTAGGAGCATCAGGTAAGGACAAAAGAGAAAGGTCTGCTGGCACCAGTGGCACACCTCCATCCCTGAAATAGGCAACAAAACAGAAAATCGCTCTAGGACTCTGAGTTAGGTGAGCACAGTTTAAGCCAATAAACATAAAAGCAGTAGATGCAGTCTAATAATTTATTCAAAAAAGATCATACACGCATAAATTGAATGCCAAGCCAATAAGAGGTACATATTGTATAGGGTAATCGTACATTTATAAAATGACAGTAAAATAACACGCTAGTATACCCGACGCATTTCACGAAACACAGCTCGCTTCTTCAGGGTTGGATGCGTGTGAGATGTACCTAAGATGGAGAAGGACAAAGTAAATATATATCATGATGTTAATTGTATGTCAATGGGCAAGGCCAGAACACTAAATGCACAATTCCCAGGGGGCGCCAGCGTCAAGTGTCTGGACTGGGAGCTGAGGAGATGGAACCAAGCATGACCCCACCAAGGGCCAAACAGAGGACAAGCATGTCACAGATAAAAGATGTGTGTCCCTAAATGTTTCACAATGTCTATTGGAGATGTCAGCTGTAAACATAAACTTAATTTCATTGTAGGCTGCATCAGCATTATGATTGTCTTCAAAAGGGTTGGCTGTATCTGTAAGATTAGATGTCCAGCGCATTCCCTTACATTAGATGTCAAAAGCCACCCGACCATCAGAAGTTGAGTCCCCCACTCGCCCTTACATCACATTCCCCCCCCCCCCTTTCCTTATGCTGCTGCTGGGAAGAAGCTGGATGCATTGCTTGAAAGCAGAAAGTAGGGGTCTGGAGGAGGACCAGAGGAGGGCTGGAGCTCTCCTGCAGCTGCAGGAGAGGTGCAAGGGCCACATGAAATGGCCTGGAGGGCCGGATTCGGCCCACGGGCCTTGTGTTTGACGCCTGTGCCTTAGACTGTCTACTTTCCAAAAAACTTTGGTGGGTGTTTGTACTGTCCTTGAATTTTAGGGCCTCAAGAAATGAGCTAGGCTGTACATCAGGATAGATCAATTTGCAAATATATATATATAATATATATATATATATATATATATATATATATATATATATATATATATATATATATATATATATATATATATATATATATATATATCATAGTTTGTAGATTCTATAACTTTCACACAGACTAAACAATATACAATGAGTTGGGTTATTTTTACCATAGAAATATAGCAGAATACATTTTGGCCTAAAGTTCTAAAAAAAATAACTTTAATTAATTTTTATTTTTTTTCATTTAAATATTAAAAAACACCAAAAAAACTAGTGGTGAGTAAATACCACCAAAATAAATCTCTATATGTGTGGAAAAATGAAAAATTACCTGTTAACCACTTGCCGCTGGCCGCCGTCAAACAGCGGTAGTATGGCTCCCCTGCGTGAATCGCCGTAGCTGTATGGAGGCCGCTGTAAGAGGTATAGGGGGCACGCATGCACCGTGTCATTTAGGTGCTGATGCGTGTGCCTGGTGGCCGCAATGTCCGCCGCGCACCCGCGATCACTCCTGACAGAGCCAGAACGGGGATCTATGTGTGTAAACACACAAATCCCGGTTCTGTCAGGGGGTAGAGACAGATTGTGTGTTCCTAGTAAGTAGGAACAACGATCGGTCGGCTCCCCCAGTCAGTCCCATTCCCCGCTGTTACACTGAGGGTATACATTTAACCCCTTGATCGCCCCTATAGTGTTAACCCCTTCCCTGCCAGTGACTTTTATACAGTAATCATTGGCTATTTATAGCACTGATCACTGTCTAAATGTCAGTGGTCCCAAAAAAGTGTCCAATCTGTCCGCCGAAATATTGCAGTTCCGTTAAAAATCGCAGATCGCTGCCATTACTAGTAAAAGATAATAATAAAAATGCCATAAGCAAATCCCCTTTTCTTTAGACGCTATAACTTTTAAACAAACCATTCAATATACGCTTATTACAAAAAATGTTTTTAACAAAAATATGTAGAAGAATATATATTGGCCTAAACTGATGAAGAAATTTGGCGGGATATTTATTATAGCAAAAAGTACAGAACCTTGTGTTTTTTCAAAATTGTCGCTCTTTTTTTGTTTATAGCGCAAAAAAAACAAAAAACGCAGAAGTGATCAAATACCACCAAAAGAAAGCTCTATTTGTGGGAAAAAAAGGACATACATTTTGTTTGGGTACAGCGTTGCATGACCGCGCAATTGTCTGTTAAAGTGATGCAGTGCCGTATCGCAAAAAATGGCCCGGTCAGGAAGGGGGCGGGGGGGCAAATTCTTTTAAGGTTGAAGTAGCACAGTGCTGAATAGGACTTTCGGAGATCAAGTATTCAAAATCCTTACAATGTACATTGATCACCGTGAGAGTATTATTTTTTTTTCTCAACAAAAGTGGAGTCAAACTTAGCGAAACAGAGCTTAGATGCTGGTAAAATAGGTAAAAAAAATAAAATGATCAGCATTCATGTTATGGATCTGGCTGCCCTGCTTGAATAATAATTAATAATCACCTGAATGTTTCTGACTGTGAGTCTCTGAAAATTGAAGGCCTAGTTCTCACTGGTTCCAGCACTGCCCTCTCATTTTGTCTGCCGACTAAAGTCTGATGCCGCGTACACACGATCGGTCAAACCGATGAGAACGGTCTGATGGATCGTTTTCATCGGACCAAACCGATCGTTTGTAGGCCCCATCGGTTATTTATCCATAGGTTAAAAAAAAGCAATCTTGTTTTAAATTTAACCGATGGAGGCCTAACCGATAGAAAAAAAACGATCGTTAGTAGGCACGTCCATTGGTTAAAAATCCACGCATGCTCAGAATCAAGTCGACGCATGCTTGGAAGCATTGAACTTCGTTTTTTTCAGCACGTCGTTGTGTTTTACGTCACCGCGTTCTGACACAATCGTTTTTTTAACCGATGGTGTGAAGGCACGATGGACCATCAGTCAGCTTCATCGGTTAACCAATGAAAACGGTCCATCAGACCGTTTTCATCGGATGGACCGATCGTGTGTACAGGGCTTGACTCAAACACAATAAGGCATGGGAATGCTGCAACAGGAAGCCGCACTACTATCCTGTGACTACCGAATCTTAGTACCAGATTAGGAATCTTTTGTGATGGAGAAATTAGCATTCTGGGAAATTATGGTTCTGTATAGAAAAATCTTGCAAGAATGTGAAAACTGCCTTTGGTAGTTATAGAAAATCAGATCTGGCTGCAGATTAAGAATAAATTGTCAGTTTTAATTACATAAAATTACAATGTTGATAGTGTACCAGTTAGTGTGTTTCACTGGAGTTACTAAAGCTTTTCCTCTACAGGTAACTAGCAATTATGGAAAAGAGTCCTTTTTACACTTGCTAGAGCATTACATTAAAATACAGTTGATCCTACAGTGTATGTAAACCTTAACAATTAACTTCTATTCTATTATTTTTTGGTCTGTTATTAATACCAATGGAAGTGTTTTTTTATTATTATTTATTGCAGAGATATAACAAAACTGTTGATCTTGTCAGAAATTCATGGCTATCCTGTGTCTTGTGATATCTCAAGGAGTGATTTAGTCCTCAAAGTTCTTAGGATAAAGAGAAAACTTGGCCACACACCACCACAGGACTGATTCAAAATGTACCCTGTATTGCCCTCACATTCAGAGAAGCAAAACAGGATAAACTGTTAATGCGTTTCACACTCAAATCTTGTGCTTAATCATAAAAAATAACAAACATGTTATACTTACCTGTTCTGTGTAATGGTTTTGCACAGAGCAGCCCAGATCTTCCCTTTCCGGAGTCCACTGCCCGAACTCCAGGCTCCTTGTTTTCGGCGAATGCCCCCATCTATTGGCGAGTGCCTTCATTGACCGGCTGACTCAGGCCCTCCCCTGCTCCTTCATCATGGCATTTGATTGACAGCAGTTGGAGTCAGCACAGAAGGTTTTTTACCTTAATGCATAGAATGAGGCTTGGCGCTTTAGAACTACTTTAAGGTTATCATTGATTACCTTGGCTGGAATAAAAGTCCCCAGCATTCGTGTAGGTGACCACAGTAATAACCCTTAACACTGATGCTAGTGATCTTGATTGTAAAGGTTTTTTTTTTTTAAATAACAAACATGTTATACTTACCTGCTCTGTGCAAGGGTTTTGCACAGAGCAGCCCCGATCCTCCTCTTCTAGGGTGCCCCGTTGGCGCTCCTGGCCACTCCTCTTCATCACTTTCCATGGGGGCATAAGTGCACTCTCGAGTCCCACTGCTGCATCCATTGACACAGACAGCAGGACTTGGCCCCGCCACCCGCTTTCGTGTCACTGGATTTGATTGACAGCAGCAGGAGCCAATGGCTCCTGCTGTTTTTAATCTATCTAATGAAGACAGCGACTGGAGCCGCAGGGCTCTTGCTTGTTGCTGGACCGATTGGTTTCAAGTAGGGAAAAGGAGTGTGGGGGGGGGGGGGCTCTAGCGGGCAGCTGCAGCACAGGTTTTTAACTGTAATGCATTCTATACATTAAGGTGAAAAACCTTAAAACTTTTACAACCCCTTTAATTTCAGTGCTGGGTGCTGAATTACAGTGTTTCAGCATTTGGGCGGCACTCTGCTTCCACTCTGCAAAGCATGCTTGTACTGTCAGATAGAGATGGAGATCACTTCATCTGATTGTACTGTCTTTATTGTTTCAGCACCTGACCACTCTGCAAAGTTCATAGGTGTCCAACAGGTGGTGGCCCGGTCCAGGACATGGCAGGCTGCACACAGAGAGCCAGCATGCCACTGTTGGCATCACTGTACTTGATACTGAGGTTTAAAGCATTTTCATTTCATTAGTTCTTTAAAAAACAAAATGGAGAGGTTTGGGGAATAGGAGTATATTATATTGTATGCATAGCTCTAGTTTATCAGGCAATTTCCTTAGAACTACAAATAAAAAATATTTTCATCCTCTCCTTTCCATCTAACACAATCTCAGTATCATTAAATCCTGTAATGTGAGCTTCAACTACCAAAGGAAAACCTGAAAAAAGTAGCAAACAATGCATTTGCTGTCTCAGCATATCCATCATCTCTTATAGAAAGCGATGGGGCTGGAGTATTATAAAGAAAAGAACCGTAGTTTTGAAAATCTAGAAAATACTATGCAATCCCAGCTAGAAGTCAGAAAACATGTGTGTGTGTATATATATATATATATATATATATATATATATATATATATATATGCCTTTTTTCCCTCAGAAAGTAGGTGCAGGAACTCAACCATAACCCACCTCACCCTGTGTGAATTAGATCTCTCAATATTGCTACAATCATCTCTCTCTCTCTCTCTCTATCTATCTCTCCCTCAGTGGAAGCTAGGTTTTTAACATACACATGGTGAGGGGCTCCAGGGTTTATGGCTGATGTGGAGAAAACAAACTTTTTGTTTTCTCAGTTTTCTTCCTTCTGTGTCAGTGCCAAGTACCTGACTGTGAAGCCTGAGATGACGAGGGTGGCCTCTTACACGATGCCCATCCAAGCACCCTTGGTGATAGAGACAGGGACTGCTAGAGCAGCAGAAGGACACAGGTACCAGAAAGTTAGTTCAGAAAACTTGAATTTGGAGATGCTGAGGTTGAATGAGGAAAAGTAAGGGGTCAGGTCACAAGCCAAGTACAGTTACAGCCAGGCAGGTAGGTATAGAATCGTGATCAGAATCCAGGTCAGGAACAGGCAAGGGACGGCAACACGCTAGCAGCTCTCGGTCTTTCACTAGACCCACTGATTCACTGTCACTGAATCCCTTGAGCTCTTCCAATCTTCACAAGGATATCTTCCTCAAGTGTCACCCCAGCCTGTCTGCTGAGTCCCTAGCTTGGCACTCTAGATACCTCTCAAGCTTTACCCCCACTGGCCTGCTTGGTCCCTGGCTTTACACACAAGGCTGCTCTGTGAGCGTCACATCTGCTGGCTGGGTCCCTGGCTTGATTCCCATCGAAGCTTCCTGATTCTTCACCGTCCTCGGTTGGTGAGAATACTGCTCCAGTACTTGCTTTAGTTACTCACTGTGGTCCCTGGTAATAACGTGGATAGCCCCTAACTGGAGACAGCTTCCCCTCTACCTCCAACCATGACAGGTTCTCTATCCCCAGCCCGGGCAGTACAACACACGTCACAGACAGCCATCCAAGTGGCACAAAACACAGATCACCTGACCTCACCCGAAGATATAGGCTCTCCCAGTAGGCCAAGGAATCCAAAAAAACTCCTGCCCATTTCCTGAGATACCCATATACCCATATTCTGACCTAGCGTTGCCCTTCTCGTATCTAGTACCACCAAGTACCCAGCCACCTAATGGTAGAAAAGAAAAGTGCAACAAGGCCAAACTTAGGAAGAAATCCATAGATCTCTTGCAATCAACCAGGATAACTACTCCTGGCAAGTAAATTTGTGAGGAGCAACCCTTCCTAAATTCCAGGGGGCTACACAGAATTTATTCAAAACTCTAGACAAGGGTCGATAACACGGATCAATAGAAGACATAATAGACAAAGGGAATCAGAAGAGAAGTGTCACACGTAGTCGGGTCAGTAGCAAGATTGGCAGGTTTTCAGGAGAACAGAAAACAGGGATCATCAGGACTGAAGATAATCCAGCAAAAAGGCTAGACAGACCTTAGTTTAAAATAGACCACTGGGCACCAGAATCTGTGGGTGCTCCCATGCATGCATGTGAGGCCCGTGCGTGCCCATGCACATGCGCAGTCTTGTCCATACACAACTTCTTGAGCTTATATGCTCATGTTCCTGCACATGAAAATGTCAATTTGCTGCACAAGGACCCTGACAGCTGGGTCCTGGAGAAAAGAGTCTCTGTAGAACTCTGGGTGGAATAGAGCCTATATTCCTAGGTCCACATCTTACGTGGTAACCTGACCTCATTATTAGTCTCAGCTGTCCAAAGGCCTTTATATATGTGGGCTGACTGATTTTCAGGGCTTTTGCTCTCTATCTCACGCTGTCTACTGTCTGCTGTATGAGCGTGCTGCTAGATGAAAAGTCTGAGTGCTGACAGAACACTAAAAAGGTAAACATGCTATCTGTTTGTATCAGAACCCATAAGGGAGCATCCTCTAAAGCCTCGTACAAACCACCAGTTTTCCTGCCAGGAAAACTGCGGGGAGAGCTTTTGGCCGGGAAAAGCGGCTGTGTGTATGCTTCCTCGCAGTTTTCCCCACAGGAAAACTGCCAGAAATCCCAGCGGGAAAATAGAGAACCTGAATCCCGGCGGTTTTAAACCCGGCAGTTTTCCTATGGGGGGAGCATACACACGGCCGGTATTCTCGGGTTTCCTGTTGGGATTCCGGGCGGACTTTATACCGCCGGGAATCCCGGTCGTGCGTACAGGGCTTTAGTCAGGAACGGACTTAAGTTTAATTAGCAGCTGGGCAGATATTTTGTTTGTTTTTGCTATGACTTGCTGTACAGAGCCCTTTTGCATTAAAACTCTGTTCGTTTGTTTTCAGCCTTCCTGTATAAGTACAAGAAGAACCTGCTTTGGACTATTCTTGGGTGTCACTGTTAAGTCACTTTTATTTGATAAAAAAAGCATAATTTTATATATTTTCTAAGATTCCCTGGCATCAATGATTTATTGGCCTTTTTTGTTTATAGCTCAAAAAATAAAAACCACAGAGGTGATCAAATACCACCAAAAGAAAGCTCTATTTGTTTTTTTTTTGTTGGTGAACAGCATCGCACTACCGCGCAATTGTCATTTAAAGCAATGCAATTGCCTGGTCAATCTTCTGGGGCTGAAGTGGTTAAATCAACATAAGACTGACATGGGGATAATGGGAAAACTGCCCAAATCAAGATTGCAACATTCAAAGAGATTTTGAAACAGTTGAAAGGAAAATAAGCAAAAAGGTGAACCTGCGCTTTACTTTTACTGTAGACGGCGGGAACATGTGACTTCCATGTTATAGGCAATTAGGGCTCCCCAGAAAAAAACATTTGAATATTAATGTCCAGATTTGTTCTGGTAACAGTTCCGTTGTGTTCACCTAATTTGTAACATTCTGAGGGATGATGCAAACAGATCGGAGTCGGGAGCAGGCAGGAAGCGGCGCTGATCTGGAGCTTGAATCTTCTTGCCAGTAATTAAGCAATAACCACAGATGGTGGAGTGTGTAACTGCCGCTATATGAACTTCCCAGAGGTGATAATCACTATTATAAATCCTCACACTCCAAACACAGTAACAAAATATTTCCTGTGTCTTTAGACTGACACATACTGCCTGGTTTTGTTGTCGGAGTTGAAAGTGATCTGATGCTTTTATCCAGAGGGGGAAAAACAATTATGAGGCGTATGTGAAGTGGCTTTTGCTGGAACTGATTTAAAGAATAAAAAAAAAAATAGAAGAATGAAAATGCAGAGATGTTGCTCGGGGAAGCCAGTAAGAGTTTATCCTCCAGTTTTCAAGTCCGCACTAGAAAAATGACAACTCTAACCTGATTAGTTGCTGATTAGTAAGCGCCGTCTTGTATGCACGTTTCCATGGCATTGCAAATCGATTAGGTTATAGGAAAATTAGGCGTGACAGGCAATTGTGTCATGAGATGATGGTGTGAACTGAAAATGAGCTATAAAAAGAAAACAGAAGGGAAAACAAATGCTATAATTTTTTGTTCTAAAATTGACCTGTCGTCTAGTAGCTCCTGCCTGCTTTAACCCCCCCCCCTCTGCCTGAGCTGCTATCAAATTCTGTCTAAAGTGTTACTAAACCCACAATAGTAAAATAATACTGTATATGCAGTAAAGCATACTTTTTATACTCACTGTGGAACTTAAGGGGTTAATCCTGTGCATTGTGTAAAAAGGTTGTTTGATCCTGTCTTCTCTGACCCCCCCCTTTTTTTTTACTGTCCCCAATACATCTGCTGATAGTACAGAGCCTTGGTGGTACTCTGCACATGCTCAGTTTGGTGTGTATTGCTGGAGAGTTTTTTTTTTCTTGGAAGGCTGTATGTGATCAGTACATGGCCAATAAGCGCGGTCCAGACAGATGATCAAGGGTCATGCAGCCTCATAGGACAGTCAGAGGAGAATAAAAGCTCCTCCTACAAGCTTTAACCAGTGCTCTGCCAGACACTGATATAAGTCACACGACTGCTATATACTGCTGATGAGAAAGGGTATTTAGCTGTTTTTATGTACTAAAATTATTGCATTTCCATGTTCTGTGTACTGTGGGAGACCAGACATATTAAATGCAGGGTCCTGGGTTTAAAAACACTTTAGTACCTGTCAGTTTTCATAGGCTTTTTCCTGATTTCTGCTGAGGACAAACTTGTGCAATGGAATATTTTTTACATAGAATCTTGGCTTTTTTTCTCAGAGAATAGGTGTAGTAACGCCCATTACTCACCTCCCAAATACATATTTCAAATAAGTGCAGTATTAAAGTGGAGTTCCACCCATAAAATGAACTTTACATTCAGCAGCAATAAACATAACCAACAACATTTGGATTATTATGAATTTTTTTTTACTTACTTTTTCATGCCTGTTGCTATGTGGTCCCATGTAATCTGCCCTTCCTCTCCACGGTGCCTGACATCATTTCCCTTGGTGCCTGTGCTCGCTAGTGCTCCTTGGAGATGTGTATCATCATTTCCCAGGAGTCAGCGGGTATTTCAAAACCGGGCAAGGAATGGCAACCTGTGAAGTTTCCTGTGCCACTACGTGCTCTTACTGTGCTTGCACGAGAATGGGCTGTGCATGTTGGGAATACAACAGCATCGTATCCCTCCCGAAAGTTTATGCTTGTGGACTTCGCCTGCCCACAAGTAAGATGGGAATTCCCGAGCAGGATGGATCACATTTTTTTAAATAAAATATTAATAAATTGATACCCAGTTGATATTGTAAACAATACAATACTAACATAGATGTTGTTATATACTATCACACTCTCAGTGTGAATTTTGATGTACAATTTCTATGTACCGTATTTATCGGCGTTTACCGTGCACTTTTTTTGCCCTGAGATTCAGGGCAAAATTGCGGGTGCGTGATATACGCCAATGCCCGCTCCCCGCGCCGAGCTTGAACTACTGCGGTGTCCTCCCCCCTCGATCCCCGCTTCTTGCGCTGAGTTTGAACTACTGCGCCGGCATATACAGAGCGCAGTACACTTGTGTATAGTCGGGCAGGCTCGGCTCCTCTCGCAGTCACGTCCTAGACGTACAGGACACACAGGACGTGACCGCAAGAGGAGCCGAGCCTGCCCGACTATACACGAGTGTACTGCACTTGGTATATACCGGCGCAGTAGTTCAAACTCAGCGCGGGAAGCAGGGATCCAGCGGGGAGGACACCGCAGAAGGACGATCGAGCGGGGAGGACACCGCAGAAGGACACCGGACCCGACGAGGAGGACACCACCGAAGCCGCAGACGGATGCCGGACCTGACGAGGCCGCCGATGGACGCCGCACAAGACACTAAAACTGTAAGTACTAAAATGTTTTTTTTTTACAGGAATGCGGGTCCACTTTAGGGGTGCGCGCTGTCCCCCGGAGCGCGCAATACCCCGATAAATACGGTATATATACTTACCCATGTTTTCGATTTGCTGTATCTGTCCAGGTGTGGTAGCACAAAATCCCCTGAAAAAGCCTACCAAATGGTGAAACATTTTGGGATTGCTACACCATGACAAGCAACTGTAATTAATTCACAATGTGGACATCAAACATGAATTGTTTCCATGTTTTTAATATATCTATATTTGTGTCCCTTCATTTTTTAATATGAAATATTTTAATACAGTGATTGAATTTCAACACATGTTTGTGACTCAAATTACTGGCACCTAAAAAATCACAGTTCTTATATAGAGCATTTCAAGTGTCTTGTCGTGATATTCCCACAAGTGATTATGTCCATTTTCTATCCCCACTAGTAGAGTCTTGGAAGGTGGAACATATTTTCACAGCCGCTCAGATTTATATTTATAGGACAATGCATGTTTTTTTTATCACATTTTGTGGTCACAGATTATATGGGTTGGCACTTGATTTGTTTACTCGCGTCACTGATTTTGATTATTTTCAGAGCAGTATACATGGACATAGTGTTTTCTTTATCGTTTATCGACTGTATGTGTTTTAATTGTTTTTAGCCTTTTGAAATCTTTGAATAAATAAAGAAGTGTGCCCCAGAATACATTTTATCGGATTGCTGTAATAAACAGATACAGCTCTTGGGATCACTTTTCCATCAACCAAAATAGTAAGAGGTGCCTCTATGTAAGCAAGCAATATATTGACCAGCAATAGTCCATGTATACAGTGCCGATCCTGACCTCCCTGGGGCCCTAAGCAAAATGACATGGCACATTAAAAATGAGAAGCGGGGGACGCTGACGACAGTGACATGTCACATTAAAGAAAGTTGACAAGCAGGGGGAGGGGGTGTTCTGCTGTCGGAAATGACTCAGCCAGCGAGTTTAGAAGCGGGGTGAGGCAGCGAAAATGACTTCTCACCAGGCGGGGCCTCTAGTAATTTGGGGGGCCCTTCGCAGCTTTGCGGGGCCCTAAGCGGCTTGCGTAGTGAGCCTATAGGGAGGATCGGCCCTGCATGTATAAGCCACTGACCATCAATGTGAAGAGACACTACAATTTTTACTGTTTGCTTTTTTATGACTATTATTATTATTTATTTAATATTATGAATGTCACAAAAAAATTTTTTTTTTGCATAGACTAGGGGGTTGTTAAAAAAATTAGGTAATACATATTCTAAATATACGTACTTTCTTATGCTTTTATGTATTTGTCTGCAACTCACAGATCATTGTATTGTACTGTGAACTGTGCAAAGAAAACATGTAACTGGGGTTCTTTTGAGACTCAAAAGTTATTTCCAATGGTGAATTTTACTAGTGGGAATGGGATATAGAATACATGTGTCCTTCACCTTCCAGTTTGTTTTCCATAGAGAAATATGGAGAATTTACTTGAGCAAGTGACAAGAGAAATAACTCGGATTGTCACAGATGTTACTAAGCATCCCACATACATTTAAAGAAACCATGGGACATAGGCATTGGTTGAACCCAGAAAGACAGGATGCAGGCGCCACTTTAGTAAAACTGTATGATTTTAATGTGTAAAAGCATCAAAACACTCACTCTTAAGTTTCTTTAAGCAGGCATATAGAAGTTCAGTCAGACGTCCACGAGGATTGGAGCGCAAGCCTAGAAATCTGTGCTAGGTGCTGGGGCGCGGCGTGAAGCGAGATCATGGTCCTAACGTCATCCCGCTTCACGCCGTGCCCCAGCACCCAGCACAAACTCCTAGGCTTGTGCTCCAGGCCTCATTCTGGATTGCCGCATCGAGACCCAGAAGTCATCCATTCGGACAGCACACCGGCTCCCCTGCATCCAGCACAGCATAGAAAGAGTTTATTGGTTGGAGAATGCTAATGCGAGAGGAGGTGGACGTCTGACTGAACTTGCTTGCTTAAAGAAACTTAAGAGTGAGTGTTTTGATGCTTTTACACATTAAAATCATCCAGTTTTACTAAAGTGGCACCTGCATAGTGTCTTTCTGTCTTTACATGCCCTGGAGTTCAGCTTCAGCTCCCCTGGTAAGGCAGCCCTGAGTACAAAGACTGACACCTCACTATAAGTGCAACAGCTCAAAGGACTTTTATGGACTAGTTCCCTCTATTATATTTCAGTGTGCGCCACTATCTTGTATACTTTCCATTGGTTGAACCCAGTCCACCCAGAAGAGACATATCTATTGTGTTAATATTTCTGCATTAAGCATTCATTTACAAAATCGTAAAAGCTCCATAAAGGCATTATGCTACTAAATGACAGGTTCGCTTTAACGGATTGTAAATGGCAACAATTTGGCAGCCAGTCTGGCTGGAACTGCTACTGAATTTATCAGTTATGCTATATCTCTTGACCCATAAATAAATATATTCTGCTGAGTTGTCAGCCAAGTTTGGAGACTGTCTTGGCAAAGGAATGACTTGCTACCCCTTAGTAATTCAGCACACTGGTGCATTGTGGGTAACCGCCTGAGGGTGTGCAGTGCATAAAGCATAACACATAAATTAAATGTATATAGCCGTGCTATCTCTTACTTACATCGCTCCGTAGTTATAGACAGCTTGGCATTTTAGGAAATAATGTATAAAAACACATTTAGAAGACTTATGACATGACGTGCATGTCAATGATGCTATTTTTAAATCACACAAATAACACAAATAATGGAATAAATCGCATTTTCTTTGGCAGAGTGTTGTATTCTATTATTCATGCAAATAACGTGTTTTCATTATACGTATGATAGAATTGGATCCAGAAAGTGTATTGGCACCTCTAACACAATCCTGCTTAATATGGTAGCTTCTAGCTAAAGGTGCCAAGGTACCCAAACACAATTACCATCCAGTTTTTTGATCAATTTGATCAGCTGATATTCCAATAGAATCTTCGAAAAATCGACCACTGTTCACTTTCAACTGAAATAGTTTTTAGCTTAAAATTTTAGGAAGTGGTTAAACAAGTAAAAGATTTCTTATCAGTGTTAATAGATTTAAAATAAGGAAACAATCCTTTTCCACCTCCTCCTTCATTTGTTTCTTCTTTTATAAAACAATAAAATAAAAAGTGGTTGTGACGCGGCAGCTCCTTTTGAAAATGGGAGGCTATACTCCCTCAAACAAGTCATTAACACGACCTGATTGAAGGGTTCCTTTCACCTGTTCCGTTTTTTTTAGTGCATTTTGTATTTTCCTTAGTATATTGCAATCCAGCACAGAGTATTGGTTGTGCTTTTTGCACCTAACACCGTTTGTATGCTATGCAAAGTTGTCTTTGTATTGTATCTGTGTCAGATCTTTAAAAAAAAAAGGGGGGGGGACATACATAATGTGTATTTCAATTATTTTTATTATTCATATATATCTATCTAAGGTACTTACTATACAGGAGCGCTATCAATTTATTCTTTACATATGTATTATACATTCAGATCAGTCCCTGCCTTCAAGGAGCTTACAATCTAAGGTCTCTAACGTACATTCATACATACACACATACAGTAGGCGTGCACAGACTATAGCATTAGGGTGTGCACCCCAAAGCTCAACACACATACTGTATGCGTATGTGTGCAGGTGTACAGTTGTGGCCAAAAGTTTTGAGAATGACACAAATATTCGTTTTCACAAAGTTTGCTGCTAAACTGCTTTTAGATCTTTGTTTCAGTTGTTTCTGTGATGGAGTGAAATATAATTACACACACTTCATACGTTTCAAAGGCTTTTATCGACAATTACATGACATTTATGCAAAGAGTCATTATTTGCAGTGTTGGCCCCATCTTTTTCAGGACCTCTGCAATTCGACTGGGCATGCTCTCAATCAACTTCTGGGCCAATTCCTGACTGATAGCAACCCATTCTTTCATAATCACTTCTTGGAGTTTGTCAGAATTAGTGGGTTTTTGTTTGTCCACCCGCCTCTTGAGGATTGACCACAAGTTCTCAATGGGATTAAGATCTGGGGAGTTTCCAGGCCATGGACCCAAAATGTCAACGTTTTGGTCCCCGAGCCACTTAGTTATCACTTTTACCTTATGGCACGGTGCTCCATCGTGCTGGAAAATGCCTTGTTCTTCACCAAACTGTTGTTGGAAGAAGTTGCTGTTGGAGGGTGTTTTGGTACCATTCTTTATTCATGGCTGTGTTTTTGGGCAAAATTGTGAGTGAGCTCCCTTGGATGAGAAACAACCCCACACATGAATGGTCTCAGGATGCTTTACTGTTGGCATGACACAGGACTGATGGTAGCGCTCACCTTTTCTTCTCCGGACAAGCCTTTTTCCTGATGCCCCCAACAATCGGAAAGAGGCTTCATCGGAGAATATGACTTTGCCCCAGTCCTCAGCAGTCCATTCACCATATTTTCTGCAGAAGATCAATCTGTTCCTGATGTTTTTTTTGGAGAGAAGTGGCTTCTTTGCTGCCCTTCATGACACCGGGCCATCTTTCAAAAGTCTTCGCCTCACTGTGCGTGCAGATGCGCTCACACCTGCCTGCTGCTATTTCTGAGCAAGCTCTGCACTGGTGGCACTCCGATCCCGCAGCTGAATCCTCTTTAGGAGACGGTCCTGACGCTTGCTGGACTTTCTTGGAACCCTGAAGCCTTCTTCACAAATGCAGTGGACATTTTTTTTATGGGATTAAGTTAATTTTCATGGCAAAGAGGAACTTTGCAATTAATTGCAATTCGTCTGATCACTCTTCATAACATTCTGGAGTATATGCAATTTCCCATCTCAAAAACTGAGGCAGCAGACTTTGTGAAAATTAGTATTTGTGTCATTCTCAAAACTTTTGGCCATGGCTGTATATATACTGACGGTGTCAGTAGAGTAGTGGATGGTGTCAGTAGAGCAGTGGATGGTGTCAGTAGAGCAGTGGATGGTGACATAAGGGCAGAGATTTGTGTCAATAGGGTATTTTTTTACAATTGTATTTATTTTATTTTAGCAGGAAAAGGGAGAATATTTTTTTTATTGTGGTGAAATATTGGGGTCTAAACAGCAGGAATATGTGCCACACTGGGTGGTTAGGGTGTGCCCAGGCACACCTGGCACACTTTGTGTACACACCCATGCATACAGATAGTAGGGCCACTTTAGACAGGAGCCAATTAACCTACCAGCATGTCTTTGAAGTGTGGGTGGAAAGCAGAGTACCCGGAGGAAACCCACACAGGCACAGCGAGAACATGCAAACTCCAGGCAGGTGGTGCAGGATTCTAACATTTATTGTTTTCAATCAAATATGAAAGCTGGTTGAATGGGGTTTTCTTAACAAATATTAAAACAATTATTCTCAGAGCTAATTAAACATTTTGGCCAGCTAGGGGGGGACAAAAATAAGCAGCTGAAAAGCTAAAAGCTTGCTGTTCACTTTGCTCTTATAGAAGCTAAAACCTGTGTGAACTAGGCCTTAGGGCCCTATTTATAGCAGGGAGTGGAACCCACACACCATGGGACATCACTCAAAGTATTTTCAGGCAGAGCTGGATTTTTTACATTTAATTTTTAAAATGCAGTGTATAGTGTGGTATCTCTGATGTCCTGCAGATTGTTCTCTACATAATGCCTCAGAGAAGACTCTCTGTCAGGAGGTGAACCATGCCACATGACTTTCCTTCTCTTATAAACTTTCTCCCCCTATTCATTGTAATAAATGGGGCTTCACGCAGCATCAGACAATTGTTGGCGGAATTAACGACGAAAAATGTTGGCTGTTCATGCTCACCAACTGTCTGACAATAAATCTGTTACGTCGGATTATCAGATGGTGTGTACACAAATCCGTCCAACTAAAATCCAAAGTACAAACGCGCATTCTCAGAACCAATGTTAAACATTAAAACAACATTAGCAGAAGTTACGCAAAGGGTGGCGCGAAAGAACAGAGAAATCACATATTTAGGTTTTGTTGGCTGAAAATGTTGTGCCGTCTGTATGAATACCAAGTTCACGGCCAACGCCCTTCGGACCAAAATCCAGGGATTTGTCTGATGGAAGTCCGATCGTGTGTACAAGGCTAAAGTTTTGAGCCTGATGTAGAACTTTTCTGTGGCATGATATGAGACCATGGACCCATCTAGCTATGAAAAACAATGCAGAATTATTTTTGAATTCCTCCTCCCATACCCCATGTGCTTTGTTCCTGCTGCAGTTCACATGAACACAAAAAGTAAATCCAAGCTCTACATAGTGTAGGCTGTTATCCTTTACAAAGTTCTCGAAATAAACATTGATTTTGAAGACACTTATGAGAAAAATAAAGCTGTACTTATAAAATTAACTGTTGCCAAGCAGCTAAAGGCTTTTCAGATTTTCATTGTCAAACACCTTTAAATGAGTAGTGTCTGTCAATGCTGAATAGCGCAGAGATTTGTGGAGATCGCAGTGTTTTGATATTCAATCTTATCCTTGTTCTCCTTTGAATACAAATACATCTGATGGTTCATGGCTTCTTATTGTGTTCAAAGTGTATTTTGAAGAAGTATGGGAGCAGCGGGGATGAAAGGTTCTCTCTCCCGGTGAAGAGAGGTTAGAGAAGGAACGTTAATAGAGAGATCAAGCAGTGTGTAAAAGCATAATTCATTCTGGTCTTCCTGTTCAAGTCAATTACCACACTGTCTTTGGACGGGCCCGATCCTGAGACACAACCGAGTAATTATAACAGACTTGTGAAATGCACCTGACACCAATTGGTAAGCGCAAGGATTGGAGATCTACTATGCTTTCCCCAGGGTTCACCACAGGCACAAAACAAAACTCCTTTAAATCAAATTTGGTAATGAGGATTTTGCGGTAATAATTAGTCTGTTTTTGACGGTTCCAATTACAGAAATATTGGTCCCCAAGGACAAGCTCTTTTCTCTGATCATGAATTTGGGATTTTCAGGAGTACACGGTTAGCCTGAACAGCAGTAAAGGAGAGAGGGGGGTAAAGAAAGGATTTATTCATAGATGAAAACTATTTTCCTATGCTACAGACGATTGTTAAGTGAAAACCAATGCATCATAGTTAAAATAATAATTCCAATATTTTTCACGAAGAACAAAACTCAAGCTGTTGTTTTGTTTTGTTTTTTTGAGGAAAGGAATGTAGGTTGGTGATCCTTTTATCACACGTGCAATACAGTGTATTGGTGCAGGTTTAAGGGGTTAGGACTATTGATGAAGAGGGTATATACTGCCTTTTTACCACCTGTCACACGCCTTCTGAAAATGTATACACTGTGGATCGCTATTTAGAAGCCTAATGATAGTGTAAACTTGCCCTAACCGTAACTTGCAGTTTACTAAACATGAGCAAAGTTAGAATCAATAATGCTAAACAGGTTCAGGACTGAAAAGAGGGTACATACACAACAGTAGAGGCGGCTCTTTAATTAGGCAAATTAGGCGGTCGCCTAAAGCCTCAAATTTCAGGGGCCTCGCGGCCGCCTAACTTGCAAACTGCATTACCCTAGTTTTGAGGGACAGGGGACCTTAACGCTGCTGTGCTCAGGCAGGGTTAAGAGCCCTGACTCAGGAGCGGAGCCGCCAGCATCCCTAACAACCAGTAAATATCGGTGACCCCACCCCTTGTGATGTCAATGACCCAGCATGCCCTCAGTCAATGGCGTCACAAGGGGGTGGGTTCACCAGATCATATCACCAGGTGGCCCCCCACCCCTTAGTTATTAAAAAGCAGGATCTGGAGGCTGCCTTGTTAAAGGGGGCTTTCAGATTCCAATAAGCCCCCTGCCCGCAGACCCCCACAACCACCGGTCCTTGAATTATTTTTCCCATCATGGGCGTGAGTGGGGCCCCGTGTCAAGTTTTGCCTAAGGCTTCACAAAGCCTAGAGCTGCCTCTGCACAACCGCAAGCTTTAAAACCCAAATAGTACTATTAAACAATAACCTCCTTAAAGCAGACCTTCAAGTGATACTATGGGTTAGTTTTTTTTTTTTTTAAATAACAAACAAGCAGATCTTCAAGTGATACTATGTTTTTTTTTTTTTTTAAATAACAAACATGTCATACTTACCTCCACTGTGCAGTTCGTTTTGCACAGAGTGGCCCTGATCATCCTCTTCTGGGGTCCCACGGTGGGTATGGCGTCTCCTCCCCGCAAGAGCTAACCCTGAGGTTACTTTGCGGGCTTGCTCCTGTGTTATACACTTGGCGTGCATACCCGCCGAGTGTATAACTTGCCCCCCCCCCTTGGTGGCCGCATCATTGGATTTGATTGACAGCAGCAGAACCCAATGGCTGCACTACTATCAATCTATCCAATGAGGAGCCGTTCGGCCATGGAGAGAACGACACGGGATCGCGCACTCAGAAATTCAGGGCTCAGGTAAGTACAATGGGGGCTTGGGGGGGGCTGGACACAGCAAGGTGTTTTTTCACCTTAATGCATAGGATGCATTAAGGTGAAAAAACTCCAAGGTTTACAACCCCTTTCAGTAATTTTTTCATCTTTACATCTTTTAAATCTTCTGTCCTTGTTGTTTTAACTTTGGATAGTAATTTTTTTTTCTGCCAGTAAATACCTTATACAGCCCACTTCCTGTTTCTTATCTGGTCATTAGCCTAGGCTTATGACATCATGCACAGCTCACTCTTGTGAGAGTTTGCCAGGAAGGGAGGGGGGATGAGTCATAAGAGGGCCAATGAAAGCTGCCGGGCTGCAGAGCTTGAGGTGTGCCGCTGTGTGTCTGTGTAAATCCAGGAAGTGATCAGGCAGCAACTTCAGCGGCCCACAGTTAAAATGGCTGCAGCCAGACTCAGTGGAGGGAGATTTCTGCAGAATATTTGGCAAGCACAGAATCACAGTATATTTAAAATAATATGCAAAGTGCTTGAAGGGAAGCTTCAGAATGGCAAAGATGTTTTTATTACAAATGATGTGAGCAGACTGCAGTTCCTCTTTAAAGTGGTTGTAACCTCACTACTGACAAATCCTGTTATCCCCTCTCTTACGGGATGATATAATGTGCAGTGACAGTTTTTTTTATTCTTGTGTAAAATACCTTATTTACAGCGCTGCTGGATGCTTACATGCCCTGCCAGCTCTCTCCTTTCCCGCTCACATCAGCGGAAGAGGCTGCGATTCCCTGCTGACGTCAGCTGAAGGGAGAGCGGCGGGAGGTCACATGAGTGCCCAGCAGTGCTGTGAATAAGGTATTTTGTGCAATATAAAAAAAAAAACCAATACTGCACATTGTATCTTCCTGTAAAAGAGGGTATTACAGGATTTGTCAGTACTAATGTTATTATTATTATACTGGATTTATATAGCGCCAACAGTTTGTGCAGCGCTTTATAGCGCTGTTATAGACTCCCAAGCTGACAGGCAGGGAGGGAGGGGGAGAGAGGAAAGTAGCAGGCTGACGAAGGCACCACGGTAATCATGGATCAGCAGCCATGATAGCCGTGGTCATCACACTAAGGTGGACACAGGAACAGGCTGAATCGATCATTTTTTTTAGAATATAGAGAGGGACAAATGATACAGCCATAGGTGTGCCTAGGCACACCCTAATCACACTATGAGGCACAGATTCCACCTGCTTAAACCTATGACATGTCACCAAAGCCCTCTAACGGAGCTCCTCAAAAAATTGTAAAAAAGAAAAGTAAAAAATAATGTAATTGTAAAAAATAATAAAGGATAAAATAAAAATAAAAACTACTGACACCATCAGTATCTATACATATGCACACACATACATGTGTTTGAGCTTTGAGGTGCACACCCTAAAGCAATAGGCTGTGCACACCTATGGATACAGCACAAGCACTTTGTTGCGCATCCTGCTTAAAGGGTTAGGATAATTTTTTTTTCTTCCTAGGGATACAACCACCTCAACTGCTAAGCCACAGTATGTGTACTGGATCAGACCTGGCCTGAAACCTGTCCCAACACTGCTTTCTGCTTACTTCATGTAATTTCACAGGAATCCTCTTTAATTCTATTGTTTGACTTTTACCAACCAGTCAACCTCCCCATGACATGTTACAACTTTCCCTAGCTACAGAAACGGTGAAACAGATTGGTAGTGGGGTGGGAAATACAGACATTAGACTTAAAGGCAATATATCATGACAAGTTGAACATTTCTGACAAGGGTTCACTTGCCTAATTCATACCATTATTCTTTGATTATGGGAGAAGATTTTAAAAGTGACTTCCTAACATTTACATGTTTTAACGGGTTGATTTACCCTGCCATAGGGCACATTGTACCGAGAGCACAACAGGTTGGTACAAGCACGAGATCTGTCTGTTCCCATTCTTAGTGCTGCAAGCATTATCACTGTACAGTGTCTAGATAAGTGGAAATCATTTCAGTGTCAGCGTACATGGCTGGATCCCTCCCTAATGATATATGGTGCCATTTGCAGCTCTAATCTAGGTAACACAATGAATACTCTATCATCTGACTTGGAATAGTAAATTAACTTAGATAAAACTGTTCTACATCCAATCACAATCATTACAGAAGCCGAGGACGGGGACCGCCAAGCGGGCATTGAAAGTAATTATAAGTAATGAATGCATTAACTTCGGGAAAAGGGACAGCTAGGCATTCTACTCCATCAAAGTAAAATTAGGAGAGTGGAGAGAAAGTGGACGCGGTGGAATTAATTTTATAACCGTTATAAGCGCTTGTTTTTTATCGCGCTCACCCGGCATGATGGGGGGGTGGGGAATGTGTCTAAGAGCTGGTCTTGCCAGGATTTATGGATTTCACTGGGAGGGGGGCGAGTGCTGGAATCTGTTAGTGAGTTATGAATTACACTATGTGGAAGAAGGTTTAAAATATTTAGGCATGTAATGGGATTTATGAATTAATATTAAACTACGTGTCCTCTTGTCTTCTGTACTGTGATTGATCAGCGAATCATCTGTTATGGAAGGAAGAGCTGCTATGCAATCTGTTTCATGCTAATATTAAATTTCACCTAAAATGGGAGAAAAAAAATAAAACAATGTTTTGTATGGGCTTAATGAAGAAAACTAGCTTTTATGTTGTTTTTAGTTTTAAAGTCTCAAGGCTACCACTTGTAAAGTACATTTTATTAGGAAAATTAGGCCTTACAGAGAGTGAATCACACACCGTGGACCTATCAGTTATCCATGTCAGCAGTCTTGAATCTGTACAGTCTCTGAAACTCCACACAAGCCTTTCTAATGGTATTACAGTTAAAGGGGTTGCAAAGGTTCGTTTTTTATTTTATAAATACTGTAGGTTCCTTTAAGCTAGTGCATTGTTGGTTCACTTACCCTTTCCTTTGATTGCCCTTCTAAATGTTTTTTTTCTTTGTCTGAATTTCTCACTTCCTGTTTCTCCTCAGTAAGCTTACCCCCATTATCCAAGCTGTTCTGGCTAGGGTTTAGTCAGCCAGAACAGCTTACTGAGGAAGAACAGGAAGTGAGAAATTCAAAGAAAAAAAAAATCATTTTTAGGAGGGAAATCGAAGGAAAAGGTTAGTGAACCAACAATACACTAGCTTAAAGGAACCTATTTAGAAATTAAAAAACAAACCTTTACAACCCCTTTAACCACTTCCATACCGGGCACTTATACACCTTCCCGCCCAGACCAATTTTTAGCTTTCAGTGCTGTTGCACTTTGAATGACAATTGCGTGGTCGTGCTACACTGTGCCCAAACTAAATTTTTATAATTTTGTACCCACAAAAAGAGCTTTCTTTTGGTGGTATTTGATCAACTCTGGGATTTTTATTTTCTGCTAAAAAAATTACCGAAAAGTTTTCTTTTGTTTCTGTCATAAAACATTGTAAATAAGTAAGTTTTCTCCTTCACTAATGGGCACTGTAATGTTTGGGGGACCAGCTTGATCGCAGGACACAGGCTTTTTAAATCAAAACTAAGGTTTATTAAACTTAAATGGCTTAGCAGCAGCAAAAACAAAGGAAATAACAGTCTCACCGACTTGTACAGCTCAGAACTGCTATCGCAGTTCAATAGTCCTTGCAGGTAAGTCCTTCAGTAGCAGGCTTTCAGGCAACACACTGACAAGTCCTTTCACAGCTTTTCATAGCTTCCACAGCTTTCCTTGTCCACCATTCACCATGCATAGACTCTCCTACACTCCTTCACTCTCACCTGCACTTCCTGTCTGCTTTAAACTACTTCCTTACACAGGTGCGTTAACCCTTTCCATTCCCTTAAAGGCACCACAGTCCAAACAGAGGGGAAATATAACGTCCTTCCAGGACCCAGCCATGGCGTCCTGTACATATCCCCCCCCTGTGCCCCAACGCCAAGGAGGTGGAGGCAACAGTGGAGCTCAAACAATGGACTCGGGAGAGGGCATCTGCATTTTGATGCAGTCTCCCGGGCCTATGCTCCACTACAAACTTAAATTCTTGGAGCGCCAGGAACCAACGTGTAATCCTGGCATTAGTTCCTTTACCCTGCCTCATCCATGTTAAAGGGGCATGATCAGAAATGAGCCTAAACTTCCTCCCCAAGAGGTAATACCTGAGGGAATCCAGAGCCCACTTAATGGCCAGACACTCTCTTTCAATAATAGCGTAGTTTTTCTCCGCTGGTGTCAACTTTCTACTGAGGAAGACTACTGGGTGTTCCTCACCACAAACAACCTGTGACAACACAGCTCCCAATCCTACATCGGAAGCATCAGTTTGGACAACAAACTCTTCCGAAAAATTGGGCGCTATCAAGACAGGGTGTTGGCACAGTGCTGACTTGAGCACCAAAAAAGCCTTCTCAGCGTCTGCATTCCACTCCACCATGACCGATTTCCGACCCTTAGTCAGATCGGTCAATGGAGCCGCCAATGTGGCAAAGTTGGGAACGAACCTCCTGTAGTATCCCACCATGCCCAGGAATGCACGTACCTGCTTTTTTGTGAGGGGGCGGGGCCAACTCTTTATAGCCTCTACCTTGCTGACCTGAGGTTTCACCACCCCTCTACCCACAATATAGCCCAGGTATTTCACCTCCTCCATTCCCAAAGCACATTTTTCAGGGTTTATTGTAAACCCCTCTTTCCAGAGAGAGTCCAGTACTGCCTGGACCTTGGGCAAGTGTGACTCCCAGTCTCTGCTAAAAATGACTATGTCGTCCAAGTACACTGAGGCATACTCCCGATGAGGTCGTAAAATCCTATCCATTGCTCGCTGGAACGTGGCTGGAGCAGTTTGCAGTCCAAAAGGCATTCTTTTGTACTGAAAACTCCCTTCTGGAGTAGAAAAAGCAGTTTTCTTTTTAGCAGCCTTAGTTAATGGGATTTGCCAATACCCCTTGGTAAGGTCTAACGTTGTGATATACCTAGCTGGACCTAGTCTCTCAATAAGTTCATCTACCCGGGGCATGGGGTAGGCATCAAACCGTGAAACTTCATTAAGCTTCCAGAAATCATTGCAGAATCGCAGAGTCCCGTTGGGCTTTGGTACCAACACAATCGGGCTCGACCACTCACTCTGCGATTCCTCAATGATCTCCAGGTCCAGCATCTTCTTTACTTCCTCTGAAACGGCCTTCCTTTGAGCCTCTGGGATGCGGTAGGGCCTGACAAAAACTTTGACTCCAGGTTCCGTGATAATATCATGCTCTATGATACTAGTTAGCCCCGGCAAGTCTGAAAACTTCTCTTTATTTCTCTGCAAAAACTCCTTTGCCTGCTGACTTTGGTATTTAGATAGGGTATTTGCTACTTGGACACTCTCCACCCCAACCTGTGGCTCAAGCCTTGCACTAGCCAGGGAGGTCACCGGTTCCCTGTCTGTCCAGGGCTTTAACAAGTTGACATGATATATTTGATACGGTTTCCTCTTGCCTGGCTGGTGGACTCTATAATTGACCTCTCCCACTTTTTCCACAACTTCAAAGGGTCCTTGCCACCTGGCTAAGAACTTACTTTCCACAGTGGGAATTAGCACCGCTACTCGATCCCCCACTTGGAAGTGCCTTATTTTAGCAGCCCTGTTATAGACCCGTCGTTGAGCCTCCTGGGCTTTTTGCAAATGCTCTTTGACTAGCGGCATCACGGTTTGGATCCTTTCCTGCATTTGGGAGACATATTCCAGGACACTCTTATGCTGAACAGGTTCACTTTCCCACTCCTCTTTAACCACGTCAAGAAGTCCGCGAGGTCTCCGCCCATATACCAACTCAAAGGGCGAAAAACCCGTGGAGGCCTGGGGCACTTCCCGGATAGCAAACAGGAGAGCTGGTAACAGGCAGTCCCAATCTTTCCCATCCCTTTGTACCACTTTCTTGAGCATAGATTTAAGGGTCTTATTAAAGCGTTCCACCAACCCGTCCGTTTGGGGATGGTAGACCGATGTGCATAGCTGTTTAATCCGGAACAGCTTACACACATCGGCCATAACCCTTGACATAAACGGGGTACCCTGGTCTGTGAGTATTTCCTTGGGGAAACCAGTCTGTGTAAACATCTGGAATAGTTCCCGGGCAATGGCCTTTGAGGAGGTATTCCGCAGGGGTAGCGCCTCAGGATATCGGGTGGCATAGTCAAGAATCACCAATATGTAGGAGTGACCTCGAGCTGACTTTACCAAGGGACCCACTATATCCATGGCTATCCTCTCGAATGGGACCTCAATTATGGGCAGAGGGACCAAAGGGCTCCGAAAATGAGTCACCGGAGCGGTCAACTGACAGGTCGGACAAGAGGTACAGTATCTCTTTACCTCTGCTTTCAGACCTGGCCAGTAAAACCGGTCGGTGATCCGTGCCTCCGTTTTTTCAACTCCCAGGTGTCCCCCTAACACATCGTTATGGGCCAGGTCCAGAACCTTTCGTCTATATTGTTGGGGTACCAACAATTGCTCTACCACATTTTCTCTCTCCTTGGTAACCCGATACAGCAACTCATTATATATTGCAAAGTGTGGCCACCTCTCATTCGCACCTGGCTCTTGGGGAACCCCATTTACTACTACCACTTGTTCCCGTGCATGGGCCAAAGTGGGGTCCTGCATCTGAGCAGTCCCAAATGCCCCATGGGGAACACCCAAATCCGGCAGCGCAGGGGTAGAGGCCACTTCCTCATCCTCTTCCCCCAGCATTACCTGAAGTGGGAAAGGCTCCTCCCCTTAGTGTTTTGGTAGGTCTGTGGACCACATATCTTGACATCCTCAATAGTATCAACACTACTTTCATCACCATTAACCCAATCATTAGCATTTTCCCCATCTGGGTCCACATTAACGTTTGGCAGTTCAGGGTTATCCCTCTCAGCAGCAGGAACAGGGGGGCTAGTTTCTCCCCAGTCTCTGAACTGTTCTCCTTGTTCCCACAGTTTTGTAAACAATGGACAGTCTCGTCCTATTATAACATCATGCACCAAGTTCTTTATCACCCCCACCTCTTGAGTAACAGTGCCACATGCTGAGGAGATAGACAACGTGATGAGCGGGTACTCTCTAGTGTCCCCGTGAATGCATACCACCCGTAAAGTTTTTCTTACCGGACCGATCTTCCCAATCACTCTAGGATGAACCAGGGTTACCATGCTTCCAGAGTCCAACAAAGCCCGGGCAGGGAGGTGGTTCACTTGGACTTCACACTCAAACTTTTCCTCATCCAGGTCGAGGTGTGTGGTGCACGCTTTATGGGCACAAAAAGACCCCCTCCGAAGAACCCCGCATTCCATGGGCTCCTCTTGCAGTGGGCAGTGTGTCCGGGTATGACCCCAGGAATGACATCGCCAACATTGTACATCCCCTCCTCTCCGAACAGGAACAGAACGCTGCGAAGGTACCGGGAGTGTCTCTTGGCCTTCCGGGGTGTTTGTCCCAGGGCTCCTTGGAACATCCTTTCGAAGGGCAGCAGTTGGTCGAACAGGCCGTGGCAGACTAGGCCCTATGCGCTTGGTAGGTCCGAGCAGGTCCTCCACCACTGTATATCGTTCCACCATCTCAACAAGGAGGTTTGCTGTTTTGGGGTCTCCATGGCTGACCCACCGTTGGAGGTCATCTGGCAGGGACCTCAGGTATCGGTCCAGCACGACCCGCTCCACAATTTGGGGGCCAGACAACACCTCAGGCTGCAGCCATTTTTTTACTAGTTGCACCAGGTCATGCATTTGAGACCGGGGTGGCCGATCTGGACGATATTTCCATTGGTGTACACGTTGGGCCCGAACGGCCGTAGTCACCCCCAGACGAGCCAGAATTTCTGCCTTTAACTTTTGATAGTCTTTAGCATCATCTGGTGGCAGGTCAAAGTAGGCTTTTTGAGGATCTCCAGTGAGAAAAGGAGCAATGAGGCCGGCCCACTGGTCCTGAGACCATCCTTCTCTCTCCGCTGTCCTCTCAAATGTAGCAAGAAATGCCTCTACATCATCGCTCAGGGATAATTTCTGTAGAAAATGGCTTGCCCTCACAGTCACCTGGTTGCCAGGGGCAACAGCCGCTTGTTCCCGAACCTGAGACAGCTGCTGCACTGCTTCCTTTAAAGCCGTCACCTGAGCCTGCATAACCCCTTGCTGCGTCGCTTGCTGGGCCGCCAACAGGCGAGTATTTTCTTGCTGCAGAGCCAGCGCCTCTTTGTGGTAAGTTTGTTGTGCCTCCAGCTGGGCTGCTAAGCGCTGATTAGCTTCCTCATTGCGAGTCTGCGCTTGCATGTTAGCCAAGGTCAGCTGTTTAATTAGCTCCTCCATTGCTTCAACTTTCAATGTTTGTGCAGCTTTAACCCAGGACATAAATTCAATGTACTGTCTCTTTAAATGTCAGTTCAATATAAAGTCCAATGCAAAAAGAAAAAAAGTTTTTTTTTTTTTTCTTCTTATGCCTGTTATTCTGTCCTGCCCGCATTCGAGCACCAGTGTAATGTTTGGGGGACCAGCTTGATCGCAGGACACAGGCTTTTTAAATCAAAACTAAGGTTTATTAAACTTAAATGGCTTAGCAGCAGCAAAAACAAAGGAAATAACAGTCTCACCGACTTGTACAGCTCAGAACTGCTATCGCAGTTCAATAGTCCTTGCAGGTAAGTCCTTCAGTAGCAGGCTTTCAGGCAACACACTGACAAGTCCTTTCACAGCTTTTCATAGCTTCCACAGCTTTCCTTGTCCACCATTCACCATGCATAGACTCTCCTACACTCCTTCACTCTCACCTGCACTTCCTGTCTGCTTTAAACTACTTCCTTACACAGGTGCGTTAACCCTTTCCATTCCCTTAAAGGCACCACAGTCCAAACAGAGGGGAAATATAACGTCCTTCCAGGACCCAGCCATGGCGTCCTGTACAGCACTGATGGTACTGCACTGATAGGCACTGATAAGGCGGCACTGATGGGCACCGATGAGGTGGCACTGATGTGGTGGCATTGATGGGCACTGATGATGGGCACTAATATGTGGCACTGATAGGCGGCATGGATGGGCACGGATAGGCGGCACGGATGGGCACGGATGGGCGGCACGGATAGGCGGCACAGATAGGCAGCATTGATGGGCACTGATAGGCGGCATGGATGGGCACTGATAGGTGGCACGGATGGGCATAGATGGGCACTGATAGGTGGCACTAACGTATGTGTTGTACTAATTGATGCCAATCAGTGCCAAACAATGCCTGCCAATCAGTGATGCCCATTGTGGGCACTGATTGGCATCTATTGTGGGCACTGATTGGCATCCATTATTTCTGTCATTGTCATCCCTGGTGGTCTAGGGTGGCATACATGTGTTTTGCTTCCCTGGTGGTATAGTGGCATCCCTGGTGGTCCAGTGTGGTATCCTAAGGGGGGCTGTGCTGATAATCGATCAGCACAAACCCCCCCTGTCAGAGGAGCAGCCGATCGTCTCTCATCTACTCGCGTCTGACAGATGTGAGTGAGGAAAAGCCCATTACCGGCTTTTCCTGTTTGCATCGTTATCAGCCATGATTGGACACAGCTGATCACGTGGTAAAGAGTCTCCGTCAGACTCTCTTTACCTAGATCGGTGTTGCGGGGTGTCAGACTGACACCCTGCAACAACGATCGCCGCAATGTACCCCCCCGAGGGCGCGCAGCGGCTCGATATCCTGAGGACGTTATATGACAACCACTCAGGATATTGAAACCATTTTGCCGACGTCTTTTTGCAGTAAAGCATGCTTTGATACTATCTTCTCTGATACTCCCCTTCTTCCACAGTCCCCAGTCCATCTGCTTATAGAACAGAGCCTTGGGACACGCAGCACATGCTCAGTTTGGTGTGTATTGCTAGAGAGTTTTTTTCTTTTCTTGGGAGAGTGCATGTGATTGGAACAGGGCCAATCAGCACTGCCCTGACAGAGGGTCAGGGCCCCTGTAGCCTTGTAGGACAGTCAGAGGAGAATGTAAACTCCTCCTACAAGCTTTATCCAATGCTCGGCCAGACACTGATAGAAGTCACAAGACTGCTACATACTGCTGATGAGAAAAGGTATTTAGCAGTTTATTTTCACTGAAATAATTACATTCCCATGTTCTGTGTACTGTGGGAGGCCATATATAGTGAATCCTGAGTTTAGTAGCACTTTAAGGCAACCGTATATAGATTGAAATTGGGCTGGTTCAGCAAGGATGGGCTAAATTTCGATCCATGTATGAGCAGACTGGTTGTTCACAAGTCAATCTATCAACTGACTTGTGTATACCCAGCTTGTTGGGTTTTTCCCGATTGATCAGTGCCGCTGGCTATAGCCTGCCACACTGATCTGTGTATTCTGATCTGATACCCACTGGTTGAACGATAAAAAAAGAATAATATATGGCTATTGCTATGCATGGTCCACTACATCTTTGACTTGTACAGAATCTAACGTTTGCACACTGCTGGAAAAAAGAGACAGAAGCAGGTTTGTGCTAGCCTTCATGGGCCAGGGCAGGTGCCAGCTCTACCCCTCCCGTACCTACATTCTACTCTCAGGTTGATTTACTATAACTGGAGAATGCAAAATCTGGTGCAGCTCTGCATAGAAACCAATCAGCTTCCATTTTTTTTTGTCAAAGCTTCATTGAACAAGCTAGAAGCTGATTGGCTACCATGCACAGTCACCCCAGATTTTGCGCTCTCCAATTTTAGTAAATCAACCCCATAGTCCTCTAGGTTTGTATGCTAAATAATTTTTGTTTGATTGTAGTATGCCTTTAGTAACATGTGAAAATAAATAGACAGATGCCCTTTGACAGGTCCCACTCAAGCAGAGAATCTCAAAACGTCAACATTCCTTCTGGTGAGTGGAGATCTCAGTGCTTAGCTCCTCTGAGGAAAACACATTTTGTGTTTTGACTGCCAGTTTCATTCTGTCATTTCTAATTCTTTTTATTACATTAAAGCTTTGCATAATCCTTTCACTAGGTCATTGTGTCGGCTTAAAAATCATCTTTGAAAATGGAGCCGGTAAAAAAAAAAATCACTTCCTCCTGTTTACTAGACTAGTAGAGTTAATTAGACCATTGTAGACAAACATTGATTTACATTCAGCTACAGGAAAATAAGCAGAGACCTTACTAAGTACAAATGTTTGTTTCTGTTATTGCTGCATTGCATAAACCCATCATCATTTTAGAAAATCTACAATTTTATACTGTATGTCAGGGGAATTATTTTTTCTCTCCCACTGTTTGATCTGTGTGCAGAAATTTGAATTTGTGCTGCTGTGTTTGGCCAGTCCTTACCTTCAGCATGCCATGGACGAGACAGTATAACAAAATAAAAATAAACATTTTCAGCGTTTAATAAGAACAGTCATATGAATAAGACTGTATAAAGTGCAAAAAAAATAGTAATTGTTATACACTCTAAATGACACGTAAACAAATACATGTAGATGAATATACTGAATATAGTCCACAATGTGATTAAAACAATTGATGTAATCCACGGATGGAAAATTAAGTATGATGTTAATCCAGGTAAGTGAATGACCACCTTGAGACATCAAATATAGGGACAAGTGTGGAAAGCAGATAATGGGAGAATCCACCACCAGCATAAGGAAGGCTTACCAGAGCAATTGGACTAAACAAGGCTCAAGCCCAATGAGTTGTCAAGTCTTATGGTGTCACCACACTAATCGATGGGGACATCCACGTCTAAATGTTGACACAGGAGGATGGTAATCACACTGCCCCTTAGGTGACTCCCAGCAGAAAGGGAAAGCTCAGAGGGAGATTGGTCAGATCCTTCCCATAAGCTCATAGTATACAACCAAAAATGAAACAAAAGTTCCACATAGTGTAAATCCACATTACAAAGAATATTTATTAAAAATGAAGGAACACTCACATTTGAGCAGATAAAAACGATATTGTAAATCGACTGTAGAGGCAATGCAATGGCATCAGCAGGTTCGTCCCAAATATAAAAAGAGACTGGCTTTTATTGTAAAACAGAGACCTTCCCTGCTCTGCTCCTTTGCATGCTTGTCCTTTAGCTAAATATAGTGCAAAGGGCACAGACCGCAGAGTTTGAAATATTGTCTAAAATTATCTGTTAGCTAATTATCCTTTGAAATAAATACAAGGAAGATGTTAATTGGTTGCATTTTGCTTTTTCATCTTCTGCTCATTTACATGAGCATATCCTTGTTTTCATTAAACGTTGGTCCTTTTGAACATTTTACAGTAAAAGTCTTATTGAAAAAAACACCAGTCATCCCCCTCACTCCACGTATGGCAGCATAAAAATGGCAGTATACACAGGTATGGAAGAATATACACAGGTTTTCCTGTTACCCTGCTGATCCAATCAGCCATCTGGAGCAAAGTAAAATACCTAATGAGTATGGGTAAGCATGTAACTTACTCCTCCCTCCCATAGCCCAGGGCTGTGACATGAGGGTGGGAGAGAAGGTCATATCCCTTTTTAAGCTCAGACAAGTCAGACTGGAGTTTTCCTGATCTTCCTGGATCAGGGTCTGGAGTTTGGAAACTTTAAAGTTTTGGGATGGAAGAAGTTTCCAATGTCTTGGTCTCACCAGAAACCAGCAGGAATGATGCAGTAATGATAACCCCTTGCAAGGGCAACCATTTTTACATTTTATACATGTGGGCGAATCTGCCCTTAAACATAGCCAATTTCTGGACTGAACTCACTGTAACAATGCTACAATGTTTCAGTGACATTCCCCAGATTATCGGGAGTAAAAACTGTTGAAAAACTGTTAAGAAATGGCAAACTGGAAAAGTTGATTATGGATACACTAAGTGCAGCTCGTTGTCATTCATTCTTTGACCCTCCTGAACGCTCAAGTTAATTTCTCTACAGTCTGTCTCTGACGAAGCTCTTTTTGAGGCACCACAGTTTTCTGTTTGTGATCCGAATTTTCAAAGGGTTGTTAATACAGTGTATAGAACCCTGCACCTGGAGTATGGCCTATTGTTTAGGGTTATAGAGCTGCACAATTAATTGTCAAGAATCGTTATCGCGATCTTTTTCCCGTTGCAATCTTGACACAGGGTTTCACGATCTTTGACATGAAAATAATTTTCTCTCTGCACTTTGGTATGCAAAGAATTTCCTCTCTGCTCTCAGCCAAAAGTCAAAGTCTGGGCAATCTGCCAAGTCTGGGCAGCCTGCCAAGTTTTGAAAACATTCTTTATCAGTGGAATGTTAAGTCTAAACATTGTATCACATTGACTTGTACATCAAAGGAATTTACTTCTCTGATCAGAAGTGCATTCTTTGATCAAAAGTGCGAGTTAAAAACCAGGATTTGGCTATCATTTGCTTCTGCTTGCAGATTTGTTTTTTCCCCTCTTTTTCTCTGACACTTTTAAAACAGCTTTTTTTTCTTTTTCCTTTCTGCTAATTAAGGGGAGGGTTTAATTGTTCACAGGTGTGTGTTTGTTCACAGGTCTTCACAGGTGAGTATTAAAGTGGCTGTACAAGCTCCCAGAGGAGCTGGCTCCCAGTTGATGGTGGCTTCACATGTGGACTCTCTGATCAGAAGTGCATTCTTTGATCAAAAGTGCGAGTTAAAAACCAGGATTTGGCTATCATTTGCTTCTGCTTGCAGATTTGTTTTTTCCCCTCTTTTTCTCTGACACTTTTAAAACAGCTTTTTTTTCTTTTTCCTTTCTGCTAATTAAGGGGAGGGTTTAATTGTTCACAGGTGTGTGTTTGTTCACAGGTCTTCACAGGTGAGTATTAAAGTGGCTGTACAAGCTCCCAGAGGAGCTGGCTCCCAGTTGATGGTGGCTTCACATGTGGACTCTCTGATCAGAAGTGCATTCTTTGATCAAAAGTGCGAGTTAAAAACCAGGATTTGGCTATCATTTGCTTCTGCTTGCAGATTTGTTTTTTCCCCTCTTTTTCTCTGACACTTTTAAAACAGCTTTTTTTTCTTTTTCCTTTCTGCTAATTAAGGGGAGGGTTTAATTGTTCACAGGTGTGTGTTTGTTCACAGGTCTTCACAGGTGAGTATTAAAGTGGCTGTACAAGCTCCCAGAGGAGCTGGCTCCCAGTTGATGGTGGCTTCACATGTGGACTCTCTGATCAGAAGTGCATTCTTTGATCAAAAGTGCGAGTTAAAAACCAGGAGTTTGAAACAGGAGGTAAGACAGGAGTCTTCATTATTTTTTTCAATCACTGATCCAGAACAAGCTTGCAGCTAATAAAGTTGGAACTCTTGCTATATAGATTCAGCGGTGCAGCAGACGTTCTCATCTTAGTCTGCTCACCCCAGGGATAGTGAGAGCAGGACGCTCTCAAACGAGTCGGCTCTCCCCAGGGATAGTGCAGCCAGGCAGGGTCCACCACACCCCCCTAGCCAATTGATCCAGGGTTGCACCGATCGCCGTTAAGGGGTCAGGAAGGAATTTTTTCCCCCGATCGCTGCAGATTGGCACAGCACGCCTGGGGTTTTTCGCCTTCCTCTGGACCAATCGGGGAGAGAAGACTCAACGAGTGACGGCTCACTTGGACAGTCTTCCACCCATCACGTCCGGCGTCTCGCGGCTCTTCCCGCATCCGCGCCAGACCAGGCCTCATTCGCGGCCGCCGCAATTAGGAAAGACTGATGACAATGTGACTGGCGACAATGGCTAATCTGCGATACTCTGCGCACTCTATTCGGGGTCTGAGACAATTCGCAACAGCATTACCAGCCGTCACCAAAAAGGCCTTAAAAATAGAGCAACTTTTGAGATTCGATCGACGATCGACCATCAAAAATTTTAACTATTTAACCCAGCTCGAGCACATATCATGTGCTTTGATCAACACAAGATCGGCAGTAAAACACCGATTAGAAATCCACGATTTCTTACTACAAAACGATCTAGACTGCCTCTTTATTACAGAAAGCTGGCTCTCAGACGACTGCAACACCATTCTCGGAGAATTGGTGCCAGAAAACTATCGCATTATAACGGAAAACAGAATAGGGCAAAGAGGAGGAGGCCTGGCGGTGATCCACAAGAATCGCATTACAATCACTAAGCCAGCCCTTCAAAATCCTCTTCCATTCATGGAAACCCTTACTCTTCAACTTCAAACTTCCCCCCAGGAGACTGTTCACATTCTCCTCTGCTATAGGCCACCTGGGCCAAAATCGCAGTTTTTGCCATCATTAACGGAGTTTATATCCACTTATACCCTTAACAGCAAACACCTTTTGCTGCTCGGGGAATTTAATCTGTGGGCCAACTCCGCACAGGATCCCATTGCGGACGCCTGCATTGATCACCTGGAGGGATTAGGGCTACAGCAACTTATATGCGGGCCAACACATGCTTCAGGTCACACACTCGACCTAATTTTCAGACAAAATCTGAAAATAAGCATTTTAGAAAATGAACCATTGCCATGGACAGACCACCATGCAATTAATTTCATAATCTCCAAAATTCCCCCAGTGATAAAAGCACCCAAGCCGGTGACAATACACTGGGCTAGATCTCAGAAGAAGCTCCATTCGGAACTCTTCAAATCTACCTTGGGAAACAGAATCAAAACAATCCATCCACATCAAACAGCCGCAGATACACTGGATGCCATAAACGCAGCCCTGCTACAGTCAGCCGATTTAGTAGCACCGAAACGCAAAGCCTGCATCCGAAAAAGAAAGTCCGGCTGGTTCAACAACCAGCTGTCGCTTCTGAAGCAAGAGCGCAGAAGGGCGGAAGCCGCCTGGAAAAGAAGTCCTGCAGAGGATAACCTCATCATCTACAAGGCAATAACAACACGATATCATAAAGAAATCTTCAAAGCCAAGAAACATCATTTTTCTATGGCGATTAACAGCGCCCTAAACCGCCCCCGCGAACTCTTCAAGATGGTCACCCAGACCATGAACCCAGGATGTCTTGAAGTCCCCAACTCAGACACCCAAGAGTTCTGCAATGAACTATCGGATTTCTTCATCAACAAAATTGAAAGAATCCGGGAAAGCATCATGCAAAACAATACCCCCCTCAACCCCACCGTCAATCAACCACAAAACACCCACAGAAACGCTCTACAATCAACAAAGTTCACTCTGGAACCGATCTCCATCGATACCACAAAAAATATCATTGGTGCTTTGCGGAACAGCACATCGCCCAATGATATCATCCCCACCAAACTGCTGAAGGAATGTGCCGTCATCCTGGCACCACCCATCACACAGCTTATAAACCAGTCATTTAAGGAAGGCACAGTGCCATCCCTGTTGAAAGAGGGCACAATCCAGCCCATCTTGAAAAAACCTAACCTGGATCCCAAGGACCCAACTCACCGCCGTCCCATAACAGGCCTAAATGTTCTCTCCAAGATAATGGAGAAAGTAGTGGTACAACAGCTGCAACAGCATCTAGATACCCACAATCTACTGGATCCATTACAATCAGGCTTCCGTCCCGGACACGGGACAGAAACGGCCTTACTCAAAATATGGGACGATGCCCTCGAGGCCGCAGACGAAGGAGAATCTTGTCTCCTGATTCTGCTGGACCTAAGCGCAGCCTTTGACACGGTAGACCACAAACTGTTACTGATGCGACTAGCCAAGGTAGCAGAAGTCGCAGAAGGTGATTTACCATGGTTTTCTTCCTTTCTTGAAAACCGATCACAAACAGTTAAATTGGGTTGTTTCACGTCGGAAAAGCGCACGGTGTCATGTGGAGTCCCCCAAGGATCCCCCCTGTCACCGGTGCTTTTCAACATCTATCTTCGCCCTCTCTTTGATATTATCAGTAGCCAAGAACTACTCTATCACTCTTATGCAGACGATACGCAACTGTATTTTCGCATCTGCAACAAAAAGGATCATCATCTCAGTTTAGAGAAATGTCTCTCTTTGATAGAAAACTGGATGACTAAGAGTTATCTTAAACTCAACAGTTCAAAAACAGAACTCCTTATGTTTCACGCCAGCCGAAAGAGTCAACTGGCAACAACCTGGACACCCCCGCCCATTCTGGGCCAAATCATCACCCCTAGCTCCAAAGTCAAAAGTCTCGGGGTCATCTTCGACACCTTCATGACAATGGACGCACAAATAGGGTCAGTAGTCAGCGGAGCGCACCATCTGTTGCGCCTACTACGCAGACTTATTCCATTTATCCCCAAAGAAGACGTAGCAGTCGTGGTGGGAACAATCGTGAATTCCAGACTGGACTATGCAAATGCCCTTTACCTCGGACTCCCAAAGTACCAAATCTCTCGTCTGCAAGTCGTACAAAACACGGCCGCCAGACTTGTGACTGGGAAAAAAAAATGGGAATCAATCTCACCTTCGTTGAGAACCCTTCACTGGCTGCCAGTAAAAGACAGAATTGCATTTAAAGCACTCTGCCTGACACATAAGTGCATCCATGGGAAGGCTCCGCAATATCTTTGCGACAAGATAGAACCTCACAATTCGAATCGCGTTCTGCGATCCACCGACCAAAATCTGGTCAGGGTACCAAAAACCAAATACAAGTCCAAAGGAGAAAGAAGGTTTGCTTTTCAGGGTCCTAGACTATGGAACGCTTTACCAACCAGCATTCGGTTGGAGGAAAACCACCTGACTTTCAGAAGACGAATCAAAACTCTGCTCTTTTGATGTCATGAGACACGAACAACTAGCGCCCAGAAGCGATTCAGTTCGCATGCGCCGCGCTTTATAAGTTTTTCATTCATTCATTCATTCATTCATTCACTTCTGTATGTAAATTAAAAACATTTAACCACTTAAACACCAAACCTTTTTCTGACAGCTCTTTTGAAGTTAAAATAATTTTTTTCGCTAGAAAATTACTTAGAACCCCCAAACATGTTGCACTGTATTTGCGCAGCAGTATTTTTAAATGCAATTTTTTTAGAAAAAAATTGTTTAATAAATTTTTAAAAAAATAGCCAGTAAAGTAAGCACAATTTTTTTTTTGTATAAATGTAAAAGATTTTACGCCGTGAGAATCGTGAGAGAATCGTGATCTTTATTCTAAGCAAAAAAATTTTGATTCTCATTTTGCCCAGAATCGTGCAGCTCTAGGGCCTTATGTCTTTCAGAGCTCCTATAACTGAGAAAACCTTTCAAAAGCACCCACTGTATAGGTGATTTTTTTATAATGACTGGGAATATTTGGCATGATATTGGGCCCCACCTGACAGTGTATCAGAGCTTTTCCTCTTTCCAAATTTTAGAGACTGGTGGTCAATACCCAGTGGCTCACCTTAGCCATTGCACCAAAATGCGGGTGGAAATTGTGCCCACATTCTAGGATTTCACTGACAGGCATGACAGTTCCTTCTAGCTTGAATTAACTGGTGTTGCTCCGTCCCTATATGCATGGTAGCCTTCATCTGCAAAATCTTGTCAGAATGGAGGGAGCCCTCGGGGAGCCCCCCCCAGCTGAAATATGTGCCTGTTTCACCAAGCGCTTGCAACAGATATGATGCTGCAAGCATCAAAGCTAGCATCGCGACTGGTGTTGATTAAAAAGTGTAAGGCACTGTGGAGAAAGCAGAGGAGCCCAATCATTCTCTCTCTTCTACGTCAGCAGTTCTGGCATGTAGACATTTGAAACCCTTTTCTCGTCTGGCCATAGGGTTTGAGAATGTAGGTCAGCTAACTCCTTGTGGAATGCTCAAAGAACCCTATGGGTTAGTGTTCTTGATTCTCATAACTTAAGGGACCCTAGAGGGACCTATCACCTGCAAGCTCCCAGTTTACTTCACTGTCTGGCTTGGAGTCAAGGCTTTGCTATTCGGATCTCCTTCATGGCTGGTCTCCATATCCTAAGTGGGTGGATTCTAGTCTTTATCACAGGTCCCACACCTCTTTATTTTTATGTTGGCCATTTTACTGCTTACAAAACCCAGGGGTTCTACTTGGGGCTGACTTTTTTCTGTTTGTCAGTGTTCAACCCACCTGCAGTATTACCCTAAAGTTTAGGAATTGCTGTGTCCCTCAATGAACTCCAAGAAAACAATTTTATGGTAAGCACAATAAAAAAAAAAATTCAAACAAGCTAGCAAAATTATAGATGGTCACTCACAGCTGTTGTTTCTTCTCCCTAAATTGTTAGGACTAGTGTAAATGGTCTTTTGAAATGCATTTGCACTTGTTATGTATTGACATTATCTAGTATCAAGGAAGGAAAGTAAATCATAAGTTGATTTCAAACTGGCCTTAAATTACCTAAAAAGCCCATGTGCCTAACCACATTCATAAAACTTGAGATCCTAAACAGAAAAAAAATCTTATAAATTCTGCTTTTATCATTCAGATAACGGAATCCTAACTCCTTTCATGTGCTGTTTTTGTTGCTCATTACGTTCTAAAATGGCTGTTTGAAATTTGCCGATATTCTCACATTCGCAGACTTATAGATTTTTTCTTGAGCATTTTTAAAAGAAAATCAACAATTTATAAAGCTGCCACAAACATTAAATCTGAGTAATTCATTGCCGATCAATCTAGAGCTAGGTCGACGCCGGAAAAATGAATCAATTTCCTGCCTCATCAATAGGAAACTTTTAAACACAAAAATACATTGAGCTCTTGAAGAAAATGGAATTTGTTATGATGAATAATTTCACAAGTTTTAAAGCTCTGTTATTTTTTTCCTTTTCTTTTTGTCATCATCACTTAGTAAAGGCTTCTGTGAAAATCATTGATAGAACATCAAGAATACAACTGCTATCGTTCCATGTTTTAGTATAAAAAAACACCAACAGCCTCTTGCAGACATAATGAAATTGTGTAACTGATGTATTAAAGAAAAAAAAGTTAAATAGTTTGCATTGTTTTATTGAATGATATATATATATATATATATATATATATATATATATATATATATATATATATATATATATATATATATATATATATATATATATATATATATATATATATATATATATATATATATATATATATATATTTTTTTTTTTTATTGAGCAGTGTATTGGTTCTGTGGTTCTGGTAACTCAGAACAGTACATAAAAACTTTATACTTGGGTCAATGTGCTTTGGGCTTGTGTTGTCATCAGTGGAACATCTGGTTGCATTAAAAAGGGGATCAACTTTAGAGATAAAATGATAATTCTCCCGCTCTACAAGATTCTGGTCCGGCTGCACCTAAAGTATGCTGTCCAGTTCTGGGCAACAGTCCTCAGGAAGGATGTACTGGAAATGGAGAGAGTACAAAGAAGGGCAATAAAGCTAATAAAAAGTCTGGAAGATATTAGTTGTGAGGAAAGGTTGCAAGCACTGTCTGAACTTATTCTCTCTGGAGAAGAGACGTTTGAGAGGGAATATCAACTCAATTAACAAATACCATACTGGTGACCCCACAATAGGGATACAACTTTTTAATGGCAGGGGGGTTTAACAAGTTTAACAAGACACGTGGCCACTCATTAAAATGAGAAGAAAAGAGGTTTAACCTTAAACTACATAGAGGCTTCTTTACTGTAAAGCCCTGTACACATGGCCGGGAATCCCTAGGAAAAAAACTATGGTTTTCCCGACGGGATTCCTGGCAAGCTTGCCATGCATACAGACGACCATTCCAAAGAACCGCTGTTCTTTTGAATGGCAAGAACGCAGTGTCGTCATCGACTACGATAATTCTGCGCTCGTCACATTCAATGCCGTTGCTGCCATCTTGCTACACCCCACAGTAAACTTGTATGCTACCACGCATGCGTCGAACTCTTATCGAGCATGCACGGGTTTAGCATGGAACAGGTAAGCATACAGACGACCGGTTTTCTCGGCAGGAAACAAGAGCGAGCAGGTTCTCTATTTTTCCCGGGCAGTTTTCCTGTCCTGCTAGGGAGCATACACAGGGCCAGGATTCCCGGCCAAATGCTTTCCTGGCAGTTTTCCTGCCGGGAAAACCGGTTGTGTGTACAAGGCTTCAGAGTGGAAAGGATGTGGAATTCCATTCCACAGGCGGCGGTCTCAGCGGGGAGCATCGATAGTTTCAAAGACCAAACCTTGAGTTCCAACAGGCAATTTATTTTGAAATATCCAAAGAGTAAATGGTGTTATATGCATCAGGGGTGGAACACCATTATATATGTGCTTTTGAAAATAACTAAAAAAAGGTCACAAGAATGTTGAACTTTATGAAACAGAGAAAGTTTGGAATTTAAGTTAACCTAATAACTAAACTCTAGTCAAAAGAATGTATTATCAGGTTTGCTGCATTATAGAATATAAATGGTCTTAAAATTATCCAAGTAAGTGTTGCATTTTTAAACAGTTTTTAAAATTTATTTTAACAAATGTTGCAAAGTTTTTTTTTTTTATTCATGAGTGTTCAGCTGAATAATAAATGATGTATCAGTTTGTAAATGAGATAAGTGGTTGAATAGAAATATCCTGAGATTTAAAGACTGAAAGTGGTTGTATTTTTTCTTTATTTATAAGTACAAGGAAACTGCCAACTGTAAAATAAATGTCCATTGTGAATCTAGTTCTAATGTCTGCTGTTTTTAAGTATCCTTGAGGTTCAAAGATAAATGCTTTTACACTTGTTAATATATTTAACCATAGAATTATTTAACTGTGTACAGATAACTCAACTTTGTTAAGATTTGCGGGTTCTGTAAGCATATAAACAGTGAAAAACCTTTTCTTGACTTTCAGGGCTAGAAGAAATGTGTTCCCTACTTCTGCTAATCGCGGCGGCTCACTTGGGAAGGATCCTCACCTCATTGTGTATGCAGAGTTGCAATCCCACTTTTATCACTACAACAGCTGCCTCAGGCAAAACATTTCATCCTGGGATCCAGCTATGGTGACCCGCAGACTCTAAGCAAATTCTATTCAAGACAACAGCAGAGCAAGTTCTTCACTGGGAACATAAGGCTTTTTACAGGTATGTTCCAACTACATGACATGGGGGGAATTATTGTCATCTGTCCTTTATTCTGCTGTCAGAGACATTAGCATTAGATTAAACTGAAAGTCTATCCTGCCATTCAGTGACTAATCAGTGATTATATTTCCTTTATTAAACGTACAAGGTTAAGATAATACTGTTATTAGAAATGAATAAAACGTTTTAAGCTTCTTTTGTGCTTGTGCACTTTTCCCTAGTTTATACATGATTTCGAACATCTAAAAACTGCAGTGAAACTAGTACTATCAACAAGTCCATTCAAATGAAGGCCCTTATACTTCTTTCTCTCCACTCCATTGAAAACAATACTTCTATTTGTGAAGATGCAAAAGAGCATGCAAAACTCTGCTGTTCGCTGTCCGTGGTGCTGATCATACTTTTTTGTAATTATTCAGTTTTTAGGTCCCATAAAAGCCTTTTTTCTTTCAACTTGAAGCAGGAAACCTTGTTGTTGTAGCAGATCAGCGTTGATGATATAGCTGCAACAGCTTTTATTTGAAAATACAGATAAGATGTAGTACTCTGTGTAGCCCCCATAGAGCTACTGTTTTGCTAAACATACTTTTTGGTAGTTTTATAATCAGTGAAAGCATTTTTTGATTTGTTAGGTCTGCTCTGGGCTCTATAGGCACAGGCTCAATTACATCCTCCTGTCTCGCAGGGGGCCACAGTGGGTGGGAGAATCATGACCCCAGCCTGCCTTTTAATATCATCCTAGCCAATCCCTGGTCAATATGGCAGAGATGACCAGCAGGGGGCTGAGGGGGGGGGGGTATAAATAGGCCAGAGTCCAGAGCAGAATCCTTTTTTTCCTGGGGAGAAAGACCCAGCCTGGGGACTGTAACATTCCTGGGAAATTCCCCTGGAACTGCAAGCACTTTTGTGGGGTCCCAGCTACAGTTTTGCTGGGGGACCTCTGTTCTATTCTCCTTAAGCCTCCTCAGAAAGCCTTTTAAGGATCCAGGTTGCTGCAGTACTGACGTTTTTTGACCCCTGCACATAGTTGCTTGGAGATCAGGAGACAATGACTACCAATATTCTGGATGTAATGGCTTTTCATAGCTCTTCTGGGAGATCTCTAGCTACTATTAACTACATTCAGGACTGTATTCCTGTTGAAAGACTCCTGATTGTTACTGTTCAGTTTTACACATTAAAGGGGGTGCATGCTCCCTGAAGTCTTAGTGCAGTACTAGAGTCCTCATTGTCAAGTTAGTTACTGGAGTATCCATAGGCTTACCCTCACCTTATCTTAGTTCTACCCAAAATAAAAACCACAAAAAAAAGACATACACAACCTGTTCTCTGACTCTGGTGAATGGAAAAGGTTGGGTGCCTGGCTGCAGTGTGCTTATCAGGGAACAGAGCTTGAGGTCAAACCACCGGACAAACAGTTCTGTGCACTACACCTGCAATATTGATGATGCTGATCATACTGTATTTTGTTAATATGACTACACTATATATGGTATGTTTACTTTTAATGTGCAAGGTTGCAAAGAAAGCAAAAGGATGTATGTAGTCTGCCCCACCTGATCACCAATACCAGAACGCACTGAAAGGCCTGCATCCCGCTTTCCCTAATAGTTTAGAAACACTTGCTGTGCATTTACATTAGAGGACTGGGAGTCTGCCAAGATCTGTTCTTATAGAAAAAAAAGATTTTACTGCACATTTTGGGAACTTGGGTAATTGATTTATCTACTACATGGGTCTTCAAACTACGGCCCTGCAGTTGTTCAGGAACTACAATTCCCATCATGCCTAGTCATGTCTGTGAATGTCAGTGTGTTACAATGCCTCATGGGATGTGTAGTTCTACAACAGCTGGATGGCCGTAGTTTGAGGATCCCTGATCTACTATGTATGTGTATGGTTAAGCCCCGTACACATGGGCCCAATGCAGTGCAACATCGGCCGGTTCAATAAAAAAATGTTGAAATTCGGCTCATGTGTATGGCAGCCAGTCCCACAGAAGCCGGCCGTTTGGCCAGTTTCCATCGGATGAGCATGCTGCAAAACCAGCAGCTGACGACTCCCGATCAGCAAAGAGGGCTGATCAGAGTGTAGTGGCGGGGGGTTCTCCCCCTGTCAGAACACAACAGTCCAGTGGGGGGATTAGCTTTACTAATGTTGAATTGTTAGTACAACGGATCCAACCAGAGATGACAGCTTTTTTTTTCGTTCAACTGGCTTGGTTGAATGGAAAAAAATCATATTGTGTATCAGTCTTTAGTATACATGATCTGAACACAAGTTCAGTTAAATTTTTCAACACCCTGTCTTAAAATTTTCTAACCAACTCATAATGACTGACAGCAAAGCTTATGCAGACTAAAGAAAAAACCCAATGCATCCTGGAAGGTGAGTTATTTTATATATAGTCCCTGTTCAGCTTTGGCATGTTGAAGAGATCCATTAAACACTACATGAACATCTCAGTCTTAGTCCGCAGGGTTCTTCAATATTGAGTTGGCCCACCCTTTGCAGCTATAACAGCTTCAACTTTTCTGGGAAGGCTGTCCACAAGGTTTAGGAGTGTGTCTATGCGTTGTGTGTGTTGACCATTCTTCCAGAAGCTCATTTGTGAGGTCAGGCATCGATGAGGATGAGAAGACATGGCTTGCCGTCTCCACTCTAATTCATCCTAAAGGTGTTCTATCGGGTTGAGGTCAGGACTCTGTGCAGGCCAGTCAAGTTCCTCTACCCCAAAATCACTCATCCATGTCTTTATGGACCTTGCTTTGTGCACTGGTGAGCAAACTGTTCCTACAAAGTTGGGAGCATGAAATTGACCAAAATGTCTTGGTATGCTGACACCTCTTCAATGGAACTAAGAGACCAAGCCCAACCCCTTAAAACGACCCCACACCATAAAACCCTCCCCATCAAATGATTTGGACCAGTGCACAAAGCAAGGTCCATAAAGACATGGATGAGCAAGTTTGGGGTGGAAGAACTTCACGGACCTGCACAGCGTTTGTAAACACCAATGGTTTGAGTAGATTCCTCTCCTGCTGGTAACTCCCATATATGATATAAAGTCTTTGAATCTGCAAAATATATGCATTTATATTGCACCTAGAACAGGGCTGTCCTTAGGATGTTACAATGCCAAACACAGCAGGGCATTCTTAGATTTGCAGTTCCACATCAGGTGACAATCCGCAGGTCCCCAACATCTGCTTGAGTATGTATTTGGTGTTTGAGTAGGAAAAACTGAGCAGCTAGAGAATATAAACACTAATTAACTTCATTAAGTTTGGTGTCCTCTGCTAATGTATTCTTTACATAGGTGATAAACCTGATTAATTGCATACATAGTGCATATGGCATTGCAGCGTGGTGGGCGTCTTATCAGCACGGCCAGATTGTGCTGTGTGCAGCAGAACAGACACATGACGTGTTTATGGGCGCTCCACTCACATTTAATCTGCGATATTATGAATTTATAGAGAATCTGATACGTTTATGAGCACCATTAATAGGACAGTAAAATAAACACATAAAACTAGTGCACCTTGCCTCAGCTGTTTGTGTAATTATGTGGGAACACGTCCCATGAAGATCAACTACTGCACGCATTATTATTAAAGTAAATGGCTGCATGATTGCCATTATCAGCAGCATTTACTAGAATGAAGTCATGCTATGTTTTTGGAAGTAGAATCTGAACAAGCACAAAAAATTAAACAGGTTACTTTTTTTAATTCTGCCCTTTTTTTGCACACATGGTTTCTTTGAGAATTGAAAATCTAGTCTTTCTTTACAACTACACTGTTGGGACTCATTCAGTAACATATAGTATAAGAATGCTATTTAAACATTTTGTAAGTAGCAGAGACACATTGCAGTCTGAGTGAAATTAAACATTAGGAAGATTTTTCTTAGCAAATTTACAGCATAGAGAGTCCAAAAGTAGGTTTCAAATTTTAAAAATATCCAGGGGTCTCCAAACTTTTCAAACAAAGGTCCAGTCTTCTGTCCTGTCCAGTCTTCTGTCCGTCAGACTTTAGAAGGGCCAGATTGTGGCCAGTGGGGGTAGAAAATGTCCCGGGCCCAGCATCAGTGATAAGAAATATGGCCTCAGGGTTGGTGGTCAGCAGGAGGGGTAGTGCCCTATTATTGGTATTAGGAGTAGTAGTAGTAGCATTCCATCATTGGTATCAGTGGAAGAAATGGTGCCCCATTGCTGGTGTCAGTGGAAGGAATAGTTTCTCATATCATTGGGAGGAATAGTGCCCCAAAGGCTAGCAAAGGGCCACATCCGGACTGTGGGCCGCAGTTTGGAGACCCCTGTTGTATATGCTGTATATTAGAAACTGGGCTCAGTTTTTGCTGCTATGGTGGTTCGTCCTGTTGCAGCCTCAATCCCCCCCCCTTCTGTGTGTTACATTGCCTTTGATGCCACCCCTTGGCTACCTTGGTAAGGGTTGGTGGAGATATTACATTTGGTGGTGTCCCTTTGGAGTTTTGGTGTTCATGCATGCTTGGCATATATTAACGTTGTGTTGCTTCTGCCACGTCCTGGAGGATGCAGTGATTTAGTGCCAAAATGAATTGAACCAAGTCAGCAGGATATTTTAATTCTGAATGAATGAAAAACTTATAAAGCGCGGCGCATGCGAACTGAATCGCTTCTGGGCGCTAGTTGTTCGTGTCTCATGACATCAAAAGAGCAGAGTTTTGATCTGTCTTCTGAAAGTCAGGTGGTTTTCCTCCAACCGAATGCTGGTTGGTAAAGCGTTCCATAGTCTAGGACCCTGAAAAGCAAACCTTCTTTCTCCTTTGGACTTGTATTTGGTTTTTGGTACCCTGACCAGATTTTGGTCGGTGGATCGCAGAACGCGATTCGAATTGTGAGGTTCTATCTTGTCGCAAAGATATTGCGGAGCCTTCCCATGGATGCACTTATGTGTCAGGCAGAGTGCTTTAAATGCAATTCTGTCTTTTACTGGCAGCCAGTGAAGGGTTCTCAACGAAGGTGAGATTGATTCCCATTTTTTTTTCCCATTCACCAGTCTGGCGGCCGTATTCTGAACGACTTGCAGACGGGAGATTTGGTACTTTGGGAGTCCGAGGTACAGGGCGTTAGCATAGTCCAGTCTGGAATTCACGATTGTTCCCACCACGACTGCTACGTCTTCTTTGGGGATAAATGGAATAAGTCTGCGTAGTAGGCGCAACAGATGGTGCGCTCCGCTGACTACTGACCCTATTTGTGCGTCCATTGTCATGAAGGTGTCGAAGATGACCCCGAGACTTTTGACTTTGGAGCTAGGGGTGATGATTTGGCCCAGAATGGGCGGGGGTGTCCAGGTTGTTGCCAGTTGATTCTTTCGGCTGGCGTAAACATAAGGAGTACTGTTTTTGAACTGTTGAGTTTAAGATAACTCTTTGTCATCCAGTTTTCTATCAAAGAGAGACATTTCTCTAAACTGGGATGATGATTCTTTTTGTTGCCGATGCGCAAGTACAGTTGCGTATCGTCTGCATAAGAGTGATAGAGTAGTTCTTGGCTACTGATAATATCAAAGAGAGGGCGAAGATAGATGTTGAAAAGCACCGGTGACAGGGGGGATCCTTGGGGGACTCCACATGACACCGTGCGCTTTTCCGACGTGAAAGAACCCAATTTAACTGTTTGTGATCGGTTTTCAAGAAAGGAAGAAAACCATGGTAAATCACCTTCTGCGACTTCTGCTACCTTGGCTAGTCGCATCAGTAACAGTTTGTGGTCTACCGTGTCAAAGGCTGCGCTTAGGTCCAGCAGAACCAGGAGACAAGATTCCCCTTCGTCTGCGGCCTCGAGGGCATCGTCCCATATTTTGAGTAAGGCCGTTTCTGTCCCGTGTCCGGGACGGAAGCCTGATTGTAATGGATCCAGTAGATTGTGGGTATCTAGATGCTGTTGCAGCTGTTGTACCACTACTTTCTCCATTATCTTGGAGAGAACATTTAGGCCTGTTATGGGACGGCGGTGAGTTGGGTCCTTGGGATCCAGGTTAGGTTTTTTCAAGATGGGCTGGATTGTGCCCTCTTTCAACAGGGATGGCACTGTGCCTTCCTTAAATGACTGGTTTATAAGCTGTGTGATGGGTGGTGCCAGGATGTCGGCACATTCCTTCAGCAGTTTGGTGGGGATGATATCATTGGGCGATGTGCTGTTCCGCAAAGCACCAATGATATTTTTTGTGGTATCGATGGAGATCGGTTCCAGAGTGAACTTTGTTGATTGTAGAGCGTTTCTGTGGGTGTTTTGTGGTTGATTGACGGTGGGGTTGAGGGGGGTATTGTTTTGCAAGATGCTTTCCCGGATTCTTTCAATTTTGTTGATGAAGAAATCAGATAGTTCATTACAGAACTCTTGGGTGTCTGAGTTGGGGACTTCAAGACATCCTGGATTCATGGTCTGGATTCCATGTGAATTTTTTAATGGTTTTAATGGTTTTATGGTTTTAATGTGATGTTTTTCTATATTGTGGCAACAGTTATGTGGTCAAAAATTACCCAATTTTTAATGTTTGTATTGTCAAATAAAAATCTATATCTTTTATGGATTGTCCTTTTTTCTTGGAATGTTTTTTTTTTGCCTGTTGGAATTGCTTTTAATTTTTTGGGGGCATGTGGCATTGTACACTCCTTCTCCAAGACATGGTGGAATATTTTTGAATATTTCATATGGAATCATGTAATTAGTCCAGCTGCTGTCCGTCTCATGTCCAAATGTAAGTTATGCCACCTTTAGTTCAGACCGGCTAACCCATATGCTAACTAATTCTATGACGGACAAGCACAAGAAAGTGGAGCCAGGTGGGTCCTGACACGTATCGCTGAATCAAGTCCATCACACAGTGACAGATGTTTCTGGGGATGCGGCCAGCAAGGAGACAAAATCCATATTAGGTGGTCCTGGAGGGATTCTGGTCAAGGGTCTTTTGACTCTTGCACACTTTCTTCCATGAACCTATCTGCAAGAATGCCAAATTAGCACTGCTTCACTGCCCGATCCCAGGCCTTGTTTCCTACCAGCAGAAATTGGCCACCAACTTATTGCTGCCAAGCATGCAATTGCCATGGCCTGAAAAAAGCCTGCTGTTTTGTTTGCTGAGGTAAGGAGTATCCTGACAACCATCATGATCAATGAAAAGATGACCAGTCTCCTCCATGACTCCCATACCAAATTTCTTAAGTTGTGAACCACATGGGGGTCCTATGCTTTTCCAACCTTCCACCCGACTAGCTAGGGCTTTCCCACCTAATGTCTTCCACCCCCAGGCTGAGGAAACTCTTTATTTCTCTTTTCTACCCTTTTTCTCCTCTCTTCCTCTGTGACCGTGCTCTCTTCCTTACCCCCCACCTTTTTTATTTGTTTTTGTTCGGTTTACGTCTTGATCACCCCCCCCCCCCTTTTTAGTATTTTCGCTCCCTATACCCATCCCAACTCTTGGGCGTGCTTACTCTTTATATCCCCTGCATGGGAATTTTTGTAATTGCCAATATACCTCAATAAAATTAGTGTACCAGAAAGTGGAGCTAATGATGAATCCCGACAAGAACCAAGTCCATTTGACAGGTGGGTGCAGCTGGTCTTGGCCCGCTTGAAAGAACATCTGAAGGCTTAAAGGAAATGCTGGTTCACATGTGTGGAAATCAGGCAACCTGAAGATCAGCAAGAACCAGTAAGATAACATAAAAGCATGATAGGGGCTACCAATGCCCAGAGATCAAAGGGAGAACTATCAGAAAAAAAGTGAAGATAAGTCTGGTCGCTTACCCTGCAAAATTGCATAATTTTGCTAGTCTAACTAAGTGGCAGAATAGGGAAGTGCAATTATGCCTGCCAACATCCTTGTAATGTGTTGAACTAAAACTTTAAGGGATTTTTCTTTTCACCAAAAGCAATGCTACACTTAAATGACCAATAATAATGATGGGATTAATTTACAAATACTATGTTTAAAATACCATTAGGGTGGGATTTATTTGAAAAGAATTGGTATAGACTTAAGACTAGGGTATATATTGATACCGTGGTAATATATTTCTTTGACAGGGTATGGCTCTCTTTTCTTGTGTTATTTTTCTTTTCTAAAAATAATTGTTATTACTTATTGAAGAGGAAGAACAGGTGCATGATGCAACCATGCTATCTCTGTTGTCTTCCAGCTATGTATAACTAAGCAGTGGCCTATCTAAAGCAGCAGGAAGTATGATGGCATCATAGTATTAAACCTGACACCAACATTTTTGCTAATATTCTCACATAGCAACAGGTGTTATCTTGCTAAATGTTCGCTTGCAATGGTTAAGGCATATGATGAAGAAATTGTGAAAAATAAATAGTGATAGATGGAATGTTTGAGATCCTCCACGTGCTCCCCCAGGGTGCATTTACATTGTTAAATTCATTCAGGAGCGTCTGCTAGCACAAGATACTTCAAAGGAGCTTGCGTCGGGCTTTGAAGCAGTAATATTATCTGGCAGTGGCAGAACGTGTGGTGGGAATCACAGCTTTAATTTCAAACAAACTGCAGTCGCGTGAACACACAACTTGAAAAGACAGATGAATCTGGAACCGGTCAGTTTGAAAAATCGAGCAGTGTTAAATCCTTAAAGATATAGTTTGCAATTGATTCGGTAAAAAAACAGGGTCAATTGCTTTCAGTACTCATATCGGAATAAACTAAAATGATAGAAAACATCAAATCACTCAAGAAAAGTCTGTAAAATTAGATAGAACAGAACCAGAACACGTAAGCTAGTATGGCAGACATTTTTGTGTGATTTTGGGATCACGCCAATCTCTAACATAAACACAAAAACTGTCTTGGTTTTTACTTGAATGTATGTTTCTTTTATTTGTAGGTACAATATGCAGTGGAAGGTAGAATCAATCTCTAAAAAGGCCTCATAGGGACATAAGGCCAAGAGTGTAGCTAAACATTTTGGGCCCTGTACAAAGTGTGACCCAGGCTATCGTTGCATTATGCCATTGCTAATAACATATCATGTACAACAAATTTGAAACAGAATGGTGCAAGAGGCAACCAATGGCACCACATCTCAAAAGAAATTGTATACTCTACTAAATCCCATATCTGAAATTGGGCTTTTATGGTGTCATTTATGCACAGCAATAAGTACTAGTATGAAACTTTTGGGTTAAGTGTTAGGCCCCTTTCAAATGGATGGATAGAATTCAGCTTTTAGCTGCGGATAGATGAAGTTATCTACCGCACCTAAACCCATAAAATGCTTTCCTATGGCCCCATTCACAAACTGTGTTTAGCGAAGGTTTCGTTACATGAGGTTTTGTGCGGTTAGAAAAAATGTATTTGACTGCGTCCAGGAACGATTTAGTGCAGTTATCTGTACATAACCACAGGTAATCACAGTGTACTATTTCACCTGCGGATAGCAGCGGCAACAAAGAAAAAAAAACAGGAAGCACAGGATAGGTTAAGATTGAGTTTTGGATTTTAGGGTTAGGCCAATGTTAAGGCTTATGGCAAAGGGCCAAGGATACTTGGGATGAGCTAAACACTGAAAAAAACTAGCTTTTAGGGTAAGGTGTACATGGAAGGGCTATGCACACAGCAAACAAACCAAAAAAATATTTCCCAGCACACTTTTCAGATAGCCAGACAAACACTGTATAACAATTTGCATTAAAACAGAGGTTTTCTTTTGCATATATATATGGAAGCGGCATCACCTTATTAGGCCAGGTTCGCGTTATTGCGAATTAGATGCGGCTTCTCTGAATCCAATTCGTAATAGCAGGAGATTGTGACTGGATCTCTATGGAGCTGGTTCACATATCTCTGAGAAAATCTTAAGAATATCTTAAGAAATCACTTGAAATCACTTCAACAAACACTCCTTCTGCCCCAAGGTCAGGCATGCTTAGCTGAAAAAGTCTCTACTCCTTGCCTAAGATGAAAGAAAAAAACAATGCCCAAAGACTCCTGGGATGTATGACATCATTTTGGTCTAGGCCAGAAACCAGGAAGCAACTGAATAAATGTTTAAAATAAGTATATAAAATATACTTTTCTATTTACTAAAGCTAGCAGCATGGGGATTAGCAATAGGCAATGTTGATTAAGAGAGAATTAAATTAAATTAAATTAATGTAAATGTGTACACAAACTACTATACACTTTCTTTTGGTTGAGGATTAGTATTAGAACCAATTACTTGGCTCTAATACTAGCCAATTACTTCAGATTTGTTGGTATAATTATGGCCATGCTGAAGTACCATATGCTCCAGAAGCATCAGTACAGAAAACCTATTGCCAAAATTTGCTAAAGCACAGTTTGCTGATATTGAAATTTCATGTACTGAAAATGTTTGTACCAGCGGTTCCAAGCCAAAGAAAGTTGCATACATTTTGACAAAATAGGCAAGGGACCAGTCAGGATAGGCATTGACAGAGGTTACCATAGGAGCACTTGACTTTGAAGGCAGTTAAATTTAGTCCTAAATTGTTCATAAACCAGTACCCAGAAGAGTTTTGTATTTTTGCTAGCTAGGATGTAGTTAGAATGTATTAATTTATTACAAATACGTGTGGCAAGTATCTTAAATCACATAATCTTTTACATATCCAGCTCAAACTGCACACCCAACAGCAGTTGACGAAAGGAAAGTAAACAAAAGAAAAAGGCCTTAGTAAGGAGTGATAACATGAAAACCACCATCCTGCACACATTATGACCTTTAGAAGGGTTGTAAACGTTCATGTTTTTTTTGCATCCTATGCATTAAGGTGAAAAAACATGTGATGATTGCCGGCCTCCTAGCCCCCCGTTTCACTTACCTGAGACCTGGAAAGTCCCACGCCATGAACACGCTCTTCCTTTGCTCTGTCTTCTCGGCTCTTCATTGGATAGATTGACAGCAGCACAGCTATTGGCTCGTGCTGCTGTCAATCAACTCCAATGATGCAAGAGTCGGGTGGTAAGGCTGATTCCTGTAGTCGGCAGCTATGGATGGTATGGAAGGTAACCCCCTTGGGAGAGCGCTTTTTAGAGGGGGTTATCAGAAGCGGGCAGGAGCTCAAACAGCCACCGAGGGACCTCAGAAGATGAGGATCGGGGCCACTCTGTGCAAAATGAGCTGCACAGTGGAGGTAAGTATGATATGTTTGTTATTTAAAAAAAAATCGAAGGTTTAGTATCACTTTAATTTTTAAGGCTAAGCTTACAAGTTTTTACAAAAAAATAATAAATGCACATTTTTTCGCAGATAAAAATATGTGCATTTATAATTTATTTTACTCTGCAGCCTGTAAGGCATTGCACTTGCATATCGTGGGTACAATGCCAGGAACCTGCATACTCTCGGTACGCTGCCTTGCCTGTACCTCTGATACGGGCAGACTTTTCCTGAAGGGTAGGAAGATTCAATTAATTCTGAGGATGCTCAGCAGCATCCTCACAGTTCATTGAGAACTACAAGCCATCTACTGCAGAGGATGATGGTAGATGTAGTACATTTAGTTAATTTATTCACAGAATGAATGATGCTGCCATGTGGGCAGAGCACCACACGACCGCACTGTTTTTGCATTCTGACAACAGGTGCAGGGAGAAGATCTGTCACAGGAATAGAGGAGTCAGGAGCTGTTACATGTTACATATTCTACCCAAAATACAGGTGAAACATGTAACATATTCCAAAAGTTAACTTATCCTTTAATTATTACAAAGCTCTATTGTGATAATGGAAACATTTATAAAGTATTAAAACTCCTTTAAAATAATGTGTTACATTTGCAATCTATAATTTGTCTTTACATTGAATAATGACACCGGTTTAATTATCGGTCCCATTTACTTAGAAGTCAGTATGTTAGGTGAAACTATAAATAAACAACTGATGCAGTGTTTGGGATAACGTCAAGCTAAAGCATCTATTTGTAATTTAATTGGCAGCATCTTCCAAATTATTCCCAGTAGGAAAGGATTAAGCAAAGATCAATTTGATGCCGTTTTTTTTAGTAAGCTTCCCCTAAAACATTTATTTTGCTGGTCCAGTGCTCTTTTGTCAGAAACAAAATATAAAAGACAATTTTAGACAGTCCCTAGCAATTTAAGTAAGGCCACTGACTTTGAGAATCAAGATAGCCCGTGTGTATGTAGCTATTACTTATTTTGAAAGAATATTTGCATAAAAGAGAGACTTGGATAATTTAATAATACAATTGCAAGTGCATTGTGCCCATATGCAGCAGTATCTCACAAAAGTTTAATTCCTTCAGTGTTGTCACATGAAAAGATATACCCGACACACCCCCGGGACTCTGACAGGACTGGTCATGCACTGTAAGTGAGTCACACAGAAACACACCAGACACCTCCTGGAATACAGAGGTACAGTTTTGGGCACAACTATGGTGATGGGAGGCACCCGCACCAAAAACCCCTCCATTAAGGAACCCAAAGCACGGGCCGCAACTAAAACGGCGCCAGTACCTTCCTCCTCAAAAGCCTCAGCGCTCTCACAGAAACACCAACCTATACATACAGACTCCCCTGGCGAGTCGGACTCAGAATCAAATGACATACAGTGTATTTCACAAGACTTCCCAGCCTCTCCAGCTTTATTAAGGCAGTTTTGAAAAAATGATAGAGAGCATACTTGTATATTTAGGTGTACATATAAAATTATACGTTGTGGTATGAATGTGAATATATATGTAAGCATATGTATGAACGTGAATGTTTTGTATATATGTTTGTATGTCTAAACTTATGTTTTTATATACTTTTCTCTCCGCTTCTCTATACTTCTGACAGTACTGGCCCCTCCTCTTTCTCTTTCCTCTTACGGGTCCACATGGGTCAATTCATCCAGTCAGGCATTACCAGACACTGGTAAGTGGTACCTTTTAGGTCATATATCATGGCACCCTTAAACATTCTTTCCCTGAATGTTCAGGGATTCAACATACCACAGAAAAGAACCAAAGCATTTCCTTCCTTTCAAGCTAAGAAGGCCCACATAATATGCCTACAGGAAACTCACTTTGCTGTGAATTCTACTCCAAAGTATATGAGCCCTTTCTATCCACAAGTCTTTACAGCCTTGGCCAGCGCCAAAAGGAGAGGAACCCTTATAGCCTTTCACAGATCTACCCCATTCCTAATCCAGTCAGGAATTAAAGACCCTAAGGGGCGATTTCTAATACTCACTGGTCAAATCATGGATAATGCGGTAACATTAGTATCATACTACGCCCCTAACAAACAACCAACCTAATTTCTATCACACTTATTACAAGTGGTAAATGTCCATAAAATGGGCACAGGCATCACATGTAGTGACTCCAACCAATCCTCCTTCCATTTCTCGACAAGTCACCTTATATTCCTTCTCGTAACTCAAGCAACCAATCATTTTTAAAACTACTCTCTCGATATAATTTAGTAGACTCTTGGAGAGAATGTAATTATTCCAAAAGGCGCTTTACCTACTATTCACACCCACATAAGATATCCACCCGTATAGACCACATTTTTCTAACTACAGCTATGATTCCTGAAGTACTTGCATCTAGCATAATCCCCATCCCCTGGTCACACCACAACGCAGTTTTCACCACTTTATCCTCTACCATCCCTAAAGCTCAAGACTCAACGTGGTATCTCCCTGACATCATACTCAAGAACCCCTCCTACATCAAATAATTGAACAAGGTATAAAGGACTATCTAGAATATAACACTAATCCTGACATATATCCGCTTACATTATGGGAAGCACACAAGCCTGTGATGCGTGGAATGATCCAAAGACAAATGTCACTGATCAAAAGAGAACATAATATTCTTGTACATAAATTAGAAACCAATTTTATTAATACCTTTACCTCTTTCCAAAGCAATCCTACCCCTACATCAAAAGCACAATTGGAAAAAAAACAGATTGGAATATGCTTTATTCCTAACAGAATCAGCAGATAAGACACTACACAGATCAAAACACACATTTTACATGAAATCAAACAAACCTAATACCCTCCTGGCACGAGCACTGAAATCTATTGACAAGCCTTGTTCACACGTACAGGTTTCCCGGCGAGGAAACCTGAGGGGAAAACCGAGAACCTGCTCTGTAACTTTTTCCCCCTATACACGACCGGGTTTCCCGACAGGAAAACTGCCATGAGAGCTTTGGTCGGGAATCCCGGCCATGTGTATGCTCCATAGGAAAACTGCCGGGTTAAAAACCGCCGGGAATTCCAGCGGAAAAAAAGAGAGCTGGTTCTCTTTTTTTTCCCCAGCAGGTTTCCAGTTGGGAAAACTGCGATGGAGCATACACACGGTCGGTTTTCCTGGCCAAAAGCTCTCATGGCAGTTTTCCTGACGGGAAAACCAATTGTGTGTGTACGAGGCTACAGACAATCCAACCCAATACGACTTAAACTTTTAAACAACACTTACACGAGTAACCTTCCTAAAAACGTTCAAAAATTCCATAAATATTTAACATCATTGTATTCAGAATCAAAAAGAATTTATTCAGACCAATGCTGATAACTTCTTCTCTAAAATAAATCTTACTAAACTAACACACATACACAAAAAATCTTGCTTGAAGAACCCATAACATTAGCGTAAGTCTTGAAAACCATAAAATAATTGAAAATAAAGAAGAGGCCTGGCCCTGGTGGTTTCTCAGCCCTATATTACAGAACATTTTCTGAAACCCTTTCTCCTATTTTAGGTGATGCATTCAATACCCTAATAGATGGCTATTCCGAATCATTACTATCAATTATTTACATGATGCCCAAACCCCAATCAGATAACACATCCTGCACATCCCATCTCCCTCTTAAATCAGGACATTAAAATCTTAGCAAAAATTATAGCTACCCGCCTCAACAAGAAAATTGGCAAAATTATACACAACGACCAAGTTGGATTTATGCCAAAGAGGGAAGCAAGCAATAATGTATGTCGAGCTACCCTTTTGGCATATATATAGCCAAAAAAAGACGCATTCCTACATGCTTCCTGTCTCTAGACATTAGAAAAGCTTTTGATTCAGTAACCTGGCCATACTTACACTACATTCTCCAGAAATGGGGATTTGGTCCCCACTTCACTAGCTGGATATCATCTCTCTATAACAAATCCCAAGCTTATGAAAAATATGCAGGCTATAAATCTGAATATTTTAATATAGAGAGAGGCAAACGACAGGGCTGCCCACTGTCTCCCTCACGATTTGCCCTTTTCATAGAACCCTTAGCCCAATACCTTAGACTAGATCCAACTATCACTGGAATAGAATTGGTGGAATCCAACATAAACTTAGCTTATTCGCAGACAATATCTTATTATTCCTATAATCCCCCCAAGTCTCAGGCCAAAATGTAATACCTATTCTTAACAAATTTGCTACCATATCAGGATTAGAGCTATACCCCAATAAATGTATTACATTAAACATATCGCTTTCAACAATAGAATAACATCAGCTAAAATAGCACTACCCTTCACATTGGAGTTAATCCCGTTTTTAGGGATTCACCTTACAGCCTCTTTATCAGACCTATACTCAGCTAACTACCCTAACATTATAACACATTCTTCATCACAAAGCTAATGGGTAACTGATCCCACCTTCCTATTTCTTGGACGGGGAAAATAATGTCATTAAAATGACAATACTACCCAAACTGCTATACCTATTTAGAGTATTACCGACAACAGTCCCCGCCCACTACGTACGTATTATGCAGAAATCTGGGGATCTTCAAAACCGCATATACCTCTCAAAACACTATACTTACCGTACCTAAAAACCTAAAAGGTGTACCTAATTTTGCCACTTACTATAGAGCAGCTCACATAGCTAGTTTAGCCAAATATCATGTCACTCAGGAAATATCCTTATGGGAAGCGATAGAGGCTTGCGAATGTGACCCTTTATCGATTTCCAATATATTATGGCTTCAAAAACCGCCTTGGCCTAAGTAATCCTATAACTAAACATTACCTATCCATCTGGGAAAAATATATATTTAAACACAATTTGCAATCTCCACACAACCCTCTCCTTCCTCAAAAACCCAGCCTTTTACCCAGCTTGAATATATCCTTTATCTTTTAAAGCGTGGTCTTCCTTAGATTTACTGAAATTTCACAATGTTGTTAACTCATCATCCTTCCCATCTCTCTGCAAAACATATGGTATGCCACAATCGGAAATGTTCCGATATTTACAAAATTTCTTTACACAAGATATATTCACATATACTCATATATTTTATTGCCGAAAGGGCTGAATGTAGATCTTGATATCAACTGTTTTATCAGTGATTACTGATATACCTCCTTTTACTACTATGAATGATTTCAGTATTATCCCTAGATTTTATATATATTATGTGTATTTTTATAATTTTTTATACATATATATTCTTTTTTCACATTTTATTGTTTATCTTATGGCTTCATTTTTCTCCTTCCTGTTTGACACTTATATATTTTATATTTTTTTTATATTTTTTGCTGTATAGGTTAAATCATGGTCTGGCTATTTTTTATGAATTTTTATTCTATTTTTAATAAGCCTTTGACTGTTGCTGTTAATTTGCATTGATATAAGGTATACTTAATTTGTTTTACCTATTCCTGTGATTGATACTTTTATTTCCATTTTTCTTTTTATGTATATTGGTGCGTGTTTCCCTAACTGTCAGCTGTTTTTTTATTGGCCGAGATTAAACACGTTTTTCTCAGTCAGGTTACAACGCTACATATAACTGCATAAAAAAACGCAGATATGTCAGCTAGACATGATTTGAATACGATCGAGTGTCACACTCTGCGGGCTTACTGTGTTATTCAATTTTATTCATGTGCAGTTTTTCATTGTTTTTAAATATCCCAGTGACTTGACACGGCTGACGACCTGTTTAGCTTCCGTTTCATAATGCACCAATTAGGATCGGCAGGCAGGGTTGTCCTATCCAATGGCTGTGGAGGAGGGATAATAAATAGACAGTGATGACGCCGAGTAGCCACACCCCTTTTCTGGACTTTATATTCTATATATTATCATCTTATGCGGAGTTGGACTTCATCCAATAATTAGCGCTGTTTTATCAATTGGACTTTGGTTCTATGTGCTTGATACTTTTTTATATCTTTTTATGTGACAACACTGAGGAAATTACACTTTGCTACAATGTAAATTAGTGAGTGTACAGTTTGTATTACAGTGTACATTTGCTGTCGCCTTAAAATTACTCAACACACAGCCATTAATGTCTAAACCGCTGGCAACAAAAGTGAGTACACCTCTAAGTAAAAATGTTCAAATTGGGCCCAATTAGTCATTTTCCCTCCCTGGTGTCATGTGACTCGTTAGTGTTACAAGGTCTCAGGTGTGAGTGAAACTGAGCTGCAGCACGCTGGCCAAGACCATACAGCGGTTTAACAGGACAGGTTCCACTCAGAACAGGCCTCTAAATGATCAATACGGCATTCGTGCCTACACACCATCAGTTAAAAAAACGATCGTGTCAGAACGAGGTGACGTAAAACACAACGACGTGCTGAAAAAAACCCGAAGTTCAATGCTTCCAAGCATGCGTCGACTTGATTCTGAGCCTGCATGGATTTTTAACCGATGGTTGTGCCTACAAACGATCGTTTTTTTCCTATCGGTTAGGTATCAATCGGTTAAATTTAAAACAAGATTGCTTTTTTTAACCTATGGATAAATAACCAATGGCGCCCACACACGATCGGTTTGGTCCGATGAAAACGGTCCATCAGACCTTTCTCATCGGTTTGACCGATCGTGTGTACGCGGCATTAGACTGCCTACATTAAAAACAGATATAATTCTGTCAGGGAAATCACTGCATGGACTCAGGCTAACATTGAGGTGAGCGCAGTGGTCAATAGGTGTTGGGGATGGATGAACATGCATGTATTTTCTGACCCACGTAGGGTAAAGGCTGCAGAATATCACATTTAAAAAGCACTGTGTTTAACAGCTTGCCGTCCAGCCGCCGTCAAACTGCGGCAGGATCCCACAAACCATCGTAGCTGTACGTTGGCTCCTTTAAGCGGGACAGCGGGGGTGCCAATGCTCGTGGCCGGTGGTCACGATGACTGCCGGCCACGCGCAATCGCAGGAATGAGAGGCAGAACAGAGACACACATCCCAGTTCTGTGAGGAGAGGAGAGAGATCATGAGTTCCTGCGAGCTGTGAACCACAATCTCTCATCTCCTATAGCCAGTCCCATCCCCCACAGTTAGAACACACACATAGAGAACACTACTTGATCACCCCCAAGTGTTAACCCCTTCCCTCCCATTGACATTTAGACAGTAATCAGTGCATTTTTATAGCACTGATCGTTGTATAAATGCCAATGGTCCCAAAAATGTGTCATACGTGTCCGATATATCCCCCATAATGTCGCAGTACCGATAAAAATCACACATCACTGCCATTACTAGTAAACAAAATATTAAAAATGCCATAAATCTATCCCCTATTTTGTAGATGCTATAACTTTTGCGCAAACCAATCAATATATACGCTTTTTGTAATTTGTATTACCAAAAATATGTAGAAGAATACATATCAGCCTAAACTGAGGAAAAAATGTACTTTTAACAAAAAAAAATTGGGGCTATTTATTACAGCAAAAAGTACAAAATTATGTTTTTTTTTTTCAAAACTGTCGCTCTTTTTTTGTTTATATCGCAAAAAATAAAAAACGCAGAGATGATCAAATACCACCAAAAGAAAGCTCTAGTTGTGGTGAAAAAAAGGACATCAAATAGACATTTTGGATTTGGGTACAGCGTCGGTTAAATCGACACAGTGCCGTATCGCAAAAAATGGCCTGGACATTGAGCAGCGATACTAGGGCTGAAGTGGTTAAAGAAATGTTATTATGAACTTTATTTAATTTGTTGCACTTTAGAACCACCTTGAGTGATGTTACTCACTTAGGATTTTTTTTGATAAGCGTAACCAACACCTATGCCGTGTACACGCGATCAGATTTTCCGTCGGAAAAACCTTAGATGGTTTTTCCGACGGAATTCCTCTCAAACTTGGTTTGCATACACACGGTCACACAAAAGTTCTCTGAGCTTTCGACCGTCAAGTATGCGGTTGCGTACAACACTACGACGGGCCGAGAAAATAAAGTTCAATGCTTCCGAGCATGCGTCAAATTATTTCCGAGCATGTGTCGGAATTTTGCGCTTCGGAATTGCTACAGACTTCCGATTGGAATTTTTTCCATCTGAAAATTTGAGAACCAGCTCTCAAATTTTTGTTGCCGGAAATTCCGACAGGAAAAGTCAGATGGAGCATACACACGGTTGGAATTTCTGACCAGAAGCTCACATAGGACTTTTCTTGTAGGAAATTCCAACCGTGTGTACAGGGCATTAGTATCTTATTTATCCTTTCAGTTGTGGTAACACAATATTTTGGTTTGCAGCTGTCACACAGTCACAGTTTGGAAATGTAAGGCGATAGCATGGGTAAACACACTTATCTACTTGTTGTCACTGTATAAAAATGTTTACTTTTTACCCCTCCTGCATCTCCTTATTGGCTCATCCTTTTGCCTAACTGACCAATAGGTTGGCATGGGAGACAGGAGGAGAGCTTGGAAATTTGCCATAATGTCCCTTCCATTAAATTTGTATTTTGCAAACTTGCTATTAAACTACAAACATGGTCATTTTGTTCAGTTGTTAACTGCACACCCCAGAGTCAGCAAGTCTCAGGTCTGAACCACGAAAACCTGATGTATTACTTCAATCAAATCTACTTTATTACAGGCTAATGACTTTACTTGTTCAGTACGCTCTGGCTTATTGTTCCAGCGGTTTGCAGATTTCATAATCATCTTTGACAGTGATGATTTTTTTCTCTTTCTCATATTAATATCTCACTAACAATGCCGGTTACTGATGAATGTACCAGAGAATGTAATAAGTCAGGGACTAAAGAATGAATATTAAACTGGATTTGGCTGTGATCTGTTAAACCTTCTCTCTAATATTCATTTCACTGTGCTGGTAACATATTCATCAGTAGCAAGTTCTGCTCTTGGCCCCAGCATCCCAGAATAATTTTGCAAGTTGTGGAAGGGTAATCGGATGTCAGCAGCAGATAATGCCTACAGTCATATTCCATATGGGATCCATTCGTTCACATTATGGGGTACTCATGCCCTGCAAGCTAAAGACACAGAGTTGGAGGAAGCAGTCTGACAAGCGTGTAACATTTGGTAAGGTTAGGGGCATGCAGAAAGAGATCCATCATTGTGTTAGCATTGCTGGATGGCAATATGGATTTTACACAGTAAAACTGGGAGCTGAAAGAGGAAACTGTTATAGTTCATGTTTTGTAATACTGGAGAAAGAAAAAAAAAAGTGCAATAAACTAAGTCTAGGTTCACTGCTACAATTAGATTTTGATCCGACTTTCATTGCGATTATGTCGTGCAACTCTGATGCAACGTGGATATGGTTTGCATATTCGATGGTGCCAAAATCATGCTAGAATCAGACCAACATAGTACAGAATCCTTTTTCAAAATTGTGTCATGCTATATTGCATTGATGTGAAAGGGAACCATAGAAATAAATCTAATTTCCATTGTCAAAGCCTTAATCACCTCTTATATTGGTCAAGCAGCACTTATTTATATATATACCTCTGTGGCAACACTTTGTAAATTTTGCTGAGTGTAGCTGTCAGAAATAGGACATTAATAATCTAAACAACCAATATATCCGGGGTAATCCACCTTAGTCCCAGAGTTCACTCTGCTATATAGACTGGGGTAGCACACTTAATAGGTGAGCCACAGCAATAGCACATTGTGTTGGTATAGCTTGTGTAGCTATTAAATGGTAGGTAGCAGTGTTGCCAACCTACTAGATTGAAAGTTACTGACACAACACCCAAAATTTACAGGCACAGCAAATTTTTACTGGCATTTACAAAAGTTACAAAATTAGTTTGAAGTGCAAATATCTGTATATATACGCTATACACAAGTACAATATGCAATTAGCAATGTGATTTTGATTTAAGGTGTATATTAAGGCTAAAAACATGTTTTTCATTTTATTTTGATATACTAAGTAAGTAGCTCAGGGACAGGACTCAGGAGGGCAAGAAATTAGAATGGACAGGCACACACTCATGAAAATGACTCTGAGGCCTCGTACTCACGACCAAACATGTCTGCTGAAACTGGTCCGCGGACCAGTTTCAGCGGACATGTTCGTTCGTGTGTAGGCAGTAACGTACAGAATTCCAGCAAACAATCGTCGGCCAGACCGTTTTCCAACGAACAACTGTTTCCTGGTCTTGCTTTAAAACAGTCTGCTGGAATCGTGTCCGTCAGACATGTTCGGTCGTCTGTACACAAAAGCAGCGTACAAAAACCCAGCGCATGCTCAGTCCAAATGAGGAGACGGGAGCGCTCGTTCAGGTAAAACTCGCGTTTCTTTGGGATATGGCACATTCGTCATTAGAAACCTTTTATTCTAGCAAGAGAACAATGTCTTAAAAAGGCGCACTAAACCACATTTTAAAGCCTCGTTTTCTTAATTCTTCTCTTGCTAGAATAACCCCGTTCTCTTGCTGATGCAATTTCAATAGAGTTGTCCCATACTGAAATGTCACATTTCTTGCTTGTGATGTAATCCTTTAATAATGTTTTCTATGCCAGACGTGTGTTTTGGTTGGTGGTCCTCCATAATTTAGAGTAGTCATTTTTGTAAAGGAATGTTCATTTTTTAATTTTTTTTTTTTGTTTCTAGTTATGTCACCATTTAAATTATTTTTTTTTTACATGTTTTTTTAATTTTTTTTTTTTTTTTTGGTGTTTCATTAGAGAATATTAAACCATGTTGGCACACCAAATGTACCCACCCCCCAAGGAGTGTGTCCTTTGTAAATTACCCATTGTATATTTATTAAAGGTTTGCTGCCTAATAATCCCCACAGTATATCAAACAATAGACATGTTTTCAAATGAAAGCAAAAGGCCTTTTATTCAGGCAAATGTCATCACAAAAAATAAAAAGAACGGCAGCACTAGAATAGATAGCAAACTATATGCAAACTTGCATTTCCAACATGGTGAAGGATAAACTTCCAAGCCTCAGGAGCCAAACACAAAAATATGAAGCAGCAGCACACAAACAAAGGAACCCAAACTGTGGTAGTACAAACAAGATGTCCTTTATGTGGAAGGAAATGGAAGGCAGAAAATCAACGTTTCCTCCTCTTTCCAGCCTTCCCTCCAGGCAGCCTTCCAGCGGATCGAACACGGGGTCTTGCAGGTGGGGTTGATGTGGCAGCAGGAGGATGGTGTTCCGCAAGCCGGGCCGGGTCACATAGCCCAGTGTCTGGGGTCAGCAGGCCCCTCTGCATCCACCAAAGGACCTGGTTCATCAGGGCCTTTGCCAGTCTTCTCTGGTCCTCCTCCCCTTCATTTAAATCATGGGCCAATGAGGCACTGAAGGCCTCTGTGGGGTTGAGGGGGGCCCTCATGATGGCGCTTGCCTCCTGGATCATGCGGAGGCTTGCCTCCTCCACAGGCCTCAACTGCCTCCTTCGGCCTGATGGCCTCACCTGGGGGGGAGAAGACTGGCTGGTGGTGGTTCTCCTGGCCGGGTGGACCTGCTGCAGGCCACTGGGCCCAGCCTCCTCCTGGCTGCCACTGACCCCGGCCTCCTCCTGGCTGCCACTGACCCCGGCCTCCTCCTGGCTGACACTGACCCCGGCCTCCTCCTGGCTGCCACTGACCCCGGCCTCCTCCTGGCTGACAGACACCTGAGGATCTGCCACCTCCTGGCTGATCTCTTCTTCCTGTGTGGAAAAAAAAAGAATTTTTTTACAATTTCGCTAAATAAAACCACACTCATTTTCATGTTTTTCGTTCAGTATTTTCTGTTCATTATTACTTGAATACACTCTACTTCTGACCCCTGCAGTTGTCATCCCTGACACCTATTTGTCTGTACACCTTTTTGTTTGCTTTTTTCCAGCTTGGTTTTTTTTTTACAATATCTAATCATTAATCCACCAAGAATTATTTACGCCATAAATATAGAGGAAACTACTATACCTCCTCATCGAAGGGTGGCAGATCTGCATCTCTGTCAGCCAGGCCCTCTTCCTCCGACTCTGCAGGGCTGTGGTCATCTGGGGAAGGTCCGCTGGAAGGTAGCATGGAGGAAAGGTTGGAAGAAAGACTGGACATCGTTTTCCTGCCTTCCATTTCGTCCCGCAAAAAAGCCATCTGTTTATAATACCACAGTTTGGGTTCCTTTGCTTGTCTTGCTGCTGCTCCAGATTTTTTGATTTTATTAGCTTTGTATGCTCTCCTGTATGTGCTTCTGAGGTTGGCAAGTTTATCCTTCACCATGTTGGCAGTGCATCCTGGCACCCAAGTTTGCATATAATTTGCTAGCTCTTCTAGTGCTGCCGCTCGTACCTCTTTATTGCAATATAACGAGTGTTTTGAATTCCACAGGATGGGCGTCTCCTGGTATTTTTGAAGTAAGGCCTCTATAGATTCCTTGCTTTGTAGGAGGTCCATTGCAATTTTAGCAAAATTATATTTCTTTTTGAGTCTAGATTACAAAAACATAAACCACAGAAACATAAATATTCCAAAGGATCAGCGTTGACCTTGATCTAATATGTGTCTTCAAATTTATTACCTATATCTAATTCCAAACACAGTCTCTCTTGTTTAAACAATGATTGGCAGCTCGGCCGCATTGCTTGTACCAAACATTGATTTGCTAGATGCAGAGCCATTGTTCACATTGCAGTAAATATTTTAAATATATTAAATTAAACAATGCTTACAAATGACAGTTTTCATCTAGGCACTCTTTCATGTGTAAATCTCATGCCCCTGACAATGGATGACATAAAAGACACTTCCTAATGACCTCTGTACAACCAACACTTGAACAATACTTTGCCTGATCTGAATACACCATTCAAAAACTTGTCAATGAGGTACAGCATTGTTCACATCTCTATTTTGTGAGGTGTCCAAAAGCATTTGGATACCAAAATAACATTGTGGTACCCCATAGACAGAATAGCTTAAAAAGGGTGCAACCAACAGCCCAAACCCCCATCCCATGTGTCTACATTTTCAAGGCCTCTGCTGATCACATTTTTAATTTCCTTACCTTCCTGTCTCTCGCTCCTCGTTTCTCACGCTCGCCTAATTACCGCGTAAGATGCGTAATCACGGCGTAAACCTTTTAAACACTCCGCGTATTTATGAAACCCCGCCCTCGTCACCTTTGCGAGGCCCCTAATCAATGAGTTTAGGAAATATGGCGTTAACTGTGTATGTTCTGGATGCGCTCGAAGATTCTCCGCGTAACGGACGTAAACACGTTGTTTGCATTCTCTACACTCCGCGTATGTATTAAACGCCGCCCTCTTCTCCGCCCATGGCGTAAGAATTCATCTTTTCCACGCCCATAATCTCTGTGGGAAAGGAAAGATGGCGATGTCACACGAGCGGGCACGATGCTCTCATGCCACAAGTGAAGGGACAGAGGCAGGGACGTCCCGATCAAGGAAAAGAAGATATAAAGCCACTAATATGCGGTTCCAGGAAATGGTGGAGTTAGTTTACATCATGCGAAAAAAGGACTATGATGGTGAATTAGGGCCATACAAGACCCCTAACCGCCGAAAGGCACATATTATGGACAAGGTGGCGAGGAGAATGCAGAGGATGTTTGGGATCACCAGGTCCAAGGAACAGCTGAGGAAACGCTGGTCAGACTTAAAATTGAGGGAGCCACATCAGATGAAGAAAATACTTAAAATTCTGCGTAAAAGTAAGTAAATATATATTGGGGTTGGGGGGGGGGGGGTGGTGATTGTCTGCAATAATGTGTTGCCATGTATATTTCACCATCTGCCTCCTTGGCCAGCTTGTAATTTTAAAGACATGTTGTTATTTATTTTTTAGAACATAACTAACTACATATTTACAAACAGTGTTCTTAGTAAACAACGTAACATCACATAGTTTATCAGAAAGGCTCGGTTATTCCAGGAACAACACACCTGGACATGGCTCACTGGCCAAAAACTTTGTTTGTAAACATTGTGTAAAAGCTAGTTCTAGAAAAAAAAAGTATGAGAATGGGAAAGGCAAACAGGATTCATTCTAAAAATAGTGGTAAGAAAGCAGATGTTTTCACATCTGCAATGCAGAGCACCTGTGTCTCCCCAAATCAAAAATGGGTTTTGGTAGGGTCTCCCAGAAATACAGTTTAGGGGGGACATCCATGTGTGTCACTTTGCTAAAAAGGGGCAGGATCAGAGCTTGCCATATAGAAGTAATTGCAAAATGTAGGTTTGGTGAAAGATAAAAGTAACTAAATGAAAGCATCTTCTAAGCAATGTGTGCGATTTATGCTCTCCAATATCTGTGTGCTGATGAGTCTACATTTTTTTTGGTTTATTTCAGGGGAAAGAAGTCGCCAGCATTTGGAGGAGGCAGAGAGGGCCAGACAAGGCCAAAATCTGCCATCTCAACATGTGGAGGAGGAGGAGGATGTGGAAGGAGAGGAGGATGTGGAAGGAGAGGAGGATGTGGAAGGAGAGGAGGAAGGAAGAAAGGAGGAAGGAAGAGAGGAGGAAGAAGTAATTTTGGACTTAGAAGTCATAGCAGATGAAGGGCAAGTGGCGGAAGAACAATTTGGCGAATTGAAAGAAGGTGGATTGATGGATGAAGGAGGAGTCCAAGATGATGGGGAAGTGGTGGAAGAAGGAGGAGTGATTGAAGATGATGGGGAGGTGGTGGAAGAAGGAGGAGTGATAGAAGATGTCGAAGAGGTGGAAAGGAGAAGCCCATCAGGTCAGTGTCACCCTAGCTTGATTCAAAAAAACATATGTAGATAGGCCTCATTGAAAAATAATATTGTAAATGCCATTTTTTTTTTTTTGTTTTAGGGGAGGAGGATGGTGTGCCAATATTTTCACGTGCAAGTGCTGCTATAATTATTCAGCAGGTAATGGAGTGCAGCACTGAAATGCACAATATGCGTGAAAGGATGTTTCTCATGGAACAGAATGTAACAAATGTCCTTTTGGAATGCAGCACGGAAATGGACAATATGCGGCAAAGAATGATGGTGATCGAATCTAATTTTAAGAACATTATTGACATGATGGGCCGTGTCAAAGACTGAAACACCCCCCGCCCATCCCCCGCCCCCACAAACATTTTTACAGTTTGAATAATGAATACGCCAAAATTTGAAGATACACACACAGTGTGCCAACATGTGCTATCTGCCATCACAGAATATCTAATGTCTGTGCTTTGTGGGTCCAACCCCCTCCTCCATCCTCAAGTAGTTGAGAGGAAGGGTTTGCTCCCACAAAACACAGACATTGATCACCCATGATGTCAGATAGCACATGTGGCCATTTGTCTGTTGAACCAATGACATTTGGCGAGTTTGCACTGAATGTGTGTATCTTCCAATTTTGGCGTGTTCCAGTGTGAAAGCACACCATGACTGACTGCTGTTGTGAGTTTTTATATTTTTGGAATTTGATTTTGTTACTTTTTGACCATGTTGAACATTTTGGGATACTATAAAGTTTAGACCATAAAGAATAAACAACGCCAAAAATTTTTAAAAATATATATATAGAATTATAAATCTCTCTAATCACTGAATTTAGTGAAGTAGAGATTTGACTCCAAATTCTCACCTAAAAATTTTCTTTTAGAAAAAAACACCAAAAAAAAAAAAAATGGTTAAAAAATTATTGTTTTTTGTGCCTAAAAAATATGGGCCCAAAAAAATTTAAGGCGGTAAACACCCCACCAAATATAATCTATATATATATATATATGTAAACAATAAATCTAACTATATTTGAGGAAAAAAAAAGTGAACTTGTTAATAAATGTATAATCTGCATAATATTTTTGGTTGAATTACCTGAAAAAAAAAAAAAATTTTTAAAAAAATTTTGACGACTCCTAAGTACAAAAGCAGGGAGTAATGAAAAAAATATAAAATTATTTTTGGGGTCATGAACAAGCAAAAATTAAAAAAAATTGACCTCAACATTTACAAATGGAGTTGCTTCTTATTTCTAGACTCAATACCCTGTTTGTAGATGAGTGAATACTGTGCAAAATGTGGTTAGTTACTAAAAGTGGAGAAATCAATTATGCATTACAATTGAAGAAGTTAGTTAGAGAACCAGGAAGACAGAAAAAGAGAAAAAGCATTAATGACAAACAACTGTATAAAGTCCAATGGTCTAATTATTTATTATTTTTTAGAATATTCCTTTCTTTGGGGGCCGAATTAGAAAGAAATATGATCTGGCATAGCAATGGCCCCCCGACCCATGAAGTACTCAACATATTTGTCGCGTACCTCACGAGCTGATTGGGGGGCCAAGCCAGCGCGACCAGTGTCCAGCCCGGGAAGGGGATCTGAGGGTAGTCTTGCCTCAGAACCGATGTCGGGTAGGTACGTCTGGGAGTGCCTGCGTAAAAAGTTGTGCAAAATGCAGCAGGCAAATACAACGGTGTCCAATTTATATTCCGCCAGATGTATCGATGTCCTGAACAGGCGGAACCGGTTGGTGAGTATCCCAAAGGCATTCTCGACTACCCTCCGAGCCCTGGCCAACCGAAAATTAAACACACTCCTCTCTGAGGTGAGGGTCCTCTGGGGAAAAGGCCGCATGAGGTGAGGACCAAGCCCGAAAGCCTCGTCCGCTAGGAACACAAACGGAAGTCCTTCCACATTATCTTCATCTGGTGGCAATGCCAGACCACCAGCTTGGAGACGATCATAGAAATCAGTCCGTGCGAACACTCCCCCATCAGACATCCGGCCGTTCTTCCCCACGTCCACATATAGAAACTCATACTGTGCCGACACCACCGCCATCAACACAATACTATGATAACCCTTGTAATTATAATAGTACGACCCCGAGCGGGGTGGGGGCACAATGCGGACGTGTTTCCCATCTATTGCTCCACCGCAGTTTGGAAAATCACACCGCTGGGCAAATTGGGAAGCCACAGACTGCCATTCCTGTGGTGTGGAGGGTAGCTGTGGGGACAAACAAAATTAGAGATTTAGTACTTTGTAACAAATACATCCTACAAGCATCCTTGTGACAGTTCACAGTATTAAAATTGCATTAGAAAAATGTGCATGGAGAATTTGGGAAATGAAATATATAGGGCCACTTCATTAAGAGACTCCACAGCCCTCTGATGGGGACAATAAAAGTTTGAAGGGGGGGGGGCACAAAAACCAAAAAGTCCTGTTAGAAAAAATGGCAAGGTGGGTTTGTCCCTAGGATAGCATGCTGGACAGGTTAATATTGGGTAATGGACAAATATGCAGGTAGGCCAAGAATAAAACATGTAAAGCTGATATCAACATGCATAGGGAGAAAAGGTAACGTTAGTTAAACACACAGCATATCTGGGAAAATAAAAATAAAGTTAGTTGGACACATTATTAGAGCCAGGAAACTTACCTTAATATACTCCTCATGCATAACTTTGATGATGGCAGCACACGTGTCCGGTATGATGACCCCAAGCGCCTGCGGAGAGATGCCTGTCGAGAACTTGAGGTCCTGCAGGCTCCTCCCAGTCGCCAGGTACCGCAACGTGGCAATAAGCCTCTGCTCGGCCGTGATGGCTTGGCGCATCACAGTGTCCTGCCTCGTGATATAGGGGGACAGAAGATCCAGCAGACGGTTGAATACGGGGTCCGTCATGCGGAGAAAATTCCTAAAGTCATTAGGATTATTCTCCTGGAGTTCCCTAAGCAGAGGCATATGTGAGAACTGGTCACGCTGGCGCAACCAATTCTTGGTCCAGAAACGCCTCCGCCCCCTGTTTCTGGCCAAAGTACTGGACAAATGAACATATCCAGCAGCCATCCCATAAACAGCACCAACTCGCGAAAATTGACGCTGCTGCTCCATCATGGCTTCAAACCGGCCGGCTGGTCAGTCAAGAACACACTGAAACAGAAAGCACTCGCAAATCCAGCACTACCTGCGACAAACGCGTGACAAACAGATACGAGCGCACAGGATGCAACTGCTAAAGCAGAAACAACCTGCTTGCCTATAGCCGAATGACAACTACGTTACCGCAAGCACACGCACTGAACCCGTGAATACACGCTGTCAAAGCCTGGAGACCGAGAAGCGCGAATCAGCTCTAACCAAACCTTCACTAACACGAGCAAACACGTAACTAGCAAAAGAGGAACAGAGGGCGGCGCCATTAACTTTGGTCTTCCCCTTTATAGTGACGTCGTACGTAGTTTACGTGCACGCGTTCCGGTACGACGGGAATTTGGTCCGCTGGTGTGTACACGCCAGCGGAACAAAACACAAATCAGCCTTGTACGCCGGAAACTGTCGGGCAGACAGTTTCCAGCGCACAGATCCGGTCGTGAGTACAAGGCCTCACAGTGACATTGACAGCAGTTTGCAGCAGCACAGATGATGACGCCTTACCGAGTGAGTGACTCACAATGACGGTCTCTCTTCACGCCAGGTGGTCCCTTCAGTCCACTCAAGTCCAAACAGCACTGACAGTCCCATTTCTGGCTGGCTTTGCTCCCATCCCATAGACCCGCACACGAGGCTCTGGCTGCTCTGCTCGGTTCCCTTGCAACATGATATTATATGAAACACCCGAGCACTGCTTCTGCCAGACCTGCCCCCCACTCCGGCACCGACCAAACACACTGTACCAGGCAGTTAAATGGTCTCAGCCGGACCGGAACTGTGCATGTGCAGTTCCAAGCTGAGCTTTAAGAGCCACATTTTTAACTGGCAAACTTTTCCTGTCACTGGCATTTATTGTCAGGAGAAAAGTACCCATTTTTTACTGGCTACCAGTAAAAATACTGATGGTTGTCAACATTGAATGGTAGTCATCGCTGATCCAAGTATCCATTCTGTACTGTAAATGAAACAAAAAACAGGAGGAATTAAAATAGGAAACATTAAAAAAAAAAGGAGATTTAATTCATCCAAGTTGTTTTAAAGGAGATCACTGTCTCTTCTTCAGGGGGAGGTGGAATAACTTGTAATTACTAGTGCAATGTAATAGCTCAGGGCTGTTCATAGCAGCCAGTTACATACAGTTGCTTTTGAGTAAAGGGTATACACTAAACTTTCTAATTGATTGCTATAGGCAATAGCACTAACTTACATTTCATATCAGTTTATACAAGTGAGCCTGAAAGTTGCATATTCTTTAGACAATTGTAGTCAGTTCCTTCTGCTTTTAGTGTTTCCAAGAAGGAAATATTTGTCAGGGGCCATTACCTTGCACACCTAAAGAGAAATTCCACTATGCATCAGCTGTATACAAAATGAATACAGAACCCCAAGCCAACAACTTTTTCTAAGAAAGAAACTTATTACGGAAACGCTTTTTGAATAACTGTTAGGACCTATACGGCCATTGCCAAGTAAGTTCGAAAAAAAACCTTAGCTATCCTAATGCACTGAAATCTTTATGTGCAATACTGTAAATGATAAAAGTATTTATAAGGTAATATGGCATCTTTTACACAGGTTCAAGGCGCTGTGAGTATCATCTTTAGCAAAAAAACCTTACACCGTTTCTTCAGTGTTGTTGGTGCAGTGCTTCTCATTACAGCACCAGGACTCAATATTTGATTGTAGTGAAGGCAGAAGGGTTCAATTAGAACTCAGTAATTGTATTATAATGGCTTATCCAAATATCTATAGTACAGAAAATGGCTTGTAACTTTATGTAATAAAGTTTGTGAAAACTCTTTGCAATGTACAAAGCTGGTTTAAAAGGGATTGCTTTTCTCTTCTTCATGAAATTGGAGTTTCAAGTCAACACATCATGAAAATCTGGTAACTTACAGACTTTGCTTCTCTTTTAAAACATTTCTATACCTTTAGTCACAGGATGTCTCTTTTGTCATCTTCTTCTTCCAGTAAGCTTGTTAGGTCATAAAAGCAGACATTCCTATGTTTTGGATATCGTCTTTTGTTTCTGTGTAATCATCTTAACTTCAAGAGCAAGCAATGACTTCAATGCCCATTGCCTGGCAATCTACTTGTGATGTTTGCTATCTCTGCAGCACAGCATAATACATTTCTGCCCCTCCAGCAGATAAGGCAATAATTAATTCTGCCGTGGGATAGATTTTCAGGTTCTCTTTTTCATTCTAATCCCACTGTGTCCCCCACAAGAGAGGTTGAAAGTACTTTGGGATCAGCATATGAATCAAGACTTCAGATCTTTAAGAACAAAAGCTCATACCTGGTTCTGCCCATAGTCTTCCATTGCTTCCTCCTGTCTAAATGAATTAAAAAAATAGGACAGATCCTTTGTAGAAGACATCAACGGCAAAATCTCACTTGTGTGTTTTTGACGTGTGCAAAGCTCCGATGTCATATTGCGAAGGAAACTTTGAGATTGAAACAATAACTCTTCATAGGTTATGCTGTTTTAAGTAGCTCAAATGCTGCAAATGGTTTGTGGGTTAGACACTTCGATTTGTTGCTAAGCAATCTATTTTTTTTTTGTGTTTTTTTTTTTTAGCCAGTGAATAGTTGACTCTTTTTGTTGTTTTTTCTTTTTTTTTTCAACTGCTTTACCTTCTCTACTTTGGTCATTCACACAGTAAACACACGGTTTGTTCAAGTTCAATAGATTGTTTCAATCAAACAAACATATACATTTTTTGTATAATTTTTCTATTCAAAAAGGGATCTTGTAATGGTCGTTGCCTTCATGTAAACAATTTACTTAGCAGCCAGACGTTGGTTCCATTTGTGGCTCTTATACTACTTAAATTCTTTACCATGAAGTTTGTGACTCACATATCCTAAGGCTGCTTTCACACGGAGGCACTTTGCAGGCGCTATTGCGCTAAAAATAGCGCCTGCCATGCACCCTGAAAGAGCCGCTCCTTTCTTTTCAAATGTTTTTTATTGTATTTTTCAAAGATACACAATAAAGCACAAATAAGAGTCATAACAATACAACAGTTTCTTAGTCATACTATGTGTTCAACAGTGTGCCTGGGTAGGCTTCAAATTATCATTTTACTAAACAGTAACCATATAGGGCCTTAGACCAGTTGGATAGTGGTCAGATGCTTAAACAAGTAACTAGCAATCCCTGTTTACCCCAACGGGATCATGCTGTAAACAAGGGATTATGGCTCATTATCTTATATTATTTAATAAAATCAAAATTAACATAAAGGGGTATCAAGGGAAGGAGGGGAGGGGAAGGTGAGTAGGAAGTTATCTTTTACATCCGGTCTAGTTTAGGAGTGTAGTCGTTCAGGAACACACTTAATAATTATTAAAATTCTTCAGAAAATTTGAGGCCCTAGGATGAGTAATCCATTCATTCCAATTTTTAATGAATTTACTTATGGTTCCTTTCCTATGTGCTAACATTAGCTCATAGTGAGCCTGAGTATTGAGTCTCTGGACAACATCAGATAAGTTAGGTGCTAAGGTAGATTTCCATAGTTTTGTTATGGTGAGTCTCGCTGCTGTAAGGAAGTTGGCAACTATAGTTCTAAATTGAGGAGGATAGACATCTAGATTTAAACCTAGTAGGGCTAATTCAGGTGTGAGTATTTTTAGATTACCAGTGAAGGATGCGATAAAGGAGGATACATTATTCCAGAAGCTAGATAAGGTTTTACAATCCCAGAGGGTATGTAACAAATTGCCAGTGTGGGATTCACATCTCCAGCATATGGGGGAGGAGCTAGGGAATATTTTGGATAGTCTGTAAGGGGTCAAATACCAGCGGTTTAGTATTTTCTGGGCGTTCTCCCAATGTTATACACATGCAGAAGAAGAACTGTTAATATGGATGGCTTTTTGCCATTCTTCCCACGTAAAAGTTTGTGATAGATCCTTCTCCCATTTAATCATATTTAAAGTTTTGGTTTGAATTGGAAAAGATGAAAGTAGTTTATATATATGGGATATGCCTCTCTTCCCACTTATTTTATAGGAAGTGAAGAATTCCCACAGCGCCCTAGGGAGTTCCACACTTTTCTTTGGGTCAAAGTTTTTATTGAACGGTTTGGCTATGAGTTTATTCGTTATTTTATGTATGTCATCGGGTGATAGCTGATCAAAAAAATTGATTCCCTGTTTGGACCAGGGTGTGGTAGTAATTCTTACTTTACAGTAATCGATTACTCCTAGTGGTATTGGCATTAGGACTGGGTAACATGTCGGCTGTAATTTTGTTAGAGCAAACTTCCAGGCTGCCAGAGTAGCTCTAATTGTTAGGAAGTTGGGTGTATTAATTTTTGGTAGAGCATAGCAGGCCATGGAAAGGGAAAATAGATCCTTCCCTTTAGACACTTCTCGTTCAATGTTCAACCATAATTTATCATTTGAATATCTGAACCAGTATCTCATTTGATCAAGGAGTGAGGCGAAGTAATATAGGCGTAAATCTGGGAGGTTTAGGCCTCCTTTAGCTTTAACCAATGACATAGTAGATAAAGCAATTCTAGGTTTCTTTCCCAACCAGACCAAGTTGCTCAATTTCGAGTTAATTTGTGTGAAAAATTTAGTCGGTAATGGGATGGGGAGGGAGCGGAAGTAATATAGAATTTTTGGTAACGTCTTCATTTTAAAGGCTGCTATTCTTCCAATCCAAGATAGTTGTGTCTTTTTAATAGACTGTGTATCTTGAGTGATTTGAGTTAATAAGGAGGGATAATTTGCTTCATACAGTTTATTAGGTGGGTAAGTAAGTTGAATCCCAAGATAGGTAATGGAGGGGTTGTCCCAATTGTAGCTAGATTGTTGTTTTAGTTTAACAACTAGGTCTGGCGGGATGTTCATAGGTAGTACAAAACATTTACTATGATTAATCTTATAATAAGAGACTGATCCAAATTTATCTAGGATAGCAGTTACCTCTTCTAGTAGTGTGTCGGTAGCAGATAAAGTTAAAAGAACGTCGTCCGCGAATAATCCCAATTTATGTTCTATTTGACCGACCTTGATTCCTACGATATTGGGGTTAGATCTGAGAGATATCGCCAGTGGTTCAATTGCTAATGAGAATATAATGGGTGATAAGGGGCATCCCTGTCTAGTACCGTTTGAGAGACTAAACTGTTTAGATATACTTCCCGATGTAAATACCCTAGCAGATGGTGTAGTATAGAGAGACATTATGGCTTCAAAAATAAATCCTGTGAGACCAAATTTCTTAAGGGTTTCCGCTACATATCCCCAGTGCACTCTGTCGAATGCCTTCTCCGCATCCAGTCCGAGAAGCAGAGAAGGCATCCGACCGCGCTCTACATGGCTAAGTAGATTAATCATCCGTCTGGTGCTATCCGGGCCTTGACGTCCCTTCACGAATCCAACTTGATCTGGTTCAATCAGATAAGGAGTAATTTCTAATAGTCGATTAGCTAGAACCTTAGCAAAAAATTTTAAATCAGAATTAAGTAGCGAGATAGGTCTATAATTAGTTGGAGAAGTCGGGTCTTTCCCTTGCTTTGGTATTGTGATGACAATTGCTTCAAGCATTTCCTTAGGGAATGAGCGGGTGTTGACAGCTTGATTAAACAATCTGGTCAAGTATGGAGAAAGCATATTTTCAAATGCCTTAAAGTATTCACTAGATAGGCCATCTGCACCGGGCGCTTTATTTAGTGGTAACATTGAGATTACTTTTTTGATTTCATTTACTGTTATAGGATCATTTAATTTTTCTAATGTAGCGGAATCTAGCCGCTCCTTTCTATCCAGTGTGAAAACCTGAGGGCTTTCACACTGGAGCGTTGCGCTGGAGGGACGCTAAAAAAAGTCCTGCCAGCCTCATCTTTGAGGCTCCTATAGCGCCCCTTAAAATTTCCCCACTAGCGTCCAAAAATCGCAGCAAACACAACGGTAAAACGCCGCTAAGACTAGTGGCACTTTACCGCCAGCACACCAATCGCCTCAGTGTGAAAGTACCCTTAGGCAGACCTGCATCGCCATTGGACCAGCTCTTGTGATTGAAAGAGCACTGGTCCAATGCCGGTGGCCGAGGCGGGATTGTGTATGTGACTGCCGACTGAGAGCCAAGTACTGTGTTAGGGTCGATTGGCCTACCTACCAAAGGTCATGGGATTAATATTTGCATTTGATCATGTTTGGAGCATCAGCACACTCCTGGAGCAGAAGTTACTGCAGATAAATGGTAATTATTTAATGACTTTTTCATTTTATGTTTTTTAAAAGAATATCACGGTCATGGTGTTAGTGGTTTATTTTCGGAAATTATAGTCCTGTTTTAAGTCTGCTGTTCATGAACAGAAAGTACTGCATAGTATTTTCACATGATATCCTTCAGTAATGACCAAGGAGACCACTAGTACTAGCAAAAATGCGGGTCACATTTTATTGTGCAATATTCAGATTTTCCTCTGAAAGCTAGAAACTTTGTGCAATGCAAGTTCATTTAAGGATTTAAAGGATATGTTTCTGTCCTTCTAAAACAAAAATAAATAAATAATATCTTACAGCAGTCAGCAGAGCAGAGCTTTATCCAGTAAATAATGCATATAACATAAAAACATTGTCTTATACTTTTGTTTGTTGCTTTTCTTTTGTTAGTTACAGTCATGTGCCTGCTATGCAGCACTGAATTCCTGGGCTCTGAGGGGTGGGATTGAAGACAATTGTCAACTTCCACCGACTTCACAGATCCCAGGAGCTCCTTTGCTTTGTGGGTACTCTTTTTAGCTGTCACTCTAGCCAGGAAGAATGGCAGCACCCTGACTACAGGCAGATTGTGCATTGTTATGGTGTTGTGTACTCCCAAGAAGAATGTATGCATCCAAACTTACCAGAGACAAACAAGGGGTTCCTGATGAGGTGGACTGACACGGTCACCAGCTATTTACTTCTACATCTGCTTTCTATTATGTTTATGTTTTAAAGTAAAAAAAGGAAGAGCTAATGCAATGTAAGGGACAATGTAAGGTAGTCCCCAATTTTTATAGAATAGGTTAACATACATTTTAATATGAAATTATGACATAGGAGAGGTAGCAGATATACAATCATATGATTTCATCATTGTAGCAAGCAGTCAGTACAATTTACAGTTTTGGGTGCAAGGAATAATTAAAATTCAATAACTATATATTAATATACTGCCTAATTATGGATATACAGTACACATTGTATCTGCATTATTTGCATGCAAAGGCATTTCTAAAAAAGTGTATGAGATAATGATTGCCAGGTTAAGGAAAACCAACATACAGTATGGTAGTGTTTTATTGGCCTTGTACAATCATTTATATGCTATAACCATCAGGGCTGGTGCAAGGATTTTCGACACCCTAGGCGAAACCTCATTTTGCCGCCCCCCCCCCTCCCTCCCCCCGACTCCGTCCCAACTCCACCCCTTTGCCCTGCCCATGTATACGGTAGAGGTGGCGGGTGGAGATTTTTTGTAATCCCCAAATGGAATCACCCAAGTGTAATACCCCCAAAGTACAGTATACAGGTGGAGGGTGGGGGGTGTGCAGTATACAGGTTGGGGGTGGGGGGGTGCAGTATACAGGTTGGGGGGGTGTGCAGTATACAGGTTAGGGGGTGGGGGGTGCAGTATACAAGTTGGGGGTGTGCAGTATATAGTTGGGGGGGGTGCAGCATACAGGTTGGGGGTGTGGGTGTGCAGTGTACAGGGTAGGGGTGTGCAGTATACAGGGTGGGGGTGTGCAGTATACAGGGTGGGGGGTGTGCAGTATTCAGTTGGGGGTGGGGGTGTGCAGTATACAGGTTGGGGGGGTGTGCAGTATACAGTTGGGGGTGGGAGGTGTGCAGTATACAGGTTGGGGGGGTGTGCAGTATACAGTTGGGGGTGGGAGGTGTGCAGTATACAGGTTGGGGGGGTGTGCAGTATACAGTTGGGGGTGGGGGGTGCAGTATACAGGTTGGGGGTGGGGGTGTGCAGTATACAGGTTGTGGGGGGTGTGCAGTATACAGTTGGGGGTGGGGGGTGCAGTATACAGGTTGGGGGTGGGGGTGTGCAGTATACAGGTTGGGGGTGGGGGTGTGCAGTATACAGGTTGGGGGGGTGTGCAGTATACAGTTGGGGGTGGGAGGTGTGCAGTATACAGGTTGGGGGGGGTGTGCAGTATACAGTTGGGGGTGGGGGGTGCAGTATACAGGTTGGGGGTGGGGGTGTGCAGTATACAGGTTGGGGGGGGTGTGCAGTATACAGTTGGGGGTGGGGGGTGCAGTATACAGGTTGGGGGTGGGGGTGTGCAGTATACAGTTGGGGGTGGGGGGTGCAGTATACAGGTTGGGGGTGGGGGTGTGCAGTATACAGGTTGGGGGGGTGTGCAGTATACAGTTGGGGGTGGGAGGTGTGCAGTATACAGGTTGGGGGGGTGTGCAGTATACAGTTGGGGGTGGGGGGTGCAGTATACAGGTTGGGGGTGGGAGGTGTGCAGTATACAGGTTGGGGGGGTGTGCAGTATACAGTTGGGGGTGGGAGGTGTGCAGTATACAGGTTGGGGGGGTGTGCAGTATACAGTTGGGGGTGGGGGGTGCAGTATACAGGTTGGGGGTGGGGGTGTGCAGTATACAGGTTGGGGGGGTGTGCAGTATACAGTTGGGGGTGGGGGGTGCAGTATACAGGTTGGGGGTGGGGGGTGTGCAGTATACAGGTTGGGGGTGTGCAGTATACAGTTGGGGGGTGTACAGTACACCCCCTGTACACAGTCAGTATGCAGACAACTGTGTTAGGAGGTCGGTATCCCCCTGGCAGTAGGTCCTCTCACATACACACAAGCAGTCAATGTGTGTGTATAATTGACTCACCGTCAGGCAGATGACAACGGAGCCCCATCCCGGCTCCTAACATCACTGGACACTGAATTCGCTCTCCCCCATTACTGACCATAGACTCCGCCCTCTTCTCTTCCACCACTCCGGAGTCCGGACTGTACAACCCCGCCTCCTTAGCGACATTCTAATACAGCTCTGCCCTTCAGAGCTCATCTCCCATAATCCGGGCGGTACAGGACTCCGCCCCCTGAAGATCACTTTCTAAAGGGAGTTACCGAGCGATCTGAGTGGGCGCCGGGGCGGCAGTGTCCGTGCAAACGAGGGGGAGAGGGAGGGGGGTGCCTCTGACTGAACTATAGGAGCAGGACAGGAAGATCCCAGGGGAGGCAGGGCGCGCCATCGCCATTCAGCTGCTCTGACGCCAATTATTTTTCAACACCCTTAGTGGCCAAGGATGCGCCCTAGGCGGCAGGCGCTCTAGGCGGCTGCCTAATCCGCCTAGTGGTAGCGCCGGCCCTGATAACCATGCATGTACATGGGGCCGACATGCTTCTTACAGATTTTGTGTTTTTTATCAACAATTGTGGCTCAAAGTTGATGACGTAGACGTAGAGAACCATAATAGACCCAATAATACTGTATGTGTATCATGGGTGTCCCTGAGGGTACCAGGAGCACAGATCTATGGGAAACATCATCCTTACTACTCCCATTTCTGGAGAAGGGAGCACAGGCGAGTCTCTTAAGCCGTCTGCCTACTGTAAAAATTAGGGTTGTCCCAATACCACTTTTTTCAAGTACTCGCCGATACCGATTACCAATACTTTTTTCAATGTCATGTGACAGTTTGACAGATAGGGACTGATAGGTGGCACTGACAGGTGGCTGGCACTGATGGGCACTAATAAGTGGCACTGACAGGTGGCTGGCACCTATAAGTGGCACTTGTAGGCACTGATAGATGGCACTGATTGCACTGATAAGTGGCACTTGTGGGCACTGATAGATGGCACTGATTGCACTGATAGGTGGCACTTGTGGGCACTGATAGATGGCACTGATAGGTGGCACTTGTGGGCACTGATAGATGGCACTAATTGCACTGATAGGTGGCACTCGTGAGCACTCATAGTGCCATCTATCAGTGCCCACAAGTGCCACCTATCAGTGTCATCTATCAGTGCCCACAAGTGCCATCTGATTTCACTGATATGTGGCACGTTTGGACACTCATAGATGGCACTGATTGCACTGATAGGTGGCACTTGTGGGCACTGACACGTGGCTGGCACTGAAATGCTGCAAAAAAATGACACAAGGAAAATATTTATTTTAAAAAAACTATGCTGCAACGCCCAACTTGGTACACCCTGAACTCGACTGCAGTAAGCAGCAGCAGACATCTTCTTACACCCAGCCCGAACTATATGGGCTGGGTTTAACAAGATGTCCGCTGCTGGCTTACTACAGTCGAGTGCAGGGTGTACCAAGTTGGGCGTAGGGATGTTCAGCCGCGACCGAATGTGACCGGTCACTGACCCTGATGCAGCTGTGCCCTACAACCCTGCCAGCTTACCTGCCTCTCCGTCCACAGGCTCTGTCCACAGGCTCCGCCCGCCATCTCCGTCCACAGGCTCCGCCCACTGTCTCTGTCCACAGGCTCCGCCCCCAATCTTTGTCACAGGCTCCGCCCACCGTCTCCATCCACAGGCTCCGCCCGCCGTCTCTGTCAACAGGCTTCGCCCGCCCTCTCTGTCCTCAGTCTCTGCCCGCCAACCAGGTATCGGGTAAGGCATCGGGAGCATTTGCGCGAGTACAAGTACTCGCGCAAATGTCCGGTATCGGTCCCGATACCGATTTTAGTATCGGTATCGGACAACCCTAGTAAAAATTAGTACTTCATCAGTCATATCACGGCTTTGGAGATGATTAGTGGATTGCCAGGACTGACCCTCATAGACATCAGCTAATGTGTCATGCCCATATGGCTTTATTGATCACAACTGAACCCTGAGGTGTGGTCCTGGCTAAGTCTTGCTGAGCCTGGGTCTGATGCAGCCTTGGGACCTATTTTGTGGTTGCTTCTTTGTAGGGGCACAGGGTGGCTTTGTGGCTTCTCCCCTCCCCCGAATTTAGTTAATTTTTAAGTGTGCCCCCTTAAGGGTCTTTTCTAAAAATTCAAGTGTTATGGCTAGCTCTAGATTTTCTCTTATAAGTTGACTGTTTTGATATTGTATACCATTTTCTGACTACTTTTGTATGCCTCACAGCTCAGGGTGCTGGGGTCACTCGGGGACATTTATTTATACAGTGCCTTGAAAAAGTATTCACACCCCTTGAAATTTTCCAAATTTTGTCATGTTACAACCAAAAATTTATTTTATTGGGGTTTTATGTGATAGACCAACACAAAGTGGCACATTATTGTGAAGTAGAAGGAAAATGATAAATGGTTTTACAATTTGTTTACAAATAAATATGTGAAAACTGTGGCATGCATTTGTATTCAGCCCCCTCTACTTTGGTACCCCTAACTAAAAATCTAGTGAATCCAATTGCCTTCAGAAGTTACCTGAATAGTAAATAGAGTCCCCCTGTGTGTAATTTAATTTCATTATAAATAAAGCTGTTCTTTGAAGCCTTCATAAGTTTGTTAGAGAACCTTAGTGAACAAACAGCATAATGAAGGCCAAGGAACACACTAGACAGGTCAGGGATAACGTTGTGAAGAAGTTTTAAGCAAGATTAGATTATAAAAAAAATATCTCAAGCTTTGAACATCTCACAGAGCACTGTTCAATCCATCATCCGAAAATGGAAAGAATATGGCACAACTGCAAGCCTACGAAGACATGGCTGTCCACCTAAACTGACAGGCCGAGCAAAGAGAGCATTAATCAGAGAGGCCCATGGTAACTCTGGAGGAGCTGCAGAGATCCACAGTTCAGGTGGGAGAATCTGTCCACAGGACATCTATTAGTCGTGCACCCCACAAATCTGGCCTTTATGGAAGAGTGGCAAGAAAAAAAGCCATCGTTGAAAGGAAGTCCCATTTGCAGTTTGTGAGAAGCCATGTGGGGGGCACAGCGATCATGTGGAAGAAGGTGCTCTGGTCAGGTGAGACCAAAATTATTATTTTTTTTGCCTAAAAGCAAAACGCTGTGCGGTGGAAAACTAACACTGCACTTTACCCTGAACACATCATCCCCACTGTGAAACGTGGTGGTGGCAGCATCATGTTGTGGGGATGCTTTTCTTCAGCAGGGACAGGGCAGCTGGTCAGACTTGATGGGAAGATGGATGGAGCCAAATGCAGGGCAAGCTAAGAAGAAAACCTGTTAAGCCCTGTACACACGATCGGATATCTGATGGTATCTAATCCGATGCATTTTTTCGTCTGATATCCGGTGAAGCTGACTTTCATCAGTCTTGCCTACACACCATCAGTCAAAAATCTGATCGTGCCAAAACATGGTGATGTACAATACTATGACGAGCCGAAAAAATTAAGTTCAATGCTTCCGAGCATGTGTCGACTTGATTCTGAGCATGCATGGATTTTCGTCCCATGGAGTTCCACACAGACGATCATATTTTTCTATCGTTTTTTTATTCATAGGAAAAATTTAAAACATGTTCTATTTTTTTTCACAGATGAAAAAAAACCCGATGGGGAGCACACACGATCGGTTTGTTCAAAGAAAACAGTCCATCGGTCTGTTTTCATCGGACAAACCGATCGTGTGTACACAGCTTTAGAGTCTGCAAAAGACTTGAGACTGGGGAGGCAGTTCACCTTTCCGCAGGACAACAACCCTAAACATACAGCCAGAGCTACAATGGAATGGTTTAGATCAAAGCATATTCATGTGTTAGAATAGCCCAGTCAAAGTTCAGATCTAAATCCAATTGACAATGTGTGGCAAGACTGGAAAATTGCTTTCACAGATGATCTCTATCCAATCTGACAGAGCTTGAGCTTTTTTGCAAAGAAGAATGGACAAAAAGTTCACTTTCTAGATGGGCAAAAGAGACATTCCCAAAAAGACTTGCAGCTGTAATTACAGCAAAGGGTAGTTCTACAAAGTATTGACTCAGGGGGGGATGAATACAAATGTACGCCACACTATTCACATACTTTGTGTAAGTTTGAAAAACATTTATAATTTTCTTTCCACTTCCCAATGTGTATGCACTTTGCGTTGGTCTATCACATAAAATCTCAATAAAATACATGTGGAAAATTTTCGAGGGGTATGAATACTTTTTCAAGGCACTGTATGTTATGACGAATCAGAACATGAAGGGAAACTTGGACTGGCTGAGCTGTGCGTTTCCCTGATCGTCCTCATGGAGCCCGCTCCTCATTGAGGGGGTTCATGCTGACTGGGTCCCTGAAACAGGATTGCATGCACTGACCCCATCAAACGCTAGTATATCCTGTAGTAGTTGTTGCTCTGCACTGGGCCTTCGGGGGGAAGGTTAAGGGAGACGGGTATGTCCAGTTCTCTGCCCCTTTGCCCCATGGATCCTCTGCCCTCTCGGGTATTCATAAATGTGAGAGTGTACTTACTACCTCCCTGGGGTTGATGTCTTTAAAAACTCTGTAAACTTGACCAACTATATGCCAATGACAAGGCACATCATCATTGCTGGGCATTTGGGATCCTTTCATTTGTTGCTTGTTAGGTTTTCAATTTGATGAGGCCAGTGTTTCTGGTCCACCTATGAGATTTGTTTTCTTTAGACCGCAGATTTCTTTTTTTACCCCAGATGGGGGCCGTAGCTTTTGTCTTTAGTCATAGAGCGGATTTTTTTTTATTTTATTTTTTTCGGAAATGCATTTTCATCCCCATTTTTATTCATTAGTCAGAAAGATGTCAGTAGATTTTAAAAGAAAGTTCCATGCTTTTTGGTGGTGTTGGATCGGGTAAGGAAGAGTCAGAAACTCTGTAAGGTTGTTATGAATATTCTCTTCTGTGCTATAATCCAATAAAAACCCAATGCACCCCCCCCCTCCAAATAAACCCTACCAAGTGTACCAATTAGCTGCTATATATTATATAAAAAAAAAATACATAGGAATTAATATAAATCAATAAATACAGTGCTGAAATGTTCCTCCAAAATGTGTCAATACAACCTCAATGTGATATCTTTATGTGAAACAAAGTACATAACACTGTGCTTATAAAGAATGCAATAAAAAAGTTCCAACAAAGTTCCAACAAAGTCCAGTAGTCAATTATCAAAAAAATTCAACCACTTCGGGTAAAATTCTCTCCAACCTCTGCACCGCAGTCCCCCAGATGAATTTATAAATACCAAAAAAAAACTCACACCACTTCACCCCTGCGGAGCTTGATGCTGACACAAGTTTTGGATTGTGTTCATGTTACTGCTGGAGCTGAGTGAGCAGCAGAGGGGTGTAGAAGCCGGAGGCCAGAGGATTGTTCCATCTCTGTGACAATCTCACAGTTCATTAGGCATGTTGTCGTTTTTGTTACCTGCCTGCTGATTATTGATTATATGTGAGTACATTTTAACTGTGTTAAATAAAACTGTGTGGATGGTATCACACTATGTAAGTTGTTTTTCTTGGCATTTATAAATTAATCTGGGGGGACTGAGGAACGGAGACTGGAAAGATTCTAATTGGAATCATGTGAGCTGTGTTTGCCTAATATTTCAAAAGATAGGCATGCATTTTTGGTAAGTGCATCTTCTGAATGTGGTGAAAGGTAACACTTTGAGGTGTTTTAAATACCTGAAGATTCATATGGTGTGGGAATTTTTTGTTAAAATACACCATTGGACTGATCATAATTGTGCACAGATTTTTATTGGATGTTTGTTATTATTATCACAAAGTTATGTACTTTGTTTCACATAAATGTAACACACGGGGGGAGGGGGGGTTGTTTGACACGTTCTGGAGGAAAATGTCAGTACTGTATTTATTGATTTGTATTGATTTGGTTTTTATTGCGCTTTATGTCCTCGAGACATAAAATACAGTAAGCAGATTCCCTTTGGCTAGAAATAGCAATACATATATTTTTTATTTTTTTTAAGCAAGTAAAGGTTGGTGCGTCAGTCATGTTTTTATTGCAGTATGTTTTCATCAGGAATATTGCTCTATAGTCTTCCTTTGGGGTCATTGAGACAGGAAGTGAGCTTAACATCGATTCAGTGAGGACACAAATGGCCATAGGAGCCCAATAAGGGTTTGAATTATTTCCTACATTATCGAAAACTCAACCTGAACAGTATTGTCTAGTTCTACAAGGAATACATTAGGGTTGCTCACTGTATGATATGTTATTGTATGAGTTTAAACTGCAAGTGGTTTGAGTGACAAATGCTTTGATTTCCTGCCAAGCAATTGAGTTTTTCTTTCTTTAATATGACCCCTGTATTTCTATTTGACCCGATTCTTTTTGTTCTTCAGTCTTCTGCTCTGTAAGCACATGAATGCACATTCTCAATGGGGCATAAATCATGTACAGAACCACGTTAGAAAGTCCCATCCTTGCCGGAATTAAGTATGAAGAACATCCCAAATATCCTTTAGGAAAACAACTCGAACATTAGATGTCTATGAATCTTTTATGATCACTTAGCAATCCCCTTTTGTTTTATTTTTTCCCCCTTGAAGTGCTGTATAATTATTCCATTTATTCCCTTTCATATTTTGCTTAATCTTGAATTGTATTTCTCATTACCATTTTGGGAGGGGATAGTGCTTTTTCCTTTGGTATCATTCAATTCCTTTTATGTTTCCCTTGTATAAAATTAATTACATTCTACCTTCAAGCATCACATTTTTTTTTTCCTCTCTTGGTGTCTCCGTTGCACTAGGCCTGCTTTTAATTAATCTTCTAATACAGGTTTTACAGCCAAATGGGATGATGTTCTAAGCATCAAAGAAACAAAGGCTCTGACAGTGATAAAATGCAAAATATTTAAAACATGTTGATGTAAGCTTATTTGGATAAGCGAGGCCAGCTGCCTCTTGGACTTCCCTAACTGGTGGTGACCTCCATGTTTTTTTTTTTTCGACTGTGATTGGAATGCCTTCTGCCTTTCTCTACTCCAGATAGTTTTACACATGGATAAACAATGGGTGTAAACAGCAGAGCTGCAATGCATTTTGAGCATCTGGAAGATAGAGAAATGCTTAGCAGTGATTAAATTAAATTGGACTTAATCCTTCAGCTATTGAGCAAATTTAACTTGGGGATTTAGCTGCATTTAACAGTTGGTGTTGAAGTTAAAGAATAGATGTAGTAATTGTTTAATGAAGATACACTTTATGGTGCTGAGGATCTAATGCATTTTGTACAGTGCGTATAAACTGGCCGTTCCAGCACGGCATTGCTAATTTTATATCACTTTTAGTGGCTCTCAATTCAAGTCTACGTTTCTTTTTGTGGTAACCATATGGTGCCATTTTATTATATGTGGCCCACATATAGATCATATCATAAATTGCTGTCAAGAAAAGGTGGACCGTTATTATATCATCTGTACTCTCAGTTGTTTTCAGAACCATCCCACAGGATCATTGGTTTTAGGTGCATAATTGTTTGTGTAGAGTTGTGGTCCAAATTTCTGAGCACTGTGTCTTGGTGTAAGATAATGTTGTAATACTGGTGGCATTTTTAGCATCATAAAATGCTAATATTTGAATGTTTATGTAGGGACCCTTACCTATGCAGTCATGTCCCTAGCTAAATTTTGTGTGTGTTATTGCTTGGCTGCAACCAGCCTGAGCTGTTATCTTTTTGAGGCTCTGCAGGTCTTACCTAAGCCTAGTTAGTTGCTTTCAGGATAAGGGTAATTATATCAATATATATATTTATATATATATATATATATATATATATATATATATACACATACTGTATATACTATATTACCAAAAGTATTGGGACGCCTGCCTTTGCACACGTGAACTTTAATGGCATCCCAGTCTTAGTCTGTAGAGTTCAATATTGAGTTGGCCCACCCTTTGCAGCTATAATAGCTTCAACTCTTCTGGGAAGGCTATCCACAAGGTTTAGGAGTGCCTTTGCACTAACATGAACTGTTGCCGTCCACAAGGTTTAAAAGTGTGTCTATGGGAATGTTTGACCATTCTTCCAGAAGTGCATTTGTGAGGTCAGGCACTGATGTGGACGAGACATCCTGGCTCCCAGTCTCCGCTATAATTAATCCTAAAGGTGTTCTATTGGGTTGAGGACAGGACTCTGTGCAGGCCTGTCAAGTTCCTAGACCCCAAACTCGCTCATCCATGTCTTTATGGACATCCAGTCCCAACCTTAACCTCATAGAACAATTTTGGGATGAATTATAGCAGAGACTGCGAACCAGGCCTTCCCGTTCACATCAGTGCCTGACCTCACAAATGTGTTTCTGGAAGAATTATCAAACATTCCCATAGACACACTCCTAAACCTTGTGGACAGCAACAGTTCATGTGAGTGCAAAGGCAGGAGTCCCAATATTTTTAGTAATACAGTGTAAATATACAGTATATGGCCCGGATTCAGAGAGCAGTTACGACGGCGTATCTCCGGATACGCCATCGTAACTCTGAGTTGCGGGGTCGTATCTATGCGACTGATTCATAGAATCAGTTACGCATAGATTTCCCTAAGATCCGACCGGCGTAAGTGTCTTACACCCTCGTATCTTAGGCTGCAAATTTATGCTGGCCGCTAGGTGGCGCTTCGGTATATTTACGCGAGGAATATGCAAATCAGGTAGATACGCCGATTCAGAAACGTACGTCCGCCCGGCACATTTTTTTTACGTCGTTTACGTTAGCCTTTTTCTGGCGTAAAGTTACCCCTGCTATATGAGGGGTATCCTATGTTAAGTATGGACGTCGTTCCCGTGTCGAATTTTGAAAATTTTACGTCGTTTGCGAATAGGGCTGTACGTAAGTTACGTTCACGTCTAAAGCATTGACGATTTGCGGCGTAATTTGGAGCATGCGCACTTGGACTCTTTCACGAACGGCACATGCGCCGTTCGTAAAAAAACGATAAATACGTGGGGTCAGACTAAATTTGAATAAAACACGCCCACATCATCCACATTTAAATTAGGCGGGCTTACGCTGGACCACATACGTTACACCGCCGTAACTTAGGGCGCAAGTTCTTTCTGAATACGGATAGGCAGATCTCTCTGAACCTGGGCGTATATGTGTGTATATATATATATATATATATATATATATATATATATATATATATATATATATATATACCATTTCTTTAGTGCTCCAAAAGCTTATTTAAAATTGTCAATACTGAAATAAATGTTTGTTACTTTACTTGCTCAGAACATCAATAAAGCAGCCAATACATTTTTATTACGTTTCGCTATCAGCTCTTAGGACATCTTAGGTTCAATACAGCTTCCACTAAAATGTGGGGACCTAGAATCAAGGTATTAACACATAATCTGCTGTCTGGATCTAAGAAATTACCTTTCTATTGGACATCATTAGAGGCTGACGATATAAAGCAATTAAATATAATATTTAAATCATGGAAGGAAAGCAGAGTATCCAGAGGAAACTAATACAAATACAGGGATAAAATATAAATTCCATGTAGATGGTGTCCCTTGTGGAGTTAAAATACAGAGTTCCAAAACAACATTCCTATTGCCTGTGAAAAGGATGTGTATTCAAAAATGGCCTACGATACACAGCTCAGCGCCAACAGGGAAATGTTTTTCCTCCAAAGTTCCAGAAATAATCAGAACAGGTAAATTTCTTACACTAGCAGCAGCCAGTGCAAAGAAAAAAGTGTAGCTGCTGTTTAAATAAATAAAAGAGATATTAAAAAGTATTCACAACACTGAAATCAAGTCCGTTTCCAATGAGAAATACAAAACAGCGCTGATGTTGGATCAAAGGTGGCCAACACCACCATACAGTAGATAATAGATGGAGATCCTCTCCCGGGTGTTTTGAAATAAAAGGGGAAGAAACAGTCCACTTAGTAGTAGTATGAAGAGATAGGTAGCGTGCACCTTCCACCACACTCACGATCCACCACGTGTGAGACAAACTCCCCGCAGGGTTTCAAACTCACCAGAAGATTAAATTGATCAGGCCTTTCAGTGAGATAAACTCATCAATAGAAGACTGCTGGAATAGCCATCTATTTGGAAGCCTCTTGAATGGAATCAACCTCAGATGCAGTGAATGAACACATAAAGGGCAAACATAGCGTGATTCTGTTTAATAAAATTCACCCTTCCATCAAGATCCCCCATACATCATACGTACAATGTAACTTAAAATAAAGAGCTGAATGGAAATAACTTCACCAGTTCCCAGAGTTACGAACGGCGTTCCTTAGCGTTGTCACCGGCTGGTTTACAGGTGGATGATATCCTTCCTGGTTCCCTTCAGTGGAGCGCAAGCGTCATTTCCGGTGTGACGTGTAGCTCACGGCCTTACTAGTTTCGTCGTAACATGACTTCAACGGAGGGCGTGGCTACACGGGTGCACGCTGGTTTAAATCCTCATTTCCACTCTGCTCATCACCCAATCAGAGTCTCGGGGGCATGTCAAAGGTACACGACACGCCACTCAAGGCACACCCCACACTGAGGAGATAAACACATTGAAGTCACGTATACGACGAAACTAGTAAAAGAGTCTTTTTTTTACAGATTATTAAGCCACTTGTAAGTTAACATCACTGTAACTTCTCTGATAAATGCAAAATGTCAAAAGACTTGTGCTTTTTATGCATTTCTAATGCAATGAAAGGTAGGGCTGTCCTCATTTGTTGGCATACAATAATAGCTAGGTACTTTGAGTAATTCCACCTAATGCAAAACTTCTATTGTGGGTTGAATATAGGGTACTAAAATAAACACTGGTGCTTTACTTGTCCCCAAAGTTCAGGGTCAACAATAGGATCTATTGATTGGTATTCTCATTATTTGCCTGGGAAAGAAATAAAGAATGGGGGTGAGAAATCATATCTATGTGGATCATATATATCTATCTATCTGTCTGTCTAGTTCCAATTGTAGCCACAGCACACTATGTTTTAAGCAAATGCCCAGGTGCTTACCCACAAATAAAGTTTTAGAGGCGCTGAACATTTCAACTAAGCTAAGTCCATCTATCTCAAGGATGGTGTTGCTGTTTTTGATCATCCTTTGATCTGTTTTTGATCTTCCTCCTTCCTCCTCTGCATGACCATTGAGTACTTCTAAACAAGCATTTGATTTATCTATTCATCTTTTGTGGGGGTTCACTCAAATATATCACTTATCATAAACTTCAGTCCAGTCACTAAAGTACAACCCCAATTAAAAAAAGTTGGATAAAATCTATATAAAGCAGAATGTATTGATTTGCAAATCTCATAAACTCATTTTTTATTCACAATAGAAAATAGAAAACATATCAAATGTTTATACAGAGAAAATGTACCATGTTAGAAAAAAAAAAGGTAATTTTTAATTTTTGCAGCAACACATCTCAAAAAAGTTGGCAATCCAATGTAAATGTCTGGGAACTGAGGAGACCAGTTGTTGGGGTCTGGAAGAGGAATGTTGTCTCATTCTTGCCTGATATATGATTCCAACTGCTCAACGCAACAGAAGCTTTCAGTAGGAGATACCCTCTGTGGGATTTGAACCCATGAGTCTTTCAAGGACTGAGTATTTCAAGATAGAAGCACAGACCACTAGGTTATTGGGCTAAGCACAATTATAAATAGAAAATACATTTACTAGTGTATGATTATTTTTGGAACTCTACGCCAAAATTTAAAAAAACACAGCGTAGGGTAACAAGGGCCTCTTCGCCACAACTTTGGCCGATGATTGTTGGGGTCTGCGGATGGAGGGCTTTTGGGAATCTGGAAGCCCCCTTTAACAAGGGGGCTCCAGATCCTGCCCCCCCTCCATGTGAATGGAAAAAAAAAGAAAAAAAGTGTCCCACGAAGTACATCCATTGTCAATCATGACGAAAAATATAAAAACCTAAAAACGCTCTGCCTCCATGGGAGGTCTCCCGCTGACTGCTGTCTCTTCACTTTGACAGCTATTATATAGGCAAGTGCAGGGCCACCCGGTGATGTAACCAGGTGACACGTCCCCTCACATGACATCAGAAGGGGAAAGGGTCACCCGGTTAAGTCACTGGATGGCCCCGCCCTTGCCAATATAACCTATCAAAGTGAAAAGACAGAATTTGGTGGGAGCCCTCCCATGGAGGCGGAGCGTCTTTTATTTTTTCTATTTTACAGGTCCGTTGGGCGTTGGAATTTACGACAGATGTACATCACAAGACATTTTTTATTTTTTTATTTTTAATAAAAGGATTGTCAAAAACTGTTTCTTGTTTTTACATCGTGACACTTTTTTGGTAAATGGGTAGGGGTACGATTCAGCACCTACCCATTCACATGGGGGGGTGGGATCTGGGGGCCCCTTTGTTAAAGGGGCTTCCAGATTCCTATAAGCCCCCCGTCCGCAGACCCTGAAAGCAACAGCCAGGGTTGCCGGGAAGAGGCCCTTGTCCCCATCAACATGCAGACAAGGTGCCTTAGGATAGGGAGCACAGAGCCACGTGCCGCCACAAAGGCCACAGGTATTCTTGAATCCCTTCCCAACCGCTAGACCTGTGCACTGCTGAAAAATGTGTTTGTTTTCGTCTCATTCGTTTTCATTTTTTTCATTTTTAGGGGGACATTCGTTATGATCGCGATTCGTAAATGCGCAAATTCATAAATTTATACGTTTGTAAATTCACAAGTTCGTGAATTCATGAAATTCGAAAATTCGAAAATCCCAATAAAAAAGAAAATCAAAAAATTCAAAAGAATAACTAACTAACTAATAATAACTAACTATTAAGTTATAGGTATTGGAAATTCCTTTCAAATTTGGCTGCTAGTGAATGTAACAAATACGAATTTATCCAAAGTTACTGATTATCCAAAATAACGCTGCATCTAAACAAATGGAACAGAACAAATTAATAATAAATATTATTTAATAATAATGAAAAGTTTTTATTATTACTATTATTATTTATTATTAATATTTAGTTACATTCAATTCGTTTAGATATGCCATTCGTTATTTCGCATAATTCGTAACTTCAGATAAATTTGTATTAGTGAACGTACAGTACCTGTCTCCGAGAATGTGTTTCCAGCACGACGGCATCGTGTTGATTCTCGCCGACAGGGTGCCGACATCTCGCACTCGCTGGAATAGGAAAAGCACATTCCAGCGAGCGTGTCATAGAAGCGACGGGGATCCGACTTGGATTCCCGCCAATTCTAGCTGCGGCATTTGGTATGAATCATGAGGGGGAACTCCACGCCAAATTTTAAATAAAAAAACAGCATGGGTTCCCCCCCAGGGGCATACCAGGCCCTTAGGTCTGGAATGGATTGTAAGGAGAACCCCCTACGCCGAAAAAAACGGCGTGGGGGTTCCCCCACAATCCATACCAGACCTGTATCCAAGCACGCCGCCCGGCCGGGCAGGTAAGGAGTATTGACGAGCGAGCGCCCCCCTCCCTCCTGAGCTGTACCAGGCTGCATGCCCTCAACATGGGGGGGTTGGGTGCTCTGGGGCAGGGGGGCGCCCTGCGGCTCCCCCACCCCAAAGCAACCTGTCCCTATGTTGATAAGGACAGGGCCTCTTCCCGACAACCCTGGTCATTGGTTGTCGGGGTCTGCGGGAGGGGGGCTTATCGGAATCTGGGAGCCCCCTTTAAGGGGGCCCCCGGAAACCGGCCCCCCACCCTAGGTGAATGAATATGGGCTACATCGTACCCCTTCCCATTCACCTGGAAGAAAAATGTCAATAAAATAAACACACAACACAGGGTTTTAAAATAATTTATTAGTCAGATCCGGGTGTCTTCTCCGCTCTCCAGGGGGTCTTCTCCACTCTCCGGGGGGGGTCTTCTCCACTCTCCGGGGGGTCTTTTTCCATCTTCTCCGCTCTCCATTGTCGCCTCGGCGCTCCCCGGTGCTTCTCCCGCTCGCTCTCCGGTGCCTTCTTCGGGGCTGGCCGCTGCTATCTTCTTTTTAGCTCTCTTACTAGCAGCGGCGCAGCCCGCTCTTCTTTGCCGTCTTCTTCTTTTCTTCAGATGTTGAAGCGTCGCTTCTTCCCGCTGTTATGCCGGGTACGCGGCTCGCACCGATTTATATAGGCCTCTTATGACGTCACAGTCCCATCATGCTCCGTGGGTCCCGAGTATTGTGTAGAGGACAGAGCCTTAAAGGGACCATGGCAAGGATATCCATCAACACATTGAAAAGCACCTGTAACACCAGAAACCTGACCAGGATGGATGAAATATCATGCCCAATATCTACAAGACTGGAGGAGCATCAGCCCTAGTGGCTTTGTGTAATCAAACGCACATTTGATTACTCACTAAGGTGAGAGTTCTGTGAGAACAAAGGTGTCACAAAGAGTGAAAACACACAGTAAATTTATTGTATGTCAGTCAAGAAGCACCTTGTGTAGGAATTATTGATCACTTTATCACATCACCACTGGAATATGAACTGTCACTGACCTTAAGAGTCATTCACCTGTATTTGTTTAAGGACTGCACTATAGTTATGCACTTTTTATGTCATGCTTTTACAAAGGAATCATTTATTTTTTTGATGATACACTATTATTGAGTTTATGCAACATCTATTTTCATAATTATTATCTACAGTATCTGTCTATCTTATTGGTTGTCTAAAAATGTCTTATATGTCTTTCTGTCTAATATTCTTTTTTTGTCTGTCTGGGAATCAGGCAAATATTAAAAACTATGAAAATTCCTGTTAATCAGAAACATATGTCAATTATCTATCTCATACAGTATCTGTCTATATGCCTTTTCATCTTTTATACATCTATCTTTCTGTTGAATATCTGTCTTATATCTGTCTATTTACATTAGATAGTGAAGACAAGTTTGTTCAGATGAACTACCACCCATTTTTCATAGTAATTTGACAACATTAATTTTAAATGACAAATACAGCAAAACTATTCAACTTGTCTCTCTGAATTACATACTTATTAACGTGACTTTTGTCTTATTAAATGCCGTTGACTTTTTCACAGTGGTATTAGAAATGGGAACCACTTCATACTTTGGTGGCCTCTGACAAGACCATAGGCGTTTATAGCAGTCTGTTTTACAGGATAGCGATCCAGCTTTGAACTCAAAAAACTGCAGACAATCTTAAAAACAATCAAGAGCTTTGCTGTTGTTACCTTGTCAGGCTTACTTATTTTTCACAAGTGGTAAATATTGACACCAATTGACTGATCCTTCAACCTTCCAACCGTGCAGGGAATAGCATCAGTGCGGAAACGCCATTATGGAGCAGATCTTCAATCCTGAGGGATTAGGGGTCTAAGGTAAAACAAAAGGTAATTGGGAGAATGAGTATTCTGCCAGAGCCATTTAATACAATACTTGACCTACTTTTGTCAAAGAAGACCTATTTTCTCACTTTACTTTTTTCACTTTCTTGTTTATTGAATTGTATTAGTTCACAATGTGAAAAGATTTGTATATTTTCAGCAAAAATCTGAATAAGTATTTGTTTGATGAAATTAAAATTCATAATAGATAATGGCTATTTTGGGCAGTAAGAATACATTTAGCATTAAAGTTATTGAAAATAATTTTATGCATTTAAAAGCTGAACTACAGGAATCGAAATGCACATGTAAAATGTATGGGGACTGTTTTAAGATTTTCAACACTACAGCATATCACTACATTGATGATGTCTCTTAGGCCTCGTACACATGGACGGACTGTCCGATGAAAATAGTCCGCCGGACCGTTTTCATCGGACATGTCCGCTGCCGTATTTTGGTCTGATGGTTGTACACACCATCAAACCAAAATCCCCGCGTACAGGATATGCGGTGACGTGGCCGAGCCGTCGCCACGACGATGACGTGGCGACGTGCGCGACCCTGGAAGGTCAATGCTTCCACGCATGCGTCGAATCACTTCGACGCATGCGAGGGCTTTCGGCCGAGCGGACATGTCCAGTAAGTCGTACAGACGACCGAACATGTCCGACGGACAGGCTTCCAGCGGACATGTTTCTTAGCATGCTAAGAAACATTTGTCCGCTGGAAACCTGTCCGATCCGCCGGAAAATTGTCCGGTCGGACGTACAGACGACCGAACATGTCCGCGGAAACTGGTCTGCGGACCAGTTTCAGAAGACATGTTCGGTCGTGTGTACGAGGCCTTAAAGAAAAAGGCCAAACAAAGCTCAACAATGTAGTATCACCCCGACCTTACATGAATAGGTTGGGGGTTGGATAAAAACCCATGTAAGCAAAAATGTTTAAAAACATACATGCATACATACATGCATCATAATGAATAGAAGATATACCCCATGTGTTTATTTCTATCCCATCCACACCAAAAATACAAGAAACATGATTCTTCTACGAAATAAGGCTGTAAACATAGGCCCTTTGGATGTATACCATTTACATACAGCTCATATACCTATCTTAACATTATTTGGTGTATGTTCTTCTCTTGGATGCAGTGTTAGTGGATCAGTTTTTGTTGCAACCCTGGGCTTAGTATTTAACTTGTACTCCTATGTCTTTCTTACCATCATATGTGCATGCATTGGCTCATTGTGCTGGCCCTCCCTCGCAGAGGCTAAGTATTGCTACACAGCCGATCAAATGAGCATTACATCAAGTAAATGTAAGTAAAATCAGTAATTTATAGTGTGAAGCAATCTAGCCATGTACTGGGCTGCATGTCCTCCATGTGTACAGCTAACCATGTCACAAGTATTACAGGGGGAAAAGTTTTATACATATGAAGAACTGAGGCAGCTATGGAAGTTGCCCAAGAGTTATGCTTTTAGATATATGCAACTTATCCACGCTTTGTTAGCCCAATTCCCGGGAGGAACTCCCACAATTAATGGAATTGGGTTTGGAACAAATGGTAAAAACTGGAAAAAAGTACATTTCAACTATATATACATATTTAATAAAGACTACGGCCCAGATTTTTAAAGGACTTACGACAGCGCAGCGCCATGTACGCCGTCGTAAGTCCTAATCTGGCCCGTCGTATCTATGCGACTGATTCTTAGAATCAGTTACGCATAGATATCCATTAGATCCGACAGGCGTAAGTCTCTTACGCCGTCGGATCTAAACTGCAATTTTTTTTTGCCCGCTAGGTGGCGCTTCCGTCGATTTCCGCCTCGAGTATGCAAATTAGCTAGATACACGAATTCCCTAATTTGAATTCCGCCGGGTGATTTACGATACGCCGCCGCAACTTTACAGGCAAGTGCTTTGTGAATAAAGCACTTGCCTGAAAAACTTGTGGCGGCGTAACGTAAATCGGATACGTTACGCCGCCGCAGAGATACGCCCAATGTACCTGAATCTGGCCCTACATCTCCAGACATAAGTAAAGTAAGCGAAAATTGGAGAAGAGATGTTCCAAATTTGGTGGAGGAGGATTGGGAGGAAGTATGGAGGTTCCTATTTCAGATCTTGGTATCACTTCGAGATAAATTAATACAATTTAAAATAATACATAGAAGCCATTATACAAGATATAAGTTAATCAATTCCTCAAAATTGTTGGAGATGTGCAGATATGCCAGGTAATTTTATGCACATATTTTGGTCATGCCCGAAGATAGTAGCATTTTGGAGAGAGGTCCTGAGTGTGATTGCTATAATAACATCAATAGATCTGGAACAGGAGGCAGAAATGTGTCTGTTAGGATTGGTAGGGAAAGATAATATCTCCGTGGGAAGGAGAGCACAACTGGGTCTATTATTATTTTATGCTAGAAAGGCGATAGTTTTAAACTGGAAAAAGGCAGAAGTTCCTTCGATAGTACAATTGTCATTGTATAGGGAAACATATTGTAATAGAGGTCAAGGGGAGAAATACTGTATAAGAGAGTATGGGAAAGCTGGATAAAAAACCCTATGACAGCTTCAGGTTAAAATATGGCATAAGGGGAGGATAACCACACCACGGAGTAAATGAAGGATGAAAAAGGTATATAAGTTATGGGAAATGAATGTGAAATAGAATTTTAAGGCGACTCCAGAAGAGAGTAGATACATGTTAAATGTATAATGTGAATGTACTGGATATGTATATGTATGTATGTTACTTTTCTTGTTTTTGTATGAAAAAGAAATGAAAAAATCAATAAAGAGATTTGGTGTGGGAACATGTGCACTCTTTAACCCATTCTTGCCCAGTATAAGTTAGTCCAATTAGGCTCCCTGGATATTATGGGCATGGGATCCTCCCCTGGGCACCAATATGTGAGCACGTATGGGAGGCCCCTGGCCTGGCATAACTAAACAGCCTTTTACTGTTTACTGAATAAATGTATTTACATATTTACATCCTTCATTTATTACCATTGGTGACAACATATGCCTTTAAAGTTTCAAACGATAAGTGATGCAATCAAGGAATCCAGGACCCCATCATTTTTAGGAGTTTGCCAGGGCCCTGCATCCCATACAAGGAGATGTGAGTAGTCTCAACAGCCAGACACATTTCCCCCCTGCTTTACCCCTAAGATGAAGCTCCCAGAAACTACAGCCTCGAAGAATACATTTTCGCCTCAACGCTGCCCCTGCAGTACTTCCCCTTGTTGACCAAGAACAGGTGAACTCCAACAGACTATTTACACACCCTTAACCAAGATGCCCCACACTGTCAGGAGCAGAGCTAGCACTACCTCATCATCTACAGTATGTTTAAGCTTATTGGCGTTATCCCTATACCAGGAGGTTTATCTCACGGACGTATGCCAGATTTTGGGCTTCAAGGATCGTTTTACAACCTTCTCCATTTTATGGACTGAGGATTTCAAGGCTGGCTATCGATTAGGCGGATTTACCTATCCACCCATTATTGTTCAGCCCACCTTACATAGCATACAATCTACCGTTTGAATATACCCCTGGACTAGGTATCTGTATTATTGCTTACCAGCAACCAACTGCCTTACCATTCCATGCAACTTTGCCCTCGCTTTATGATACTATCCCTCCAATAGGCTGGATCAGGGTTTTTCTGAACAAACAGCCATTGTTGGGCTAACGTACGACCGAACGTTGCATACATCCAACACGGCCCAATTGTTACTCAAATATCTATGCTCCTGAGGAAGCGCTATTCCAAAGCGCGCAACATGTAGAGCAAGCCCTCCATATCCTCCGGATCACTACTCGGGTTACACACTACAAAATTATGTTTCAAGCTCCTGCATTTGAGATCATATAATCATTGTGGTAACCTGTGTAGAACCAGCTATTCATTTAATTTCCATTGTGATTTTATGTTTATAACTGATTTTTACGATATTTTCATACCAATACATTTTCTAGTTTTTTCATACAAATGTACCGTGTGCCTTTAAAGCCCAAACCACTAGTTCTCATTCAAAATTACAGTATGTTCATGTTATGTTAAGACAAAACAAAGGTTTCTATGCTGTGTAGTGGTGTTGTACCAATTCCAATACAGTACCGGTGCCTATGCTAAACATTTACATGTACTTATACAATACTAAAACCGATACCTTCAAGTCCGCAGACTGTAAGACCGAGTTCACACATATGCAAAGCCAGTTTCAGTGTGATTTGTAAAAAGGGTGCGATTTTGTTCAGGTGCAAATTTTTTAAGTATATGACACTGGAAATCACACCAGAACCAGACTGAACTCATACCTGACTCTTTTTATAATAACACTGCGTCTGGCCCGCACATATGTAAACCGGCTCCATAGAATAAAAATAGGTATCGGTAATTGTTATTGGCGAGCACTTAGGAAAAAGTATTGATACTCAAACTTGGTGTTACAAAACTGGTATCAGTGCATCCCTACTGTGTAGCCTCCTACTGATGTTCCAGTGTCCCTAAGCAAGGATAAAGTGGGATCAGAAGGCAGTGCTCAGAATAAGGAAACACCCTGAAATGCATTTTCAATCTAAAAGATGGAATGTGGGTAGCAGGATAGCCAGATACACATTATTGCTAGAATTACAATTTGAGCCTGCTGATTAGGTTTACATGTGGAACCAATCAGGCTGACTGTAATGCATCTTACACTATTAATTAACCACTTCATTACCAGACACTTTCCCCCTGTCGCTGTTTAAATGACAATTGCGCGGTCATGCTACACTTTACCCAAACAACATTTTTATAATTTTGTTCCCACAGATAGATCTTTCTTTAGGTGGTATTTGATCACCTCTGGGGTTTTTTATTTTTTTGCTAAACAAAATAAATACATTTTTCTTTGTCTCTGTTATAACATTTTGTAAATAAGTATGTTTTCTCCTTCACTGATAGGCACTGATGAGGCTGCACTGACGGGCACTGATAAGGCGGTACTGATGGGCACTGATGAGGTGGCACCGATGAGGTGGAACTGATGCCGGGCACTGATATGCGACACTGATGGGCACTGATAGGTGGCACTCATAGGCAGCATTGATGGGCACTCATAGGCAGCACTGATGGGCACTTATAGGTGGCACCGATGGGTACTTATGTGTGTCACTGATGGGCACTGACAGGCAGCACTTATAGGAACTGAAACTGATAGGTGGGCACTGATGAGCATGGATAGGCACTGATAGGTGGCACTGATGGACACTGATAGATGGCATTGATAGGCATCACTGTTATGGAAGCACTGGCAGGTGTTGCTGATGGGCACTCATTGACATCATATGTGGGCACACATTAGCATCATATGTGGGCACACATTAGCATCCCTGGTGGCCATGGGTGGCAGAGCTGATGGTCATCAGTGGTGGCCATCCCTGGTGGACCTGGTGGCATCCCTGGTGATCCTGGGAGGGCATCCTTGGGGGGCTGCGCTGATAATCTATCTGCGCAGACCCCCCTGTCAGGAGAGCAGTCGATCGGCTCTCCTCTACACGCGCCTATCAGACGCGAGTGAGGAAAAGCTGATACATGGCTCTTCCTGTTTACATCGTGATCAGCTGTGATTAGGCACAGCTAATCACATGGTAAAGAGTCTCCATCACACCACAACAGTGATCGCCACGCTGTGCACCGCCGTGGGTGCACCGCGGCTTGTTATCCTGATCATATCATATGACGTCCAGTCAGGATAACAGAACCACTTTCCTGACGTCTTATTGCTAAATGGCAGGCAGGAAGTGATTCAAATATGATATATATTGTTTGTTGGCTGTTGCACTCATCATACTGTGAGGTCAGCATCACAGCTGCAGGCTCTGGGGTGACTGACATCATTGCAGCTCCAAAATGATGATGTTCTCATGATCCATCTCAAGCATCACAATGACAGTTCCCCTAAGCTTTGAGAACTGCTGCCAGCCCATGTAGAATATGTATGAGCTGGAAGTAGCTTAGAAAAGATCATTGATAGGCCTCAATTAGTAATAATAATACAGTATGTCAGCATTTCTACATCACTGGTAACCACTTGAAGCTTTACATCACTGGGCACTTGTAGCTTTACATCACTGGTGACCACTTGCAGCCCCTTCCAGGTTGAAGGCCACATTCCCCACCAGTTACTGTGTTCCTGAAAAATAAGTATTTTATTTTTGATAATTCTAATACGCTAGTATACAGTATATATCGTAAAAGAAAAATCTATTTCTATATTTGCTAAAGAAACAAATTGTTGTGACATTCAATATTTACTGCATTAACCACTCAACTACCCACATGAGACTTTCACCCCGAACTATAACCCTTAAACAGAGAATCCAATTAAACTTTTGGCTAGCCATAACCCTAATTAAGCATCTGGCAACGTGCATGTCTTGCAGCGTGTTTTATTTTGTATGGCAGGGTCTTCAGGCAACATTAAGGTTAATGGAGGCTATTTAATATATAAACCCTTGTGTTTACATTAAGTAGGTCAGTGGAAGTTGACCAGATGTGTCTCATTCATTATTCTCATCAAAGTTCCACTGTATAATCATCCTCCATGGTTTAATGTCTTTATCTGAATTCTAACAAATGTTGTATCAATTATAAAAAGTTTATGAGGTTAATGTGTTGCTAGCAACTGCTGAACATTAGCACACATTAAAATGATTAAGTATTATTTTTAAGGCTGCTTTAATTTGAGAGTTGCAATATGCTTAAAATTATGTAGCTATAGTCTAATACAACTGTCATCAGTGTGTCGTATTAGCAGCATATGGTCATTTACAATTTCTATTCCTCAGTCTATTGTTAAATGCTCATTTATTGGGAACTGGCTGAGACCTTTCTTAGTATAAATGCAAGAAACCAGTTTGAATCAGTGTTCATGATTGGATTAATGCACTAAGCAAGAGAACTAAGAAGTCAGGATATATAAGAAATTTAAAAAACACAGCTTATAGTGATGGAGATTCTCAACAGTGTTTGCCTTACTTTATTAATCAAGCACAGTGGGCAACAGGAAACAAATTTAATATTACATTTCAGTGTGACAGCTTATGGACCAGGGAACACAGCCGTCGTATTTTACGTAGTACGTGAATAGGGCTGGGCGTAGGTTACGTTCACGTCGTAGACAGTGATCCGTCGTATCTTAGGGAGTAGTTCCGACGTGATTCTAAGCATGCGCACTGGGATACGTCCACGGGACAGTGCATGCGCCGTTCATTTTAAGTACTTGGATGGCACTCGGTTCATCATTTGTATGGGGTCAAGCCTCATTAGCATGGCTCACGCCCACTTCCACCTACGACGGCTTACGCCGAGGGAACCCAGCGCAGTTTGGGAGGCAAGTGCTTTGTGAATTCGGTGCTTGCCTCTCTGCGCTACGTCGGCGTAGCGTATATTAAATACGCTACGCCCGCATAAATATGCGCCAATGTATGTGAATCCGGGCCAATAGGCATAATAGGCCCCTCAACAAAAATATGGTCTGGTCCTCTATTTATTGACAATTACACATGTTCCACAAATGTTCCTGACCTAGTATCTGTTTCTTATTCTTGAGATTTTAACAGGGACTGTTATCATGTCTGCAGTACGTAATTTCGAATTCCAGATTCAAAATAAAGGATAATCATTGTCCTGTTCGGAAATTGTCTCCATGCAAGGTCCATTTGCCGATATACAGTTCTTCCTTCAACTTTTGTTTTGATCCTCTGCCATCCCTCTTCCAATTTTACCAGCACGTGGCAAATGCATACAATATGACATTAACAAACTTCTAGATATAATGTTGAATTGATCACCTATAGTGTGCCTGTTTTTTTTTCCATTTTAGCATTTAGGGTAGCCTTTTAATGCAAGCTTGATTCAATTATTATTTTTTTGGAGCAAAAATAAAGATGCACATTTACACACAGCATAGTTTAAATTGATTTTATTTTTAGTTCAGACAAATGTATGTACACTGAATGGTGTTTTTTTCAAAACATTTATCTCAATTTCTACAGCGCATTGTGGTTTTACCCCCTCCCCTCCTTAAAATGCTGCAAGAGTGATATATGGATGTGTATGGCTCATCAATAAACAATAACACTTATTCATGCGTGAAATTCATTTACATGAACTGGGTCATTACCCAGACGTTAAGCTGAAATAAATGCACGCATGATTATGCAAAATGCATTGTGTTTGCATTACACAAAAATGTTTCTTATATTAAGAAAGACATTTGCACTCTCTGCCAGATCTAAAGAACTTTCTAAATGCTTGCTTAATTCTAAATACCCACACAAATGGTTGTTTATAATTTACCCTATCTTTAAGAGACAGTCTCTCTAACTGAATTACTATTGGCTGCATATATCTTTCAGAGACATTTGAGGCCAGATCCCATTACCCTATTCACTTCAGTTAAAGTTAACTTTTTGCAAAGCAGTGCTACTAATACCCTGTTTTTTCTTAATGTATTGGAATACTCAAAAAAGGCTTTAGGTAGGTCCATTTTAATAGCTTGTAGGACTAACTGCTGGGAAAAGTTTACTTGTGGTGCATTGCCCCTCCCGTGTGAACTTCTCTTGCTAGTTCTAAACTTTTTACAACATTGTTTTTTAGCTAGTGGCCAACATTTTTGGGGGAAAGTATAACTAATGGCAAAACTTTTTTTTTTATTATTGTTTGAGAGTAATTAGCATGCATGCCAGTTCTTATTTCTGTCTGTCAGTAGCGTTGCTAGGGGGGTGCAGTCCACATCTGGGTTACACCTGCTAGAGGCTGACAAAAGCCCAGGCTCCCATTTTTTTCAGCCTGCCCAGAACACACCTCCAGCCCCGCAGCCTGTGTCTTCCTCCTCCTCTCTTCACTCCTGCGCTGATGCCTGGGCCCGTGTTCTGATGGGTGGGTTGAGGCACTCAGAATTGGTGGCATAAGAGGAGTGTTTGTGTCCAATTCTGGAATTTTTTAAGCCCTGTACACACGATCGGTTCGTCTGATGAAAACGAACTGGTGGACCGTTTTCATCAGACGAACCGATCGTGTGTGGGGCCCCATCAGTTTTTTATCCATTGGTGAAAAAAAATACAACCGGTTTTAAAATTTTCTTATGGTTAAAAAAACGATAGAAAAAACGATTGTCTGTGGCGAAATCCATCGGTCAAAAATCCATGCATGCTCAGAATCAAGTCGACGCATTGACGACGGCCGGACTCCGAGATACGACGGCGTATCAGGAGAATCCGGGCCCCGGTTGGATAATTAAAATTTATCTAAACCCAAAATCAAAATGTAGTATATTGCAGCTTATCAATAATTAATGGTGGTCGCTGTTGTACTCTTTTTGTAAAATTATTTTTCCCTTTATTACTGATCTGGCTAGTGACATACTTTCTGTCTTAGGCCTCGTACACACAACCGAGGAACTCGTCGTAAATGAACTTTCTTTGCGTACACACTGTCAAGACAAAATCTCGTCGTTCTCAAACGCGGTGACGTACAACACGTACGACAGCACTATAAAGGGGAAGTTTGATTCCACTGACGCCACCCTTCTGAGCATGTGTGGGTTTCTATGCATACACACGAATGTGTTTGTCGTCGAAAACCAGCCCGATGAGGAACACGACGAGGAAATTGAGACTCCCGACGAGGAAAAAGAGAACTTGTTCTCTTTTTTTCTCATTGGGTTCCACAACAGTTTTCTCAATGAAAAACATACACACGACCGTTTTCCTCGGCAAAAAAGCTCTGCCACCAAGTTTCTTGATGTATTCTGTCGAGGAAAACGGTTGTGTGAACGAGGTCTTAGGTTGGCTCCATTCATTCTATAAAGAAGCAACAGGGTAACCCTGGGACAGCAGCATTATCAATCTGGGGAGAGTTCAGTATTAGATGCACTAGCAAATTTAGATGGACATGACTAACAATTAAAGCTGATTTCTAGCTAACACGTTTGAGACGTTGCTGCAAATTTTTTTTTTTACTTTTGAGATTTAAAATGTTTCACCTTTAGGCTCAGACACACTTAAGCTATTGTTATTATTATCATTATTATTATTATTATACCTTTCATTACAATATAAAAACAAACCCGGTCATAAATCCTAATACCTGTCTTTGGAACATCCTATGAAAGCAGCTATTATCTCTAACTTAGGCCATACACGGAGCAAATTTCTTTCCTGCAAATACAGGATTTGTTAAAAATTCCCTATAACACAGACAGTGCTGACAGGGGAATCCCTCCTGCCAGGCGATTATCTTCTCCCGGCGAGAGGGTGGGGTAAGCCGCCCCCACCAGTAGAAGACAGTGATTATTGCTAGCAGCTACAGCAGTCAATAGTGGTAATCGCAGGTGAAACCTGACATGCTGGTTGTACCCAAGTTGATCAATGGATCAACTTGGTACATTCAGCCTGCCCATACATGGTTCGAATTGTGTATGGCATGCCTTACGGTAGATACATATGTTGATTTCAGTGTGGTTACCTCACTGTCAGTGAAAATTAAACACAATCAACACATTAAGCTTCTCTGCCTTAAACAATATTTCTTTATTTTTGCCTTATCTTTTATGGGGAGTCTTTTCCTCCATTATATGTGGTTATCGAGACAGGGAGTGGATCTGTGTAAAAAAGTAAAATAAATCCGGGTACACACTATGGGCTAGATTCAGAGAGGAGATACGCCGGCGTATCTCCAGAAAGCCGTCGTATCTCTGAGTCCGGCTGGTCATATCTATGCGCCTGATTCATAGAATCAGTTACGCATAGATTTCCCTAAGATACGACCGGTGTAAGTGTTTTACAACGTCGTATCTTAGGCTGCATATTTTCGCTGGCCGCTAGGTGGCGCTTCCGTATAGTTAAGCAAGGAATATGCAAATGAGCTAGATACGCCAATTCAGAAACGTACGTCCGGCGCATTGTTTTACGTCGTTTACGTTAGGCTTTTTTCGGCGTATAGTTACCCCTGCTATATGAGGCGTATCCTATGTTAAGTATGGCTGTCGTTCGCGAATAGGGATGTACGTAATTTACGTTCACGTCGAAAGCAATGATGTTTTGCAGTGGATTTTCGAGCATGCGCACTGGGATATTTTCAGGAACGGCGCCGTTCGTAAAAAATGTCAAATACGCGGGGTCACAGTTAATATACATAAAACACGCCCACATCATTCACATTTGAATTAAGCTGGCCTACGCCGACACAGATAAGTTACGCCGTCGTAACTAAGGGCGCAAGTTCTTGCTGAATACAGAACTTGCGCCCTAAATTACGGCGGCGTAACGTATCTGAGATACGTTACGCCGGGCATAAAGATAGATGAGTCTATCTGAATCTAACCCTATTTGTTTTTTTTTTTTTGGTTCTACCCCTTGGGTTGAGTGAAAAAAAAGACTGTCAGCTCTGGTCAGAGCCACTGTACCTACCATGCAAGGTTAGTTCAGTGTTCTCCCCCACTAAGCTGTTGTGTTCTGGCAGGGGGGCGGCTACCCGCCAGAATACTCCGATCAGCGCTCTCTGCCATTGGCTGAGAGTGCTAATCGGGAGACTGTAAGGCCTCATACACACGACCGAACATGTCCGCTGAAACTGGTTCGTGGACCAGTTTCCGCGGACATGTCCGACCGTGTGTACGGCCTAGCGGACAGGTTTCCTGGCCTAGCGGACAGGTTTCCAGCGGACAAAAGTTTCTTAGCATGCTTAGAAACTTGTCCGCTGGAAACCTGTCCGTCGGACATGTCCGATGGTTAGTACGACTCATCGGACATGTCCACTGGTTATGACGTTTAACCAGCGACCCGAAATCCCGCGCATGCGTCGAATTGATTCGACGCATGCATGGAAGCATTGAACTTCCGTGTTAGAGAACGTCGGTGTCTTCTACGTCACCGCGTTCTCTGTTCGCGGGGATTTTGCTCTAATGGTGTGTACACACATCAGACCAAAAGCTCCCAGCAGACATGTCCGATGAAAACGGTCCGCGGACCGTTTTTATCGGACATGTTCGGTCGTGTGTACAAGGCCTCAGATGCTGGTTTTCAGCATGCATGTCCAACAGAAGCTGGTCAAACTGCTGGCTTCTTTCTGATAGACCGACATACACACAGACCCGAATGTCGCCTGTTTTTTTTTTTAACCGCCCGTTGTCTCCCGACATTCTGCATGTGTGCACTGGGCTTTAGGACAGTTTAAAATTATCAGATTTGAATGACATTTGACTCCAAGACAAGATGCAAAGTAAAAAGCTCCCCAATAAGAAAACAGACAGCAGAAATAATCTGACAGAAAAACTAAGGCAGCCCATTGATGATTACATTTTCTTTTTCTCCCACCACAGGTAGAAGTAAAGAAAATCACTCAATGCCCCCATCAACACACTCAGTGTTGATGAGGGAATGCCTCCCATAGCGCTATTGTGTTATGTCAGCGGGGTGGGGGGGTGCAGGGATCCTTCTCATCCAGGAGAACACAATGAATAATGCTAGCAGCTATAGCCCCAGGGAGAAGTTGTATGTAACAAATCTGACAGGCTGATTGTACGCAAATTGATCGATAGATAGGTAAATAAGCCTGCCCATATATGAATCGAATCTTGGCCAGGCCCTGCTGAACCGGTCAAATTTTGGCCAACGTAACTTTTCCTGCTTTAGTCAAGGCTAAACAAGGCTAAAACATTGGTTGTTATTCCCCTTTAAAAATGCTGTTTTGTACACTCGCTGTCTATCATGTATAAACTACTAACCTCCACCTCAGTTCTTTATCCTACCTTTCCTACTAACGAGAATCTTCACACACTTTCATGCCTGAGCAAAAAAGATGACATCATTTATTTTTCCCAGAAATAAACAGATCCTAGTCAATATTGATTCACCGTCTTAATGCTGCCAAAATTGCATCCCTCCTCTCCTAAAGCAGGACGCTCCATCTCTAAAACAATAGTTTGCCACAATGAATAACATCTGACATATGGAAGACCTAAAAGCCTCTCTAAAGCACAAAAGAGGGAAATGTTGACAAAGTTCTACTGAATAGTAGAACTAAACCCAGGAAAATAAATCCATTTTTGTCAATGACTAAACACATTCTTTATTGGGGAACACCAGGGCTCCTGTTTTTCCTCCTTGGGAAGTAAGGTGGCAGCAACGGGTACAAAAAGCTCCCCCTTCCTTATTTTCTTCTTCTCCCCTCTCTTCTCTTCCTACTCAGCAGTTCCTCCTCCTCACATCGCTCCCCTTTCTCCACTATACTCTTCTCCCTTTTCCTTATCCCTCCTCTATTATACAAAAACAAGGTTGTTGACCTGGTTTTATGGAATTGAGTAGACAGTTAAGTAGCACATGATTTTCTATGGTAAGATGCTTTGGAATGTTCACCTGTGTTGCTGTCTCTTTCACTTCTACTCCAATGCTATATGGAATATGTCTAAAGTGTATTCTTATGCTGTTGAAGAATATAATTCACAACAAAATGTTATTTTGTATTTTTAAGAAAATTCTCTGCAGCAATTGTTTCTTTTGAATGTTCCTAACAAAAAGAAAAGTTATTGAAGCCTTCTGGTGTCTCTGACTGTACCGACATGACATTCGTTGTCACCGTTTTGCATGGTAAATAAAAATGATCTTCTAGAAAAGGTCATAAATGCAGCTATGAAATGTATAAAGAGAGAAAACAGAAGGAAGGGTTAGTATGCTGGTTACAGAAATGTAAAAACATTCTAGACTGTAAGCTCTAATGAGCAGGGCCCTCTGATCCCTCCTGTATTGAATTGTATTGTAACTGTACTGTCTTCCCTGATGTTGTAAAGCACTGCGCAAACTGTTGGTGCTATAAAAAATACTGAATAATAATAATAATAATATATACACTGTAATATAAGGATGGAAAGAATTGTGTGTTTTCCACTTCCACTGCTGCTTTATTTCTTATGTTGGTCTTGAGACTTTTTTGTAATCGGCCCCTATTTTGGCCATGCCAATGTGTCCCCTTTATATGACATGACTGTACAGCATCCAGATAGTTAACTTATTTCCAGCCCACGCGCCTACAATGCCCATTCAATGAGGGGCTTATTTTCTCTTAATTCTTTCTTCTCTGATTGACTTCCCAACTTTTGCCCTGGCCAAGAAACCTAATCCCTTAAATTTCTCCCCTCTTTTACATTTAGTTCCAGCTTTCTTTTCTCCCTGTTACCTATAGTCCTTTTATTCCAGTCTATTGCCTAATTCTAGCCTTGTTTCTTGCTTCTCACTGATTTCTGTCTGCTTTCCTTCCTAGCACTGACCTATCCTCCACTAACTGCTACATTTTGCAGTCTAATGCTGTTACAGACATACTTTGATGGATGATGCCATTCAGACTTGTCCCTGTAGATCAGAACTGAGTACTTTATGTACATTGCATACAAGAAAATTTTCTAAGATTGTGGTAAAAATACAGTTTCTTTGAGCTCCTGAATCACATTACACTCACCCTGTATTATTTACATCCTTTTGTCTATTCCCTAAACATGCCATAACACTTTCTTGTTAGAAAAATCAGTTCTCAAATCTTCACTTTTATATACAAAACACCCCTACAATTTATTTACCAGAGTAAATAGTTATACACATTTGTATAATTCACTTCAGATTTTAACTAGGCACATAAGATCCGAGCAAACTTTTGCTTGCATTCCATTGAACTAGGGCTCTAAGAGCCTTATTAAAATCTTCTGCATCCTCTAATGTATTGTAAAGGCTGCAGCAAACTCCGCTCACCTGCCTGCTGCATCTTCCCAATCTCTCATATTGTGATGTACTGTGTGGATATATATATATTTTTATATATATATGTGTTTAATATTCAATATACTAATAATTGTGATACGCATACGGTATCTTTTAATACTGTGTTACAGAGTGTTATTAATAAATAATAAAATGAAACAGCTGGGCTACCATTTTTTCCTTTTTTAAGATGATGATAAAGAGAACAAGTCATGATTGGGCCAAAGCAAAAATAGGAAAATCCAGCCTATATTTATGATTGTATACTTCTTATTTAGATGTGTTCACTTTGCTTGTGCTTACCACTTAATCTAGGGTGCCAGAGGTTCAAAGGTCACCTATAGTCTGAAAGTTGGTGTCAACCACCTGACCTCCCACACTTAAAGTGGAAGTAAACCCTTAAATTTCATAGTTACAAAAACAGTTAACATTCCCGGCATGCCGGAAATGCTAGCTGTCACATTTGTTTGTGCTCTCAACCAAACTGCCAAACCATCCAATGGCTGGTTTCATAACAGGTCACATGTACAGCAGCATGGCAGTTGCAGATTAAACGGAGGTCAAGATGGCCGCTTCCTTGGTTGAAAACGATAGGAGGGTTTACTTTCACTTTAAGGTGGTCATAGATGAATTGAAATTCAGCTGGTTTAGCAGGGACCGGCTGAACTGCCCGGCTGAATTGCAATTCATGTGTGACCACTGCAGTTGTACAGAAGTGGATTTACTCATTTACTTCTGTTTAACTTCCCTGTCAGACAAATGCCGCTTGATCAGCAGCTGCAGCCACCTTAAATGTGTGGATGGGGAAATTGAACTAAATCATGAATGACCATCTTTATTTACTAGAGTAGCAGCAATAGATTACACCTGCTTTGAAACCTTGTATCTTAAAACAACAAAATCATGATTTTCTGAAAGAGGAAGTTAACTATAATAAATAAGGTAAACCTGTGTTCACTTTAAAACCCAATCATGTGGTAGCAAAAATCCTGTTTTTTTATTTCACTTACACGATTGAGTATTCTACAGGAGCACAGGTTACAGTGTACAATCTTTACTACATTAGAAAATCGAATCCAATATGTATGAATGCAGACAGAGTAAGAGCTGTGCTCTTGGCAAGCTAAATGATAGTAGTAGTACAATTTTTGAGTTAGCAAAGTGTGGATTTTTTCCTTGGGGGCCTGGGGGCACTGCGGGTTCCTTGGTCCCCTCATGTGCAGGAATTAAAGTACACAGCATATTACAAAACGTACACATCAAAGTGTGTAAAGAATATAGCGGTAGGTCTAGTTGCTAGATGGTGCTGGCTAGACCTTCTCCCACACAAAATGTCCCCGGTGATTGAATTTTCTCAATAATTAATTGATAACTGTGCAATTTGTTTACTTTCTCAATGTCAGTCACACATTTAAAAAATAGATGAAACAACATCAGTATTGGGCCATGCAAGCATGTAAACACACAATCATAGGGTACCTTCCTTTAAAGGGACACTAAAGGTTCCTGTTTTTTTTTTTAATAACAAACATGTCATACTTACCTCCACTGTGCAGCTCTTCTGGGGTCCCTCTGCGGCTGTTTCGGCTCCTCCCCGCATCAGCTAGCCCCCTTTATGGGAAGCTCTCTCCCAAGGGAATTAACTTGTGGGCACGCTCCTGTGATACAGCCGACGGCTATAGCCACCGACTGTATCACTCGACCCCACCCCCAAGGCGCGCCCCGTCATTGATTTGACAGCAGCGTGAGCCAGTGACTGCGCTGCTACCAATCAACCAATGAATGAGCCAAGAAGCCCGGCCGAAAAGCAAGCGCGTTCATGGCACGGGACTTTAGAGGGGTCAGGTAAGTAAACGGGGGGATGGGGGGGCTGGGGGGCCGCTAATCCTCGGATGTTTTTTCACCTTAATGCATAGAATTCATTAAGGGGAAAAATCATGTACCCTTTAAAGTGAATGTAAACAATCACTTTGTAAAACAACCCATTCAGTTTAAAATAAATAGAGTCCAAATCATTTTGGCATAGATATAAAATATAAATATCTGTTTTCCCTTTTTTATAAGTGATCGCATCTCCTCTGTTCTCAGCTGCATAAGAGCTGGTGGGGGGGGGGGGGGGGGGCATCAGCACACTCAGTAAATGGCTGTGCAGCGGTGGGGGGGGGGGGGGTGTCAGGACAAGTCTGGAGGAGAGTAGGCAGAGTTCCCAGCATAGCTAAAGAACTGACCACGTAGGGCTATCCTGCTTAGTTTGGTCAGTTTTTAATAGAGAAGCAAGGGGACTAGCAGGAACAGCAGGGCTTTCACACAAAGGAAGCAACACAAAGAGAACAGGCTACTTTATCATACCAGTACAAGGTACAAGAGACACATATCAGGAACATGAAATGTTGGAGTAAAATTATACATTATATCAGAGTAAAAACTTTTACAATTGATAATTTTTAAATTACTATATTTTTGCATAGAGGGAACCTCTTCTAGCCAGGGGTTCAGAGCAGTTGCCTCTTTTGTCCCCTTATACAGTAAATCTGACACTGATGTTGGTAGCATATTGAATTCTTTGTGCCACCTAAGGCATTATTTCTGTTTTCTCCCTCTTGACCTCAATGTAAAGCCCCCTTCCATCTAATGTTAATGTTTATGACATTTTTGATAATTTCATTTTGTTTTCTAAAAACTGTGGGGGGTAATTATGAGAATTTTTAAGTGGACAGAATCTTGGGCAGCTATGCATGGAAACAAATCAGTTTCTTTCTTTAATTTTCAAAGCTTTATGCTGGCTATACTTGGGTCGAATTCTGAACTAATTTTCTTTCGAAAATCTGAAATTTACCTTATGTTGCTATAGAAAATAATTTTCATGGCCGGGAATCTTATTTTCTTTCCAGGTCACAGCTCATGCACATTTCCTTTTCAATTACATTTCTCACATGATTCTCGCATCATTAATTAGAAATTAATAACATTTTCCAAAAATGTCTAACATGCCCGATCACTCAAATTTGATGGCCGCGTGAAAATTGTCCGCTTCTGCAGCCACTAATGGTGCGAAATTCGAAAGAAAATTCTTAGTTACAATTTTCGCAAGAAAATTATTTTGGAATTTAACACATGTATGGTCTGCTTAACTGAACAAGCTGATAATAGAAACTGATTGGTTGCTTTGTACACCTGCTCCAGATTCTTTCTTCTCCAGTTTTGATAAATTTTGATAAACAATTGCAATTTTTTCAATAGAATACTCTAATTTTTTTTTCCATCTTTACATTTTACCAAATGGTTTAAATGCAGAAAATTATAGATATAGATTGGGGCATGAGGCAGTATAGCATCTACTGTAAGTATTTAGCACTCTTGCTCTGTAGCTATGGGTTCGTATGGTTAGTTCCTATTTGAGTTTATTTGAGACATTTTGTTGTACTTATGCACCCTTTTAGTGCATGCATGAGTTTCTTACTGAAAAGTTTACTGTCTTTATAACAATTTTGCCATAGTGTGTCTGCCGTAGGGATTTCACATTGTGCAGTCATTTAGACTATAACTGAAATATGTTCTATGTAAAGTACTGTGGAATATTTTGCTGCGGGAATATTTTGATGCTCTGTTAATGAGAACCTTCCACCACATTGGAACTGCCAACTAGTTTGCTGCAGATACTGTTATCTTTATATTCCTGCTTCATTACTTAGTAAATAACAAGCCAAGATCTAATGTGTAAAGTGTGAAAGTGTCTGCGCTGTGGGAAACCTGGACTGGGAAAGTGGCAAAGGGGGGGGGTGAGTGAGCGGAAGTCCGTAGGTCAGTGAAATAATAAATGTATAGACACAGTAAATGTGACCCACAATGAAAAGGAAATGGGTGTGGTCTGGCCTGAAAGGTGTGGCGAGAAACACAGAGAAGCCTTATCACTAATAAGTGAATAATTCAAACAAATGAACTTTTGAGGTGAATGGAGAAAATCAACATATAAAATGAGCAAGGCTCAAATAAGAGTGATAGAATCTGATAAACAATGGTGAAAAAACAATCAAAAAACAAACAAAATAGGGATTGGCTGATAAGTAAGTGAGTGGTTGAGTGTAGGAAATACCAAACTCCAATGGGTCGTGGTGTGTGATCAGGTAGGTCCACACAACGTGCACCCTTCACCAGTAGTGAATCAAATGGCTTACCTCTCTACTCACATATAAACTCAGGTCAGTCACTGTGCCAGCTGGTTATTGAATGTATATTTGCTTGTTACAGTCTCGGTGCATACATGTAAAGACAGCGATATAGATGTTGTTGTTTTGACTTCTTGCAAACAACAAGGAGACAAAATTCCCACAATCAGGGGTGGCTAATTGTCCACTTACACAACTTACAATGATGTATAAGGGGCGTGTGCCTATCTCCACGAGCGCCGGACTCGTATCCCAATCTTCCTGCTACTGCCAGTTTCCTCTCAGCATCGAATGGAGCCGTCCGCTCGTGATGAGACAAATAGGCAGAGATGGAAGGAGAGAGGGGGGCACATCGCGTGAGCCAGGCAAAATAAATTTATTAAAACAAGTATTAAAAATAAAAGACTCACATAGGGCAGTCTAAAGGCAGTTCCGTAGCTACGAGCGCCGCGCTCGTCCACTGTCCGTCAGGTGCTGCTCCTGGTGTGTACTCTGTGTGTACTCTGTATACACACCAGGAGCAGCACCTGACGGACAGTGGACGAGCGCGGCGCTCGTAGCTACGGAACTGCCTTTAGACTGCCCTATGTGAGTCTTTTATTTTTAATACTTGTTTTAATAAATTTATTTTGCCTGGCTCACGCGATGTGCCCCCCTCTCTCCTTCCATCTCTGCCTATTTGTCTCATCACGAGCGGACGGCTCCATTCGATGCTGAGAGGAAACTGGCAGTAGCAGGAAGATTGGGATACGAGTCCGGCGCTCGTGGAGATAGGCACACGCCCCTTATACATCATTGTAAGTTGTGTAAGTGGACAATTAGCCACCCCTGATTGTGGGAATTTTGTCTCCTTGTTGTTTGCAAGAAGTCAAAACAACAACATCTATATCGCTGTCTTTACATGTATGCACCGAGACTGTAACAAGCAAATATACATTCAATAACCAGCTGGCACAGTGACTGACCTGAGTTTATATGTGAGTAGAGAGGTAAGCCATTTGATTCACTACTGGTGAAGGGTGCACGTTGTGTGGACCTACCTGATCACACACCACGACCCATTGGAGTTTGGTATTTCCTACACTCAACCACTCACTTACTTATCAGCCAATCCCTATTTTGTTTGTTTTTTGATTGTTTTTTCACCATTGTTTATCAGATTCTATCACTCTTATTTGAGCCTTGCTCATTTTATATGTTGATTTTCTCCATTCACCTCAAAAGTTCATTTGTTTGAATTATTCACTTATTAGTGATAAGGCTTCTCTGTGTTTCTCGCCACACCTTTCAGGCCAGACCACACCCATTTCCTTTTCATTGTGGGTCACATTTACTGTGTCTATACATTTATTATTTCACTGACCTACGGACTTCCGCTCACTCACCCCCCCCCTTTGCCACTTTCCCAGTCCAGGTTTCCCACAGCGCAGACACTTTCACACTTTACACATTATATTTTCTCTGTCTTGAGAGGACAACACCCCTGTTGTTTGCTGCAGTACCCACGTCCATTCACCCCATTGTCACCCATCCGGCCCACTCTCCTTCAACCATATCCTACACAGCGCAGGAGTCCACCCAATACAACAAGCCAAGATCATTATGCAGGCCATGAGCCCCATCTTTCTTGGCTCTATAAGCCATTAGGGGTCACCGACTGATGTGGGTGGATTGACTAAGAGTGCAATAAAGTTCTCTTTACTTTAAATATCCAGTGTACAGGGGAGTTAAAATCTGTAATTTGCCTTTATTTGGCTGTATGTTTGAAGGGAACAGTGATTCACTAGGCTCTGAACATCCCCTTTTTTTGGTAAATTAGCTTAATTAAAGTGTTACTCAACCCAGGACCCTGCATTCACTATATTTGTTCTCCCACAGTACACAAACATGGTAATGAAATTATTTTAGTAAGTATAAACTGCTGAATACCTTTTCTCATCAGCAGTATACAGTATAGCAGTCTTGTGACTTATATTAGTGCCTGGTTAAAGCTTGTAGGAGGAGTTTTCATACTGCACTGCCCATCCTATCAGGATTTGACCCTCTGTTTGGACTGTGCTGATTGGTCCTGTGCTGATCACATGCACTGTCCCAAGAAAAAAAAAGAAAAAAAAACGCTCTAGCAATACACACCAAACTGAGCATGTGCAGCCTGACTCCAGTAACTCTGTCTTATCCGGACCTGTTTTGAGTCAATGGAAGAAGAGGGGGATCTGTGCATAGAGGATCAAACAGCCTTTTTTACACAATGCAGAGGATTAACCCCTTCCACAGGTTCCACAGTGAATGCATCAAGCATGTCTTACTGCATATACAGACTGATTTTACTGCCATGGGCTTAGTAAAGCCCTGTATGGACCGTTTTCATCGGACAAACTGAACGTGTGTGGGCCCCATCGGTTTGTTTTCCATCGGTGAAAAAAAAAAAGAACCTGTTTTAAAATGTTCCTATGGATAAAAAAACGATAGAAAAAAACGATCGTCTGTGTGGAACTCCATCGGTCAAAAATCCATGCATGCTCAGAATCAAGTCGACGCATGAAGCATTGAACGTAATTTTTCTCAGCACATCGTTGTGTTTTACGTCACCGCGTTAGACACGGTCAGATATTTGACCGATGGTGTGTAGGCAAGACTAATGAAATTCAGCTTCATCGGATATCCGATGAAAAAATCCATCGGATTAGATTCCATCAGATATCCCATCGTACAGGGCTTAACACTTTAAGTAGTGAAGCCACAGAATAAGGATATCAGCCTAGGAACTTTCAGTTTCCATCACAAGTCATCACTAATGGCAGACATATATCTGTCAAGACTGGTTCATTTCAATAAAATAAATAAAAAGTTTATGTATGACTGTAGAGTACCTTTGAATAATAATGGTGGTGTCACTAGTGAGGAAGTAGTTAAAGTATACTTTGAGCAGATAAAGTCAATTTTTAATGACTCACAGAATTACAAGTACCGAATGTGGAACAGCTTGGCAGCACGGCAGTATCTATTATTTTCATATCTCATTTATTTTATACACGCTGAAATGCAGTTGATGCCGTGTGTTTTAGCCTGGGGAATTTTTAAGGCAGCGTTCTATAAAAGAGCTATTGAGAAAAAAAAAAAAAATGTGATAGAGATAGTATTTAATCATATATGCAATTTTTTTTATTTTTTATTTGCCAACAATTTTTCATAGTGACAAGGCAAATATGTATAGTATTAGACTCCGATCATTTGTAGGCCTAATGTCAACACTAGTTGAGTTTATTGGTTCGGTTTATCAGACAAAACTGTCACAAGTTTCTTATTAATCTGTCTTCCAAAGATCACAATAGCGCAATAAATACTGTGTGTGTTTGATGCGTTAGTGCGGGTATCAAATGAAAAAATAATTACGAGGTGTGTCATGACTTAAAATTAAGTTCATTGCTTTTACAGCTTGATAAAAAGGGAACATTGGGTGAAAAATGCAGTTGCGAGTAATAAAATACACAGTTTTCTTTTGTTATATAAAGGAGACTTGTACTGAAAGCAATGTCTAGTTTGTCACTGCTGACCTCTCCTTCTGAATGTAATGTACCTCTAGTTTTGTTTTTGCATCTAGTTTAGTTTTTGCATGTTATCCTGCCTCTGTGCTAGACAGAGCCATAGAGCAGTGATGGTTTGGAAAATGAAACTAGAATCTCCCAGTACTGTGGTCATCAGGAAACAGACAACCAGGAAGTGTCCAGAACAGAGAAGGATTACAGCAACATCAGAGCAAAAACTAACAATGAGGACATGAAACCAGGACTGCAGTAAGGTAAAGGAAGCTATTTAGCTAAAAAAAAAAAAAATCCTTTAGTGACCCTTTAAATTAAAAAAATAAAATAAAAATTCCTTTAAATATTGTACCTGCTGGGTGTCTATAGTATGCCTGTGAAAACGTCTTTGAGAACCCGGGTCTTGTCCCAGGGAACATGTATCAATGGAAAAATAGACACTTTGGGGTAGATCCACATACAGCGGCGCATTATTGCGCTGGGCATAGCGTATCTAAGATACACTACGCCGCTGTAACTTACTTTGTTTTGTTTTGAATCCTCAACGGATTCGCGCCGTAAGTTACGGCCGCGTAGTGTATCTCTTGCGGCGTAAGGGTGCGGAATTCAAATGAATGTAATGGGGGCGTGTTTTATGTAAATACGTTGTGACCCGACGTAAACAACGTTTTTTTTTAACTGCGCATGCGCCGTCCCTGGGGGTATCCCAGTGCGCATGCTCGAAATTTAACCGGAACAAGCCAATGCTTACGACGGTAATGTCATTCTACGCAAATTCCTATTCGCGAACGACTTACGCAAACGACGTAAAAAATTCAAAATTGTATGCGGGAACGACGGCCATACTTAACATTGAGTACGCCACCATATAGCACCTTTATACGCCAGAAAAAGTCGAACGAAAATGACGTAAAAAAATGCGCCGGGCCGACGTACGTTCGTGGATCGCCGTAACTAGCTAATTTGCATACTCAACGTGGATTTTGACGGGAACGCCACCTAGCGGCCGCCGAAAAATTGCAGCTTAGATCCGATGGCGTACTAAGACGTATGTGAAAAATAACTACAGCGCTAAATTAAATACTCAAAAATTATAACATTAATAAATCACCAAATAATAAAAAGCTGCAAAAATATTTGGTAGTGGGTCAAACAAAGTAAAGATGTGTATAATAAAAATATTGCGCTAATTATTAACTTAATTATGCCAACCGTGCTGAAAACAGTGATTCAAAAAACAATATAGAAACAAATCCACAAATTGTGTCCAATTGTATATAGGATGTGCACCAGTGTTTCAACTAAAACAACAACACCCAGTTCAGTGCAGTGATAGGATTAATCGATGTAATCACAAACACACTCTCCTGCTTCACAGATGGGGGGGATCTTCTCCACACAGACACCGCTCATGAAAAAAGGAAAGGAGACAGCTCATTGCACAGATGGTATGGCACCAAAAAGAAACAACAGATATTCCTCTAGAATAGCACACTCACGCTACCGCCGTTAAAACAAAGCATAGATCTCCAATGCACCAATCCTCCATAGGGCCGCTCAGCTGATGTTGCATCTACTCATTCGGATCCACTGTCCGTCCCGCTCGTAGCTCCTCCCCCACGCGTTACGTCAATGGTCACTTGACTTACTCATGGGTCACTCCCCGTCAGTCCTCAGCTGTTGATATTTATAGTCAGTGAGGCTGACAGGTAAAAACGGGAGCGAAGGAGTGATTGCACATCGTCATCATTGCTGGCATTCAAAGGATTAAACATGCATTGTACACAATATCTAATGCATGTTAGCAATTTTAATACGAACTTAAATGTTTAAAAACTTTATCTAAAAACTTTACCGATTATGGCATTAATAGACACTGAGGATATGCATCAAAGGCATAGCAGCCTCTAGTGTCTAAACACAATATTGCAGCTTATATTACAAAACCTTATCAAGCAATCAATTAGACACAGATATAATCGCATTATTAGCATACACTTATAAATATACAATAAAAATCCCAAATATATTGCGGTTTTAAGACCCATAGATGCTCTATGAATAAATTACAAATATGATTTAAAAGTTAAAATTTTAAAAATTTAAAATTTAAAAATGCAGAGAGGAATTCAGTATATATTAGAATAGATACAATATCACAAATACTTAATTAGTTATCAGAGATGAAACAATTGAGGTCGAATTCTATATTTAACCCATTGGGCGATAAAGACCTCATTTCGTGTATCCATCTTGATTCTGTTTGGCTTAAAGTCCGTACCATATGGCTACCTCTCCAATGGGGGTTATATTTAGCAATTGCCCAAAATTTAAGATCTTTAGGATTCATATTGTGGCATGAAGCGAAATGGCGCGACACATTATGATTCGGAAAGCCCTTTTCAATATTTTGAACATGTTCCCTGAGCCTTTTCCATAGAGGTCTTTTTGTGCGACCAATGTACTGCAGAGAGCACGAACATTGTAGAGCATAAACAACACCCTCTGTTCTGCATGTTATTAAGTCTTTTATTTGATATTCCTTTTGTGTAACATTGGACGTGAAGCTGGAACATTTTTGACCATTAAAGTTGGTCTTTTTGCAGGCAAAGCACCTTTTACAAGGAAAGAAACCTTTTCCCTGAAAAAAGGTAAGAGTATTAGATTTGGTGGGGGGATCGGGTACATTTTTAGCCACCAAATCCCTCAAAGAGGGAGCACGTCTGTATATTACCCTTGGCATACTTGGAAGTATACATTGCAGCTGTTGATCAGCTTGCAATATAGACCAATGCCGTTTGAAGATCAATTCCAATTGTCTGTGTTGGACATTGTAGTCCAAAATTATTGGTATATTGTCATCCATGATTTTGTTTGTGATTTTATCTTCAATTAGTGTCTCTCTCGGTATATCTAACACGTTTTTTATTTGCGTCTGAATGAAACTACTGTCATACCCTTTTTTGGTGAATCTCTCACCAATCCAGTTGGCTTGTTCCAAATAGGTCTGAGGATCGGTACAATTCCTGCGGATTCTTACTAATTGACCTTTCGGTATGTTGATGAGCCATGGATCATGATGGCAGCTATCTACGGGGATATAGCTGTTCCGTTCTACCGGTTTGAAAAAGGTTTTCGTAATGATCTTTTGAGCTTCAAGTGAGATTTCTAAATCCAGAAATTGTATCTTTTTATCATTGATGGTATAGGTAAGTACAATGTTTTTCTGGTTAAGATTCAATTTCTCAAAGAATTGGACCAATGATTCCGCATCTCCCTTCCATATGAGGATACAATCATCAATGAATCTTTTATATAAAACCAATTGATCTGGCAAATTCTGATAAATTGCAACTTCCTCCCACTCGGCCATAAAGACATTGGCAACACTAGGTGCATATTTGGCTCCCATGCCAATACCATTTAATTGCCGGTAATACTTTTGTCTATACCAAAAATAGTTATGTTGTAGGCCGAATGCCAAACATCTCAACACAAATCTATTCTGTCTAGACACAAGTGACCCAAATTTATTTAAAGCCCATTTCGATGCCTGGATTGCTTCTAAGTGATTTATAATAGTGTAGAGCGAGGACACATCAGCTGTTGCTAGTAGGTAGTTCTCCGATGTTTCAACCTTTACAGTATCCAAAATCTGGATCAAATGTTTAGTGTCCCTTAGGTAAGCCCTAGTTTGTGGGACCAACGGTTGAATGAACTTATCTACATACTGTCCTAATCTTGCATTTATGGACTGAATACCGTTAATAATGGGTCTCCCTGGGGGTCTTAAAGGGTCCTTATGAATCTTCGGAATTGTATATATAATGGGAACCCTACAATTATCAGGGAATAAGTACTTGGATTCTCTTTTATGGAGTACTCCTTTTTCCTTTCCTCTTTGTACCAGATCAATTAATTCTTCCTTGTATTCATTTGTAGGATTTCCTCTCAATTTAATATATGTGCTAGAATCTTGCAGTTGGTTATCCAATTCTTCATAATAGTATTCTTTTGAGAGTACCACTATGGCTCCTCCTTTGTCCGCAGGTCTAATTATGACCTGTTTGTTTTCCTCTAATTCTTTTATTCCTTTATGTATACTTGTAGAATCAGGGACTTTTTTTACTTTCAATTTGTCCAGATCTCTGAGTACCAATTTATTGAAAACTTCAACATGTTCATTATTATGGACTTGGGGATTAAATAATGATTTATTCCTCAGTTGGCTATGTTGAACTCTCCCTAAAGGATTTTGATCCTGTATTCCTTTAATAGGTTGGTTCATCATATATTTTTTGATATTAAGCTTCCTGGTATACTTCTGTATATCTACATAGACATTGAATTTGCTTAAGTTGCGTTTTGGTGCAAACTTAAGCCCTTTATCCAGAGTTAAAAGTTCCGTGCGTGTTAGTTCAATTCCACTAATATTGTAAATACCCTCCCCTACTAGACTTTTCTTCTTTTGTTGGATCTTGTATCCTCCTCTGCATCCTCTCTTTCGTTTGGGCTTCGCATATGTGTCGTTTGATCGTACCGTGGAGGAGTTCTCTCGCTCCGACGATACTCTAAAAAAGACCGTGAATCATTTTCCTCTCTGTAATTCCCCAGTGGTTCATATTTATTCAGCGTGGGTATGGGACTTCTTCTATTATCATAATGATAATAATCCCTGGGAGTTGAGCTCCCATAGTTATATTGTTGGGATAGTGGTCTAGATTGCTGTTGGGGATAATTATCCCTCGGATCCCTACAGTCATGTGTATAGTACTGATGGTCCTGTTGGTAACCGTACTGTTGTCCCCCTTGGTAATCCTGTCGATTTTGTGGAGGTTTAGACTGTTTTTGGTTATTCTTGTTTTTCCAAGCCGGTTTTCTCGGAGATTTAGATCTTGGTTTCTGATTGTTCTTATTCCCCCACCAGGGTTTTGGGGTTCTAGGTTCATTGTGATCATTTCTTGATGATCTTGGTGGATTGCTGGAACCATAGCCATTAGGATTGTCCCTATACAATCTACCATCCTCACCACCATTACTACCAGTGGGTTCCGGAGATCTATATCTCATCTCTCTCCTTGGAGAAACTATTCGAACCTCCCTATCCGGGGATGATGAGATTGATCCCCTATTGCTATCCTTGAGATTAATTTGCCACTTGAAGGTCTGGTGCTGTTTATAATCATTGGTATCCCTAAGATATTTTCTCTTCTTCCGTTGTTTAATTTCAATATCTTTTTGTTCTAAAACTTTATTTAATTGGGCTGTGAGTGTTAAAAAGGACGTGCTTTCCTTATGCTCATCTAGAAAAACTTTGCACTCTGCAATCTGTTTATTAATCATGGAAAGTTTTCTTTGTTTCCGTTTGATTAAAAATTGTAATACTTCTGTCCCTTTCACATTAAAAAATTGATACCATTCTTCTATAGAATCTTTATCTAGAAGACCATCATTTATTGGTACATCCCATCTCAGTCTCCGCGGTACAATACCTTCTTTTATATATTGTTCATGGGTTGTAAGATCCCACCAAACACTCACTTTCTTCTCCATTAGGTGTCCAAACTTTCTAAAAGTGGTATCAAGGTCAGCCACTTCAGAAACAGGTTTGGTGGTGAACACATCTTTTAAATCAACAGTGCGGTTCTCAATAAATTTGAATATATCCATAATTTTGCTGCTAATAGTAAAAGGATGACCAGTGAAAATATGTGAAAAATAACTACAGCGCTAAATTAAATACTCAAAAATTATAACATTAATAAATCACCAAATAATAAAAAGCTGCAAAAATATTTGGTAGTGGGTCAAACAAAGTAAAGATGTGTATAATAAAAATATTGCGCTAATTATTAACTTAATTATGCCAACCGTGCTGAAAACAGTGATTCAAAAAACAATATAGAAACAAATCCACAAATTGTGTCCAATTGTATATAGGATGTGCACCAGTGTTTCAACTAAAACAACAACACCCAGTTCAGTGCAGTGATAGGATTAATCGATGTAATCACAAACACACTCTCCTGCTTCACAGATGGGGGGGATCTTCTCCACACAGACACCGCTCATGAAAAAAGGAAAGGAGACAGCTCATTGCACAGATGGTATGGCACCAAAAAGAAACAACAGATATTCCTCTAGAATAGCACACTCACGCTACCGCCGTTAAAACAAAGCATAGATCTCCAATGCACCAATCCTCCATAGGGCCGCTCAGCTGATGTTGCATCTACTCATTCGGATCCACTGTCCGTCCCGCTCGTAGCTCCTCCCCCACGCGTTACGTCAATGGTCACTTGACTTACTCATGGGTCACTCCCCGTCAGTCCTCAGCTGTTGATATTTATAGTCAGTGAGGCTGACAGGTAAAAACGGGAGCGAAGGAGTGATTGCACATCGTCATCATTGCTGGCATTCAAAGGATTAAACATGCATTGTACACAATATCTAATGCATGTTAGCAATTTTAATAAGAACTTAAATGTTTAAAAACTTTATCTAAAAACTTTACCGATTATGGCATTAATAGACACTGAGGATATGCATCAAAGGCATAGCAGCCTCTAGTGTCTAAACACAATATTGCAGCTTATATTACAAAACCTTATCAAGCAATCAATTAGACACAGATATAATCGCATTATTAGCATACACTTATAAATATACAATAAAAATCCCAAATATATTGCGGTTTTAAGACCCATAGATGCTCTATGAATAAATTACAAATATGATTTAAAAGTTAAAATTTTAAAAATTTAAAATTTAAAAATGCAGAGAGGAATTCAGTATATATTAGAATAGATACAATATCACAAATACTTAATTAGTTATCAGAGATGAAACAATTGAGGTCGAATTCTATATTTAACCCATTGGGCGATAAAGACCTCATTTCGTGTATCCATCTTGATTCTGTTTGGCTTAAAGTCCGTACCATATGGCTACCTCTCCAATGGGGGTTATATTTAGCAATTGCCCAAAATTTAAGATCTTTAGGATTCATATTGTGGCATGAAGCGAAATGGCGCGACACATTATGATTCGGAAAGCCCTTTTCAATATTTTGAACATGTTCCCTGAGCCTTTTCCATAGAGGTCTTTTTGTGCGACCAATGTACTGCAGAGAGCACGAACATTGTAGAGCATAAACAACACCCTCTGTTCTGCATGTTATTAAGTCTTTTATTTGATATTCCTTTTGTGTAACATTGGACGTGAAGCTGGAACATTTTTGACCATTAAAGTTGGTCTTTTTGCAGGCAAAGCACCTTTTACAAGGAAAGAAACCTTTTCCCTGAAAAAAGGTAAGAGTATTAGATTTGGTGGGGGGATCGGGTACATTTTTAGCCACCAAATCCCTCAAAGAGGGAGCACGTCTGTATATTACCCTTGGCATACTTGGAAGTATACATTGCAGCTGTTGATCAGCTTGCAATATAGACCAATGCCGTTTGAAGATCAATTCCAATTGTCTGTGTTGGACATTGTAGTCCAAAATTATTGGTATATTGTCATCCATGATTTTGTTTGTGATTTTATCTTCAATTAGTGTCTCTCTCGGTATATCTAACACGTTTTTTATTTGCGTCTGAATGAAACTACTGTCATACCCTTTTTTGGTGAATCTCTCACCAATCCAGTTGGCTTGTTCCAAATAGGTCTGAGGATCGGTACAATTCCTGCGGATTCTTACTAATTGACCTTTCGGTATGTTGATGAGCCATGGATCATGATGGCAGCTATCTACCGGGATATAGCTGTTCCGTTCTACCGGTTTGAAAAAGGTTTTCGTAATGATCTTTTGAGCTTCAAGTGAGATTTCTAAATCCAGAAATTGTATCTTTTTATCATTGATGGTATAGGTAAGTACAATGTTTTTCTGGTTAAGATTCAATTTCTCAAAGAATTGGACCAATGATTCCGCATCTCCCTTCCATATGAGGATACAATCATCAATGAATCTTTTATATAAAACCAATTGATCTGGCAAATTCTGATAAATTTGGGGGACGGACAGTGGATCCGAATGAGTAGATGCAACATCAGCTGAGCGGCCCTATGGAGGATTGGTGCATTGGAGATCTATGCTTTGTTTTAACGGCGGTAGCGTGAGTGTGCTATTCTAGAGGAATATCTGTTGTTTCTTTTTGGTGCCATACCATCTGTGCAATGAGCTGTCTCCTTTCCTTTTTTCATGAGCGGTGTCTGTGTGGAGAAGATCCCCCCCCATCTGTGAAGCAGGAGAGTGTGTTTGTGATTACATCGATTAATCCTATCACTGCACTGAACTGGGTGTTGTTGTTTTAGTTGAAACACTGGTGCACATCCTATATACAATTGGACACAATTTGTGGATTTGTTTCTATATTGTTTTTTGAATCACTGTTTTCAGCACGGTTGGCATAATTAAGTTAATAATTAGTACTAAGACGTATGCCTGTCGGATCGATCCCAGATGCCGTTGTATCTTGTTTTGTGGATACAAAACAAAGATACGACACTGGAAATTTAAAATTACGCCGGCGTATCAGTAGATACGCCGGCATAATGCTTTTGTGGATCTGCCCCTGGGTGTCTATAGTATGCCTGTGAAGTGGCACGTGTTTAGAACTGTCCCTGCACAAAATGAGATTACTATAAGAAAAAAGTAATTTAAAACTGCTTGTGGCTTTAATGTCTAAAAATAGCACAGACACAGACAGTACACACACTACGTAGCTTTAGGTGCAAACTACAGAGCACACGGCCAGTACACACCAAGTAGCTTTAGGTGCAAACTGCAGAGCACACAGCCAGTACACACCAAGTAGCTTTAGGTGCAAACTACAGAGGACACGGGCAATAAACCACGTAAGAAAACTGCAGCTAGCACAATCACCTGCCTTCCAGTAAATTAGGAAGAACTGATCTAGCTAAACTATACAGTGTATAAATATATGTACAACACCTGGGATGTATATATATCCTCTACACACTGTAACATTAACTGACTAGCCTGCCTGCCTGCCTGCTCTATCTACCTGCAAAAAATGACACTCTCTCTGTCTCTCTCTGTTCTCTCTTAACCACCGCAACACACTACACAAGGCTGACCTGCAGGCGGCCTTTTATAGTGTGGGGCATGTACTAAATCCCCTGAGCAATAATTGGCCAAAGCCACCCTGGCTTTGGCCAATTATGGCTCTCCGTTTTTTGCAAGCTGTGATTGGCCAAGCATGCGGGTCATAGTGCATGCTTGGCCAATCATCAGCCATATGGTTTGTGAAACGTAACTCGAATTTGCCGCAAACGGCCCAAAACGTTCGTAATTCGACGAACGATCGAAAATGCGATGTTCGAGTCGAACATGAGTTTGACTCGTATACGAAGCTCATCCCTAGTTATCATGGTAATCCAGTGGATTCAGTGCTTCAGTATGACTCATTGACATAGTATGAGTATGTATTACTACCCCCTCAGGAGCCACTTGGTAGATTGGGTTCTCTGTTCTTCTGTCTCGACTCTAAGATCGACCTCTGCCCCACTGACACACCAGGTTAGGCAACCAAATACTGCACTGTTCCTGGGAGAACAAATATAGATACTCTGCACACAATTAAGATTCAGTATCAAAAGCAAACATCAGAAAGGTTAGTAGTAATGAACCCAATATATTGTCACAGGTTGCAGTAAATAGCAGTATGAAATATAAATGAGTAAGTAAATGATTAGGTAAATCACATTTCATTAGACAATATGTCTACTAGGCTATAGCAGCATATAATGGAGTTATTTAGCAATAAATCATAGCATTAATAATTAATGATAACCAATACTGAGATAACTTATTTGTAAACAGAAGCTATATCCACTTTAGAATGCACTCTTTGAGAACTGCAGCAATGAAATGTAATACTCCCAAAACAGATACCTCTTACTATGGACAATACGCAAAGTTCTTGTATGCAGCTTTCTGAGTGAGAAGTCTTTAGCCCTAATTCTTCAGTTGGCTAGTGTTGGGGTCCAATCTTTCCAGTGGTAAACATAAATGCAATTGCAGAAAATAGTGTGACTACTTAGATGGTCAATCCCTATGTGCTCAGTCTCTGCTAGCAGCAACAGGTTAATGTCAGCAGTGCCCTCTCATAACTCCCATTGATACTGCAACAGGGATCTAGCTGGTTAGATGTAGCTCACTTTTAGATATTCCTGGAGTGACTCTGGTCCTCAGCACACGGCCGCAGGCTTGTAGCAGGTTAATGTGCACACAGGAGCAGTGACATGCAGATCTCCTCCAGCAAAAAGGAAATCCCTCAGCATGCAGCCTGTGAAAATGCTGCTCCCTCTCTCTCTCTCTCTCTCTCTCTCTCTCTCTCTTAATACACATCTGACATTGGGAATTGTAGTCCAATAGTCCATTAACTGCCATGGTAAATTTCTTTCTCCTGTCTCTTGAGCTCCTTCTGCTTTCCAGCTCCCTCTGGTGGATGGGGGCAAAGTAGTGTTAACTTATTCAGCCAAAGTTCATTGGGAGCACAGAGAGCAGTGCAGCACTGTGTCCTAAATTGCTCTCTGTCTCCAACTAAGCACCTAGCTACAAGTGTGCATTAAACCCCAGTTTGTTCTCTGGCGTTAACAGGATTGCTGGGTAGATAAAATATAATTGAAAGCCTGACATTCTTACCTTTATGGTCTGAAGATCTAAGATTTTGGTTGCCTAAGCAACAGCCATGTGACCAGCATGAGAGGGGATCCTAGAGCATCAATTTTTTTCTCCATGCAAATTTGTATTTTGTTATATCACTCTTTATGTATCCATCTCAGCAAGACTCTTATCAGAGCTTTACATTACTAATTGAGTCTTTGTCCAGTTGAGTACCACTTTAAGGGACCTCTGGTATTGAGACTTGGACAAAATTGGGTTTCTCTATGAGGACAGCTTTGGACACATTTTTTAAAGAAGTTATGCTTGGTTTTCTTCTAACCCTTCAGTATAAACCAGTTAGAAAATAACTTTGAAGTGATATTAAAGGCACAATTAAAAAAAAAAAAAAAACAAACAAAAAAAACATGTCCTACTTACCTGCTATGTGCAGCAGTTTTGCACAGAGCAGCCTTGATACGCCTCTTCTTGGCTCCCCACAGGTGCTCTTGGCCCCTCCCTGTTTTTGAGTGCCCCCAGAGCAAGCAGCTTGCAATGGGGCACGCTCCAGAGCCACTGATCTGCATTTCCATTCAGACACTGAGGCTGTGGCTAGACCCCATCCCCTCTATCTCCTCATTGGCTCACTGACTGGGATTGACACAGTTGACGAGACACTGGTGCACATTGCTAGATTGCGGTGGAGCTCAGGTGAGTATTGGGGGCAGGGGGGGGGGCTGTAGGGCTGCTGCACACAGAAGGTTTTTTACCTGTATGCATTGAATGCATACAGGTAAAAAAACCTTTAGCCTTTAGAATCACTTTAAGAAAACACAGAGTGCAGTCAATGTTTTTACTCAAGCTAAAAATGAAATCAATGGATCTTGAACATACTTTTTTTAAAGGTATTGATGCCAATTCAGCCTACACTACAAATTTTAAATAGCAAAAAAAATAAAAAAATACCCATGGAGAACTAGATTGTCAAGCTCTGGCAAAGATAACGAACAATGATTAATTACGATATGCTTCAGTGAGCCTCATTACTCCGAAAGGGTTGCTGTTTTGCAATTTTTTTGTGAATATATCTACCGACCGAAGCTGAAAATTAGTAGCGCGATGTCAAGTTGTTCTACAAACACTCTGGTTTCATTTATATAATAAGTAGAGAGTTTGGCGGAGGTTTGGCAAAGAGCTTTTTAAAGTTATAGTGTAAGATTCAGACAGCAATTTCTTAAAGGAGTCCTACAGTTTTAGCAACCCGAAAACACTGTTGTGCAAATGAGGAAAGATACCTCCCAGTCAGGTGTTAGTTAACTGGAGTACCCAGAGCTGATTATCCTTTTTTTGGGATCTCATTGGTAACAAGAATGGAAAGCTCCTTCAAACAGTTTCTAAAGGACAGCACATCTGATTAGCAGAGATTTAGTAAGGAGAAGATCCTGCCCACAAAGAGCTTTCCACTTTTTTGCTAAATGAAAAAACAATTTAGAGCATGATTCCTCTCTATAAAAATAGTTAAATAGGGATGTATTAATTGACCTGCTTTGCTTCTTTATGACTGAATAGTTTTTTTTTTCAAATATATATTTTATTAAACACCAAAAAAGGGCAAAAAAAGGGGGGGCAACATTACAAAAAGATTGTGAAGTAGTTTGAAACATACATTGTAGCTTACATGTTAGCATAAGATAGTGGATCCAGTTTTCACCTCCAGAGAGGTCAACATTCACTGTCATCAAATTCCGTGGAAATATCAGGAGAAAACCAGGGGGCAGGGCGAAAAAGAGGGGGGAAAGACATGGCGGTGACTGTAAGACATAAACTCAAGGCTTGAGAAAAAAAAAAAAAGGAAGGATAATCTATGATCCCAGAAGGCATTGCCCTTCATTAGAGAAGATAAACACATTCCATATATCCCAGGTCTTTGTGTAAAGCTCCCTTTTGTGTTGTGCGGTGAGGATCAAATCCTCCATTTTCCTCACCTCCTCTACTTTCCTCAGCCAATGTGCAATGGTCGGGGGGGACTGTTGCTTCCAATAAAGGGGTATGTGTACCCCTTTATTGGAAGCAACAGTTTGCAGCATTAAGCAGGTGGCATGTCAGCGACTTCTTGTAGGTTTTGGTTGGGATCTTTGAGTGGTGCAAGAGAAAGAACGCAGGATCATCTGGGATGCTATATTCTGTGAATTTTTGCGTGATGCGTCGGACTTCTCCCCAGAAATTTCTCAACCTGGGGCAGGACCAGAAGATATGTATCAATGACCCCTCCTCCTCACCACAGCACCAGCAATGGTTCAAGGCAGAGGGGAAGCATCTGTGTAGCCTGGAGGGTGTCAGGTACCAACGGCATAGTAATTTAAAATGTGTCTCTTGTGTTTTAGTACACAAGTAGGATTTAAGATCAAAATTAATGATACGCTGCTTTTGTGCCGCTGAGAATGTACAGTTCAGGTCTGTCTCACATCTAACCAGGCAGGGAAGATGTGGTTGTTGCTTCGGTGTATTTAGCAAGGAGTATGTTTGGGACAGTATGTGGGCCAATGTGTCAGAATCCGAGCAGAGGTCCTCGAACATCGTCTGCTGACGTGAAAAGGCGTGGGGATCGGGAATGGAGTGAATGAAGTGGTGCAATTTCACTGCCTTCCAGAAGGGAAGCTGGAAGGTCCCCGCCGCCTCAGTCAGTTCTAGGATGGATGGCCATTTCCCACTGATGACAAATTGGTCACAGTCCAAGCTTCTTAAGGTAGGGTATTCCGCGGGGTGCAAACTTCTGAAGATGTTTTTTATCCAATATACTCCCCCAAAACAATTAACAGTCAGCATCTACAAATACTGTAGCTGCTGACTTTAAAAATAAGGACACTTATATGTGTATCATCATTGTATACAGTGTATGTGTTCATGGCATATTTTTACCAATATGCCTGCCTTTGTATATGGTTATGTCTATGGTTTGAAAAAAATATCATGCATTTCTAGACTACTGAATTGCCTTTCATACAATAAAGGTTGTATCATATATTTACTCCATACCCTCTATACACTCATTTATGCAGCAATAAGCCTCATTTAAAGTCCCATTCTTTTCTTTTTTTTCTATTTCATATAGCCAGGGATGGAGGCCTTTTACTGTGGACAGGTCAGGTCACACTTTTCTCTTAATATTAGGACACTTAAATGTCCAGGGATCCCACGATGTCAGCACCCCAGCCGGTTTTTCAATCGGCTCTCCGCTTTAAGGTTTCCATTACTCATAAGGCAAACCAGCAGTGAAGCACACGCTTTTTTAATAGCCCAGCGACGGGGCAAGGGGGGCTGAATTTCCGAGTCTCCCGGAAGTGGGGACAAGTACCTGTCAAAAAACGGCTCCCTTATACTCGGGCTGTCATTAGAAAGAAGAATATTGCAATGTTGGTCATGGCCTTATGTTAATGATCATTAGAAGGAACAATGCCTCCTTATGTGGTTGGTCAGTAGGAGGTAAAATGCTCTCTTATGTTGTTGGTCTGTAGAAAAAAGAATGCCCCTTGTGTTGGTGGTCTGTAAGAGAAAGAATGCCCACTTCTACCCAATGACTACCCACTACCTGCAAGAACTATAAACTGGTTTTCAAGAGGAGATCATTCTACTGAGGTCTATGCTTTCCTGTAGTGTGGCAGAGTAGCAGCACACATATCTGCCATCAAGGGAGTGATCCAGGGAGCTAAGTGAGTATTTCCTCTCATCTGCAAAGTGATCCTGTTCCTGTTGAGTTGTCGCCAGCAGACATTATGGCTAGTGTGACAAGGCCCTAGCATGCATACACATACACTCATAAGTGTGCGCAGCCTATTGCATTAGAGTGTGCACCCCAAAGCCAAACACACACTACCGATCGCTCGCGGTGTTCATTCAGAAAGGGAAGGGGTCGGTAAATTACATATTTACTGGCCCCTTCCCCACTCCTAAAACATCCCAGCAGCAATAGCCAATAGGAGAGAAGACTGAAGCTGGCAGCGCTGCAAGAGGAAAGATGGGAGCCAGGGCAGTAGGGGGAATCAGTGCTGCACAGGGTGATTAGGGTGTTCCTGGGCACACCTGGCACACCCTGTGCGCACGCCTATGCATACACTAGTAAACACACACGCACTAAACAAACAAAAAAAAAACAATGGGACATTGACGTGGTACATCAAACATTACCAAAAAAGAAGTAAAATAATTTCCTTATTTTAAATATCCAGCAATACAAAAATAGTTTTACCTTATAGTACAAAACATTATAAAATAAAAATAAACTGATTTACTGTTTTCAATCCCTTAACATGTGGTAAAGAAAATGTGGTTGATGAGCGCAATCACAATTACACCTGATGTGTCCTATAATTACTGTAAGACAGTATGTGTGCCTTTAAAAGTGTTCCAAAAAATACATTTAATATGTGAAGTCAAACACTGTGTCTACACAATCAATATTGACATAAAAATAAAACCATACTGAACTAATACAAATATAACAATGACTGTGACCAAGGAAAAATAAACCGTACATATGAACAAATCCAGATCGCTGGCTGCTGGTGAAATCAATAAGGGTGTATCATGAAACAGAGAGGCTCTGTGTCCCGTGATGTACCTTAAAGAAAAAGGTTTTACAGAACAAAATGGATGCCTATGGGACCGTTGGAGCTAACCGGCGTGACGTGAAGACACGCGTCAGGAACAGCCCACATGACCGGAAGTGATGTGAGTCGTCCCCCAGTCTGTTTGGATGCTATTTTTCCTTGTTGGTTTTACATTGTTTACATGTAAGCGCATATATATTTTTATTAAATCAGTTTTTATCAGTACGTACTTCACTATGGGCATTTCTTTTTACTCTAATCTGGTCTGCTAATCCATTGATCCGTCTGGGAGTCTCCATTTTTCTGAAGCCCACCACGGCCTGCATTGGAAACCAGCACACAGCAGCCACGATCTGCCTGAGAGGCTGGAACTGCTTTAAGGTAAGCGTTCTGTGAGCCCATCCACCAGGAAGATCTGTATTTGAAACTCCTTCTTTCTTGGAATTCAAGCTTATATTATGGACTATTTCATGATACCATTATTGATTTCACCAGCAGCCAGTGATCTGGATTTGTTCATATGTACTGTTTATTTTTCATTGGTCACAGTCATTGTTATATTTGTATTAGTTCAGTATGGTTTTATTTTTATGTCAATATTGATTGTGTAGACACAGTGTTTGACTTCACATATTATATATATATATTTTGGAACACTTTTAAAGGCACACATACTGTCTTACAGTAATTATAGGACACAACAGGTGTAATTGCGATTGCGCTCATCAACCACATTTTCTTTACCACATTCACAGTGATTTGTACTCACATAGATTTGAGCAGCAGTTTCATTTATTTACACATATTCATCACCTCCCTATTTTTCAGTTTCCCATTTATTCACTTTGGTTAGCGCAGAAGATTTCCACACATATTAATCCCTTAACATGGTTAGTACCTCATTAAATATGCAGTACATATCTTGTTTTCAAATTCATAGTAAAACATCACAAAGTTGCAAATAAAGAAAAAAACCAAAGGGTGCAACTCATCAAAAAATGTCATTGCGTTTCGTGAATACTCATTTACTTGATCAGGAGAAGATACTACTGACAGTGTGTAAATTAGCTCCAAAAACACTAATTAAAAGTGTACCATTTTCGAATAGTATCTGCCAGGGGTGTCTGCCTCTGAGACTGAGGGAGAGGAATGTAGAAAAACCCACAAGGACAGTAAAGAAACAGAGGAGTGCAGATGAAGAATAAGGATCACATTGGCCAGTTATATTGCCAGAAAACACTGTGCCAACAGAAACACAGAAAAGGTTTTTGGTCCAATATAGCACCCAGCAGATATCCCAAACAAAGAGGGCACACGCCAAACGCACTAAACATCCTCTAAACTATCACGCACTGTCACATAAGAAGGTTGTTGAGGCAAAATGGGGTGAAATGTTGTGCTAAATTTACTAATGTAATTTGGAATGATGTATACGAATCTAAAGAGAAGAATATAAGTTCCAGAGACAAAACTGTTGCTTAAACCAGATGACAATACACAACACTTTCTTCTGCATTCTCACTACAGTAACTTCTCTTCTCCAGATAACAGCAGGGCCCATTACAGCTAATATTATCTTAATATAACTTCCTATAGCTGCCATGGTAACAAGAAAACAATATTGGGGCTAGTTTATATGGTTTACCTTCCAAACTTTCCTTCTTCACCTTACAGTGGACTTATTTGGTAGGGCAGAACAAACTGAATAATGATCTGCCAGCTGCAGTTTCCAATAAAAAAAACAATTAGAAATTATAACTGACCTGATTAAAGTAAACTAAAATCTAGAGGGGGGTCGTATGAGTTGCTACACATTCCACATGATAGTTAATTACTAAATAAGCCCCTATACCTGCCATGCAGAGTGTCAGGCATATTTTAAATTTAACAAGAAATCCTGCATTTGTGAAAGAAACTAAGATAAACTTAATTGTTTTCCTCTCAAAGTAAACCTAAGCTTTTCCTAAGCTTGTCTACAAACAGCTGGCCAATTCACTGCAAACAGGCATTTCTTCATTAAAAAAAAAAATGGCTTAGAGAACTTGAACATTTTGCAACTTTCCAGCGCACACATCCTCCCCCCTTCCCCACCTCTCCAGGTACAACTGCTGCCTCGGATAAAATAGACAGAAGGTGATTACCATTTCCTTCCGTTACTGCAACTACCGCTGCTTCCTGCACCTGTTTTGGCCCAGAGGACCTGCCATTCGGCATCTCATATCTGCCCATGCATCAGTTCACAAATTTTATCAGCCTGCTGGCAGCTGTTGTGCCTGTGCTGATGTGCTGATGTGCTTCAAAAGCCAGTCTCCCAGTTGTGCTCTAGGGAGGTCAGAGGTCAATCTGGCTGTCATGCCCCTGTCTCACATAAAAGATGTGCCATTGTTGCTGGAGGGCATCAGGGAACAGTGGCAAGTCTCAGTACAGCGTGGCATGTTGTACTATCACTGTGTGGTGCATCGGTAACATATGCAACTGCTTGGCAAAGTCTGTGTGTCCCTCCTCTCCTGTGTATTCTATAGACAAACAAAATATCTGCTCCCAAAGCTATAACAGATATGAGCAGATTTATGCATAACATGATATAACTTCTGACAGTGGAGAATATCCTAATGCTATTGTAAACAAAGGCCTGTAGATTATTTTTGTTAATTGCTATTGTTTTAGTAGTCACATGAAAAAGCTTCTGTTTATGCTGCATATATGGACACAGCTAAAACCACAATAAACCGTGCCCGGCACTACCTTGTTGCCTACTCAGAGAAAAACGAATCGCATTTGGCTGCTGAATCAGAGATAATCAGTGAATTGGTGAAACCAGTTATGCTAATTTGTGGCAAAACAGTTTTTAGTTGATTGTTTTGGATTGTTTTGGATCCCGTGGAACCCCAGAAAGCTGCCGTTATGCCAAAACCTTCAATCGTGGATGTAAACATCTGGTTTCAGCTAATTGAGACCTCCTAGAACAGGGGTGCCAATCTCAATTTCATTGCAGGCCGCATCAGCATTGTGGTTGCACTCAAGTTGTATCTGAAAGACTATCTATCTACTCGGATACATTGTAAGCTCCATGAGAAGGGCGCTACTATTCCTTCTGTGTTGTAATTGTACTATCCCTGTTTATATTGTAAAGCACTGCGCAAACTTTTGGCACTATATAAATCCTGTAAGCGCTATGTACGAGTAAAGAGTTTAGGGGTGTACTGTGTACAGAGTGCAGGGTGTAGGAGTGTGGTACATACAAAGTTCTATGCAATGTGAAAGGTTCAGCTCTCTTTCATAGGCTGTCCACATCTCATTTCCACCCCTCCTCCTTGGCTCTGGTCTTTGCACCACTCTCCCCTATGCCCTACCTCTGCGCATATCTTCTTCCACAGCCCCCCCCCCCCCCAAGAGCTTACTTGTATCTCACCTACCTGGCCTTGTGCTAGTACCACCTAGCAGTGTAGGCAGCTTTACCTCTCTCTCTCACTTGCAGGCAGATCATTGGTCTGCATCTGTCCCCAGCATGCCCGACCATGAGTGCTTGCAGGGTAGGCAGGGATCTTAAAGATCCACGAGCCGCCAAAAGAAAAGTTGTCCTGGTGAACACAGAAGGCTTCAGCATTTACAATTGACAGTTGTGAGTGTGGAGTGGAGGGCGAGAGCTAGAGGTGGCAGAATGAAGTTCAATCTCATTCCAGCTGAAGAAAAGCCCTGGGTGTGAGGGTAATATGAAATAGCCTTGTGGTCCAGATTCAGCCCACAGGCCTTGTGTTTGATGTGTAAAGAACATCAAAATTTACAACTGCTGCTACCAAGCACATACCTAATGTTTAGTTGATAAAAGTTTTTGCATTGCAACCAATTTTACTGATAGCTATCAAGTAACAGCTATACTTTCCAATGTAAATATAAATTGAAAGTGAATGTACAGTTAGATAAGTTGAAAAGCATTAGGTCATCAAACTCAACATCTTCAAAATTCAAGGAGTTTTAGCCTAGGTAAAAAAGGTAAATATAACCTTTGATTATTATTGCTGATTTCACCTGCAGACCATTCAATAGCTGTTAGATGATTTTCTAGGGACGTAATTTTAAAAACTAAAGAAAACATCCTGGATGAAATCCACCTGATTTCTCATTATGCACATCAATTCTGCATTTATTGGGAATCTTTCCTTTCTTAGGTCTCTTTCACACGGGCGGCCCGTTCAGGTCCGCCTGCCAGTCTTTTAGGCGGACCTGGACGCGCGCTCCGTGCTCCTCTATGGAGCCGCGGATGTCAGCGGTGACCCGCTCCCATCCGCCAAAGTGTGACAGAGGAAAAACCTACTTTCCATCCGTCTGGCGGATCGGATCGGGTGAACACGGACAGACGGTCCGTGTTCATCTGATCCCCCCATAGGGGAGAGCGGAGAAAAGACAGGGCGGTCCTTGCACAGTGTGCGGGGACCGCCCTGTCATCTGCCGGCTCAGCGGGGATCAATGGAGCGATCCCCGCTGAGCAAGCGAAGGTTCACGGGGCGGATCATTACTGATCCGCCCTGTGTGAAAGGGGCCTAAGTATGTCCCTTTCTAAAGGATGTCCTTATTTCTATGCTGTTTAGTAATTATAACAATAGGAAATTGATAATATGGAACCAATTTTACATTTTCACCTCTGAATGCCATTGCTGAGTTTTAAGCCTCTAACAGAAAGCTTCATGACATCCAGAGATCTTGACATTTCTTTGTACCCAGACACTAGATGTAATTGTACTAAATAGCTGTGTTCAAGTCAAACTTTGTGACTTGGAAGAAGATAATTCTTTGTCTAAAAAGTGACCTGTTGCATGTTGAAGTGCTCTTTTTTGAGTGACAGTTTGTTTCAAGAGCAAATACACTGTAGTTGTTGGTTTGTGTTTTTACATTTCCCTTCTCCTCGGTGTGCTACTGAGAGGAGAATGTTTGCTGAAATGAGAAAATGCAACAACATTAAAATTTCCAGGGCTGAACCTGCAATGAAGTACGCAGCAAAGCCATTTTTTTGTGAATATAGAGGTGTTTGGTTAATATATTTTAAGGGACTTGGTTGTCAATAAATGAAACCTTGCAAGGACAAATTAATGGGGTGGGCAACTACATGACAAATGAGGTTAAGCCCAGGTTCAGCTGAACTCGCACATTTTCACTCCCGCTGGCAGTCCCGATTTCGGCCGCGATTTCAGAGACATCTGTGCAGGTTTCCTGAAATCGCACAAATTAGTACAGGAACTACAGTTCTGGGCACCAGTCTTTAGGAAGGATGTGCTGGAACTGCAGAGAATCTAGAGAGGGGCAACAAAACTAATAAAGGGTCTGGAGAATGTTAGTTATGAGGAAAGGTTATGAGCACTGAACTTATTCTCTCTCGAGAAGAGACACTTGAGAAAGGATATGATTTCAATGTATAAAAAAACATACTGGTGACCCCACAATAGGGATAAAACGTTTCAGCGAAAGAGAATTTAATAAGATACACAGCCATTCACTAAAATTAGAAGAAAAACGGTTTAACCTTAAACTGCGTAGAGGGTTCTTTACTGTAAGAGCGGTAAGGATGTGGAATTCTCTTCCACAGGCGGCGGTCTTAGCGGGGAGCATCGATATTTTCAAAAAACGATTAAATAAGCATCTGAACGACCACAACATACAGGGATATACAATTTAATACTGACATAAATCACACACAGAGGTTGGACTTAATGGACTTGTATCTTTTTTCAACCTTATCTGTAACTATGTCATCATTGCCAGGCAATCAAAAACAAACTAACAGAACAAACCCAGACTTACAACTGTGTATGCTACAGTACCAGTTACGGTATCACGATGCCATGGCTGGCCCTAGTGGGGTTGCTTTTAACATGATTATTTTAAGGGGGAAAAAAGGAGAAATCAAAGCTATACTGATGATACTGTTTTCTTTGTCTGAATTTCTCACTTCCTGTTCCTCCTCAGTAAGGTGTTCAGTAAGCTGTTCTAAATGACTTTTCACCGCTCAGATCGGTGGAAAGCTTACTTAGGAGAAACAGGAAGTGAGAAATTCAAACAAAGAAAAAAAACATTTAGAAGGGAAATTGAAGGAAAAGGTAAGTGAACCAACAATGCACAAGCTTAAAGGAACCAATTTAGAAAATAAAAGACGAACCTTTAAAACCCCTTTAATACATGTATTGCCCCTTTTAACATCAATGACAGCTTGAAGTCTTTTGTGGTATTTGTGGATGAGGCTCTTTATCTTCTCCGATGGTAAAGCTGCCCATTCCTCTTGACAAAAAGCCTTCAGTTCCTGTAAATTCTTGGGCTGTCTTGCATGAACTGTACATTTGAGATCTCCCCAGAGTGGCTCAATGATATCAGGATATGAGGTCAGGAGACTGAGATGGCCACACCACATGTTTTCAGAGAGTCCTGTATTTCACCTGTAGTTATTTTTGGGATTTTCTTTGCATCCCGAACACTTTTCTGGCAATTGTGGCTGAAATTCTAGTTGGTCTACCCGACCGTGGTTTGGTTTCAACATAACCCCTAATTTTCCACTTCTTGATTAGAGTCTGAACACTTCTGATTGGCATTCTCAATTCCTTGGATATCTTTTTATATCCCTTTCCTGTTTTATACAGTTCAACTACCTTTTCCCACAGATCCTTTGACAATTATTTTGCTTTCACCATGACTCAGAATGTGGAAACGTCAGTGCAGCACTGGATGAAAGATGCAAGGGTCTGTCAGGAGCCCAGAAACTCATTGACCTTTTATACACACACACACTAAAAAGCAAACAGATCACAGATGAGGATGGTTACCTTTAATAGCCATTCAAACCCCTTTGTGTCAACTTGTGTGCATGTTATCTGGCCAAAATCACCAGGGTATGTAAACTTTTGTTCAGGGTCATTTGGGTAGTTTCTGTTGCCATTATGATTTAATAAGAGTAAACACAGTTGTTTGATAATAAATGGATTTTACTAACCATGAGTGAAATAAAAGTTTTTGTGTTATTCATATTCTCTGAAAAATGGCCAAGAAATCATAAATTCTGCTAGGGTATGTAAACTTATGAGTGCAACTGCATATTCTATGTGTGAGGTAAATGCCCAGGTGCCCACCCACAAAGAAATCCATACAAATCCAAAACAGGCATAGATTTACTCAGTCTTGCAGCGGATATAATGAAAAACAACAACATTTTATTGTCCACATTTCGATGGAGTGCAGTTCAATCTTGAGGCTGGGTTCACACTAAAAACAGATGCGGCTGACAGCAGGGGTCTGGTGTGTCCCTGTTCTCTGTTTCAGGGACAAATTAGGTCTGAATTTGTGCCTGAATTCAGACCTGAATTTTTTTTGTTAATTTAGCAAAACAAAAGCCCAGTGGCTATTAAATACCACCAAAAGAAAGCTCTATCTGTCTCCAAAAAATTATAAAAATTGAATTTAGGTACAGTGCTGCATGACTGAGTAATTGACATTTAACCACTTAAGGACCCCTCACTGTATATATACGTCATTTTTTTAAAGATGGATATCTCGGTAATGGTAGCAGCCGCTGCCACAACCGAGATATCCATCTTTTCAGTGAGTGGTCCTCTAAACGATAACGGTGGTCTCCACGGCGGATTCGCCACGAGATCACCATTATCGGCGGCGGGAGAGGGGCCCCCCTCCCGCCGCTCTCCCGCGCCATCCGCCGCTTACCGGAGCCGTCGGCTGGGATACGAGTGAGGGCAAGATGGCCCCCACCCGTCTCCATAGCATAGCTGGGTGGAAGCAACGTCAAAACGACACTTCCGCCCATGCTTCTTAAAGGGACATTTTCTTGTAGTCATTTTTTCAAATGACAAATTTTCCTTGTAATAGGAATAAAAGTGACCATTTTTTTTTTGTGTAAAAATTAATAAAATAAATAGGAAAACAACATTTTTTTTTTTTTAAAGCAACCTGTCCCGACGAGCTCGCACGCAGAAGCGAACACATAAGTGAGTAGCGCCCGCATATGAAAACGGTGTTCAAACCACACAAGTGAGGTATCACCGCGATTGTTAGAGCGAGAGCAATAATTCTAGCCCTAGACCCCCTCTGTAACTCAAAAGATCCAACCTATAGAATTTTTTAAACGTCGCCTATGGAGATTTTTAAGGGTAAAAGTTTGATGCCATTCCACGAACGGGCGCAATTTTGAAGCGTGACATGTTGGGTATCATTTTACTTGGCGTAACATTATCTTTCACAATATAAAAGGAAATTGGACTAACTTTACTGTTGTCTTATTTTTTAATAAAAAAAAGTGATTTTTTTCCCAAAAAAATACGCTGCCTAAATAAGGTGTGACAAAAAGTATTGCAATGACCACCATTTTATTCTCTAGGGTGTTAGAAAAAAATATATATAATGTTTGGGGGTTTTAAGTAATTTTCTAGCAAAAAATGTTTTATGTTATGTTTTAATCTTGTAAACACCAAGGGCCAGATTCTCGTACAGCCGCGTATCTTTGTGCGGGCGTAACGTATCCTATTTACGTTACGCCTCCGCAACTTTTACAGGCAAGTGCAGTATTCTCAAAGCACTTGCTCCATAAGTTGCAGCAGCGTAGCGTAAATAGGCCGGCGTAAGCCCGCCTAATTCAAATATGGAGCAGGGGGGCGTGTTTTATGTTAATCACTCGTGACCCGACGTGATTGACATTTTTCACGAACGGCGCATGCGCCGTCCGTGGACATATCCCAGTGTGCATTGCTCCAAATACGCCGCAAGGACGTATTGGTTTCGACATGAATGTAAATTACGTCCAGCCCCATTCACGGACGACTTACGTAAACGACGTAAAATTTTCAAATTTCGTCGTGGGAACGACGGCCATACTTAACATTGGTACGCCGCATATACGCCTCATATAGCAGGGGTAACTTTACGCCGGGAAAAGCCTAACGTAAACGGCGTATCTGTACTGCGTCGGCCGGGCGTACGTTCGTGAATTTGCGTATCTAGCTGATTTACATATTTCGACACGTAAATCAGCGTACACGCCCCTAGCAAATCTATGCGTAACTGATTCTGAGAATCAGGCGCATAGATACGATGGCACAACTCAGAGATACGACGGCGTATCTGGAGATACGCCGTCGTATCTCCTTTGTGAATCCAGGCCAGAACGCTTTGAGGCAGCCTACATCCACAGAAGATCTGTGGTTAGTTCTCCAAGATGTTTGGCAAATTCTACCATATTTCCTTCAAAAACTGTGCAAGTGTACCTAGAAGAATTGATGCTGTTTTGAATGCAAATGATGGTCACACCAAGTATTGATTTGATTTGGATTTCTCTTCTGTTTATTTACTTTCCATTTTGTTAAAGGATAAAAATAAACCATTAACATTTCTATTTCTAAAAGCATTCTTAATTAACAGCATTTTTTTAAACCTGCCCAATTTTTTTTTACAGTACTGTACATATATGCTGTGATGATTTTGGGTATCTTAGCTTGTTGGTAGCGCCAAACAGTGAGCCTACTCCACAAAGTGCGTTTTAGGGCTTTTCTTGCCCACTTTTATTGAGAGAGAATGTAAAGATTCGAAACAGAATAGTTTCCCTTGCAGGGGTTCTCACCATCAATGTGTCAAGACAAACAGTATTCCACCTTGTGGCTCTTCTCTGTAGTATCTCTGCTTAGGCTTCCTGCCTTTGTCCTCCAGACCATCAAACACACAGTCCCAGTGCTTGTGCAGTAAACGCACTAAACACTGACTGAACCTTCCTCAGCTCTGACTGTTTCTCCTGCAGCTCTTCTCCCAGTTCTAACTATATATATGTATATGTAGAGTATGTATGTACAGTATATGTACAGTATATATACAATTTGACACCATCTATGTATTTTCAAACATCACACACTGTGAATATACAATGAATGATTGCTTTTCCATATGATAGGTACCAGTTGAGGCCTCTTGACATTCCCAGTGTACAACAGCTAGGACAATAATTGATCTTTTTTCACTTTGGAAGGCTACAGCAAAATGTCAACAAGTTTTGAGCATGGTGTGAAGAGAGTGGCTCTGGCATGACAATTAATTTAAATATTTCTGAAGTGCAATTATATATTTTTTCAAGCACTAAGTAATCACTTGGATCTCTGTGATTTTCTCAATTAATTATATTTATACATACTTAAAGGTTTTTAAAACTGATTTCTAAGGTCACCCCTTAATGATTATTTTATTGATTTGCTTCATTTATATGATTTTCTATACACATCTTCAATTTACAGATTCTCTACAGTGCTGATGAAATGATATAGTCTTGTTTTGTAGCTTTACTAGCTCCTTGCTGAGAGGCGGAACACCCGCACATTTATGGAGAGCTTCTATCAGTGTGTTACCATCGTTCCCAGTTTTTGTTTAATCTCCCCAGCTGTGAATTATATCTGTGTTATGAGCTGCTGTTTGTAAAATAATACTTACCCTTCTGCCTGGAGGAACTTCATCAACAGCTAAATTAATAGAAAAGCTTGAAGCCTGGGCCCCCTGCAGCGGAAGTCTGTAGGGTGGTCAGTTCTTAATTTATATTTAGCAGTAGATGGTAATATATGTTGCTTTGTTGTATGGTTGCGGTATTTATTGCACATAATAAATGCTTAATAAGTACCATCTACTTTCGACCATTAGAGTGATATAATTTCACAGAGAGATAAGCTTGATAGTAAAAGCGTCTAGCATATCAATAAAAAATAAACACTAGGTAAAACTTTGCTATCTGGAAAATCAAAGTTACTGAAATTGAAAATCAAACATGACTTAGAGTTGTAGTTTATATATAAAAAATGCGTATTGAACAAAAGCATAGTTTCTATTTTGGACACATGTTTTAGGCAGGATGTCCAATTTTTTAAGTTTGCACTGTGAACCTAAAGTATATGTAACCCCAATTGGTAAAATTTTATATAAGCGTTAACTTTTTTTTTTTTTTAGGTCATTTCAATAGTCAATTTCAATATTTTAAAATCTAAAGCTTTCAATAATTGAGTACCTGGTAGCAATCATGTTATGAATGTCCTTTTTCAGGTACTTCGTTTTATAAAGTGACAACAATAAATCCCTGTCCCCCAGTTGCACTCTTGTGAAATTACCCTGTCACGTAGGTTTCTGAGTGGGAAGTACAAGTAGCCACTTTAACATACATTACATGGCATGGCCACTTTAACACATGGGCCAGAAATGAGAAAATCACATGCTCTTGCAACACTGGCTGTTGTGGATGGTGCTTGTCTGCATTAAATTGTTGATGCTTCTGTGTATGCATAGTAACCGTAGCGCTGCTCCCGTGCCCCACGGACAGGCACACAGGCTAATTTCTTCAATAACCAGTCTAGGGGATGTTGTTTTTGTGTTTTTTATATTTGAAGAACTTGGATATGGTTGAGGGTAGTGGTGGGAATATTTCAAAAACAAGAACTATGTACAATTGAGGACTTCAGGATAAGCTATTTTGAACGCTGGGTTTTAAACAAACAGCAGACTTCAGCTTAGCAGTAGTAGTTAGAGCCACAAAAGCAGAGCCCCCTTAAGTAGGAGATTAGGTGGACAAAGCTCTTTTTAATAGTCACCTGGCTGACTATGAAGCACCAGAGGGGTAGCTAAAGCACAAAGTCCCCAAGATCTCTCAGCATATGTATTCACAAGGCCCAAGGACAGTTGGTAGCTTCCATCCAAATTCCAAGTGAAACCTTCCCATGGTACCAGACAGATCTTCAGCTCCCTTTAGCTCCTGGGTCTCAGCATTCAAATCCCCTCAGGACGCCCTCGGGTGGAATCATCAAGAGCAGCTTCCGTCTGGGAGGGCAGTGTATCCCTTTAGCCGTAGTCTTCACAGATTCCAACATTAAGCTCCTAACACAGGAAGTCTCCTGTCACTATTAACTAAGATGTGGCTCCTACATGTCACATAATTTACTGAAGAAGCGGAGTACAGTGTATCAAAACGGTCAGTGAGTTGAACCCCTAGACATAATGGAGGACTTAGCCCAAGTAAAAGGGAAGGCCTCCCGTAAATTAGAAGCCAGCGTTTCAGGTAAAGTAGTGGGCAACACCTCAGACTTAGCGTAATTGATTTTAAAGTTTGATAGTCGGCCAAAAAGTTGGTGCACCTGCATAAGGTTTGGCAATGAGACAAGGGAGTTAGTGAGATCAAAGAGAATATCATCAGCATAAGCTGAGTGCTTGTGTTTAGTGGACCCTACTGATATCCTCTTAATATCAGTCTTTCCCCATACAGTCCTGAGAAATGGCTCCAGGACTAATGTCTCGTGCCATTCCGTATCGGGAACCTGAGGGAGTAGAGGCCGTTTACCCGAACCATCGCACTGAGTTGTATAAAGAGCCATAATCCACTGTAGCATGTGTAGGCCTAAGTCTAAGGCCTCTAAGACCGCCCTGATGTATGACCAGTTAACCGGGTCAAACACCTTTTTGACATTCATGGACAAAATGAGGTAGGGAAATGAGTCATGGCTAGAGTGTGCCCAGTAGATAAGCTTTGTGGCTCAGATGGAGTTGTCCCTAGCTTCCAGGTGTACAATGAAGGGTAAGAGATATTTCAAGCAGTTTGCTGAAATTCTCACAAATATTTTGATATGCACATTAAAGGGAGGGTCGGATCTTTACCCTCCTTTTAGGAGCACCATAATATGAGCCAACAAAGCTTTTGGTGGAATCGGGCTACCTCTGGCGATTGAGTTGAAGCACCTACGTAAAGGGCTTAGCAGTAGAGGGAGACATTTGGGATAGTACGCTTTGGTGTAACCTTCCCGACCAGGGCTTCTTCCATTGGGCTTATATTTTACTGTAGCAGCGATCTCTAGGGGGAAATAGAAGATTCAAGGTCTGATAGTTGTTCTGACATCCGAAAAGGGAGACCTAGCAACGCAAAATATTTGCTAATAGCGTGTAGCTTAGAGCATTTCTCCACCGGGGAGACATCTTTTTCTAAATGATAAAGATCTGCATAGTAGTCCTGAAATAATGAGGCGATTCTGGAAAAATATATGTACCGTATGTGTTTGCACGCCTTTTCCATAGTCTATAGAAAAGTTATAGAGTCCACAAACTATGGTATATATCTGAAAATTGATCAATCCTAATGTAATAACATTCTCATTTTTTGAGGCCCTAAAATGCTAGGACAGTTGAAATACCCCCAAATGACCCCTTTCTGAAAAGTAGACAATCCAAGGAATTTAGTAAGAGACATGGTGGTTTTTTTTATTTAATTTTTGTGTCATAGGGCCAGATCCACAAAAGGGATACGCAGGAGTATCTACTGATACGCCGTCGTATCCCTGTTTCTATCTATGCGACTGATTCACAGAATCAGTTACGCATAGATATTCCTTAGATCCGGCAGGTGTAATAGTTTTACACTGTCGGATCGTAGGATGCAGTACCTCGGCCGCCGCTGGGGGCATTTCTCGTCGAAATTCCGCGTCGGGTATGCAAATTAGCACTTACGGAGATCCACAAAGCGGTTTCCCTTCGTGAAGTCTCCGTAAGTTGTTAGTTTGCAAATGCAAAATTAGGGCTGCTTTTACAAAGTGTAAAGTTAGTACACCATGTAAAAGTAGACCCTTCTTTCCCGCGACGCTGTCAAATTTTTTTAAATTTTTTTTTTCCCGCCGCATCTCTTTTTTTTCCCGACGCAACTTTTTTTACCCGGCGCGATTCACAAAACTCGGCGCAACGTAACTTTGCGCAAAGCACGTCGGGAAAATCGCGTCGGGAGCATGCGCATTACGTCCGGCGCGGGAGCGCGCCTAATTTAAATGGGACTCGCCCCATTAGATTGGGCACGCCTTGCGCCGGACGGATTTAAGTTACACCTATGAAAATTTCTAGGTAAGTGCTTTTTGGATCGGGCACTTAGGTAGAAATTTTGCGGCGGTGTAACTTAAATCCCAAAAATTAAGTTGCGCCCGCTGTACGTGGATCTGGCCCATAGTTTTTTGGAAAATTAAAAAAAAATGTAATATATTTTCACAATTTGATTTTTTTTACATACTTTCACCAGTGCAGTACAGCTTCATTGTATAACTGCTGTGTCAGTGATAAGGGATCGTGATCAGGTAGCAGTATGATTTTTTTTTATAATTTATTAACATTTTTTTTTCTTTTCTACGATTTCTTTTTAACACGTGACTGGAGCAATATGATGTTACCATATTAACCATAGTTTTTATTTTATTTTACTTATTTACAATATAATGTTTGCTTATAGCAGTGAATTACATTGCTATAGGCAATCATTTTACTAAATCAAACTGGATCATTCAGTCTGCTTTGTTGTGATAGCTGTGAATGGTCAAAGCTAATCACATGGTACAGATGGGCTGTGATTGGCCATGTCTGTACCATGTGGTCAAATTGACCAATCACAGCTAGCAACATATTGTACACAATGGATGGCATGAAAGGATGCCATCCATTATATACAACTGTCATGTGACCTGCTGTGATTCGTCACAGCGGTCACATGGTACCGGCAGCGAGCTGGTACTCTGATCAGTCATCAGCTTTGTCCCGTGGACATGGCGGGTGACAAATCAAGATGGTGCAAGGCCACATGGCCCCAAGAACGGGGGTTCCTGCCAGGACATTGTATGACATCCAGTCAAGATGGGAAAGCCACAGCCTGGCCATCATTTCTCTATATGTCGGGCACTTCATTTTGCATGAATGCACATGGAAGATTGTTGGGGTTTTATCTACATTAAAATATTTGGCATTCCATTCATGGGAACCATTTGTGTTGAATTTTCTCACAATGAGGATGGCTATCCACTTCAGTTCCTGAATATTTTACCCCTTTCATGACCAGGTCATTTTCTGCTATTCGTCACGGTGTCAATTTTAATGGTAATAACACTAGGTAGTGATAGCTCCTCTTTAATGAGACCTCTGGGGTCTATTAGACCACAGATCTTTCCTCTGGCGCTTTTTTCAAACCAGTAATAGTTTGTTTACAACTGGCGAAACCAGAACTGATAAAATACTCAGCGCTTCCGGTTTCTTGGACCATAGCGTTGATTAGGGCCATTCTGGTGGGACAAGAGAGTCTGGGAAGGTGTTGGGAGGGGGAGGAGCTCCTTCTGCCACTTGTAAAAACAATCCTCTATGATTGCTTTTACGAGAAAGTGCTCCGCCGGCTAAAAAAAATAATAAAAAATTAAAAATTAATAAATACGGTACCTGGATGATGCCTGCTATTAAAAGTCGGCAAGCCCAAAACAAATATTTTTTTTACGTTTTTTTTAATGTTTTCTATACGCTTTCTTCTTTTAATTGCTGAAAAATATGAAGTGCAGGTATGAATTTCAATCCCTTTATTTTTATTGTATTTTCTAATCTCTTAGCACAATCTGTCAACTTTCATTGCCAAATGATCTATATTTTGTTTCTGTGATTTTCCAAGTCTATAATTATTTTGGTAGGAAGCTTTTTTTTTATATAATTGCTATTTATGTTGATATATTTTTTTTCTTTCTCTAAAATAAATTATTCAATGTGATTATTATAAACCCTGTATAAAGGCATTTCAGAAGTGTCTGTAGTTAAGCACACTGGAGCTTCAACCAGCTGTCACTGAAGTGTCTCCCTCGGCTTCAATGGTGCACCTGTTTTAAAATAATGTTTCACTGTTTTTACGGTAATGTTTCTTTTTGAAGCTCAGTGCCAAACATGGTGACATTGTTACTGTACAAAAGGCACATTGTGCCATGAATGGTAACAAATAGGTAAGAAAAAAATGTGCAAGGGCTTGATTTGTTAAATCTTGCTTGAAATCAGTGAAACCCAAACTTCCTCAAAACACCTCTGAAGTCTATAAACGGGAAACCCTGACACTAAAGTCTGACCAATTTCAAGGCTTATATGCAAATCATTTTCAAAGAGAGCATGAGGAGCTGGCCTCTGCCATATGAAAATATAACAAAGCAGAAAAACATTTTAAATATCATACAGTGGGGAGAGGGCCCTTTTAATGTGATCTTGGGGGTGACATGGAAACAACACCAATCCTTTAACCACTTGCTTAATGGGCACTTAAAACCCCTTCCTGCCCAGGCCAGCTTTCATCGCTGTCACTCTTTGAATGACAATTGCGCAGTCATGCAACACTGTACCCAAATTACATTTTTATTAAAACAATGCACACAAATAGAGTTTTCTTTTGGTGGCATTTAATCACTGCTGTGTTTTGAATTTCTCGCTAAAAAAAATAATAAAGACTGAAGATTTTGAAGAAAATCACAGTTTCTTATAACATTTTGCAAACAAATATTTTTTCTCCTTCATTGATGTGCACTGATGAAGCTGCACCGATGGGCACTGTTAGGCACTGATAAGGCGGCACTGATGAGCACTGATACAGCACTGGTGGACGCTGATTGGTGGTACTGATAGGTGGCACTGAGAGCTGGCATTGGGTGGCACTGAAGGGCACTGATAGGTGGCACTGAAGGGCATTGGTATGTGACACTGATAGGCAGCACTCATAGGGGGCATTGATAATGAGGCACTGATGGGTACTGATTGGCAACACTGGTGGGCACTGCTAGATGGCACTGGTCGGTGGCACCGCTGTGCCCTGATTGGCAGCACTGATATGGAGTGGTAGGTGGCACTGGTGGGTACTACTTAGCAGCAGTTGGTATCCATGTGCAGGACTGATGTCCCTCTGTCAGAAGCCAGTAATCTGCTTTTTTTTCTCCTCGTGCTATCAGTGTGAAAAAAGAAATAAAACGATTACGGGCTTCTGTTTACATCACGTGATTAGCTGTCATTGGCTGACAGCTGATCACGTGGTAAGGGGCCAGGATCAGCCCCTTACTCCGATCTGTGATCAGTCGAGTCGCATAGACAGGCAGTGCAGACATGTAATTTAGCCTCCTCACACCCGCACTATAGCCGAAAGACGGCTAGAGAGCGGGCCTAAATTGCTGGGAGATACCTTTAGACCCCTTTCACACAGACGGTTTGCAGGCACTATTGTGTTAAAAATAGCGCCTGCAAACCGACCCCAAACAGCGGCTGCTGTTTCTCCAGTGTGAAAGCCCTCTTGCTTTCACACTGGAGTGGTGCGCTAGCAGGACCGCTCCAAAAGTCCTGCTAGCAGCATCTTTGGAGCAGTGAGAGGAGCGGTGTGTTTACCGCTCCTCTCACAGCTCTTTCCTGTCGAAAGCAATGAGAAACCGCAGCTATATTAAATATTATATTAACCCTTTTTCGCCCGCTAGTGGGGGTTAAAACCACACCGCTAGCAACCGAATACCGCCGCAATTCCAGCGGTATAGTGCCGCTAAAAATAGCAGCGTCCTGACTCTCCTGTAGTCCAAGGTAGGGGGCGAGCACGACACTCCACACCAGGGAGAAAGCTTTGCATTACTGTGTGGAGTTACAGACAGAAGAACAGGAAGTGAGGATTTCTCAGACGACATAAGGAAATTTAAAAGGAAAATGGAAGGATGAGGTAAGTGAAGGAGGACTGCACTAAGGTAAAGGAAGCTATTTAGGGGGAGAAAAAATTGTACCTTTACAACTCCTTTAACATATAATGCCAGATAATTCCTTGATTGTATTACATTTTACATTATGAAGAATGCAGCAAGAGGTGTGAGACTCTAGTGAGGAGGAAAAGGCAATGCCAGCAGTATCTGAGAAAAACAAGTGGAGTCTCAAAATGAGAAATGGGTTGAAATGAACTCTATAATGGCTGAAGGAAAATAAAAATTACACACGTATAAAAAAAAAGCAACAAAGAAAATACTTTTATTTTTTTCCATAGCAATAATGGTTAATAGATTGCAAAAGATACCACACAGCACAACAGTGGTTTTGCTGCTTTTGTTAACCGGTCATCTTGTTTTCATTGTTCGCTCAGGTCTGTTATTATTTATGTCTGCTGGGATCATTTATACAGCATTTGTGCTTGATGGAAACAGCAGCAACAGTAGCAGCAGATACATTATAGTGTCTGATCCATTAAATGTCCTCCCTCAAGTCACTATTAAACCACACTACAAAGAGCTGCTATGCTTCAGGGGTGGAAGAGGCCAGTGGTATCGGCTGGTTAGATTGGTTTATGAAACTCAGCTTTGTTTTATTGGACCCTTGATATAAAAGTATCTAACTGTTGGTTTCTCTGAGAGCTGAGCAGCTTGGAAAATAAGGTGTTAATAATTTGTGGACTTCAAAATTAGGATATACATAATATATGCATATATCCTTTTATATGTTTGCAAGAAACTACATGTATAAATATTTAACACTTTTACCTTGACACTTAAAGAAAATGCAAGGCCTGCTTGTTTTGCAGGCTCTTCCTCGTGTAAAAGTGCTAGTTGAAAGCAAAAAAAAAAAAAAACCTCTAAAACATTTAAGGATAAAGGTAAATAAATGTTTATTTTACACCAGTGTACCTTCTGGTTGTTTCCTGTAGGTGCTGGAGACATCACTGGACCTCACTGCGGGATCCTAGGAAATCTCAGCACCGTGCAGGAGAGCATTCCCATGGTACTTGGGATCCTTAACCACTTCAAGCCCAGACCAATTATGACACTTCACTCCTACATGTAAAAATCATCATTTGTTTCTAGAAAATTACATAGAACCCCCAAACTCTACACATTTTTTTTAGCAGAGACCATAGAGAATACAATGGCGGTCATTTCGACTTTTTATCTCGTACGGTATTTGTGCAGCAATTTTTCAAATGCGTTTTTGGGGAATGCTTTAAAAAAACAGTAAAGTTAGCCCATTCTTTTTGCATAATGTGAAAGATGAAGTTATGCTGAGTACATAGGTATCTAACATGTCACGCTTCAAAATTTCACACACTCGTGGAATGGCGCCAAACTTCGGTACTTAATAATCCCCATAGGCAAGGCTTTACATTTTTTTACTGGTTACATGTTTTGAGTTACAGAGGGGGTCTAGGGCTAGAATTATTGCTCTCGCTCTAACATTCGTGGCGACACCTCACATGTGTGGTTTGAACACAGTTTTCATATGTGGGCGGGACTTACGTATGCATTCGCTTCTGTGTGCGACCACACAGGGATTTTTTTTTTATCATTGTTAATTTTACATACATGTTTTTATTTTGACACTTTAAATAAAAATAAAAACAATTGATCACTTTTATTCCTATGACAAGGAATGTAAGCATCCCTTGTAATAGGAATATGGCATGAAAGGAGATATGGGGTCAATAAGACCTCACATCTCACTACTACAGTAGGCTGGGAAGCCTAAAATAATTTAAAAAATTGAATGCAGAGGCCGGGCATGACGTCATAACATTGTGCCCGGCCTCCGACGATTATAGAGACTCTCTGACTCATAGGAAATCTCTGTGATCAGCATCCGGGGCCGGTGGATACGTTCTCCTACTCACCGATCGCAGCAGTGAGTCGGGAGAAGCACCGGAGGGTGGCGGGGGGATGTCCCCTTTAGCCGCCCGTGAGAACGATCAAGCGGTGGAACAGCCGCTATGTTCGTTCTTATGGTGTAGGGAATCACTGGCTGTAAACGGCAATATCTGAATGATGCCTGTAGCTGCAGGCATCATTCAGCGTTGAGTGGAGATACCTGTGGGTTGTCTTGCATATATTTTGAGTTGGGAAATCCTTTATTGCTTGGATTTGTGGCTCCCAGTGTGAGAATTTGCATTAATGGGATACTCTCAGAGGCCTTTCCTTTGCAAGGCAGGGGTGTCCACTGCCCTCTTTGCTCTTCGCCCTGGCACTGGAACCTCTGGTGGCTATGGTGAAAGCATCCCCTGCCATACTGGGGTTCTGTAGAGGAGGGAGGGTTGATAAACGTTCCCTCTACGCCAATGACACCTTGATATACCTGGGGGACACAGTCGGGTCCCTGGAAGCTGTTATGTGGCTTATTGATAAATTTGGGCACCACTTGGGATTTGCTATTAATTGGCATAAATCCTCACTGTTTTTCTGCCATTAGACCCCTTACCTGCGGGTCTTCCCCAGATAGCCTCCCAGGTGGCAGTGGTTAATTCACTGTGACAGGGAATGTTGGAGACTATATACCACTAAACATCAAACCCATTTTGCAAAAATGTAAACAGAAATGCTCCAGCTGGTATAAGTTACCCTTTTCTGTTAAGAAAAAGTGTGTAGCGCCAAAAGTAAATGAACAGCGATGAGATGAGAATACTGTGTTATAAATGGATGGCACATTTAAATAAAGTCCAAAATAAGTGTTAAAGGTGAAAAAATATTTATATAGAAGTCCAATCATGTGGATGAAAATCAACAATAAAAAAAACTATTGAAAAATAGAAATTTAAATGCACAATCCCATGATAGGATCAGCAATAGTAACTTATAGGTATATAGGCACTATAGTTCAGTGCAAAGATGTGCACAAAAATTTGGTAGTGACTTGAAAAGTGAAGAGGTGATCCAGTACAAAGCTCCAGAATCATCCATCGCACCCCTGTGAAATGGACACTCACCAGAAAAGCTGGCTGTCGTTACAACAGCAAACACCCACTCAGTGTAGATCTGCCATCTGTAGTGGGGAAGGCTGTTCAGCAACTCGCATCAACCAGATGTAACTGTAGTAAATAAAGCTCACCGGGAGCCAGATGAAGTCTCCATTGTGTAGTATTTATTGGAATTGTATGTTAAAAGACAAAATAAAATGAATCATAAAAACATATGACAATATAATACTAATTAGCAGGAAAGCAGGAAGTTACACATTAATGAGTCAGATTGAATACAACTTTACTGAAGCCAGACATGGCACACTGCAGCCCCATCAGCGACCCCCTCTCAAACATTCTACCCAATATGGGTCCTCTGTGATCAAGCCCATATTGGGTGAAACGTTAGACATAGGTGGTCCTAGGTGTGTCTGCAGTGTGCTTTGTCTAGAATTAATTAAAGTGGTTGTAAAGTCAGAAGGTTTTTTATCTTAATGCATTATATGTCGGGCACCCGTGATTGCCAGCAATCATGGCGGGACTGTGGATCTGTGTGTGTAAACAGACCCATGTCCTGTCAAAGGTGAGGAGACCGATGTGTGTTCCCAGTACAGAGGAACACAGATCAGTCTCCTCCCATTGTGAGTCCCCTCCCCCTACAGTTAGAATCACCACTCCCAGGGAACATGTTTAACCCCTTCAGCGCCCCCTAGTGTTAACCGCTTCCCTGCCAGTCACAGTAATCTGTGCAGTTTTATAGCACTAATCGCTGTATAAGTGTGAATGGTCCCAAAAACATGTCAAAAGTGTCTGATATGTCCGCCGCAATGTCACGTTTACAATAAAAAGCGCTGATCGCTGCCATTACTAGTAAAAAAATTAAAATGCCATAAAACTATCCCCTATTTTGTAGATGCTATAACTTTTGCGCAAACCAATCAAATACGCTTATTGCAATTTTTTTTACCAAAAATATGTAGAAAAATACCTAAACTGAGGAAAAAAATTGTTTTAAAAAAAAAATATTGGGATATTTGTTAAATAAAAAAATAAAAGATATTGGGCCAGATTCACGTAGAAGAGTGTATCTTTAGTTGGGCGTAGCGTATCCTATTTGCGCTACGCCGCCGCAACTTAGACAGGCAAGTGCAGTATTCACAAAGCACTTGCTCCGTAAGTTGCGGCGGCGTAGCGTAAATCGTCCGGCGTAAGCCCGCCTAATTCAAATGTGGAAGAGGTGGGCGTGTTTTATTAAAATGAGCCGTGACCCCATGCAAATGAAGCGCCGATCGTACGGCGCATGCGCGCGCATGCTCAGTATCACGTCGAATTTACTCCATAAGATACGCCAGGCCCAATGCCTGTGACGTGAACGTAACCTACGCACAGCCCAATTCACGTACGACTTACGTAAACGATGTAAAAAGATACGCTTGCCGACGTCCATACTTTGCATTGGCTGCGCCTCATATAGCAGGGGTAACTTTACACCGGACGTAAGCCTAACATAAACAGCGTAGCGGGCGCAAGTAAGTTCGTGAATCGGCGTATTTACCTAATGTACATATTCAATGCGTAAATCTACGGAAGCGCCCCTTGCGGCCAGCGTAAATATGCACCCAAGATACGACAGCGTAGGAGATTTACGCTGCTCGTATCTTGGCCAAATCTATGCGTAACTGATTCTAAGAATCAGGCGCATAGATACGACGGCTCACATTCGGACTTACGACGGCGTACGTGGAGATACGCCGTAAGTCCACTGTGAATCTGGCCCATTGTTTTTTTTCAAAATTGTCGCTCTTCCTTTGTTTATAGCGCAAAAAAATAAAAACCGCAGAGGTGATCAAATACCACCAAACAAAAGCTCTATTTGTGGGGGGGGAAGATTTCATTTGGGTATAGTGTTTAGTGACCGCGCAAATGTCATTCAAAGTGCGACAGCGCTAAAAAAAAATTGGTCTGGGCAGGAAGGGGGTGAAAATGCCCGGTATTGAAGCGGTTAATAAACATTTACAATTATTATTCTTCAAGCTTTTTCTTATCATCTTTTAGCTTTTTTTTTTTCATTTGTGGAATATTATTGCATCCTCTAAAAGATGGCCTATGGAAAAATAGATCTCCATTATTGAGAAGTATCATATCATAATTTACCAGAGGTTATTGCTCTTCTACAAGAAGTCTTAACCCTGTTATCAGATGGAGTGAACACTGTGTCAACTAGGTTTCCACCAGGGATAAAGGTGAAAGGAGCATTGAAAACACATCACTTTCTCTACCACTATGAAATAACAATGTGGTCAGCCACATAATATTCCTCTCTTTCCTTGTCTTTCTTCACCAACTTTGATTTGATACGTTTGGTTTCCTCCCAGGAGTCCTCACTGCATGGAAAATGTTCTTCTATCCCGTACATCTGACAAGCAGACTGCTCCATCACACATGCATGAAGCACTTTAAGGTAAGACACTCGTCATGTATATTTCAAGCCTAAAATAAATAATATAGTGGCCGTGCTACTGACGCATAGAGTGGGTAGATTAACCCTTTCATAGCTGCTGCTGCTGTCCTGGTAGTCTTCAGATTGATGTTTGCATTTTAACCTTTTCACAAACATACATTTTCTGGAAAGAAAAGTGGACATTTACCCTTTAACCACTAGCCTACCAGCTCACCCAGATATACTGCATATGGTTGGTTCTCCTGCACGAATCGCCTTACAGCTACGGAGGCTCGCGCAGACGCAGTTGCGGGCAGGTGCGCACCACCGCTGGCACATTTTCGCTCCTGCTTCACACTGTGGGAGCGTGCTAGCGGGTCGGGCGGACTCGATGTCTGCCGGCGACCCGCAAAAGCTGAGCACAGAGGCAGAACCGGGATCTGCCAGTGTAAACAAGGTGGATCCCCGTTCTCACAGGAGACATGTCAGTGATCGGAAACAGTGATTTCTGTCATATCCCAGTGAGCCCATCCCCCCTACAGTTAGAACACGCTGGGGGAACACACATTAAGGGAGCCCATTGATCGTCCCCTAGTGTTAACCCCCTTCCCTGCCAGTGTAATTTTTACATTGGTCAGTGCATTTTTATAGCACTGATCAATGTAATAATGTCATTGGTCTCAAAAAAGTGTAATTTGGGGTCGGATTTGTCCACCGCAATGTTGTAGTCCCGCAGAAAATTGCAGATCTCCTCCATTACTAGAAAAAACAATAAAAAATAAATAAAAGTTCCTAAATCTATCCCATAGTTTGTAGACGTGATAACTTTTGCGCAAAACAATGAATATACACCTATTGCAATGTTTTTTTTATTTTTTTACTAAAAATATGTAGAAGAATATATATCGGCCTAAACTGATGAATACATTTGTTTTTTTATATATATTTTGGGGTGAAATGTATTATAGCAAAAAGTTAAAAGAATTGTTTTTATTTCAAAATTGTTGCTCTTTTTTTGTTTTTTAGCGCAAAAAAATTAAAACTGCAGAGGTGATCAAATAACACCAAAACTAAGCTCTATTTGTGGAGAAAAAAAGGATTTCTATTTTGTTTGGGTACTATGTGGCACGACTGCGCAATTGTCAGTTAAAGCGATGCAGTGCCGCATTGCAAAAAATGGCCTGGTCATGAAGGGGACAAATCGTTCCGGAGCTGAAGTGGTTAACCACTTCATCTTCGGAAGATTTACCCCCCTTCCTGACCAGGCTATTTTTTGGAAAACAGCACTGCGTTACTTTAACTGACAATTACGCGGTCATGCAATGCTGTACCCAAACAACATGTATGTCCATTTTTCCCCACAAATAGAGCTTTCTTTTGGTGGTATTTTAGCACCTTTGCAGTTTTAATTTTTTTACTTTCTGCTCTAAAACACATCCAATTAAAAAAAAAATAGAATTTCTCATCAATTTGGGCCAATATGTATTCTGCTACATATTTTTGGTAACAAAGATCTCAATAAGCGTATGATTATTGTTCTGCACAAAAGTTATCGGGTCTACAAACTATGGGATATATTTATGGAATTTCTATTTATTTATTTTTTACATCAGCGACTTATGGCAGGACTGCAATATTGCGGCGGACAAATCAGACACCCTACTGACACTTTTGACACTTTTTTTGGGACCAGTGACACCAATACAGTGATCAGTGCTAAAAATATGGACTGTCACTATTTACACTGACTGTACACTGACTGTAAATCAGGGATGATCAAAGGGTTAACTGTGTCCTAAAATGTTTTTTTTTTAAACTGTGGGGGAGGTGCTTTTACTAGTGGAAGGCATGGAATGGTGTTCCTGCTTTACAGGAACACAGTACTCTACTAACAGAACTCTACTAACAGAATGGCAATCTGCCTTGTTTGCATAGACAGACTGCTGTTCTGTCTGTGTACAGAATGATCAGCGGGTGCCAGCTGACATCGGGTCTACAGGACGCACTCGCCCCCGATAATTGGAGGTACAGGATCAAGTACATATGCGTGATCCTGTGCAGTGCAGCTGCTCTGTAGCAGTAAACGTGCTATGGGGTGGTCACAAGTGGTTAAAAACAGAGTGAAATGTTGGTTAAACGTTACAAAATTGCTTTCTTTTTCATAATGGGAATAACATATTATTTAAGGCCTGATCAGTTTTGTTTGCTTTTCTGTACTAGACCATAATAATTTTACTGCATGAAAATAGAATAGCAAGCCCTTTCATTGTTACTGTATATGAAATGTTCAAATCTATACATTACAGCTTAGCGTGTCCATAACAAGTAGGATGTTGGATGCATTAACTGGTGTCATCAAAAAATCTTAACAGCAGGCCCTTGTAAAAGAAGAAGTATTATACTTGCCTCTCAAGTGGTCTGTGTCTCCTAAGCGTTGCATTCAAGACTTGTGTATATTAGGTGCCTATGTTTCCTGGAACCGTGGTTCCCCTTCTGCTGACTTCTGCATAGCTATTGTATACTGTAGTGGCGTAGGAACAAGAGGATGGAACCACAGTGCGTGGCAGGAGCAGGGTCGGCCAACCTCCCGCAGCATTTTTTACTGACAGAGCATGGAAAATGTACTGGTAGAGCATATATTTTACTGGCAACCTGAGAAATTACAAAACTCCTATTGAAAACGAACACAGTAAATATTTAAACAGTATAAACATGATATGGAAACACTGACAATACCTATAACAAAGTTTTGTTTGATTTACACGTAAAAAGTCAACACAGCATGAAATTATCAGCCCCAGATATTTACTGGCAGTTGTAAAAAAAAAACACTGATATTTACAAACTGTCAGTAAATTTACTGGCGGTTGGCAACCTTGGGCAGGAGACAAATGCATTGGACACTCATGGAAATGTTGAATACGGATGAGTTTGATGGAGGTTGTAGTGCTTTAATGAACTGAAGATAGGAGGGTTGCTGGAAGATTAATTAGCCAGATTCAGGTAGAGTTACGCCGGCGTATCAGTAGATACGCCGTCGTAACTCTGAATCTGCGCCGTCGTATATATTTAAGTGTATTCTCAAATTGAGATACACTTAAATCTAGCTAAGATAAGACCGCCGGCGCCATCGTATCTTAGATGTCTATTTACGCCGGCCGCTAGGGGCATGTACGCTGATTTACGCCGACACATTTACGCTACGCCGCCGTAACTTAGGACGCAAGTGCTTTGTGAATACAGCACTTGCCTCTCTAACTTACGGCGGCGTAGCGTATATGAGATACGATACGCCTGCCTAACGTTAGGCACGGATACCTGAATCCAGCTAAATGTCTCAAACTGATTTTGTCTAAGCAGCTCAATGAGCGAATTCGGGAGTTTATACTTTAGCAAAATGTTGCTAATAGTGATATTAGAAATGCTGCAGCAATATCAATTTAGCAATTGGGCACTAGTACATATCTACGACCTAACCTAGAAAATGCATACTTTTTGTCATCCCATTTCTTTTTAAATGCTTTTGAAAATTACTAAATGACAACCACAGATTCCTGAGCAGGCATCTAATATTTGGCCAAAACATTGATTGTTTTATTTGTCAGATAATTAACTCATATTTGTGTATCATCTGAATGCTTCCAATAAGGCCATTTGGGATGGAAAAAAAACTGGAAATATGAAACACAGCTCTAGTTGTATTCATCCAAACTGCTGACGTGTGCGATTTAAAATTCTTCCTTAGTAGGATTTTTTGGTTGGGTCTTTAACATTTTCTCCATTCCTATCTGATTTATATATTGAGTGCTGTCAGGATAAGAATGATGAACCATGTATAAAAATTCACTCATTTACATCACTGCTCTGCAGGAAATTTCACAGTCCAGGGAACATGCAACGACACACAAGTCTACTAATCTCAAATATTTACCAAAGATGAAAGGCAAAAGGAGAAAGACAGGCATATACTTTGTATAGAAGGATCAGAAAAACTAAGATGGTATCATCTTGAGCCAGTGGGGGGCTTGCAAATAATTACACTGACACAGACTTTTACATTAGTGTATTAGTGATCAAGCTGAGTCACAGTCTCCTTTGGTCTATTAATATGACAACCTTCTGATCTCCACCTTCTAAAATGATGTCCACTTTATTAACTGATATCCAGTGTGTTTGCGTGATCGAATCACCCTTGCAAATCCAGATTATACATCTTCTGTCAAGGATCAGATGGATCCATGAAAACTTCATTTTAATTGCTTCTGAGAATTTTAAAAGTATGGATAATTTTAAACACCATGGCAAAGAAAAGTGGAAGGTTTTCCTGCAGTTAGCAGTCAATATCTTATGTCATTGTGTTTTTTTTTAGTGCAAGTCTTAAGTTAACCATACATTAGTACTTTAAGCCATTCAAAAGTACTTTAATATTGCATTTGCTTTTCAAACAAATAGAAACATTTTTTAAACAAAAAACCACATACAGCACATGTCTGCGAGAATGTGTTTTCAGCACGACGGCATCGCGCTGATTATCGGCGTCAGGGTGCCGGCATCTCACACTCGCTGGAATAGGAAAGGCACATTCCAGCGAGCGTGACATAGAAGCGACGTTTGGTATGAATAATGAGGGGAACTCCACGCCAAATGTTAAATAAAAAAAACGCCATGGGTTCCCCTCTAGGAGCATACCAGGCCCTTAGGTCTGGTATGGATTGTAAGGAGAATCCCCTACGCCGAAAAAACGGCGTGGGGGTTCCCCCACAATCAATAGCGGACCCATATCCGAGCACGCCGCCCGGCCGTTTAGGAAAGGAGTGGGGACGAGTGAGCGCCCCCCCTCCTGAGCCATACCCACCCCAAAGCACCCTGTCCCCATGTTGATAAGGACAGGGCCTCTTCCCGACAACCCTGGCCGTTGGTTGTCGGGGGCTGCAGGCGGGGGGCTTATCGGAAGCTGGGAGCCCCCTTTAATAAGGGGGCCCCCAGATACCGGCCCCCCACCCTAGGTGAATGAGTATGGGGTACATCGTACCCCTACCCATTCACCTGGAGGAAAAGTGTAATAAAATAAACACACAACACAGGTTTTTAAAATAATTTATTAGTCAGCTCCGGGGGTCTTCTCCGCTCTCCGGGGGTCTTCTTCTGACTTTGGGGGTCTTCGTTCGTCTTCTCCGCTCTCTCTGGTGTCATCTCGGCGCTCCCCGGTTCTTCTCCCTCTCGCTTTCCGATGCCCTCTTCGGGGCTGGCCACCACTATCTTCTTTGAAGCTCTTTTACTAGCAGCGGGCAGCCCGGTCTTCTTTGCCGCCTTCTGCCTTGTTCTTTTCTTCTGATGTTGACTCAATGCTCCCTCCCGCTGTAATGCCGGGTGTGTGGTGCGCGGCGATTTATATAGGTCTCTTATGACGTCACAGTCCCAGCATGTTAGTTTATTTTCATCACTTTGGTTTTGCATGTCTAGGCTGACCTTTTCTGCTTACTGCTCTAGATTCTTTATCAAATTTTGAAGACCAGGTTTTATTTCTGTTAGTGGTGCAATGTCAACAATTGAGATCCATGAGTTTTGGATCCTTCTTGCCATGGGATTTCATAACATGGCACATTTGCATTGCTCTTCTCATTACAAAGTCCATAGTCAGTAGAAAAAGGAGTAATGAATGCTTGCAGCCCTGTTCCATGCTGCTTTCAACAGCAAAGAAGTTTGTAAAAGTATTGTCGGTTTTAATGCAGTAGCTGGAGTTGAAGTACAGACTTTAAAAGTGATTGGCATTTTGTTGGGGAATGCTGTATGACCTTACTATTCCTCACAGTGAGTCTCAGTGAGCACTATCAAAGGCTTTTATAAAGTCATTAAAATTGATGGCAAGTGGTTGTTGGAATTCAAAGCACAGGTCAACGGTATTTTACAGCATGAATATCTGGGTCTCTGCATGACCATCCCATGTGAAACATGCCTTGTTCTTTGTGGAGCATTCTGTCTGGCCTGGCACTTGTCTGACATTAAAAGCAAGGTGATACTCCACCAGTTTTTGCAATCATAAACATTTATTTCTTTGGGGCTTGTGACTTACAACGGCGCCCAATGACTTTAAAGATCTATTCGGAGCAAAAAAAAATGTTTTCCAATTCAGTGTGGCTGTACCGCACTGCACAGGTCAATTGCACGTTTTGTCAAGCTCGTTTTTTCGAGAGGAAGCTTACACTCACCTTATTCTTTACTCTATTTTAAAACTGCGCTCTCCCACAGTCCAGCAGAGGACTTTTCCTGGTCTATGGAGCCTGCTCTAGGCTTGATGACATCAGGAACAGTCCACAACTCAAGACCTCAGGAGCTCAGGGCTGCCAGACTCATCTTGTGCAGGGAGGATCGGAGACTCAGGTAAGTATACCTTCGCTCCCTCTCTTCCCTAGATAAAAACAAGCAGGCACAGCTCCACTGCATTGGAATTATTTTTTGTCTGGAGATGGGCTTTAAAGTGGGCACATTTATGATTGTTAACTAAAGTCTAATAAAAGGATTGGAATGGCAGTCAGTAAATACCATAACTTGTGTACCTGTACTGCTCTTGAGGAAAAAAAGGGGGTTGTTAAAGAGGAGGAAACATGCATTTCTTGAGTAAGGATATCATTTGTTCATCCCAAAACTGCCAGAGTGCCTTCTATTATGGAGATGCCTGTAATCTGACCTAAAAAACTGAAAGCATTGCAAATCTCATAGAAAGAGGGATAAGCCAATCACAGTGTAAATTGGAGGACAGTTTTTGAAAATGTCTATTGGCCACAGGTTAAAAATGGCCACAGTTTACAGAACACCTCTTAACAAGGAAGCTAATTGTACCTTTTTTGCCAATTATAGAAAATCTGGTTGCGGATTGAACAAGAAATTAAATTTTTCTTAACACTGACTACAACAAAGCTTGCAGCACAACTATATGTATATCATTTTTTTTTTAAGTGGAGTTGCTCTTTAAGACCTAAGTCACTTTGCTTCCAAAGTGGAAATTACAGTAAAATGCCACACTACCTGTGATCTAACTTTGGTTGTGAGCTCGACAAGTTAATAATTGCATTGAAAGTTAAAAGCTAAGCATGGTTACCAGCTCTGGAACATTTCATATAAAAGCATTCTTTTAACTTGTTTGTTCTGTCTCTGTGAGTCAGGTTCTCCTTTGACCTAACTGTCCTTTAATCTGCTTTTTTGATGAAATTTCTCAAACTGTTTCCTCTGCTTCCCTGTAACATTGCTGACGGTTCATGTACACAAGTTACCTTTTCCTCTATTGATTTTACGTCAATGTTAGTATCATCCTCATTAAAATGTATTTCGTACATCTATTAATATGATTGTTTTGAGAAGGATGTCTTACGAAATGGAATATATCTGGTGGAAATTTTAGTTGCTTCAGAGGATACATTATCATATTTGTCAACATTTAAAAAACCTAAAACTCCAGGGACTGCTTTTTTGCTTAGAGTCCAGCAAGTCATCCAGCAAATGTACCCAAATTAGGGATGGGGCCGTGATTTCAAGTGGGTATGATTCTACAAGGGGCACATTTTTATTGTATGTTACAATTTATTTTTAAAATGATGTAAAGACAGGAAGATTTATCATAAGGACAGAAACATAGCTAGGAAGGTAGTTTTCAATAGTTCAGTTTATCATGTATTTGCTTAGCTAGCAACAACATTTAGTTTTATTTTAAGTGCGGAAACCCAACAGCTCTTCCAGTCGTTATTTGATATTGATCTTTCTGTGAAATACTGTAACAACTGTTGTGACTGCTGATGAATTAAACATTTTAGTAGGTATCAAAAAACCTGTGTGATCAAAATAGTTAAGACTCTGTTGCCCAGCGTAATATGATGTACAATGTAGTGTGTACAGAACTGGGGTCAACATAGCCTGCACAGTGCACAACTTAGTGAATTCAGTTCAGAGGTCAGGTGTATAACATACACTATATTACCAAAAAGTAATTACAAAGTTTATGGACCTTGCTTTGTGGTTTAGGAGTGTGTCTATAGAGTGGAGACTGCGAGCCAAGCCTTCTCGTCCACATCATTGCCTGACCTCACAAAGGCTCTTCTGGAATAATGGTCAAACATTCCCATAGACACACTCCTAAATCTTATGGACAACCTTCCCAGAAGAGTTGAAGCTTTTATAGCTGCAAAGGGTGGGCCAACTCAATATTGACAACTACAGACTTATGCCGTGTACACACGATCGGAATTTCCGATGGAATAAAATTTGATGAAATTTTCCATCGGAATTCCGATGAAGCTGACTTCCATCAGTCTTGCATACACACTGTCAGACTAAATTCTGACCGTCCAAAACGCAGTGATGTAAAACACTACGACGAGCCGAGAAAAATTAAGTTCAATGCTTCTGAGCATGCATCGACTTGATTCTGAGCATGCGTGGGTTTTTTCTCCGTTGCACACAGACGATAGGAATGTCCTATTGTTTTTTTTTTTTTTGCATCGAAAAAAAATAAAACATGTTCTACTTCTAAACACCGATGGAAAAATGTCCAAAGGGGCCCACACACGATCGGAATTTCCGATGAAAAAAGTCCATCATGTGTACGCGGCATAAGACTAGGATGCCAATAAAGTTTATGTGTGTGTAAAGGCAGTTGTCCCAATACATTTGCTAATATAGTGTACCACATACCATATACAGTGCTGGGATCAGGAGTATAATGTACAAGATATAGTGTAGGCAGTACAAATGTCATGAGTATACCATACAACATAGGGTCAGGGTCAGGAATAGTGATGAGCTTCGGGTTCAGATTGATGGTGAATTTGATCTGAGTTCTAGCTGTTTGAGGTGCACCAAATAGGCAACGTAAGCCAGAAGTAGCCTGTTTGCCCACCCAAATCAGCTTGTTTAACATAGGAAATAGGTCAGCGGGTAGCCCTGGTAACGTCATTTACTAAAGATGGTCATGACCAAGAGAGTCCATGGGGAGCAGAACTGTGGGTCCTGCTCTAATAGTTATATGAATGGTGCCGTAGCTCCACTCAAAGCCACCAGCTCAACATAGTTAATAGTACTGGAACAGGGGGGAAAAAAAGATATAATCAGCATAGGGCTGCTACTATTCTTTTATGCCATTTATGCCCAACTACAAGCACTTATTTGCTATGTATTGTTATATATATACTAGTCTTTGTGATGCTCTGTATTCTCTCATGGTCCACAATTTGAAAGTGGGTTCAGGCAACGACCACTGCTTTATGTCCTGCCTAAATAGCATAAGGAGTAAATAATAGAAGCATTGTGCATGTCTCAATGTCTGATCAGGCAGAAAGTAAAGAAGGGGTTACTGTCGAACACAATCTGGATATTACAAACTAGATGTGTGCTTGAGACATCCCAATAAAGTGCCTCTCACTTCTCACCTTTCCTAGAAGTGAGCAGTATGTAGATCAAAAGTTACAGAAATATTTAGTCATAGCATCTGTCTGACCCACATATCTTATGTAAATGGACCCCTAAATCTCAGAGGGCCCTTGTGCAGCTGTACAGTTTGCATAAATATACATATCTGCCCATGCACAATTCATTGTCAGAAGGGTGAGATGTCACAGAGTACTTCAATCTTGAACAGCATTGATGTCTGTTCCAGTGATTTCTGTCTGATTCTGATGAACAGAAAGATCAAAGGTTGAAGTAAGGACATGGACTGCAGCAGTTAATCCCTGGTCTCTGCTACCCGAAGAGTCGCAGAGGACCTGGTCTTAGAAAACACAAACATTATAGGGGTATAGATGGGAGAGAGTGGGAGAATGTTTTTTTTTTGTTCATGGAAAATGAGTTTAACAAAACCTTGTCCAATTTCTGTTGTGTTTCCCCTGAGCAGACACCCATACTTTCTAAAGTGCATTAGTCGCACTCATCTGAAATACGAAAACTTGTCACTACAGAGCATGCCTAGAAATATTGTTGTGAGATGTGCAAATCATGCATAGACATCTCTCCAGTCTTTAATGTCTATAGCTGAGGGGGGGGGGGGGGGGCGACTTTAAATAAGGCACAATAAATGTACCTCCACCCCGGGTTCAATTAAAAAAGAAAGGGAGGTATTTTCTTCCCTTATGGGGTAGAACATACTAACCAATACTACATATCCATTTGTATGTACAGTTTATTTCTGTACCCAACTCCTGATAAATGGCATATAGCCAAGAAATGCCTCGAGTTTCCATGTGATGCTCAGTCAAGTCTGGCTCATTACCTATTCACTGGCCCATATATATATCCTGTATACATTCAAAATATTGAGTACTATGCAACTATTAATTTGTATGTGTATCTTTCTTCTTTGGTTTTATAGCAGCTCTGTTTCATATAGTGTACCAATTCCTGCTAATAGGAAATACCTTGTATTATATTTTACTAATATTTATTACTTATGTGCTGCCAAGCTGACATACATGTATCTATTATATTAATGCCATATATGTATGTGTATGTACCGTATATACTCGAGTATAAGCCTACTCGAATATCAGTCGAGGCACCTAATTTTACCACAAAAAATGGGAAAACTTATTGACTCGAGTATAAGCCTAGGGTGTCCATCTGCATGCCTCACTGTGCCTCAATTTGCCTCACTGTGTCCCTGTGCATGCCTCACTGTGTCCATGCCTCACTGTGTCCATGTGCATGCCTCACTGTGTCCATGCCTTACTGTGTCCATGCCTTACTGTGTCCATGCCTTACTGTGTCCATGCCTCACTGTGTCCATGCCTCACTGTGCCCATGCCTCACTGTGCTCATGCCTCACTGCCTTAATGTGCTGAAAAACTCGGCTTATACTCGAGTATATACGGTATATATTTGAAAATACTTTTTTACTTGTTTCATACCATTATTACAAATAAATAATGTTTACCAACCACTCTACCTCCACAAGTCAATTACCTCATTCAATAGTCTTTAATGTCTATGGCCAGATTAAAAAAAAAAAAAACAGTTCCAACAAATGTGTCTCATGTACTGTAGATGTTTGGCTTGAGCTCTGTGTATATCAGACACTTTGCTTTTTTATATAGAATCAAGTCACATATAAAACATAGGTTGTAAAAATGGTTGGGGTCCTTTGGGAGTTGATATCTGTTTGGTAGAATTGAGAGTTAATCCAGGCTATTCCATACAGGCTGACAATTCACGGGAAACATAATCTTTGTAATCCTGAAAAACGATGATTAATACGTGCAGCAGGATGTGCTAGTCACTGGGAAAAGAAAACCTTGAAACCTGCTCATTGCGGCTCGTTAGTCTACATGTCAGTCTCCGAAGGAACAGCGTGACTTAGAAGCAACTGCTGACTGCTGCCATAACTAAGTTTATGGCCAGAGTTTAAATGTTTCAAGTTGGAAGAAATCAGTCCACATTGAAGATGGGGTTCCAAATATTTTCCATAGGGAATTGTGAGGTCCTCATTTTGCTTATAATAGCTGTAATAAGAAAATAGAGGTTTATGAGAGACTTTATGAAAACTGAAAGGAAAATGGTCAATTTTTTTATAGCAACCTATCATATGTTAGATTTCACTAACTGTAACGTAATGTGATTCCTTGCTTTGTTAAACAAATAAATGTGTTTCTTCCAGGTTTCAAAGCTCTTTTTCAAAATGTATTTCATAATTAGGGGGTTGATAAACAGGTATCCACCTATTTGATTAATAAAACAGTTGTGTCATGAACAGGTGTGACCAGACTGTGTGTACTGCAAAGAGGGAACCAATAATAATATAGGGGAGGGGTTTAAATAAACACACCACCAATATTGAACTGTATACAATAAACCCACAACAAGACAGTGAGCTCGAGCGGTTTTGCAAGGAGGAATGGGCAAAAATGTCAGTCTCTCGATGTGCAAAACTGATAGAGACATACCCCAAGCGACTTACAGCTGTAATCGCAGCAAAAGGTGGCGCTACAAAGTATTAACTTAAGGGGGCTGAATAATTTTGCACGCCCAATTTTTCAGTTTTTTATTTGTTAAAAAAGTTTGAAATATCCAATAAATTTCGTTCCACTTCATGATTGTGTCCCACTTGCTGATTCTTAAAAAAAAAAAATAGTTTTATATCTTTATGTTTGAAGCCTGAAATGTGGCAAAAGGTCACAAAGTTCAAGGGGGCCGAATACTTTCGCAAGGCACTGTACTTATGCAAAATAGTCTATACTTGGAGAGAGTATATATATTGCAGCCAGTTCAGGTCTGGTGGCCTAAAGAAGAAGGGATGACCAGAGATGGGAAGGAATGGTACTGACAACATAATCCCTCATGTTATTTGGCCTTGGATCTTTGTTGGGACCCACTGTGAACTAGGCCAATGACTATTGAAAACTGAGAGGCCTCTTGCAATTGTGTAACTCCTGACATGACCCTAAGGCCGACAATAGTAAGGAACCTGTGAAATGTCGTGAACAATCGGGATGATTGCTGAGGTCTCAGAACCACCATTACTGAAAACAATTACTGTAAAAAAATATTATTTGCTGTCTGTGTCCATTAGTTTCCTGTATTAACTGTCTTGGAGATACAACAGGAAGTTAGAGGAAATCTCTACAAAGTAAGTGGAATTCCCCTGTTAGCCAACTGTTAAGCCCTGTACACACGATCGGTTCGTCTGATGAAAACGGACAGATAGACCGTTTTCATCAGACGAGCCGATCGTGTGTGGGGCCCATCGGTTTTTAAATCCATCGGTGAAAAAAAATAGAACCTGTTTTAAAATTTTTCTTATATTTAAAAAAACAATAGAAAAAAACGATCGTCTGTGGGAAAATCCATCGGTCAAAAATCCATGCATGCTCAGAATCAAGTCGACGCATGTTTGGAAGCATTGAACTTCATTTTTCTCAGCACGTCGTAGTGTTTTACGTTACCGCGTTGGACACGATCGGATTTTTAACCGATGGTGTGTAGGCAAGGCTGATGAAAGTCAGCTTCATCGGATATCCAAAGAAAAAATCCATGTGTGTACAGGGCTTAACAAGAGCAAGTGTCCTCAGTAGAAGACTTCCTTTCTTTTCAGGTTTTGGCGACCTCTGTACAATTTTGGCTTCCCATCACTTTCTGTCTCTGTGACAATGGTCACTAGGGCAAATACATCGGGTGATTCTCCCTATTGGAGGAACACGCAATTTGGTAGTCTTGATTAGTCCCTTTAGGAAACAAACATTTGTATTAATAGAGGATACAAAGTAGAAAGATAGGTGTAGTAAAGTAAAATAAACATGCAGTCAAGACACTCTATGAAGCGTTAAAAAGTGGTAAAGAACACAGAACGGTGGCAGTAATCAATAAAACCTCTAACAAAGACATTAAAATTATATGTAACCTTCAGCCTTATCTGTTTGTTGTATATTCATATTTACTGTTTATATAGTGTGTTTTTGTTTTTTAAAAACCTTAAAGTTATTATTAAAGTTATTTTTTGTTTAAAAATAACAAACCTGTTATACTTACCTGCTCTGTGCAGTGGGTTTGCAGGCGATCCTGGCCGAGTGCCCCCACAGCAAACAGCTTGCTATGTGGGCACCTGAGCTGATGCTCTGTGTGTCCATTTAGATACAGAGTGAGGAGCAGTCCTTGGCAAAAGAGGGCAAACTTAGAAGTTTGCTATAGTGATTAAGTATGCTATACACACTTGCACAGTATAGTAAGTGCTCACATCCCACTGCTCAGTTCCTGTTTACGATTACTGATTGTCAATGGCTGCCACTGTGTGTACGGCTCCCCCATTTTATGATATACCTGCCTGCATGTGGTGACCTTAACAGTCACACTGTTCTAATGCCGGCATCAGTCGCCTCCTTTTCTGTCAACTGTGTTCCACAGAGTTGTTAGCCTATGCTGTACTTCAAAACAAACGATCCAATTGTCTGACAATTAGAACTAGCTGAACTGCTTATTGCCAGAACCATTGGGATAATGTGAGTTGAGCCCAGTGTGTGCGTACACATCACATTTTCTCTCCTCTTCAGATGGAAAGCAATTCAAACAAGTAATTTAGTGGTAGAAATAAACTGAATTTAATTTATATGTTCATTAATTGTACAATTAAGCAGGAATACTAATTGACTGTAGAATTATAGTTGAATGGAATGCCGGAGAGGAGTAATTAGTTCCAGCGTTTTTTTTTGTTGCCTTCATATGTGCTAATAATTCTTGGTGCCGGCGCCTCGGCCAGTTCTTTTTTTCTTTTTGTTCTTGAATGGATAATTAGTATTTGTACGCTGATGTCACTGCAGCCTGGGGAGAAGTGAGCATAGAGGTGATTCTGGGTAATGTCCTTTGAGAAAAAGAAGCGATAAGTTAATCATTGAGAATGTTTATGGCATTACGGTTGTCTATACAAAACTGGAGATTTAAAAGTGCAGCTTACCTTTTGGGTAGATGTTCAGAAAAAAAACAATTATATATATTTGTTTACATCTGTCTTTTTGTATGTAAGAAACAGCAAAGAGTTTACAGTGGTGTGTTCATCTGCCTTTAGAAGCAGGGGTTCTCAGGTCACAAGATTTAAGATGGAGGTGGGGTAAAAAAGCTAGACCTAAAAAAAAAAGAAACTGAAGTAATGCGCAGCTAGACTGTGTTCCCTGTATGTACTTTAAATAGGGGTGTAACTGTTGCCACAGCAGGCCACATGACTACTATGGGACCCAGAAGCACAAGGGGTCCTGGTCCTTTTGACCTTCCTGAACCACATTGGAAGAAGAGAAATTGTCTTGGGTCACACATAAAATACACTAACAACAAGGATAGCCGATGAGCAGAAAAAGGGCGGGCAGATCACAAGTTATCAATCACTGATATAGATGATGTACCTATCTGAGTAAGAAAATTAGATTTTTTTGTAATATTTTTTATTATAAAATTATATATTATATTTTATTATAAAAATAAGAGGGCAACATAAAACTAAAACATAAAAAATCCGCAAAAATCAACACTTTAAAGTAAGTTTGTGATTTTGTGTTTGGCTACATTTGAGATCTCCCCAAGTGGTTTTGGGGACAAAATGATAGTTCTAAAAAAGTGGGAGAGTAGTTTAATATTAAAAGAAACTCATGCTTGACTCTTGATTCAACCTGAAGTGCAGTAAGACACATTGGCCCTTTATGCCTCTAGCAGTTTTAATAATCCATAGTTGTTTTATTACTTATTTCAAATCCACCTGGCTCTTAATTCTGCAGTACCTTGTTCTATTCCTCAGGCTCACTTAGCCTTGCTGTCCTGACCTCTGGATAGGGTCTCCCAGCATCTCAGGCTCTATCACTTGAGACATTCCCCTCCTGGCCTCTCTAGTTGCCTCGGCTCTCTTGGTTCTCTGCCAACCCAATTGTCTGTTTTAACTCTCCCGGTCCTGCAGGTAAGGGAAGCTCTCCAATGTGGAGTTGTGTCTCCCCAGTAGGTAGCCTTTCCTAGCTCATGCAGATCTCTATTCTCACAGACTGGATGTGTTTCTGAACAGCAGGAATGCCACTTCAGTAGCTCTGATTAGGCTTACAATGACCTTGCACACCTGTGTACTTACCCAGGCTGCAGGCATTATTATTATTAAGTAATAATCAAGTGACAATCTGCACCTTGTAGCAGGCAAATTACAATCAGCAACGTTTGACAGGTGACGTGGCAAGTGACAATCCGTAACGTGTGGCAGGTGATGTGGCAAGTGACAATCAGCAACATGTGGCAAGTGACATCCCGCATTTGGTGGCAGGTGACATGGCAAGTGACAATCCACAACTTATGGCAAGTGACAATCTGCAATGTGTGGCAGGTGACGTGGAAAGTGACAATCCGCAATGTGTGGTGGGTGACGTGACAAGTGACAATCTGCAATGTGTGGCAGGTGACATGGCAAGTGGCAATCAGCAGTGTGTGGCAGGTGACGTGGCAAGTGACAATCCGCATCTGGTGGCAGGGACGTGGAAAGTGACAATGTGCATCTGAATGCAGGTGACGTGGCAAGTGACAATCCGCATCTGGTGGCAGGGACATGGAAAGTGACAATGTGCATCTGAATGCAGGTGACATGGCAAGTCACACACTTGGGGCTCCCACTGATTCTGCATTATGGTGAGTTGAACTATTTCATTTTATATAACAATGGAATAATAGAAATAATGTGCTTCAATCATCCTGACACCACATCAACCATGGTGCCATGATGATGGAAGCGCTAACACCAGCCATTGCCCCGATAAATTGCCCATAAGAAAATATTTTCTGGCAGTGCCCCTCGCGAGACTAGACTCTGAATCCGCCCCTGGGGCAGACAGATACACAGACAGTCTGGAGGACTATTGAATTACACTAAAGATCTCCTGACCACAGGTGAAATGCTTTACAGGTCTGTTACAAAGAAAATAATAAATGCATATTTTTTTACATGCAAAAAAATATGCATTTTTTTTTTTTTTTTGTAAAGGTGAACTTATCCTTTAACATATAATATAAATCAAAACAATAAACATTTGACCGGACAGGAAGGCTGTCAACCTTATCAATGTTATGGAAAAATAAATTACAAACCATAGAATTATTTTTGAGTGCAGTCACATGCAGAGAGTAACAATAAGCCAGTGTCTCTGGTCCTCTCAGACTCACCTACGACTTCTCTAAAATGTTATTAGTAATAGGAATCGTGCTGAGATTTGTGTAATGATAATAATGATAAACGAAGCATAATCATAGTGCCGGACGGCGGCTCAGAGACGTTCCTTTTAATCTTGCACTCCACATCAGGGTAATTTGCAGAAAAGCAAGCCATTTTCTGATTTCTATAAATAAAAATGTACTTTATCCCCTGACATCTCATTTCATCTGCTCTTGTTCCAGGTCACAAAGTTCCTTTTTTATGAGCATAGTTTTTGCAGAGAAGTTTAAGTGTAACTGCTAGTTTCTGCCGAGCACAGACACTGTCCGTGTATTTATCCTACAGAGTGATGACGGATGTAGTTATGTGGGTCCCTGTGACCTGCGTTTTGTTTTATACAGTGAAGGACAGATCACTTAGGGCAATTGTGGAATCCAATTTTCTGCTATCTCACCGACATAATGAGAGAAACACAGAAACAAATTGATTTGTGGTGTTAAGAATACAGTTTGGAGCGTTACCAAAATAATGAATTGCATTGTGAATGTATACACCATTCCGGTATAATCTATAATGATATTTGTAAATCATTAAACAAAACCTGTGCTGAGATAAATAAAGGTGTTATCATTGATGATCTCCACTGAAAAATGCTAGCTGTCTCTGGCACTAAGGGCCAAATCCACAAAGACCCGGCGTAACGGCAAAATTCTAATTTAAGTTACACTGCCTTAAAATTTCTACCTAAGTGCCCGATCCACAAAGCACTTACCTATAAATTTCTGGCCGTGTAACTTAAATTCCGCCGGCGCAAGGCGTTCCTCATTTCATGGGGGCGATTCCCATTTAAATGAGGCGCGCTCCCGCGCCGGCCATACTGCGCATGCTCGTGACGTCATTTTCCCGACGTGCATAGCGCAAAATTACGTTACGCCGGGCTTTGTGGATTGTGATGGGAAAATAAAGTTGCGTCGAAAAAAAAAAAAGATACGGCGCGGAAAAAAAATTCAAATTCGAAAAAAAAATGCGTCGCTAGACAGAAGGGTCTGCTTTTACATGGTGTACTAACTTTACACCATGTAAAAGCAGCCCTAATTTTGCGTATGCAACTTAATACTTACGGAGAAAAAACGAAGCAGAAAAGCTTCGTGGATCTCCGTAAGTGCTAATTTGCATACCCGAGGCGGCATTTCGACACGAAATGCCCCCAGCGGCGGATGCGGTACTGCATCCTAAGATCCGGCAGTGTAATTAAATTACACATGCCGGATCTTCTCCCTAACTATGGAAAACTGATTCTGTGGATCAGTTCCATAGTTAGGACCAGGGATACGACGGAGTAACAGCAGTTACGCCGTCGTATCTCTTTTGAGGATTTGGCCCTAATACTTTAAGTTAGCTACATAAGCACTGATTCAAGGAAACCGCCGTAATTGCAGCACACTTCCGCGTTCCACGGTGGAACGCCCGCAGGGCCGGGCGATGACATCATTGCGCGCCCGCCATATGCCTTCCAGCGTGGAACGCATTACGGCGGCGCGAGGAGCGCCTGTTACAGTACCCCCCTCTTAAGGGATACCCTCCTGGGGATCTTAGTAGGTGAAGGCTTATGAGGGTATGTAGAATGAAATTGACTACATAAGCTGGGTGCATGCACTTCCTCTGAGTCTTCCCAAGAATCTTCTTATACACCATAATCCTTCCATCTAATCAAGTATTGTAGACATCCTCTTCTTTTTCTAGAGTCTAGAATACGTTCAACCTCATAATGTTCTTCATCCTGAATTAGGATAGGAGGTGCAGGTGGAGGATTCCTGCCAGAAAATTGGTTAGGTCGATAGGGTTTGAGAAGAGACACATGAAATGAGGGATGAATCGTGAGTTCCGGAGGGAGAGAAAGTTGCATGGTATTTTGATTAATAACTTTAGAAATTGTGAATGGACCAAAAAATAGTTTGGCCAGTTTCCTCGCGGGTAAATGCAAACGTAGGTTTTTTGTAGAGAGCCATACTTGATCGCCAACTTTGTAAGATGGTGAAGGTCTATGCCTAAGATCATAATAGACTTTTTGACGATCTTGTGCATGTTTGAGATTTTGTTTTAAAACTTGTAATACGGATGAAAGGGTAGACCAATAATCATTTGTTGAAGGTACATTTGTAAGTAATGGAGACTCTGGTAGAATATTGGGATGAAACCCATAGTTTGCATAAAAAGGGGAGTAACGAGTAGAAGAACTAGTTGAATTATCGTAAGAAAATTCAGCGAGAGGGAGAAGGGTAGACCAGTTATCTTGAAGATGGGTACAATAACATCTGAGATATTGTTCAAGACACTGGTTTACTCGTTCTGTCTGTCCATTTGTTTGAGGATGATATCCACTGGAGTATCTATGGTCTATTTGAAGAACATGACACAGGGCCTGCCTGGCCTGCCTGTCAAAAGTCTCCCATGTGCCTGCCATAATGTCGCAGTCATGATAAAAAAATTGCTGATCGCCACCATTACTAGTAGAACATTTTTTTTTTATAAAAATGCCATAAAACCACCCCCTATTTTGTACACGCTTTAACTTTTGCGCAAACCAATCAATAAACGCTTATTGTGATTCTTTTTACCAAAAATATGTAGAAGAATACACATCGGCCTAAACTAAGGAAAACATTTTTTTTTATATATTTTTGGGGGATATTTATTATAGCAAAAAGTAAAAAATATTGCATTTTTTTTCAAAATTGTCGCTCAATTTTTGTTTATAGGGCAAAAAAAAAAACGCAGAGGTGATCAAAAACCACCAAAAAGAAAGCTTGATTTGTAGGGAAAAAAAGGACGGCATTTTTGTTTGGGAGCCACATCGTACGACCGCTCAATTGTCAGTTGAAGCGACACAGTGCAAAATCGCAACAAGGGCCTGGTCTTTGGCCAGCCAAATGGTTTGGGTCTTAAGTGGTTAAAGCAAATCTGTGACTTTGCTTTAAAGTGGTTGTAAAGCCTTACATATACCCAGTGAAGTGACTGGCCTCTGATATTTTAAGATGAAATAAATCCTGCCACATAAGTTGTACCTGTCTCTCTGCAGTCATCTCTTCTCTATATTCATTTAAAGTGCTGAATTTATAAAGCTTGAGAGTTTAGAAAAGGGAACAGAGAACTGAAATTGCACATTGCAAAGCTCAGTGAGGAGAGCTCTGAGAGCTGATTGGAGGGAAGGGACACCCCCCCCCCACACCACATAGCACACAGGAACAGAGCTGAGACTGTCAATCTGCTGTAAATCTCTCCCTTGTCACTATTTTGCTCTTGGTGTCAGGAAAACTTGTCAGATATGAGTCATGCTGATTGCAGAGAAATGAAGCAGAATACAGAAACGGCACGTAGTGCTCTTAATTGAGACAAGTACATACTATGGAGGGATATGCTTTGTTCATATTTCATAACTGAGATTTAAAACCACTTTAAGTAAAATTCCATTATTGCTGAAAGTGTAGAATTAGTTTGTCACTGAAAATGTCTTCACATTTGAAACACTTTAAAATATTATACATTCCAATTTAGTAGTTTTGGTCCTTTTGTATTGCTTCAGAACAACACGATATAAGCTAGAAATCTTCTTAAAAATACCTATTAGGATATTTTCCCAGTCATGTCAAATGCAGAGAAATTGCTCCATTAGGCCTCCCAGGCAGCTCTGGCTGTAATGAGCCATTGAGCCTCCATACTTTTCCTCTTTTCGGCTCCATGCTTTCATATTGACTGCGGGAGAATGGGAAGCAGGAAATCAATAGCTGTCAGCTGCTTAAGTCTTAGGATATTTGTTGTGGAAGTGAATAGTCATGTTTGTGTCGATGCAGACATTGCCCGGGGCTCGCACTGACCTGATTAAACGCTGCTTAGTATAGTGATATTGATAAGTGACAAGCCAAGTGCAAGGTTCTGTGTTTGCTGGGATTAATATGAACAGGACGGCCCAACAGACCCGATGGAATGTCAGCTGATGTTGGGGTCATTCAAATCTGATGCAGAAGGACATTAAATGTTCAGCTGGGATAAGCCTAAGAACTTGTGACACAATGGAATATAGTCAGTTACTTAATGCACTTCATACTGTTCAGGGAGTAATGCAGTTTGATTTTATTGAAGTTTTTATTGAGAGGAAAGCATAACAATGTGTAAGATGTGAGTCTTTAAAATGTTCCAGAAAGCAGCTTTATAGCAATGCACTAACCTGGAAAATGTAGGCCATTTCTAGCCAATAGCAATTGGGCTGGGAATAAATCATTTAGGCCCAGATTCACAGAGAGCGGGCACACATTGCGCCGCCGTAGCGCAAACCAATGTACGCTACGCCAGCGCAGCGCAGAGAGGCAAGCATGGAATTCAGCAAGCCAGTGCTCCCAACGCTGCGCCAGCGTGGCGTGGGTTTCGAAGGCGTACACCCGCGTAGGTGGAATTGGGCGTGAGCCATGCAAATGAGGCATGACCCCATGCAAATGATGAACCGAGCGCCAGACAAATACGTATCACGAACATGACGTGGACGCATTCCTCTGCGCATGCTCACAACCATGTCGGAACAACTGCCTAAACTACGCCGTATCACTGCCTACGGCGTGAACGTAACCTACGCCCAGCCAGACACACATCCAACGTAAAATACGCCGGCTTGTGTTCCCTGGTGCAGACCTTTGCATGTCTGCTGCTGGGTTGCACCTCCTTTATGGGACATAACTTAACGCCGGAAGTACAACTTATGCGCACATCGCGTATCCTGCGTCGGGCGAACGTACAATCATGAATCGCCGTATTTCCCTCATTTGCATGTTTGCATGGCTAATCAATGGAAGCGGCTCTATGCGCCCAGTCTAAATGTGCGCCCACCCTACGCCGGCGTAAGCAAGTTACGTCGGCAGGGTGAAGCCTATTTCTAGGCGCATCTCTGTTTGTGGGTCTTGCGCACAGATACGACGGCGCACATTTGCACTTATGTCTGCGTAACTTGTTATATGTCGGCGTAAGTGCTTTGTGAATCTAGGCCTATGTCTTTGGAAACACTGCAATCTCTTCAGACACATCAGAGGCAACAGACCTCAATGGAACAGTAGGACGGCACCCGCACTTGGGAAACGCAGAAGTACCTTATTCAGCACAGGATAAAAGTTACAGATATGCTTCCATGCTCACTCGTTTCAGCCCTCAGACCATACATGTCTTGCAAGTGTGTTATATACAGAGCTTCTTATTCAATATCATAAATCACCAAAACAACAGAGGAGAGGAATACAGGATCTGTCTCAGTAGTTTTGCCTACCGGCCCACAGGATATAGTCTGGACCTATTAAGGCAGAAGTAAACCTAAATATTCAAAGGGGGGGGGGATAAATATCTGGTGTATAGCAATATCAGGGCTATTTTTCTCAGAAAATAGGTGCAGGAACTGAACCACGGCTTGTCAAAAAACTCTCTCCCACACAAACCCTTCAAACCGCATCAAATAGTAAGTGTGGTCAGATTTCACTAACAGTAGAAAGGGCAATAAACACCAGGACCCAGATTCACGTAGGGCAGCGTAACTTTGTGTGGGCGTAGCGTATCTTATTTATGCTACGCCGCCGCCGCAACTTAGAGAGGCAAGTGCAGTATTCACAAAGCACTTGCGTCCTAAGTTACGGCGGCGTAGCGTAAATGGGCCGGCGTAAGCGCGCGTATTTCAAAGTAGGCAGGTCGTGGGCGTGTTGTATTTTAAATTAAGCATTGCCGAACGCATGCTCAGTATCACGTTGAGTATCTACGCCCTAGGATACGCCGGTTTAATGCCTGTGACGTGAACATAACCTACGCATAGCCCCATTCACGTACGACTTACGTAAACAACGTAAAAATATATGCTTCTTCCGACGTCCATAGCTTGCATGGGCTGTGCCACCTAGAGAGCAGCTTTATCTTTACGCCGGCGTATGTCTTACATAAAAACTAATTGTGACGGGCGTACCTACGTTCGTGAATCTGCGTATCTACGGCATTTGCATATTCTAGGCGTAAATCAACGTACACGCCCCTAGCGGCCAGCGTAAATATGCAGCTAAGATACAACGGCGTAGAAGACTTGCGCCAGTCTTATCCTAGCAACAGATAAGCGTATCTCAGATTGAGAATACGCTTATAGATACGACGGCGCTGCATTCGGACTTACGACGGCGTATCTACTGATACGCTGTCGTAAGTCTTTGTGAATCTGGGCCCAGGAGTGCATTATGTACAGAGTTTCGGGGGGGGGGGGGGGGTGAGGGCGCCGAGAGTGCTGTGTTACAGAGAGTGCAAAGTTCAGCCTTCTTATTCCTGTAAGGCATGATCTATAGCAGTGGTTCTCAACACTGTCCTCAAGTACCCCCAACAGGCCATGTTTGCAGGTTTTAGAGTCAATGTATTGGTATTTTGAACAGCTATTCTATCTTGTATAAGAGAAATTCCCAAAACATGGCCTGTTAGGGGTAGTCGAGGATAGGGTTGAGAACCACTGATATATATTGAGCGTAGTGCTTAGCTCCATTAACTTGTTCGTTCCTTTGTTGTAATATACCTGGTTGCTCATGCATGTTCCTATGTCCACCTGTCTGTGAGGACCACAGTAATCATGGCTGCTGAGCCAAGGTACCGTTGTCACTTTACATGCATCTATCAGCCCACCCTCTGCTGTGAATCCCTCTCCTCTCCTGCTTCCTATCTGCCTGTCAGCGTGAGAGCAGCTCTCCTCCCAGCCCCTTCTGCCCATTCTACTATTCAGCTGCAATATGCAGCAAAATACTTGTATCCCCTATGGACTATTCAATTAGTAACTATAGTGTGTGTTTTTTTTTTGTTTTCTTTATGAAAATGCTAAATTATTTTTCCCACACTGCCGCAGTCACATGACATCACAGGGGAATCTCAGCCCCTCCCTCTGCAATGTATAGAACCAGAGATGGAGGCACACCACATATGTGCCTCATTTAAAGTCCCAATTTCCCCCCTCTACTCCTTCTGCAATGCATAGATAGAGATAACAGTTTGAAAGGGGGATAATGTGACCACACAGCTGAGGTGTGACAAAAGGTATTTAGCCTTTTCAATAAAAAAAACACACACACACACACACACACTATTTAGTTGCTAACTGCATAATCTACAGGGGATACCAGTAAAGTCACAATATGACCATACAAACTCTTTAAGGATACAATTTCTACCCTTATTAAGGAGTTACACCCATGTTTAGTGTTAGGGCAGTCTGAGTCTCCTCAGCCTAAGTTTTTCAGCATGGGTTCCATAAAAATAGAGCCCCTTTTATATGATGATTGGCTGTTAAATGATATGTGGATATATATATTGTTATCAGTTTATGGCTTTACAGGGGCTACGGTAGTACTCTGGGCTTTGAATCAGATGCCTTGTGGTAAACTTACCATGATAACCCAGAAAATGATAAGACAAGTTTCTTATTTTGAAGTTTTAGGTGTTATAGTTCAGAGTTGATAGATCATTTGTCACGTTATAAACAAACCATGACATTAACAAAGTGCAATATTTAAATATATTGTCTTAGTAACTAGATGTAAGCTGAATAAAAAACAATGCAAGTGTTGTATTTATCTTGGAGGGGAAATCACAGTACACATTTGCTGGTAATCACACATGTAAATTACTGTACATACCTGACCTGAGAAAAATGTTTTCCATAGCTGATGCTACCTATGATTTCACATGGAATATATTGACAATACACATGGCAATGCTTTTTTTCTCACCCTTTCAACCCTTTAAAATGTGACCACCAATGTGAAATAACACTTCCATTTTTACTGTGTTTTTCTGGCCATTTTATTCTTTCTTTCATTCCAATATCATTTAATTGTAGAAAACAACCCGGGGTGCCACATACTCTAACAATGACACATTTTTTTTCTTTTATTCTATTTCTATGCATTGTTCACACTAATGTACTGTGAGATGTAGATATGGTAGGTAATAGTAGGTGTTCATTGGTTCATTTCATTTCAAAGGTTCCTCCGTTTTAGAAAGGTTGAGAAAGAATGTTCCCCAAGTGGCTCTCACTAGCAGCTAATGCTTTTATTTGGTGAAATAAAGCAATTGGATGTTTTGAACATTTCCTTTAACCACTTAAGGACCAAGCCTCTTTCTGATATTTGGTGTTTACACGTTAAAAATCGTTTTTTTTTCTTAAAAATTGCTTAGAACCCCCCCCCCCCAAACATTTGTTTTATATATATATATATATATATATATATATATATATATATATATATTATTTTTTTTCCCCCTAACACCATAGAAAATAAAATGGTGGTCATTGCAATACTTTTTGTCACATCGTATTTGCACAGCGGTCTTACAAGTGCACTTTTTTAAATAAAAAAATAAGACAACAGTAAAGATAGCCCAATTTTTTTTACATTGTGAAAGATGATCTTACGCCGAGTAAATTCATACCCAACATGTCACACTTCAAAGTTGCACCCACTCGTGGAATGGCGAAATACTTTAATGCCCTGTACACACGATTTGTTTTTCCGACAGGAAAACCGTGTGTTTTTTTAAGCAGGAAAACGTCTCAAACTTGTCTTGCATTCACACGGTCACACAAATCTTGTCTGAAATTCCGAATGTCAAGAATGCAGTGACAGACAACATGTATGACGAGCCGAGATCGATGAAGTTCAATAGGCAGTTCAGCTCTTCTGCTTGATTCTGAGCATGCCCATTTTTTTTTTGGCGTCGTAATTGCATACAAACGACCGCGATTCCAAATAGGAATTTTTCCTGTCAGGAAAATTTAGATCCTGCTCTCAATCTTTTCTTGGCAGGAATTCTCACAGAAAAAGTGTGATAGAGAATACACACGGTCGGAATTCCTGACAAAAAGCTCACATCGCACTTTTCTTGTCGGGAAAACTGATCGTGTGTGCGAAGCATTACCCCCTAAAAATCTCCATAGGTGACATTTAAAAAGTTCTACAGGTTGCATGTTTTGGGATACAGAGGAGGTCTAGGGCTAGAAATGTTGTTTTCGCTGCATGTGAGCTTGGCGGGATGGGGCACGTCTAACAAATTTATATTTTTTTCTTAATTAAGGGGGCCCTCTCCTTCCGCTGATAAAAGTGATCTTGCGGCAAATGCACCGCAGAGACCACTTTTATCTTGAAGTGGACTGCCTGCTAAAGAAGAGGATACCGGTGTTATGGTAGCTAGCTGCTGCCATAACAACAGTTTTCCTCTTCAAAGTACTGACGGAAAACGATGGCTGATCGGTCCGGAAGTGGTTAAACAACCTCATTGGTTTTTGCGTTGAACCCCCTTAGAGCCCCCAGAATAGGGATGCCTCACAGCCGATCGATCTTCTTTTATGGCTCTCTCCTAGAGAACACAAAGCCATCCTAAGTCCTATATTGTCACACTCCCTGCGACTCTGGGGCATGGTCTGCAAACTTTACCCCCTTAAGTCACCTCATACTGTATGCTAATGGCCCCTCTCTTTTTAAAAATTTGGGTGCAGGATCCGGCAATGCATTACGGCCACAAGCAGTTTTGAAATTAAATGTTTTAATTTACAAATGTAATTTTGCTGCTCTCATTCATAAAACTATGTACGGCCGTTATGTAAGCAGCCTAACATAGTTTTGGGCATGGACTTAGCCCTCTGAGCCATGACTGGCCAAACGCACCCTGCCTTTAAATCATGGCTCTCAGAGGCAGGTCAGGTGCATGCTTTGGCCAATTAGTAGTCGTCAATGCACTGCGATCTCGCCGTTCATTATGGGGTGTTCCGCAGGTGCTTGAATTTCCCGATGAATGCCCCATAATGTTCTAAACTCACCATGCCTCTTACTGAATACCTTGGACTGTCTACTTTCCCAAAAGGGGTCTTTTGGGGGATATTTGTACTGTCCAGACATCTCTGGGCCACAATTTTCATATATACTGTATACTAGAGTTTGTGGACAAAATAATATACACTGATTTGGGTTATTTTCACCAAAGAAATGTAGCAGAATAGAATTTAGCCAAAATTCATTAGGAAATATTATTTATTTGCTAAATATTTTTAACGGAAACAAAGAAAAACATGTATTTTTCCATTTATTTAGCAAAAAATTAAAAACCCAGTGGTGATTAAATACCACTCAAAGAAATCTCTATTTGTGTGAACAAAATGATAAAAAATTGGTTTGGGTAGAGGGCTGCATGACTGTACAATGAAGTGCGGCAGCGCTGAAAGCTAAAAATTGGCCTGGGCAGGATAGGGGGTATAAGTGCCCGATATTGAAGTGATTAATGCACAACAAATATGCATTTTGGTGTTCTAGAAAGATTTATGGGGAAATGTAAAACATTTTTTTATATATTTATAATGTCATTTAAATTTCTATTCTGAAACTATATTTTTTTTCAGTCATGTGACCAGCACAGCACCAATCAGGGCGTGCACAGACACACTCCTACTCTAGAGAGCATACATCAACAGAGTCCCCTCCAATGATCTTTCCCTACAGATGCTAAAGAACAGGGAAAAATCATGTGATCACACAACAGCACAGCAGGAAAAAGGTTCTTAGAGGATAAAAGAAAAAAAAGAAAAAACATAATAATATGATATACTGGTATATGATTTATGTAACTCCCTACAATAAAGAGAGAAAAAAACAAATAACTGTGTACCTGTATTTACCACAAACAATCCAGCATTAAAAGAAATAATGAAGAGAATGAAAGACCAGCAACCCATCATAACAGAAGATTAAATGCTGAAATAAATCTATAAACAACCCCCAATACTGGCATTCAGGCAGCCATCTAACCTCAGACATAATTTAATCAGCAGTCAACTTCCTTCTGATTAACAGGAATGCAAGCAAGGGAACCAAACCTTGCAACACCTGCAAACTGTGCAACCACATTAATCCATTAAAAAGTCACACACAAATGGAACCTTCAATATCACAGGATCATACAGATGCTTTTCTGGTAATGTGGTGTGCCTCATTCAGTGCAGCAAATGGAACCAGGGATGTTCGTGAAACAACAGAAATTGAAAAAATAATGGACCTAAATAGACACATGATAAATGAACACAAGAAATATGATTACTGCATACCTGAGGGACATAATTTTTCACAACCAGACCATTTGATGACACCTTTAAACTACAATTGATAATTTTATTTGACAAAATAGACAATGGACATAATGTTGACCTTGACTTTCTAAATCAATATCCAAGAGTTTTTTTACTGTTCTCCTTTCTGTGTCTCTACCCCTCCCATTCCTTAGCCTACGCTTCCTTTTTTAACTTTTTTTTAGTTTTGTCAAAGATTATTTTTGTTATTAACCAGTTCAGCTCTCTGGGCGTACTATGTACGTCCAAAGAGTGAACCTTTAATCAACCTGTGGGTTTTTTGTAAAGCTTCAAAGTGAAAGCGATGTGGCAGCTCCATAGCTGCGGACCACTTTCACATAACCAGTCGCACGGTGCCCCTCCCCTGTGACCCACCCTCCTTCCGTGGTTCCAGGCTGTCCCCTGCTTTTTGCGTTTAACACCCGGGAACACATCTGCTGGCAGGGAGAGAGAGACTGCAGTGAGACTGGGGCAAATCCATGCTTCAATCTCGCATGCAAACAATGAAACCGGAAGTGATGTCACTTCTGGCTTCATATGCACACTTTCCTGCCCAGTACAGCCAGGAGCCACATCTAACCAAACCAATCTGTGCTTGGTTAGATAGTGTGAAGAGCGGGGGAGACATTGGGGTCTATTAAACCCCTAATGTCTCCAAAAAGACTACCTGTCACCTGCCCAATGCTATCACATAGGGGTTTATTAACCCGTTGTGATAGCAATCTAGTAAAAAAAAGAAAAAAGAAAGAAAAAAAATGACAATAAAATATATTACATTTTGTATTTATTTACCAAAATCCCCATTGCCGAGCAGGGTGCGTACGTGTATGTAAACAGCGGTCACACCACACATGTGACATATTGCCACTAGAATCAGAGTAAGAACAATAATTCTAGCACAAGAGCTCCTAGTTAACACTAATGCCACGTACACACGAACGGTCAAACCGGTGAGAACGGTCTGATGGACCGTTTTCATCGGACCAAACCGATTGTGTGTGGGCCCCATCGGTTATTTATCCATAGGTTAAAAAAAAGCAATCTTTTAACCGATGGATACCTAACAGATAGAAAAAAAACGATCGTTTGTAGGCACGTCCATCGGTTAAAAATCCACGCATGCTCAGAATCAAGTCGACGCATGCTTGGAAGCATTGAACTTTTTTTTTTTAAGCACATCGTTGTGTTTTACGTCACCGCGTTCTGACACGATCGTTTTTTTAACCGATGGTGTGTAGGCACGACTGACCATCAGTCAGCTTCATCGGTTAACCCATGAAAACGGTCCATTAGACCGTTTTCATCGGATGGACCGATCGTGTGTACAGGACTTAAATTGATCAGCTGAAATGGCTTTTAAAGTGCCATCTATGATGATTTTTGGGCACCATAGTTTTTGGCAACATCGCGAGTGCACGCAATTTTAAAACATGGAGTGTTAGGTATCTATTTACTGTATACAACCTCATCTTTTATATGTTAGTGAAAAATGGGTATTATATGGTGTGGTTTTGCACTAAAATTAATTGTATTATATTTTTCCCCGGAAAATTTGCATTTAATAAAAAGTTGCGCAATAATCACGTGAAACAACATTTTGCAACTATCACCTTTTTATTCAACAGGGCCTCTGCTTTCAGCAAATATATTATGTTGTGGCGGTTTATGTAATTTTACATGTAAGCGACAAAGAAAAAAATGATTCTGCAGCCAAACTGGTTAACATTTTGCTTAACGTGGCTATTTCTCGAGATTTTGCTGGGCTGAATGTGAGAAGTCCTTGGCTTCCCCCACTCATGCTAAACAGCCTGGATTGACAAATCTCTATCTTCCAGCTATTGTAGTCTGACTGCCGCCACCCGTATCTGTCAAAATACCTAAATAAAGTTGGATACACACTATACAACTTTTGTTGTTACATTTCCTTTAGATTTACCTTCAACTATGTAGTGCAAGGGCCTGTCTGATTGCATACATAATAAAAGTGCTTAGGGTTGACCACATATTATAAGGTTTGGGTAAATCTAAAGCAAAAAATCTAAAGAAAATTGTATAGTGTGTATCCAGCTTAATTTTGGGATTTACATTTTTCCACTTGGCTCCTTTAATTTCTTAATTGAGGTCAAACCAGGTGGCGTCAGCAGGGCCACCCATGGCTCAAATATGGAAATTGTTCAAAATTCAAACTGTGTATGGCCAGCTTAAAGGTTTGTGTATCAGTACTGCTTGGACCGTGAAAAACTAATGAGATTAAAGCATCGGCATCACAGCTGGTCAACTGGAATTTTCAGAAGCAAGGGTAAACAATGGCAGATTTCTCTAGCAATTGTCCTTTAAAATTGGAGATTTAGCCAATCAGCGGCCAGGCTGAGCGGCGAAGAGGATCTCGGGACTGCACGGGACTTTCGAGGGGCCAGGTAAGTATAACGGGGGGCTTGGGGGGGGGGCCGGCAGCATCAGATGTTTTTTCACCTTAATGCATAGATTGCATTAAGGTGAAAAAACATTTTCCTTTACAACTCCTTTAAGGCCTGGTTCACACCTATGTCTTTATAGTGCATTTTCAGTTTTGAAGAAACATACTACAGTCCATTTAACGTGGTTTCCTATTGGTCACGTCTAATTCTGTGCATTTTATGGAAAGGGCCATGAATTTTTTTCTGTTTTTTGATTCCATAGACTTCAATGGTTAAAACACGTGTATTGGAAAATGCAAAATGCACCTGGAGTATGCAAACTGCAACCTGCATAGGTGTGAACCAGGACTAAATAAGGATTTTATTCTGTAGCCTTTTACCCAAACCAGACAATGGGCAAACAGGGACTATGCTTGATGCATGTACTTAGTATGGTTACAGCTTCACAGCAGAAAGGGCTACCTAGCTCTGCAAACACTGGAAACATCATTAGCATGCCTTCGTAAAGTTGCACTGTTAACCATAGGTTTCCCAACAACATGGATATTTCTACTAGGCTTTATTTTATTTATTTTTGTTTCATAAAGTTTTATTGGGTGAATGTGAGAACAAAGACAGAATAACAAAGTAATACAGCACAAAACTGCATATTTTTACAGTAACAGGTAATAACAATAGTAACAATGTCGTAAAATTAAAATGTTGTGATATGATACAGTCATCAATCAGAAAAAATAAAAATCAAAAAGGTGTGAATGATATAGAACGTAGAATTCACCAAAGAAAGTTATTGTTTTGCCTATTTTAACCAAAAGACAGGTTATTAAATTTTAGATTTCCCTGACGGTTGGGGGAGGGTAATAGGGGGTGAAGGGGGGAGGAAGGAAAAAAAAGGGGGGGTAGGGGGATGGGATCTTATTATGATTTTTCAGACCTAGGACAATTTACCAATGTATTTCCTCCACATTACTATTATATTTAATAGCCTTGCTGGGGATACCCTTAATTCCCAATAATTGTTTTATATGCCTGGGATTCCTTGAAAACCATCCAATTGTGCCATGTTGTTGAAATTTTTTTTTTTATGTAGACACTTCTTTATTTATATTTCTGAAAAAATAACAGTATAGTAAAACATAAAGAACGAATACAAAAAAAGGTTGGTTATTGTATATTCCAAAGCAGAATAAAATATTTTTCAACACCATGCATTGTCATAAATAATAAATACATTGGAATGAAAATAATATTAGACACACCTTGTATTGGGTATATCGAGAATTCACAGTTAATGTGCATCTTGTCAAAAGAATCCAAATGATGCATCATTAGCAGGCATTATTTTAAATGTAAACCAATCAGCACAGATGTTTTTTTTTTGAAGTGTTGTGGTTTCCTTTGAGTATACCAGTAAAGCTCAAAAATCCCTATCGTATAATAATTATTAATAAATGAAAAAATCAGCAGTCTGCACATGCTTACCAGTCACACCTTGTAAGTGGAAAACATCAGCAAATGTAAGAAACTGACACACAGCTAACGTGCACATTACTTAAACCAGTGAGAAAAACAAGTGGTTTTGTTTAAATCAGTATGTTCTGCATGATGCTTAAAGAGCCACTTTTGGAGAGTATTATAATACACCCACAGTCACTCAGGCAAGATAATGAGATTATGCAGAGAATGACCACTTCACATGTAATGAGAGGCATCCTCCGCAAACACGCCTCCTTAACTTACAAGCAGGGGGTGTCCGTGCTCGTCTGTTAAAAAGCAGAGTGAAAATGGCAATAGCTCTTTATTATTTCCCTCATTAAAAGGCTGGTTTGTAAAGACGGGACATAGGCTAATCCTACTTGTTAAAGTGTGAGCTTGGACATCATGTAAATGGGGAAACAGGTTGAAAGTTTCTCTTTTTAATTTCAAATGTAGCAAACCGTAATCCCATCTGTTAAAGGGATGGTGCAAAAAGACCGTTGGCTTGCCATTTCTCTGTTCTTTAATTAACAAATCCGTCAATGCCTACTGTGTCATTATAGCTAGCAATCTGATCATTTTACAAAGTAGTGCCAGAAATGGCGGCTCCCATATTTGTACTTCAAACGTTCCTTCAGGGGCCAGTCCACACCATAGAAACGCAGTCCGAATGCTTTTCTGCATACGTGTTTTTGACTCATTTTTGATGCAGTCCAGTGCATTTTTCATTCGTCACCACCCAGGACATGATGGGTCTGTGATGTCACAGGGGGGCAGGGCCTCCAGATGACACCACCTGATGGCCACGCCCCATAGTTTGACATTTCTTATACAACATTGGAGAGAACAGAACGTGAGAACTAGTCAGAGGATGATCACTTTCTCCACCGCTGCACTCGCAGCACCGGAGGAAGAAGTCAACAGGAAGAATAAGACCAAAGGAAGAAAACCAGAGGAAGAAAAAGTGGAAAAAGAAGACCGAAGGAAGAAGAAGACCAGAGAAAAAAAAAACAGAGGAAGAAGAAGACCAGAGGAAGAATACATTTTTATTAAACATACTCATTTACATGGGGGTTGGGATCTGTGGGACCCCTTGTTAAAGAGGGCTTTCAGGTTCCAATAAGCCCCCTGACTGCAGACCCCCACAACCACAGGGGATAAAGGGCCTTGTCTCCATCAAAATGGGGACATCCTCCCCATGTTGAGGGCATGTGGCCTGGTACAGTTCAGGAGAGGGGGGGGCGCTCTCTGTCCCCCTGCACATTGGTATGGTTCAGGAGGAGGTGCTAACCCCCCCTTTCCTGGCCTGCTTGGCTGCATGCTTGAATAAGGGTCTGGTATGGATTTTGGGGGGACCCTGTGTCATTATTTTTATTTTGCTGTGGGGTTTTCCCTCAAAATCCACACCAGATGAAGGGTCTGCTATGGCTTGGGGGGACCCCACGCCATTATTTCTTGATTTTTTTTAAGCCTGCTAATAATTTTTTACATTCAGCTGTTTGCAGGGAACCCCACTGACAGCGAATGACTCATCAGTTGATAAGGACGCAGCGGTGGCTCCTTAGCAACCACCTATATACAGTGAATGGAAAGCAAAAAAAAAACAAATCGTGGCAAAATTGCTGTAAAATCGCAGTTAAAAAAGAAAGAAAAGCACTGCAGAAACACTCAAAACCAACATGCATAGATGTGAATGGAGGAATTGTACAATATGTAAATTCATGAGTGCAATTCGACTGATCCTTCTTACTTTTCAATGATAGAGTAGCAACTTTGCATGCCCTGCTTTAGTACATTGGATTAGTAGCAAACGAAGCAGTGGTGTGTCCCAGGACTCCCTGTCTCTTTTTCATAAAGATATACACTTATCAGCCACCGTATTAGGTACATCTTTTGCCCTCAGAACTGCCTTAATTCTTCGTGGCATACAGTAGTGTTGGAAACATTCCTCAGAGATTTTGGTCCATAGTGACATGATAGCATTATGCAGTTGCTGCAGATTTGTCAGCTGCACATCTATATTGCAAATCTTCCATTCAAACACATCCCAAAGGTGCTTTTTTAGATTGAGATCTGGTGACTGTGGAGGCCATTGGAGTACAGTGAGCTCATTGTCATGTTCAAGAAACCAGTGGTGAGATGATTGGAGATTTGTGACATGGTGCATTATCCTGCTGGAAAGAGCCATCAGAAGATGGGAACACTGTAGTCATTAAGGGATGGACATGGTCAGCAACAATACTCAGGTAGGTCGTGGTGTTTAAACAAAGCTCAGTTGCTACTAAGGGGCCCAAAGCGTGCCTAGAAAATACCCCCCACACCATTATACCACCACCACCACCAGCATGAACCGTTGATACAAGGCAAGATGGATCCATGCTTTCATTTTGTTTAGGCCAAATTCTGACACTACCATCTGAATGTCGCATTTGAAATCGAGACTCATCAGACCAGGCTACTTTTTTCCAATCTTCTATTGTCCAATTTTGGTGAGCCTGTGTGAATTGTAGCCTCAGTTTCCTGTTCTTAACACATCGCTTCAAGGTTCGATGTGTTGGTATTCTGCATGCCTTCGTTCTAACAAGTGGTTATTTGAGATACTGTAGCCTTTCTATCATCTTGATAGTCTGCCCTTTGAACTCTGACATCAAGGCATTTTTCGTCCACACAACTACCGCTCACTGGATATTTTTTATTTTTCTGCCCATTCTCTATAAAACCTAGGAGATGCTTGTGTGTGGCAATCCCAGTAGATCAGTCGTTTTTTAAATACTCAGACCAGCCCATCTGGCACCAACAACCATGCATGTTCAAAGTCAATTAACTCCCCTTTCTTCCCAATTCTGGTGCTCAGGTTGAACTTCAGCAAGTCCACCATGCCTAAATTCATTGAGTTGCTGCCATGTGACTGGCTGATTAGAAATTTATGTTGCCAAGCAATTGAACAGGTGTACCTAAGAAAATGGCTGGTGAGTGTTTACATCTGTCTATGGGTAGCCTAACTTATATTAATATATTATTCAGCATTCTGAATAGCACACCAATGCACCTTGCTGATGGAGGTGGATTGTGGTGTGCTGGCAAAAAAATGCTACATGTACCATTTTGGTTGCTCTTGTGCATTCAAATACATGTTAAAAATCTGCTTTTATATCCAAAAGTTAAAATCATAGCTATGGTTTTTGCTATTTTAAAGCAACAATTGCTATTGCATCATACTTTCCTATAAACTGGCTAGGGCAGTTTGCAGATACAGTTGGACAACAAAGGATTTTCAATAATTTTTGTGTTTTTGGTACCTTTTTGCCTGCAAACCTTGACACGCAACACTTGTGCACACTACAATGGTGTTAGACGTATCACTGTACTTGTGACAGTATATCACTACTTGTCAATTTTGCCTGTATGAAATGGTCAGGACCGTGCTTTATAATGGTGCAGTTCTAGTTTGATCATCACAGGGAGTAAATAAATGAGGAATTGATCTTTGATCTCATAGTGAATCTCTAGCTACTATTTGCACTGCTTACTATGCTGCTGGTGTTTTATTTCCTCCATAGGTATTATTATTATTATTATTATTATTATTATTATTATTATTATTACGCAGCACTTTACAATGTAGAGAGGGGACAGCACAATTACAATACAGTTCAATACAGAAGGTACAGGAGGGCCCTGCTCGTAGAGCTTACATTCTAAAGGGGGGATACAAAAGGTAATAGCTGCAGAGAATGATTTGATGAGGGGGTATCTATAGATGAGCAGTTTATGAGCAGTTTATCTAAACATACAATTAGTTGATTAGTCTGTATATTCTCTTATGAGGTAGAGGCTAAACAAAGAATAAAAGTAAATAAGAAAGTAACTCATAACAACCTATAAAATGTAAAAAGACACATTAATGAAAGAAATTATGAAAAGGTAATAAATTGTGTCATAGGCAAAAAATAAAGTAATTCACTATCCTAATGCCCTCCTAGGCTTTATATATGTTTATAGTACAATATTCCCTCGTCTTTTTCTTCTTTTGACTTCTCATTCCACTGCTTATCATGGTTAAAGTAATATCCCTCATGAAAAAACAAGTTTTAGGTCATTTTAATGTTATTTTTTTTCTGTTTTCAATTGTGGGTTATTGCTAACTTTTATATTTCATTATTTCAGAATGGCAAAGATGTTTTTCTGCCAGTAAATACCTTATACAGCCCACTTCCTCTTTCTTGTCTGGTCATTAGCCTATGCTTATGACATCATGCACAGCTCTCTCTCTAACTCTTGTGAGAGTTTGCCAGGAAGGAAAGGGGGATGAATTATAAGAGGGCCAATGAGAGCTGCAGGGCTGGAGGTATGCCTCTGTGTGTCTATGTAAATCCAGGAAGTGAACAGGCAGCAGCTTCAGCTGCTTACAGTTAAAATGGATGCAGCCACACTTAGTGGAGGGAGATTTCTGCAACATATTTGGCAAGTACAGAATCACAGTATATATAAAACAATATGCAAAGTGGTTGGAGGGAAGCTTCGGAATAACAAAGTTATTTTTATTACAAATTATGTTACCAGACTTCAGTTCCTCTTTGGGGGGGGGGGGGCTGGGTGGAGCAACCTTTAAAGGTTTGTTACCCTAATGCATAGAATGCCTTAAAGCGGACCTTAATTTGATCAACTTTCCATCTATTGAATCTTCTACCCTTGTTTTTTTAACTTTAGATAGTAAACATTTTTTTTCTGCCAGTAAATTGTCAGGGCTGGGCTCAGCCCTTCCTTCTCAGAGCTCTGCTCAGCTGTCGGTTAATTGCCAGTACTCTTCATTGCACAGTGAATCACCTGGTCTCCATTTCCTGCTCACCAGCTAGCCCTGCTGGCTATTTAAACTGCCTGGATCAGATCTCCTGTGCCTTCACCTGGTCAACATATCTGGATACTCTCTGCTGTATTTTCCTGTTAAAGACTTTTGCCTGGATGACTTCCCTTCTGGTTCCAGTCTGGCTACAACATTTTAACTGTGGGCAGCTGAAGCGGCTGCTGTTAACTGCCTCTACTACTCTGATCTCTGGATTCCTGTTTCACTGTTCCAACTACCCGCTCTGGTTACCAAACTCTGGCTATGTGTTGACTACGTTTGCTCTGTTTGTACCATTATACCATTTTATTAAAAAGTGTGATTTTTTTTTTTTTTTACTGCACTTCTTTCTCAGTCTGGTTTATGGTTCCTGACATAAATATATAATATGTAAAAGGATACAGCCCACTTCCTGTTTCTTGTCTGGTAAAATGCCTAGGATTATGACATCATGCACAGCTCTCTCTCTCACTCTCATGAGAGTTTGCCAGGAAGGCAGGGGTGGTCTGCAGGGCTGCAGAGCTGGATGTGTGCCCCTGTGTGTCTGTGTAAATCCAGGAAGTGAACAGGCAACTGTTTCAGCTGCCCACAGTTAAAATTGTTGCAGCCAGACTTAGTGGAGATTTCTGCAGCATATTTGGCAAGTACAGAATCACAGTATATAACAAATATTATGCAAAGTGGTTGGAGGGAAGCTTCATAATGACAAAGATGTTTTTATTACAAATTATGTGAGCAGACTGCAGATTTTCTTTAAGGTAAAAAAAACACCTTCATAATCAGTTTAACACATTTGAATAGAAAGTTTCAATTTAAAAGGCCTCCTGTTTTTCAAAGCAACTTTATGATTATTCATTTTTGTCATAATTGAGCTTAATCTGTTGTTTACACTGGCCATCTGTGTCTTCAGCCTGATGCCTTTGTGAGGTCTGTAAGCGCTCCTTTATACAGGCTTTGATCAGCAGGGATCGATCCGCTGATCCCCGCTGAGCAGGTGGATGACAGGTCCGTCTCCACTCACTGTGCAGAGATGGACCTGTCAGAACCCCACTCTCCTGTCTGTTTTCATCTGATCCCATCCGATCCTCCAGACGGATGGGAAATCGGGTCACCATCTGTCTGGATTTCACAAACAGCATCGGATTGGATATCAGCGGATGTCAGCGGACATGTCACTGCTGACATTCACCAGCTCCATAGAGGGGAATGGAGTTCCCTGCCTGAAAAACTGACCTGACCGGAAAGCCCATTTGAAAGGTACCTGACTGCAAAGCTTCACTGCAAGCTATGTTGCCTAATTTAGCCCTGGCATGCTGGACAGTATTAATTAGATAATAGTGTAAATTGTGGAAAAAATATGCAGTACACCTCTGCAATACATGCAAATGTATACCAGGTTTAATTAAATCCTACAAGTACAGAAAAAATACCTGTTAAATTTCTAGACATGCATTGAGCTCCTAAGTCTGACTGTGACCGCACAACGTGCCTTTTTTTCATGACTAAAATCAAAAGAAATAGTCTCAGACCTGCGTTTTCTCTTCGTAAACTACCGAATCCCTTATTTTCCCCTCATCTCTATGACAGATATATAAATATCTCCATATTTAGGCTTACTTTTACACTGGTGCCTGATTTTCCCTTACATCTTGCCTAAGCCCTGGAAGTGCCTAATTCTCATTAAAGGGGTGGTAAAGGTTTGTTTTTTTATTTTCTAAATAGGTTCCTTTAAGCTAGTGTATTACCTTTTCCTTCGATTTCCATTCTAAATGTTTTTTTTTTCTTTGTCCGAATTCTCCCCTCCTGTAAGCTTGCCCCCATCATCTGAGCCGTTCTGCGGGGAGACGCTGTGAACGTTCGCTTACCAAGGAGAGACAGGAAAAAAAAAACATTTGGAGGGGAAATCGAAGGAAAAGGTAAGTGAAGCAACAATGCATTAGCTTAAAGCAGTGTTTCTCAATTTCAGTCCTCAGGCCCCCCCAACAGGTCAGGTTTTCAGGATTTCCATTATTTTGCACAGGTGATTTGATCAGTTTCACTGCCTTAGTAATCACCACAGCCTTTTCATCTGAGGGAAATCCTGAAAACCTGACCTTAAAGGAACCTGGCTTAAAGGAACCTATTTAGAAAATAAAAAACAAACCTTTACAACCCCTTTAACAGATTGACATGAGTTGTGACTTACTCCCTTTTCCAATGTCTTAACCATGATGACTGGCTCCAACCCATGACTTGTCTTTATAGCAGTATTTTTGACCATTTATATGGAAATCATGTCAACCTCGTGATCTAAAATTAAGAGACAGAGAAATAATGGGCCAGATCCACAGTGAGAGTACGCCAGCGTATCTACTGGTACGCCAGCGTACTTTAAATTTACCGCGTGGTATCTTTAGTTTGAATCCTCAAACCAAGATACGACGGCATCTGGGTTTGATCCGACAGGCGTACGGCTTTGTACGCCTTCGGATCGTAAATGCAATACTTCGGCGTCCGCTGGGTGGAGTTTGCGTCGTTTTCCGCGTCGGGTATGCAAATTAGCTATTTTCGACGATCTACGAATGTACGCGCGGCCGTCGCATTCTCTTACATCGTCTCTAGTCAGCTTTTTCCGGCGTATAGTTAAAGCTGGTATTTTGCGGCGTATAGTTAGATTTGCCATGTTAAGTATGGCCGTCGTTCCTGCGTCGAAATTTGAATTTTTTCTTTTTTTTGCGTAAGTCGTCCGTGAATCGGGATGGACGTAAGTCATGTCTAAGTTTAAAAAATGACGTCGTTGTGACGTCATTTCGCGCAATGCACGGCGGGAAATTTAGAAACGGAGCATGCGCAGTTCATTCGGCGCACGGACGCGCTTCATTTAAATGAAACACGCCCCCTAATTGCCGATTTGAATTTCGCCACCAGAAATACACTACACCGCCGTAACATACGGCGCTTAATCTTTGAGGATTTAAAAGAATGCCAGGTAAGGTACGGCGGCGTAGCGTATCTCTGATACGCTGCTCCGGTGCCGATCTATGTGGATCTGCCCCAATATTTCTAAATGGCTAATTTCTAAAGAATATCCAAAGTTGACTCTAGATTAGAAGCAGTTCTAGAACATGAACTTGTTTAAGCTAAACATCCATCTTGGAAGCCTAATGACTTGTGAGAGTTAAAGAAAAAGATTTGTAAGTTGAATAACTTACACAAAATGTAATAACCATCATCTTTGTTCTTTTACTGAAGCCGACCAATGTTTTTTCCCACAAGATCTCCATGTATTTCAATAAAGAGTAACAAGGGATTCAGCATGTCAATGCAGTGACAGTCTGATATCCAATTATTGCAATTGGTAAAACACTTTGTAATGATTACTCCCATGAGATTGCTGCCACAAAATCCCTGTCACTGTGTTAGTAATTGCACACAAGTAGGAAATATGTAACGAGGGCTGTTAGACAATTTATCTGGTTGCTATGGTAAATGCGCACTTAAGATTGGTTATAAGGCCCAGGCATTTGGATCTACCAGCTTGTAGGTCATCATCCAAGGAGAAAAGTCATTTAATAATGAGGACTTGTTCATATCTGATTGTTGTTTGAGACTGAGCATGACTGTTATTTAATAAAGTGAAAATTAAATATGAATTTTGCAGGAACCTTTTCAGACATGTCAAAGATTCCAGCCTTCACAATGAGTAGATAAATACAGATTTAATATACAAATAGCCACAAAACAGACTGATTCAGACAACTCACTGAGGAGATAGACAATGGCCCAGATTCTCAAAGACTTACGACGGCGTATCTCCAGATACGCCGTCGTAAGTCCGAATGGCCGCCGTCGTGTCTATGCGCCTGATTCATAGAATCAGTTACGCATAGATTTGGCCAAGATACGAGCGGCATAATTCTCCTACGCCGTCGTATCTTTGGGTGCATATTAACGCTGGCCGCTAGGTGGCGCTTCTGTTGATTTCTGCGTCGAATATGTAAATGAGCAAGATACGCCGATTCACGAACGTACGTACGCCCGTCGCAATTAGTTACGCCGTTTACGTAAGACATACACCGGCGTAAAGATAAAGCTGGTCTCTAGGTGGCGCAGCCCATGCAAGGTATGGACGTCGGAACAAGCGTATCTTTTTACATAGTTTACGTAAGTCGTACGTGAATGGGGCTGTGCGTAGGTTACGTTCACGTCACAGGCATTGAGCCGGCGTATCTTTGAGCGTAAATACGATGTGATACTGAGCATGCGCGCGCATGCGCCGTTCGTTCGGCCACGCATCCACATGGGGTCACACTTAATTTAAATACAACACGCCCACGACCTGCCTACTTTGAATTGCACGCGTTACGCCGGCCGATTTGCGCTACGCCGCCGTAACTTAGGACGCAAGTGCTTTGTGAATACAGCACTTGCCTCTCTAAGTAGTGGCACCGTAGCGTAAATAAGATAAGCTACGCCCGCACAACTTAAAGCCGCCCTACGTGAATCTAGGCCCATGTTTTTTTAAATGTGCTTTACGTATTCTAACCACATAGGCATTGATTTTTTTATTACATTTTTTTTTTTTTTACCATAAAGATCTTGGATTCAATCTGATTGGCCATACATTTATTTTTCTGTATTTACTAATGAAACAATTATTATTAATATTATTTAGGTACTTATATAGCGCTGTAAATTTACGCAGCGCTTTACATATACATTGTACATTCACATCGGTCCCTACCCTCAAGGAGCTTACACTCTAAGGTTCACTAACTCATATACTAGGGCCAATTTAGACAGAATCCAATTAACCTACCAGCATATTTTTGGAGTGTGGGAGGAAACCGGAGTACCTGCAGGAAACCCACGCAGGCACAGGGAGAACATGCAAACTCCAGGCAGGTAGTATCGGGATTGGGATTCGAACCAGCGACCTTTTTTTACTGCTAGGCGAGAGTGCTACCCACTACACCACTGTGCCACCCAAACAATAAAAATAAATATATTCTATATGGTTGAAAATCCTGTATTATTGAAATTAAATCACCCGCAGATTAAATCTGAAATTAAAGGATCAAATCTACAAAGATAATGTATGTTACTTGGGGGGCGGGGGGGGGGGGGGTACTGCAGTAAAGATATTGACTTTCATTTTAATAATAAACTAATATTCCACACCAAACTTTTATTCCAGTTTTTGCTAGATCCTAGGATTGGGGGTTTGTCAGATCAAACAAAGGCTAAATTACCTGTTGTTGTTCCAATGAGACCCCATTAGCGATTTCTCACCACTGGAGTACCCTGCTCTATACCATCTACTATATATTCTAGGGCAGGCCATAGATGATGTGATTTTCTTTCCTGCAATCACGGTTGCAGGAAAGAATATTTCTCGATTCCCCCATCAACGCAATTAGTGTTGATGGGGAAATCCTTCCTGCGGGGCACAGGGAACCATGCCTGCCAGGAGAACACAGTGATTTATGCTAGCCGCTATAGGTCCATGTAAAAATCTGACATGCTGGTTGTACCCAAGTTGATTGATGGATTAACATGGGTACAATCAGCCTGCCCATAGATAGTTGAATCTGGACCCGTGCCCGCTGAACTGGCCTAGATTCAAACAATCTATGACTGGCTTAACCGCTCCTGCTGCAGTGGAGGAAGTCTTATTCCCCCTTTAGTATGTTCTGTATTGTAAAATATCCACTAACCACTTGCCACCAAGTCACGTACATGTACGTGATTTTGGGGAAGTGGTTGTACCGGAGTGATGTTTGTAGCTAGAGGCATCACCCTGGTACCATTTTTAGATAGATAGATAGTTGACTTTCATAAATAATCACTCGGCCATTATCACAAGCAGTAGGAGGGGATATCACTCCCGTCCTACCGCTTCGCCCAGGTCTCCTGTCCCACCGGGAGACCCGAGCGACCAGCTGGCATATCCGCTGACTGGCCGGAGACTCGATCAAAGCCTGAATCGACTTTGGTCAGGTCTCTAATGTAGTAACCCTTAAGCAACATCACAACCCCAGATCCCTCCATAAAGAGTACCTGTCATTGCCTAATACTGTCACAAGGGATGTTTACATTCTTAGTAACAGCAATCAAAGTGATCAAAATTATTTTTTATTTTTTAAAGGGACAGTGTAAAACGAAAAAAAAAACATTTTTTAACATGCCCTCGTCCCCGTGTGCTCACATGCCAAAGAAAACACATACATTAGTCACGCCTGCAAATGTAAACTGTTCAAATCACACATGTAAGATATCACCACGATCGTTAAAGCCAGAGCAATAATTCTAGCAAAAGACCTCCTCTGTAACTCTTAACAAATAACCATTAAAATGTTTTAAAAAGTTGCCTATTGAGATTCTTAAGTCATGTAGTTTGTTGCCATTCCACGAGTGTGTACAAATTTTAAAGCGTAATATGTTAGGTATCTATTTACTCGGCGTAACATCATCTTTCACAATATACAAAAAAATTGGGCTAACTTTACTGTTTAATATAAATCACAATGAGTGGAAAGGCGCTTAACCCATATTAAACAGTGCTCACATAATAATATAAACAGGTAATGGATCAACCACTGATCGGCATACAAACTCCATTAATCCATCAGGTGATCGGTCCGCCCGCACACATATAAGGCAATAAAAACTCCTCATGGTTGTAGTACCAAACTTAAGATTTATTGTAAAACAATGTAGTAACTTACAGTTAAAAATTCGGACATCCAGCTTTTCGAAAGAAATGTGCTTTGAGGAGGCATAAGGATAAACTCTCCTCTATAATCCCTGCTGATGAAAGAATTCTTATCCTTGTCAGACATATGAGCTTGTCTGTAAAGACCACTGGCTAGGATTAAAAAAAAAAACCTTGTTCAACTTATCAGGGCATGTACTGTGAAATTTCATGTTGGGATGATGTAGAGATCAGCTGCTAAGGTAGACATTTGAAAGTTATGATCCCCATTTCAAAAATTATTTTTGACAAAAAGGCAAAGAGCTTTTTCCTAGCACTTTACTATTTGCAGATCCATGGTTCTGTGGAGTGTATGGGATATCATATACTTGATAGGACTGCAGAGGCTATCGTTACATTGTAACGTAACATTTCTCACTATAAATTTGCTCATCTGACACTCTATGAACAAGCACGGTTTTTAATAATGTATACATGAATCATGTGTTAAAGCTAAACTCCAGCATCACATTCAGTCTTGCACAGTTGTACAAGCTCTTCTCCTGTATTGAAATGTCTTACTCCGATCCGATTTCAGTGCACACTGTGAGCTTCTCATAGATCTTAGCTGCAAAAGATCAGATAGAGTTTGCATAACTTCGGGGCTGGAGGACCTTGAACATCATGTAGCCCATTTCTCCCTAGTTTGCAGTGGCAGCGAACTGGTGTTATATATATATATATTTTTTTGGGGGGGGGGAGAATGCACCCACAGTCAGCAGTCCCACACGACCCCTTCTAGGTCGCAGACAGTGCTTCCTCCGGATGATGGGCAGCAGCTTCCCCTGCATCTCCTCTTTCTCGGCATCACAACGGCTTCTGCCCTGCGTCTCCCCTCTCCTCCTCCTAATGGCCAATAGGATCGCTTCTCTTCTTGGCCAATCAGGTGACTGGTCTTAGTACCTGCTTCCTGATTGGCCGGGAGGAGAATTTGGAAGACAATAGTGAATATTAATTTGCTATTGTCACACAGCTGAATGGGCCCACTCTTTTTTGATGCTTAAAATAAAAAACATTGAAACCCATGCAACAGCCGTCCCACATGTAGATTCATGGATAGGGGGGCCGGAGTATATTAGGCAGCAAGTGAGCATGTCCCTGAAGTTGATATGTTAAAAGCAGAAAAAGTGGGCAAGCGTAAGGATTTAATTGACTTGGATAAGGACCAAATTGTAATGGCTAGACAACTGGGTCAGAGCAACTCCAAAACTGCATCTCTTGTGGCAACAGTGTCATGGGTGGCCAAGGCTCATTAACCACTTGCCATTCAGAAGATTCACTCCTTTTCATGACCAGGCCATTTTAATTTTTTTGGCACTATTTTACTTTAACCACTTAACACCGGAAGAATTTACCACCTTAATGACCAGGCTATTTTGTGCAATACGGCACTGCGTCGCTTTAACTGGCAATTACGTGGTCATGCGACACTGCACCCAAACAAAATTGACTTCATTTTTTTCCACACAAATAGAGCTTTATTTTGGTGGTATTTGATCACCTCTGCGGTTTTATTTTTTGTTGCACTATAAACAAACAGAGCGACAATTCAAAAAAAAAAATTTTTTTTTTTGCTATAATGCACATCAAAAAAAAAAAAAAAAAAATGCATTCATCAGTTTAGGCCGATATATATTCTTTTACGTATTTTTGGTAAAAAAAATCATAATAGGCGTATATTGATTGGTTTGCGCAAAAGTTATAGCGTCTACAAAATAGGGGATATATTTATGGCATTTTTGACACTTTTTTGGGACCATTGACATTTATACAGCGATCAATGCTGTAAATAGCCACTGATTACTGTATAAATGGGGTTACAAAGGCAGATCCCCGCTCCGCCTCTGTAAAAGGCAATCTCAGGTAGCAATTTGCGCAGGAGAACCGACCTGCCTCCATATAACTATGGCGGCTGGTCGGCAAGTGGTTAATTGCGCGGTCATGCGATGCTGTACATAATTTATATCCTTTTGTCCCACAAAAAGAACTTTATTTTGGTGGTATTTGATCACCTCTGGTCTTATTTTTTGTGCTATAAACAAAAAACAACAATTTTGCAACAAAAAACAACTATATTTTTTACTTTCTTTTCTGCAACATGTTTTTGTTAAAAAAATCCAGATAAGTGTATATTGATTGGTTTGCGCAAAAGTTATCCACAGACTATGGGATATAAAATAAACGCAGCGGTGATCAAATACCACCAAAAGAAAGCTCTATTTGTGGGGAAAAAAGGGCGCCAATATTGTTTGGGAGCCACGTCGCACGACCGCGCAATTGTCATTCAAAGTGCGACAGTGCTGAAAACTAAAAATTGGTCTGGGCAGGAAGGGGGTGAAAATGCCCTGTATGGAAGTGGTTAATATCTATATGTGGTGGTAAATATAAATAACCGTTTATATGGTTAGGGAACAAAATATCTGATCCAGTTTGACAATAACAGAAGAGATATACAGTATAATTAAACATTAAAGGGATTGTAAAGGTTTGTTTTTTATTTTCTAAGTAGGTTCTGTTAATCTAGTGCATTGTTGGTTCACTTACCTTTTCCTTCGATTTCCCGTCTAAATGTTTTTTTTCTTTGTCTGAATTTCTCACTTCCTGTTCCTCCTCAGTAAGCTGTTCTGGCTGACTAACCCCTAACCAGAACGGCTCGGATGATGGGGGCAAGCTTACTGAGGAGAAACAGGAAGTGAGAAATTCAGACAAAGTAAAAAAAACATTTAGTAGGGAAATCGAAGGAAAAGGTAAGTGAACCAACAATGCACTAGCTTAAAGGAACCTATTTAGAGAATACAAAACAAACCTCTACAACCCCTTTAATCTGTTGCAAATCATCAGACTCCGCGATCAAAATTTTTATCTAAAGAAAAAAATGTAAAAGACCTAAATTGTTGTTTTGTAGTTTTTCAGACAGGACTGTAATATAATATTACGCATGACAGACTCCCATGTCATAGGCAGATAGCTTGATACAACCTGCGCCTGCTGTCACTTATGCTGTCCATACAGGAACAATCTTTTCCTTTTGAAAATTTTCATTTTAAAAACATTCATTCAATTTTCTAAGAGGGGTCAAATCGACGGTTGTTTACAACCACAGTGATGGGAAAATTCGAAGGAGCATAATAGAAAACAAAAACAGTGTATGTACTTTACATTACATTAATTGAAACATTTTATTTTAAAAGCAACAGAAATTTTACAAAGAGTATTCGTACGAATATTCACTTCCGAAAATTGCAAAAGACATTTAGTAGCAGCACACATGCTTTTTTTTTTTTTTTACTTGCCATGATGAGGTTAAAAAAACAGAAATTAGCCCTTTATGCCTCGTACACACGGGCAAACATGTACGATGAAAACGGTCCGCCGGACCGTTTTCAGCGTACATGCCCGCCCGGAGATTTCTGTATGATGGCTGTACACACCATCATACAGAAATCCGCTCGTACACGATACGCGGTGACGATGCCGCGCCGTCGCCGCGACGATGACGCGGCGACGTGCCCGGCCCTGGAAGTTCAATGCTTCCACGCATGCGTCAAAGACATTCGACGCATGCGAGGGATGGCGGCCGCTCGGACATGTACGGTAAGTCTGTACAGACGACCATGTTTCTAAGCAAGTTTAGAAACATTTGCCCGCTCAAAAACGGTCTGGCGGGCAAATGTACGCTGGAATCCTGTCCGATCGGCCGTACACACGACCGAACATGTCTGCTGAAACTGGACCAGTTTCAGCAGACATGTTCGGTCGTGTGTACGGGGCCTTATAGTTCAAAAAATTTAAGGGGGAAAGTTTAGGACTTTATATGTGACAGAGTGCATATAGTACAAAAACAGCAGATAATCACTGCTATACAGGGTTCATTTACTATGTGATATATATATATATACCCAGAAGTAGAATATATGGGTATTTTAACTGGGAGTCAGACATGAAGCTATATGAAGGGTGGAGGGGGGAAATATAAACCTTTTATATTAAAGTAGTACTGAAGACTGAGACTTTTTTGCATGGATATAATCATTTTAAATACAATGCACAATACTGCTAAACTTTTACTTGTAATAATGTAATTGTAATACCTTCTATTACCTCCAGTCTGCACCTTCTCTGGGTTCAGACGCTGATCTTCCCTGCACCCAAAAGTGGAACCTTGGCTTATCTGCTCCCCCCCCCTTCCACTGCCACATTTGGCACCTTTCAGGGTGAAGGGGGGAACGGGTGCTTGTTTTTGACAGGTACCCTCACCCACTTCTGGGAGACAGCGCCGGGCCAGTTAGAAAACGCAGTGCGTTTCGCGCATGCCCAGTAGGGAACCGGCTGTGAAGCCGGTTTCTCTTATGACGAATGGTGGCGGTAGTAGGGGTAGCGACATCGCGGGCTCCCTGGACAAGTAAGTGTCAATATATTAAAAGTCATCAGCTACAGCATTTGTAGCTGCTGACTTTTAATATTTTTTTTTCCCAGGCAGAACACCTCTGTAAAGTCATTGTAAATGCTGGATTTTTTTTTATTTAAAACAACAAATGTGTCACACTTACCTGCTCTGTGTAATAGTTTTGCCCAGAGCGGCCCTAATTCTTCTCTTCTGGGGTCCCCCACTGGCGCTTCTGACTCTTTCTTACCCCTATAGCAAGGTAAAAAATCTTCATTGCTTTTCACACATTCACAAGCTCTTAGGCACTTACTGACATGTATGGATGGTGTACTGAGCTGTATGTGTGCTGCACTGTATTTCCTGATATGTAAAAATTATGCAGGACAACTAATTGGCGCACCAACTAATTGATTGTGAAAATAGTTGACAACTATTTTTATAATTGATTATGCTAATTAGTTGTTTCAGCCCTAAATATGATACAGCCTTATGGATAGTTTAACCAATTAAGGACTGCCTAACTCCGATATACATCGGCAGAATGGCACGGCTGGGCAGAATCACTTACCTGTACGTGATTGTTTAATGCCGAGCCGTGGGTCCGGCTCCGGGCCCGAAGCTCCGTGACTGCGGCCGCGGGACCCGTGGACCCGATCGCCGCCGGAGTCCCGCGATCGGTCCCTGGAGCTGAAAAACGGGGAGAGGTGTGTGTAATAGGGAAAGGCGATCAATGACATCACACGTCCAGCCCCGCCCCCCTACAGTTAGAAACACATATGAGGTCACACTTAACCCCTACAGTGCCCCCTAGTGGTTAACTCCTAAACTGCAATTGTCATTTTCACAGTAAACAATGCATTTTATAGCATTTTTTTGCTGTGAAAATGACAATGGTCCCAAAAATGTGTCAAAATTGTCTGCTGTGTCCGCCATAATGTCGCAGTCACAAAAAAGATCGCTGCCATTAGTAGTGAAAAAAAATTATTAATAAAAATGCAATAAAACTATCCCCTATTTTGTAAACGCTATAAATTTTGCGCATACCAATCGATAAACGCTTATTGCGATTTTTTTCTACCAAAATATGTAGAAGAATACGTACCGGCCTAAACTGAGGGAAAAAAAAAGGTTTTCTATATATTTTTGCGGGGTAATTTATTATAGCAAAAAGTAAAAAATGTGATCAAATACCACCAAAAGAAAGCTCTATTTGTGTGGAAAAAAAGGACGCCAATTTTGTTTGGGAGCCACGTTGCACGACCACGCAATTGTCAGTTAAAGCGATGAAGTGCCGAATCGCAAAAAGGGGCCTGGTCCTTTTACCTGCATATTGGTCCGGGTCTTAAGTGGTTAAACAAAAGAATGGGGAAAATAAGCACTAAAATAGGCGCTTTATTGGCAATAAATCACTGATATAGATCCATTGATAAATTCAGTGCATACAGAAACAACAACAAATAATTCCTACTAACAATTCTGTTAACACCCTTGCTAAAGAAGTCCCAGGTTTGAGGTGCATCCTAGCATTAAAAAATGTACAAGTTTAATTTGAAAAAAAAAAAAAAAAATCAAAGCTTCTCATGCTGATGTGTTATCACACCTTAGCAGCAAAAGAACAGAGCTCTACACCTAATTTAAACCGTGCATATGATAGTTTATATTATCTTATAAAACATTTAGAGATTTGTTCTTTGATGATGACATCTTCTTAAAAGTTACCTTTTCAGCACAGCAGAAATGATTAGATATTTTTTTGTTTAATAGCTGATTTATCGCAGCAGCCTTCTGCAAGCAATCCTTTGCTCTTCCCCACTGTGTTTGTATATTTAGTCCAATTTGCGAATTGCAGGCGTGATGTAAATTCAAGTTTGTCAGGTGGCAAATTGTGTGTGTGTGTGGGAGTTTCAGATAACTCACAAAATTAGTGTATTGTAAAATATATTTTTTTCAATAAGCTGCAGCTGCTGTGTGCATTCTGGAAACATGGCTTATTAGCCACTTCAGCACCAGAAAGGTTTTACCTACTTCATGACCGGGCCATTTTTTTGATATGGCACTGCGTTGCTTTAACTGACAATTGCACGGTCATAAAATGCATGTCCTTTTTTTTTAGAGCTTTCTTTTGGTGGTATTTGATCTCCACTGCAGTTTTTATTTTTTGCGCTGTAAACAAAAGAGCGACAATAAAAAAAAAAAACACACATTTTTACTTTCTGTTATAATACATATCCCAAAAAATAAAAAAATAAAAATGTCTTCATAAATTTAGGCCAATATGTATTCTGACATATATTTTGGTAAAACAAATTCCCAATAAGCTATTAGCTATCTATTGGTTTGGGCAAAAGCTATAGGGGCAGATCCACAGAGAGAGTACGCCGGCGTATCTACTGATACGCCGGCGTACTTTCAAATTTCCCGCGTTGTATCTTTGTTTTGAATCCTCAAAACAAGATACAACGGTATCTGGGTTAGATCCGACAGGCGTACGTCTTCGTATGCCTTCGGATCTAAGATGCAATTCTTCGGCGTCCGCTGGGTGGCGTTCCCTTTGTTTTCCGCGTCGAGTATGCAAATTAGCTATTTCCGACGATCCACGAACGTATGAGCGGCCGGCGCATTCCTTTACGTCGTCTCTAGTCTGCTTTTTTCGGCGTATAGTTAAAGCTACTATTTTGTGGCGTACTCAATGTTAAGTATGGCCGTCGTTCCCGCATATAATTTTAATTTTTTTTTTTGCGTAAGTCGTTCGTGAATCGGGATGGACGTAATTTACTTCCAGGTCAAAACCAATGACGTCCTTGCGACATCATTTAGCGCAATGCACGGCGGGAAATTTAGGGACGGCGCATGCGCAGTTCGTTCGGCGCGGGGATGCGCTTCATTTAAATGAAACACGCCCCCTACCCGCCGTTACGCAGCTTGGGATACACTACGCCGCCGTAACTTACGGCGCAAAATCTTTATGGATTCGAACCAAAGCTAGGTAAGGTACGGCGGCGTAGAGTATCTCAGATACGATGCGCCGGGGCAGATCTTTGTGGATCTGCCCCATAGTGTCTACAAAATAGCAGAAATATTTTTATTTTATTTTTTACTTTTTCATGGCAGCGATCAGCATTTTTTTTTTTTTTGCGGGACTGCGACATTGTGGCGGACAAATCTGACCCTAATCCCAAGTTCACACTGACAGCGTGAATAAAATTGTTTGATTTCATACCCGCATGTCAGTCCCGACTTTGATGGCGATTTCAGAGACATCTGTGCTGCACAGATGTCAATGGAAATCACACCCCCGAAGTCACCAAAAGTAGTACAGAAACTACTTTTGTGAATTGGTGCAGCATTGCACCGATTCGGATGGTGCCATTGCCTAATTGACTTGTCAAATCACATGCCCAATTGCTCCAATGGGAACCAGGGCTAAGTGTTTTTTTTTGGGGGGGGACCAGGGACACCAATACACTGATCAGTGCTATAAAAATGCTCTGATCTCTGAATAAATGACACTGGCCGGGAAGGGGTTAACTACAGGGGCGATCAAAGGGGTTTAATGTGTTCCCTGGGAGGTGTTTTCTAACTGAGTAGATTCACTGGAGGAAAAGAGAGATTGTCAATCAGCTTAGCTGAAACACAATCTCTTTCTTTTCATACCCAACAGATTAGCGGTGTGCTTTGTTTACACAACAATGCTCTGTCTCTCCTGTGAACGATTGGTGGGTTGCAGCGGCCATCATGGCCACCAGATAGGGTTGCCATCTGTACAGGATTGACCCTAGCAGTCTGGGTTTTGACACTTATGCCCGGGTTTGTCTCCAGTTGCTTTCCGGACACACAGCTTACCAACAGTCACTGAAATCTGTTCTGGGGATGGAGCCAGTGCCCACTCAGGGAGGGCTTCTTTCGGCTGCACTGCACATTGCTTGTCTTTATGCTGCCCCCCCCCCCCCAGCCACCACAATGATTGCCTTGTGTCATGGATATGCAATAAAGTCTGGCAGCTTACCTGTCTCCATGTGTTCATTAGAGGCCTGATTCTCTTCCTGGCTGTCTTTTATCACCTTCCTCCCTGTATGGCTCCACCCCAGGAAGCCTATATTATCCACTGCACTGCTAGTCTGCTTTTGCTGTTCAACCTTTGTTTGTAGCTTGAGTTCCTGTCTGCCGTGTGATACGTTTGCCTTTCTGTGTACCGATTTTGGCTCATCCCTGACTACTTTTGTTTGCCTGTGACCCTGACCTTTTGGCCTGTCCCTTGGTTACCCTAGTCTGCCTGTTGCCTGACCTCGGCTTACCCATCACTGTCCCTTGTGTTCTCAGTGGCTGCTTCCCCTCTCTCCCTACAGAGCGTGACCTAGGGGACGCCAGGGGTCCCGACCTGGATCCAGCTGCAGCGAAGGCCATCCTCACCACCAGAGGCTCTGGTGAACACCAAGCTGGGTCTTAGACTCCGCGCCCTGGGGAATCTTGGGCTCACGCTTCCTCTCTGTTCGCAGCAGTTGGCTATAGGGTTCACTACCATGTGGCGCATCCCTGACCCTAACGAGGCTCACTTGTCACCTGGCCACAGGTGACCTGACACCTTGAAGTTTGTGTCCTAAACAAAAAAAGCTGCTCCAGCTCTGCCCCCTAACTCTGGCTTGCAGTGGCTGTGGCTTCTCTCCTGGCGGCACACACAACCCTCCCAGCTCACCCTGCAGCTTAGGTCCATAAAGACATGGGTTGAGGCCAGTTCAATTTCCTCCACCCCAAACTTGCTCAACCAATAGAACACCTTTGGGATAAATTAAAGCAGAGACTGCGAGCCAGGCCTCCTCATCCAACATCAGTGCCTGACCTCACAAATGTGCTTCTGGAATAATGGTCAAACATTCCCATAGACACACTCCTAAACCTTGTGGACGGCCTTCCCAGAAGAATTGAAACTGTTAGGCCGCGTACACACGATCAGTCCATCCGATGAGAATGCTCCGACGGACCGTTTTCATTGGTTCACCGCTGAAACAGACTGATGGTCTGATGTGCGTACACACCATCGTATTCAAAACCGATCGGGTCAGAACGCGGTGACGTAAAACACACAACGTGCTGAAAAAAATGAAGTTCAATGCTTCCAAGCATGCGTCGACTTGATTCTGAGCATGTGCGGGTTTGGAAACGATGCTTTTGCGTACTAACCATTGGTTTTGACCTATCGGTCAGGCGTCCATCGGTTCGATTTTAAAACAAGTTCTCTTTTTTGGACCGAAGGACAAAAGACCGATGGGGCATACACACGGTCGGTTTGGACCGATGAAACTGAATTTCAGTCCGTTTTCATCGGTTTGGACTGATCGTGTGTACGCGGCCTCATAGCTGCAAAGGGAGGGCCAACTCAATATTAAACCCTACCGGCTAAGACTGGGATGCCATTAAAGTTCATGTGTGTAAAGGCAGGCGTCCCAATACTTTTGGTAATATAGTATACTGTATGTAACTACTTATTACCAGTGGGATCATGTGGAGACCTGGAGGTATTCAAATCGCAAAAAGGCACCCACTGGCAAACATTCAACATGGTAACTACACTGAAAAGGGTTTATGACTACCCAAAGTCTCTCACTTCTCTGCAGTCTATATATATCATGAATTTCATTTGAGATCATTATCACCTAGGATTTTTGTGATCATCCTAATTTGCAGTGAATTAACTAAATGGCAAATTCATTACACATCTATCAGCCTCCACACATACATCTTGAATATTTCTCATAACATTCCTGGTGACACTCAAGTAGAAACACCCGCATTGTCACCTCCTCTTCCCCTCTCTATAACATACACATCCATGACAAGCGAAAAGAGAAATGCTCTCAGTTTATAGCTTTAATGCTTTTTATAAAAATGTCTCCACTGACAGAAGCTGCACAATAATAGGCCTAAAATGCAACAGCATAAGTAAAGTTTAGCATAAATGTAATCACAAAATTCTTTGGAACACATATGGACGGCTGCAGTTTCTGTGCCTTTTGGTAGACATGTGTCTATATTGTATCACTTGTAAAAATTATTTAGCTGGATCCTTTCTGGGCACTCATTCATTTTGATCACATAGTGAATTTTATGGAAAGATTTTGGGAATGCTTCCAAAACAATTAAAAATGTGCTTGTGATGCAGTGAAAGGCATGCTATTACACAACATAAAGCATGTACTGAGTTTATAAGAAACAATTATGTTTATATGCATTTACATTATACACATGGATTTATATTATTTACTGGGCCTTAGAGTAGCCGTACACGTATGATTTGGTGCCGAGTCGGCAGTCCATCACCACAATAGGAACACGGGTCTGTTTTATTGCTGAGAACTTTCAGTCATTGGATATACTTGCTATTGCAGAGAACAATTGTGCAGTTTGTTGGTAAATCTCTGTGTTATGGGCCAGGTTGTGAAGGAAAAGTTTAAAGTGGAACTAAACCCATCAATTTCATGGTTTACAAAAACAATTATATTCCTGAAATCCCAGAAATGCTAACTGTCACATATGCTTGTGCACTGTCAGGTCACCTGAGTCTAGGTGACAGATGCACGCCACTGGGGTTAGGAGTGCAGCGCTATGGTTGTGAACCCTTCGGCTGACTGCTGCAGATGGAGCTCTACGTGGTTCAGGAAAGAAGTTCCACCTGAACACAGACCCTGACCAAACAGAGAGCTAGAGCGTAAGATTCCCCAGGGTGCTGAATCTAAGTGCTAACAGGTTTTCACCACAGCCTCAGGTGGTGAGGATGGATTTGGCTGCAGCTGACTCCAGGTCGCGGTCCCTGGGGTCCCTCAGCTCATGACCATGGACTGGCTCTGGTGGACAGAGCAGAAGCAGCAGTACAGGGTTAAACACAGGATAGTCAGGAGGACAAGCCAAGTTGGGGCAACTAGCAGACAGAGATGGTCAGGAAGGCACGCCAAGGTTGGGGTCACTAGCAGACAGGAATGGTCAGAAGGACAAGCAAGGTTGGTACACGGAAGTCAGAAATAAACATACAGCAGGACACCACACAGAAGCCTAAACCCACTATTGCTCTGGAACAACTGGTTTGCAGTGCGTGGGGTTTAAATAGTGTATCCTGTTAGAGGATGGGGTGGAGCCATGCTGTGAGGAGATTACTTAAAGCGGTAGTTCACCCCCCCCCGACACATTTTACCATCGAGACAGGCATTGTAGCGCGAGCTACAGTATGCCTGTCCCGATTTTTTTAACCCCGTACTCACCTTGTAGTCGTCCATCGTAGATTTCGGCTCCCGCGGGGAATGGGCGTGCCTATGGAGAGGGAGGATGATTGACGGCCGGCCCTGGCACGTCACTCTCCCCGAAGACAGCCGGAGTAGGTCTCGGCTCTTCACGGCGCCTGCGCACAGGCTATGCGCACGCGTCGTGAAGACCAAGCCTATTTCGGCTATTTCCGGAGAAGCGTGACGCGCCAGAGCCGGCCGTCAATCATCCTCCGTCTCCATAGGCACGCCCATTCCCCGGTATCTTCGATGGACGACTACATGGTGAGTACGGGGGTAAAAAATTCGGGACAGGCATACTGTAGCTCGCGCTACAATGCCTGATTTTAAGGTAAAAGAAAAAAAAAATGTTTTTTCCCGTCGATAGGGTGAACCCCCGCTTTAAACATACAGGTGTGAGAGCATGGCCCCTAAGCTGATACACAGACCAGAGGGGTAAGCAGACAGACAGGGCATGCAACATTACTGCAGATTCATAACATGCACTTAACCTAGCTGTCAAACCATCAAATGGCTGGTGTCATAACTGATCACATGTGCAGCACCATGGCAGCTGCAGAAGCTAACATGGCAGCTTCCTTGTCTGAAAAGGATAGGGTGGTTTAGTTCCACTTTAATTACATGCGCAAAGCTTCATTTCTGCAGCTCAGTCACAGCCGCTAATTCCATCCTGAGTGTTTGAAGAATAGAAAATGTTTGTCATTACTTTGTTCTAGGTGAGACATGTGAAAGTCTATGGGCAGTCACAACTAAACCTATTAACATCTAGTCAGTCATGTTTTCGCATTTAATTGATCTCTATGAAAACAAATTCTACTTGTGTTAGCTATGCATCTACAATACTGCTGGTGAGCCATTTAAAACACTGCCTCATGTAATTAGTGATCTCTCAGTTGTAGCAAACCTTTAACTGAAACAAAGTAAATTTTACAATTTTTATGGTGTAGGTCGATTCATTAGTTTGCTTGAAGCGAAAATGTTACAATATAAGATTGTGGTGTTGAAGAGCAAATTGAAGCAAGTTTGAAATTGATGTTTTATTTATGTTTTCTGTTATTTGATGCTGTCATTGCTAAGTTATTAATAATGGAAACTCAGTGGTTTTGTCATCTAGCACCCTAGTGCTTAGGCAGGATTGCTAATATATTTAGTTTGTCAGGTATTAATCATCCTGGCTGATTGTTCGAAGAACCACTGATTCATCTCTAACTCTGGATTGCTGCACCTCTTATCTTCTGTCACTAGATGGCGCTTGCTAGTGGCTTTAGATTGACAAGGGTGTAGCAAGGTCAGACTATGGATGGATGGGGTGTCTCAGCCTATTGGCAGGGGTTTCTTTAGTCCCTTGGCCTTCTGGAAGAGCCTATTTATTTGGGTGGAATCAGGTGATCGGGGTCCTATGCCACCTGGATGGCTGTCTGGGTAGACATGTGTTATGCTGCCCCGGCTGCTAGGCCGGAAACCTGAGGCCTATCCCGGGGACATCTGGCTGCTAGGCTGTCTGAGGGCCTATCCAGAAGCGGGAGAAGCAGTGCAGGGTTGAGACTGCAGGATTGGAGTCTAACAGAGAGTAGCAGTTCAACTGGACGGGGAACCTGTTGTGGTCAGAGGGAGAGGGGAAGCTGTCGCCCCTAAGGGACCATCCACCTTGTTACCGGAGACCACTGTGAGTAAGCTGGAGCCAGTACCAGAGCAGTCTTCTCACCAGCCGGGGATGGTGAAGAAGTGGGAAGACTTAAGCAAGTTCGAAGCCAGGGACCCAGAGGTGATGCTTGAGGAGCATCAGTGAGTGCCAAGCCAGGGACCCAGTAGGTCAGCAGCAGTGACGCTTGAGGAGTATCTGTGAGTGCCAAGCCAGGGACCCAGCAGGGAAGCTGGAGTGACACTTGAGGAAGATACTGAGTTATGGAAGTGTAAGAGCTCAGGGGATCCCGTGGCGATTGGGTCTGAGAGTCTAGTGAGAGACTGGGAACTCAGTGAGTTAAGATCTACAGTAAGAGACTGTAGAGTGCGAGGAGAACTATTTGTGTTATGAATAGTTAAATACAACTACCGTTAGTGACTGTTACAAGATTTGTTGCCATTGGATACACCTTTTCAGAAGTGGTGTCTGGCTGGAGGCATTCCACTGTATAGCTGTCTACCTTTAGAAGTTTCTGTGTCTGCCAATTGTCATTGCATCTACTCAAGGGGGTCCTGATCCTAACCCTCTTTCCCACCGTTCTTGTTCAAGAGTCACTAAATCTCTTTGCATTCAAAAAGTGTCTGGCACCCATCACTTCAGCTTGCATTACACACACCATTCCTTGTAATGTCAACTCTCCCTGACTATGGAGGTCACTATTAGGCCTCTAGGGGTTGGGCCATTGCTACAGTCACAGTGGGGTTTGTTTACAAAAATTTATGAGGGTGCAGCTGTGCATGGCAGCCAATCAGCTCCTATCTTCAGATTGTTAAGTTAAGCTTTGACAGAAATACCTGGAAACTGATTGGTTTCAATACAGAGCTTTACCAGGTTTTTTCACTCTCCAGTTTTTCTAATAAATCAACCCCATTTTCTTAAAATGGCAGAAACTATAGCTGAAAGTGACTTGGAGCTGGCTACTCTGAAGTTGCTCTGTGCCTGGACACTGCAGATAACTGTCTAAGCACTCAGAGGGATTTTTTGTTATGTTGAAGCACTGTTGGACTCTGTAATCTGGTTTTGTAAGTGTTGAATCTGCTGCATGTAAATGCTATTTTTATGACAGATTCCCTTTATTTTGGCATCAAAATATAGCTCACATGGCCATTATCTTTGTATAAAGCAGAACTAAAATGAAAAAAAAAAAAATAAATAGCTTAAAATAAATTGCTCATCAAAATATACAATTGCAACACAAGCTTCATTCAAGCTAAGTCAAAATATTTCCCCTACAGCATCTTTTTCTGCTACTAGATGTCCACATTCTGATGTCCAGCATTATTCAGTCTACTTCCTCTGAGCTCAGGTCACCCTGAACCCACTCCAGCCTTTAACTGGACAATAATACAAGAAGCAGCATAGGGATGAACTCATTTTTCTATCACTATGCTTTTTCTTACTATCATCATGCTTCTTGTCAGCAAACGAACTGATTGGCTGCTTGTGCTACCCCACTAATTACACTGCTTACTTTAAAAAATATGCACTATATTGTCAAAAGTTGTAGGGTTCAGTATTGAGTTGGTGCTTTGTGCATTAGTGCACAGTCATGTTGGAACAGGAAGGGACCATCCCCAAACTGACGCCTTAAAGGAGTTATAAAGGAAAATGTTTTTCACCTTAATGCAATCTATGCATTAAGGTGAAAAAACATCTGATGCTGTCGGCCCCCCCCGAGCCGCCCTTATACTTACCTGACCCCTCGAAAATCCCACGCGCAGTCCCGAGATTCTCTTCGCCGCTCAGCCTGGCTGCTGATTGGCTACAGCGGATGGATTGAGAGCAGCGCAGCCATTGGCTGGTGCTGCTGTCAATCACATCCAGTGACGCGGCGCGCCGAGGGGCGGGGCTGAGTGATACAGTGAGCGGTTATGGTCGCTCGCTGTATCACGGGAGCGCGCCCACAATTATTGACCACCATGCGACCTCTCTCGCATGACTGTGGTGAGTTATTGCAGGGAGGACCAGAGACAGCCGCCAAGGGACCCCAGAAGAAGTGGATCCGGGCCACACTGTGCAAAATGAACTGCACAGTGGAGGTAAGTATAACATGTTTGTTATTTTAAAGAAAAATAAATAAATCCTTTAGTAACCCATTAAGAGTTCTCTTCACTGGAACTAAGGGGCCAATCCCAACCCCTAAAAAACAACCCCACACCATAATCACCCCTCCACCAAATGATTTGGACCAGTGCACAAAGCAAGGTCCATAAAGAAATGGATGAACGAGTTTGGGGTAGGGGAACTTGACCTGCGCATCCTGACATCAACCCTATAGAACATCTTTGGGATAAATTAGAGCAGAGACTGTCAATGGCTCCTGCTGCTATCAATTTACCCAGTGAGGAGGGAGAAAATGTACTGGACACAGCACTGGATCGAGATTGGGCTCAGGTAAGTAAAGGGGGTGAGGGGGGATCCTGTCACATAGAAGGTTAGAATGCATTAGGCCAAAAAAAACTTTAGGCTTTAAAATCACTTTAATCTTTATCTTTTATGTCTACCCTAAGTTTAGCTTTAATGTGAGCTTGTCATGAAAACAGAAACATGAAACTATTACCTGAGGGCAAGCATTTAAAAGTGCCTTCACATACCTTATTTGTTCCTCTGTGCCCCTGTGCTCAGTGAGTCTAATGGGAGTGGTTTCATAATTATCAATCAGCTTTGCACCTGCAGGTCTCTAATGAGGAAAATTGCAGGGTCAGCATACCCTTAACTTTAAAAGTATCTCACCAAAAATTACATTTTTGTCGCAGGGGCTGCCAGAAATCTGACTTGTATCTTAGTGTAGACTGGCCCCCAAGGTATTCCCTCTTCTATTGAGGTGACTAAAGGGTTAACATATTAGAGTGTAGCAGCTTTGTTGAGACAGCTCTCAAGATGACAAAACCACTAGGTGGCGTTTCAGACAAATTAATATGGCACAGAAGCAAGAGAGCGCCTAACTGATGCATAAAAGTCCAATTACATTATTTCATCAGAATGTCAAAGCTAAGCTAATGCATTTTATGGGTTCTAATAATAAACATCACCAGGGCTACCTAATTTATAGGTAGTTCAATTATTGTTTTTATATTGCCTTACATTTTTGCACACTGATGAAGGGGGGCTACCTAGAACCATCAAAACAAGCTGCCTGGTTGTTGAAGAAAGATTCTTATCAATAAATGTTCTTGGACTTTTAAGCATCAAGTTGGCAGTCGTTTTCTTCTTTAAAATATGGATTTGACATCTGGCACACACCCTGTCATTCTACAATGCAAGGCACATCTTGACTAGTGAAGAGGCGTTTGTAGATAATGCATTGTTTGGTTCCAACAGGCTTGCCAGGGTTATGACAAGAACCACCATACCTGAATGGAATGCATCCAAACTGGTGTAGAAGGCCGTGAGAGCACAGCAGTAGGTTTCCTCACAGATAAAGGTCTGCACTGTCTTCCTTACAGTGGTGGCCCGTTCATTAGGGGCGCCACCCCCTAATCCATGCGCCCAGCCCCTAATCTACATGCAGGGCACCGGACGCATAGATTTCAATAGGGTTTTTTTATTTTTTATTTGAAGCACACGATTAAAGATTGAGGTTCTAATTGACTTCAAGAAAGGGTGGGCTCTGGGCGTAGAGCACCGAGCCCTAAGCTAACCCAGTTGTGTGACATTAGCAAAATAATATTCGCTATTGTCTTCCTGCTTCTCCTTCCAGTAAATCAGGAAGTGATTGGCCGGGAGACCCGATTGGCTGAAAAGAGAAGCAATCCTATTGGCCGGGACTGGGGGAGGATATACAGGGAAATCCGGGAGACAGCCGCCGCCATTCTCATTAGGGTGATCTCTCTGCATCGCGCCAATGTCAGATAGGATGTACAGGGAGATCCGGGAGATGGCCATCCTCATAAGCACGACACGTGAGTACCCATGGGGAGGGGGGTTTTATGGGGAAATCAGGTGGTTTGTTTGCCACTCCAATCCCCCCGGCTGGAGCACCAGCCGCCACTGCTTACTTGCGTACCTGTGACATGGAAATGTGGCTGTATGCTGTGCGTAAACCATATTTCCTGTGCTAAAAAGCACACATTCCATCTAATGGTATAATGCATCTTACCTATCACGCAATATATCCTCAAGTAAACACACCACAGCTTACGTTCTCAGCATCATGCTCTTCTGGCCCTTTCCCCAGCACAGCACTTGGTTTTTATTCAAACACAACAAAAGCAATGACAAACAAAAGGTGATGGCTCCAAAAGCTAATTGTTTTCTCCTTGGGAAATTACATCACAGGAAATGACCTCCACACAGGAAATGACCTCCACACAGGAAATGACCTCCACGACAATTCAAAAGCTCCCATATTACCGCTGGTATGAATCCTTATTCTGTGTTGTTCAGAGAATAATGCATACCCGGATTATACTACCGTTCCTGTGGATGGGAGGTTATCTGCAGGTGTACGCTACACGTCCTGATCAGACACACAGAAAGACAAGAGCGCTTATCCCCCCATAACCGATAATGTCCTTGCAGAGTGAACATATCCCCCCAGACGATCATTCTGTGCATCGCACAGGGGCCCCTTCGCTGGCGGACATATCCCCACTCTGCAACCTCAGGAAGTTTTCCACTACCAGGCGGGACTTAACCAGCATCAGTCTGCCCCAGTCAGCTCTTTAGTACTAACACTGGAAGACACTATGATAATTTATATTAAATACATCTTTATAACATTTCCACAACACCTGCTCTTGACATTTACATAAATTCGATTTTTTGATAGATTTACTTCAACAAGGAAATGCAAAGTGCAGTGATGTGGTTTAAAGTGCGGTTATCCAAAGCAACCAATCACAATTCTCTTCTCCAGTTTAGAACAAACAGAACGACGAGAAAGACGACTGATGATCAGTTACAGAAAACAAGAATATGTGCTTTGTTCTTTTTCTTTTCTAAATTAGTTTAGTTCTGTTTGAGCACTTTCAGCATGTTACCTCATAGCAGTTGCTGCAGGACAAGGGTATTGTTGCATTCAACCTCCAAGTTATCTCAAAGTCCCTGGAGGGAGAGTATGTCTCATGGTTCTACATTAACTTTCCTGACATTTAGCAAGTCATGCCTAAGGCTGCATCCTCGGAGATGGAGCCAGCAAAATCACTTTTTTCGGATTCTTCTTCACACTCCCGTGAGCTCCATCCCTCGGTAGCCTCATTAGTACGACTGGTAATTCTGGTGTGATTGCCGTCTGCAATATTTATACCCAGTGGGTATGCAGCGTAATTCAGCCCCACTGTGTTAACATTCCAAAGACGCTCTCTTTTAACTTAATGTTCTCTAGAATAAAGGATCTGTGCACTCCCAGGGTACCGCATAGCATTACGCCCCGTGTTAGAGCTGAACAAAACAAAACTATAATTGTTTAAATTGAATTATTATCAAGACCTGGAATTAATCAGCTGTTTAAAGAAATGTGCCTGAATCTTTAATCAAGGATCAGGGGGAGAACTGAGCTCGGAATCTTTACTGAGAACATCCAAAAAGTACTTGGAACAAGAAGGAAAACTTGTTTTCAAGTCATTGCAATGGGCACTGCCTATATGTTCTCTTATGCAATATATGATCCCACAGTCTCAATTCTGCTTTCAGAAATATCTGCATTCAACCTGAGCTTTGTTGGACATCAACACATTTCCCAAAATCCAGCCTTAGTGCCACTTAGTATGACAGTTTTATAGCAGCAGGTAATGAAGACTGCAGTTATGATGTTGTGCTTCAGGCAGATATGTACTACACGCACCCCTAGGCAATGTCATTGTGCCACCTTCTTTGACCAGATTGCACCAGTAAAAGAACGGCAGGTCTTGAAATAATAGCACGTAGAAAGTATGCTTTCCACAATGTTGCTATAATGTTGTCACATTTTTTTTTTTTAACGATTTTATAGAGTATATATATATATATATATATATATATATATATATATATATACAGTATATATATATATGAAAAACAAAAATAAAATTTCCCATATACAGTGCCTTGAAAAAGTATTCATATGCCTTGAAATTTTCCACATTTTGTCATGTTACAATCAAAAGCGTAATTTATTTTTATTGGAATTTTATGTGATAGACCAACACAAAGTGGCACATAATTGTGAAGTGGAAGGACAATGATAAATGGTTTTCAAAATGATTTATATTCAGCCCCTCTGATTCAACACTTTGTAGATCCTCCTTTCACTGCAATTACAGCTGCAAGTCTTTTTGGGGATGTCTCTACCAGCTTTGCACATCTAGAGAGTTACATTTTTGCCCATTTTTCTTTGCAAAATAGCTCAAGCTCTGTCAGATTGGATGTATAATGTCTGTGAACAGCATTTTTCAAGTCTTGCCACAGATTTTCAGTTGGATTTAGGTCTGGTCTTTGATTGGGCCATTCTAATACATGAGCATGCTTTGATCTAAACCATTCCATTGTATCAGTGGCTGTATATTAAGGGTCGTTGTCCTGCTGGAAGGTGAACTTCCGCCCCAGTCTCAAGTCTTTTTTCAGACTCTTACAGTTTTTTCTAAGATTGCCCTGTATTTGGCTCCATCCATCTTCCCATCAACTCTGACCAGCTTCCCTGTCCAGAGATGGACTGGCCATTGGGACTACAGGGAGTTTCCTGGTGGGCCGATGGCTCAGTGGGCCGGCTTCAGTGACAGCAGACCGCCGCTCCCCCCCCGCTCCTTTGTCTCCCCCTTCCCACAGTGCTCACCTCCTCTCCCTCCCCGCAGCGCTCAACTGGGGGGAGCAGAGAAGCAGGGGGAGGAGCAGGGGGACAACAGAGGAGAATAGGGGAGGGGTCAGACAGCTGATTCAACAGCTATAGCCTGGGAGTTTCTCACTTCTGCCTAATCTTGTCCCATAAGGGGGGGCACCAAACTGATTCTTTACCCACTGGTACTGCCTATAAGAGTACCAGTACCAGCCGTTCTACTCTACTAAAGTAGAATGGCTAGTGAAGGGGGAAAGAGGGGGCTTGGGTGGCCAGGGAGGGGGGGGGTGCGGGAGTTGTTTGCTGTGTAACGGTATGGCCCGTGGGACCCAGAGGCTCTTGAAGGATGCGGGGTAATCCTGTGTCAGCTTCACCAATGACTATTGTGTCTAGGGTCATCCTATGTCCACTAGGGGCATAGGATGACTGAGAAATTATATATTGAATTACATGAGATGGGACAGTAAGGATAATTCACAATGTATTGCAGGATATCTTGAAATATTACAGGTGGTTAATTCTGAACCCAACTGGTCAATAGGACAGTGATTCATTCAATGTGGGGACACATACTGTTAAGGTGTTAATTAAGTTTGGCTCCTAAGATATGTGCTATGCTAATTGACACTGTATTGTGTGAAAGTCTACTGATGATAATATGTGATGTGACTTAGCACCCTCTAAAGGTCAGACGTCTGACTTATGTTTACTAAAGGAATGTGTATTGAATAGAAGGTGAAAAGAGCCGGAGTCATGACGTCTGCCATGTCAGCTATAGTAATTAACTCATGTAGATTCGGTGCCAGAAAATCTGTCTAAGATGTGGATTGAGGGGGGCTCGTTAGTACCCATTGTATCATGGCCACATGTTCGTTTTAGGAACTGTCTAGTCTTAGGGGTTAATTTACTAAAGACAATGTACTTTGCAAGTGCAGCTGCACTCTGCAAGGGCATTTGCTCCAAAGCTTAGTTAATGAGGTAAAACTTCACTTTGCAAAGAATACCCAATCACATGCAAGGAAAATGATTGAATGATGGAAGCCAGTAGAGCTTCCCTTTGTTTACTAAGCTATGGAGCAAATGCCCTTGCAGAGTGAGTGCAGCTGCATTTGCAAAGGACACAGTGTATTTACCTTTAGAAAATCAACCCCTTAGAGCAGGGACGTCAACCCCTGGGCCCTGGCCTACTACTGCTGGGCTGTGGCCTATCTGCAGCCGGGCCATGGGTGTGGGCGGCCGGCATGAGACAACTAGGTGGGCGGCCAGCATCAAAGAGACGGGCAGCTGGCATAGGAGAGCCAGGCGGCTGGCATGAGACAGTCGAGCAGCTGGCATATGAGAGCTGGGATAGAAAAAAAGGGCGGGCAAGCAGAGATGACATCATCTCTTTCCGCCCCCCGCATCGCCGCTCTTCCGCCATCAGCCTCAGTGTCGGAGGTGCAGCAGGGAGCAGGGAGATGACATCTCTCACTGCCCACCCTTCAGCACCACTCTCCTGTCTTCATTTGGAACCCACCACTGCACAAAGGCCTGCCTCTGTGCTAAATGGGCCAGAGCTGCCACAAATGCAGTGGTAGCAGGCAGTGTGGCAAGTGACAATCCACATCTTGTAGCAGGCAGCTTGACTAATGACATTCCGCATCTGGTGGCAGGCAGGGTGGCAAGAGACATTCCACATCAAGAGGATTTAGAGTATTCATGTGGCATTGTAAACTCCTAAGGTATGCACAGATCCAATCATTATATTAGCAAAACTCTTTTTTATGGTATAAATATTTTGTACTTGGGTACTGTAAGAGTGCATCTGCTCCCAGCTTGTGTGCACAAGATGATGAGAATAATAGAACATCCAGGCATGCAGCACAGCTAAATTGGCAGCAATTATTCTTGACTAAATGAAATTTTTACATTTGCCTGGAGTTTTTCTTTAATGTTGTATTGGGTAGTTGTACTGTAGGTGTTTGTAATTACTTTTCATTTTTTTTTCCCTTTTCTTTGTTCTTTCTGTGCTTTTGCATTTTGTTCTTGTTAGGATGACATATGATTCTATTTATCTGTGAGTCCTGGGGAACGCAAAGTCCTGAGATCTAAATCTTGCCACGCTCCCGCTTGCTATGCCAAAATATTTCAATAAATATTGTACAGTTTTTTTCAAAGGTGGTGAGAGCTGTACAAATACATTCACGTTATTGAGCCCAGCAATTTACGTGATCAAAGACATTTTGCATTTAGAAGCGAGAGCCCAGCAGTCGTTTTATTGATCCCGATGGCCAAGGTCTCCCCAGTGATCTACGTCGTATGAAACTTGAGACTCCCATGTTTCCGTATCTTCCACAGTATCTGTAACTCATTCTTTCACACAATGACAGATATTCTCTCACCTTCTGATGCCCTTATTTTCTTCAATTCCTATCCTATGAATTACTCCCCCCTGGGAGAGCAAAGCATATCAAGTTTGAGGTCTGTACTTTAATGTTTTGTTTTGAGAATCTATGTTTTAAATGTTTTTCACACACTAAAATTGTTTTCTTTTTTCTTCTTTTTAAATCTAAAAATGTAGTTCAAAACATATTTTCATTTTACTTATTTTGCATTTAAAAAACAGAGAAATCAATTCCCAAGCCTAATGCTGCGTACACACGATTTTCAGGCTATAGAAAAAACAACGTTTTTTTCAACTTGATCATTAAAACGGCCTTGCCTGCACACGATCGTAAAAAAAAATGCTCTAGCAAAGCGCGGTGACGTACGACAGCACTATAAAGGGGAAGTTCCATGCGGATGGCGCCACCCTTGGGGCTGCTTTAGCTGATTTTGTGTTAGTAAAATACTTTTTGCGCTTTTTTGTCTGTTACAGCGTGATGAATGTGCTTACTCCATTACGAACGGTAGTTTTACCAGAACGAGCGCTCCCGTCTCATAACTTGCTTCTGAGCATGCAGGATTTTTTACATCTTTAAAGCCCACACACGACCATTTTTTACACCCTGAAAAACGACAACGTTAAAAACGTTGTTAAAAATAAATCATGTTCGATTTTTTTTTTTTTTGCCCATTTTTTAGAACCCGAAAAATGCTCTGAAGCCCACACACGATCGTTTTTAATGACATAAAAAAAACGTAATTTTTTAGAACCCGAAAAATTATCGTTTGTACGCGGCATAAGGCCTAATAATGATTATGACTGAAGTGATATGTCATCACCATGTAAGACTACAAAACCTTTAAAAATAATTTAAGCTAATTTGTAAGCATCTGAAAAATGGTATTCACTGCAGTTGCACTAGCATTTTTTCTTACAGTACCTGTTTTTATTTTTACCATTTGTGCAGTATAGGGATAAATGCAATACATATAAGATGAACTTAACGCGGTTGTAAACGTTTTTTTTTGTTCACCTTCGTGCATCCTATGCATGAAGGTGAAAAAAAACCTGGCAATGACGGCCCCCCCAGCCCGCCCGTTTTACTTACCTGAGCCCCGAACCTGCTGTGCCCGTTCCCCTGCATCCTCTTCTCCTATGTGTCTGGCCATCAATTTGCTAGATTTGCTGGATTGATAGCAGTGCAGCCATTGGCCTGCGCTGCTATCAATCACATGCAATAACACGTCACACCGGGGAGGCCTTGTGATACAGTCGGCGGCTATGGCTGCTGGCTGTATCACGGCAGTGCGCCCGCAAGCTAACCCCCTTGGGAGAGAGATTCCCATGAAGGGGGTTAGCTGATGCGGGGAGGAGCCGAGACGGCCGCCGAGGGACCTCAGAAGACCAGGATTGGGCCACTGTGTGCAAAACGAGTTGCACAGTGGAGGTAAGTATAACATGTGTGTTATTTTTTTTAAACTGGAACCTTTAGTGTCCCTTTAAAGAGGTTGTTAAACCACTACAATATAACCATACAATCCCCCGTGTAAAATAACATTATGTGTTCCAGTGTCCATAGTTAGTCAGGTTGAAAAAAAGACACAAGTCCATCTAGTTCAACCATAAAAATAAAGTGTCTGTGTTACATAAAAATTATGCTGATTTCTACCTTATATCAGAGCATCCCCGGGGGTCACATGACTCCTCGGCTCTCTCCTCTCCCCGGCTGACAGCTACAACGAGAGGGGCCGAGAACTTACGCTGACATCAGTAGGGGAGGAGAGAGAACCGAGGAGTCATGCAAGAGTCAGGGAGACGCTCTGATATATATAAGATCGGCATCTTTTTTATATAACAAAGATACTGGGACACATAATGTTATTTTATAGAGGGGATTGTATGGTTATAGTGTAGTTATGATAGCAGCAGGAGGGGAGAGCTGGGGAGTGGATGGAGCTGACAGGCAGGAAAGCGAGGGGGGAGAGGATAGGAGGAGCAGAGAGGAGAGCTGTGGATGATGGAGGCACATAAACTGACCACGGTGTCAGGGCTCAGCAGCCATGATAAACTGTGGTAAGTTTACGGGGGGGGGGGGCAGAACCAGGCAGGATCAGGAAAGTCTACCTGATGCAAGTATAAAAAAAAAGAACAAAAAAAAAAAAGAAAACAACATTCTGATTATGCAGCATTTATTTCTCAAATATTAATATGTAGAATTATGTTTTAAATCAAAACATATAAGCTGTGATTGCTCCAGCATTCATTTAAATCAGCTTAATTCAATCTGAATGTTTCCAGAAGGTCAGAATTGGGCACAAGCAGTGAATAAGCAGGCTTTAAACATGTAACCAGCAACCATTGTTTTCTAGTAAAATCACAGTTCCATGAGGCTGAGGAAAATAACAGCTTAAATAGATACAAAAGAATAAATAAGGTAAAACTGCATGATTGCTGATTAAAGAATTGTAAGGATGGAAATTAGTCTCATTTGTTTTAACTGAACATTTTCCTAGTCCTAGGGAGAAAGTTGTGTAAAAGGTGATAATTTATGTTTTCTGTGTGCAAAAATCTCTTCTTTTTTTTTTAACATATGCAAATACAGAAAATAATCATTTTGAATTTTTTTAAGTGAGCACGGCTAACGATTAGCTGAAATCATTCACCCCTGACAAATTGTATTCCTGAAATTGTGATGAGTATTATGCGATGAGCTAAGTAATACTTAACCTTCATCTCTGCCAGGTCGTACTGACTGAAGGAAGAAGAAATTGGCCTGGGGTTGTCAACCCAAAATGTAATTTTTTAATGATCACTACTCAAAAAATTACAGTTCCGATTTTTACACACACACCACAAAATGACTGATTTTCCCATAAAGAAAGAAAGAAAGTTATGGGGGTTTACTTTAACCACTTTCCCACCGCTCTATAGAGAAAATACGTCTACAGCGCGGTGGAGTTGTTCTGGGAGGACGTCCCTGGGACGTCCTCCCAGAATCCTCCTCTCGCGCGCCCCCGGAATCATCCGTGAGCGCCGGGTCTAGAAGACCCGGCGCATCACGGATCGCGGTAAATTGCCGCCAAATGACGGAGCGATCACTTGTAAACAAACCGGTTCCTCCCTCTCTTCTCTGTACCGTTCGGTACAGTGTGAAAGGAGAGGGGGGGGAAGCAGGCGGCAGCAGCAGCACTGTGGGCTGGATCTGTGACAATTGCAGTCACAGATCCAGCCATCCCTCCCTGCGCAATACTCTGCAATACCCCCCATACTGTGCAATACCCCCCATACTCTGCAATACCCCCCATACTGTGCAATACCCCCCATACTCTGCAATACCCCCCATACTCTGCAATACCCCCCATACTCCGCAATAGCCCCAATACTCCACAATACCCCAATACTCCACAATACCCCAATACTCCAATACCTTGCAATACGTCGCCTATGGGGATTTTTAAGTAGCGAAGTTTGGCGCAATTCCACGAGCATGTGCAATTTTGAAGGGTGACATGTTAGGTATCTATTTACTCAGCGTAACTTCATCTTTCATAGTGTGCAAAAACATTGGGCTAACTTTACTGTGTTTTTTTTTTTAAGCACAAAACAGTTTTTTTTAAAAACACGCGTTCAAAAAATTGCTGCGAAAATACCGTGCAAGATAAAAAGTTGCAACAACCGCCATTGTATTCTCTAGGGTCTTTGAAAAAAAGCATATATAATGTTTTGGGTTTCTATGTAATTTTAGTTGAGAAATGTAGGAGAGAAATGTCAGAATTGGCCTGGGTGCTCCAGAACGCCTGATGGTGCTCCCTGCAGGTTGGGCCTCTGTATGTGGCCACGCTGTGTGAAAGTCTCACACATGTGGTATCGCCATACTCAGGAGGAATAGCAGAATGTGTTTTGGGGTGTAATTTGTGGTATGCATATGCTGTGTGTGAGAAATAACCTGCTAATATGACAGAAACTAGAATTTTTTTTTATTTTTATAGAATTTTCAGTCTTTTTTTCTTTTATAGCGCAAAAAGTAAAAACCGCAGAGGTGATCAAATACCACCAAAAGAAAGCTATATTTGTGTGGAAAAAAAGGACAAAAATTTCAGATGGGTACAATGTTGTATGACTGAGTAATTGTCATTCAAATTGTGAGAGCACCGAAAGCTGAAAATGTATCTGGTTAGGAAGGGGGTTTAAGTGCCCAGTGGTCAAGAGGTTAATAGAGATGATTTATTCAGCTGTCACTGGGGTTCCCTGTTGACAGCTGAAGTGTAAACGAACTCCCCACAATTGGAGCTGTCAACAACATTGCCCAGCTGTTAAAACATAAAGATAAAAAAAAAACATTGTTTCTTTTTGTATCTTTTTGTTAATTCATCTACAGATCAGGCTTGCATTGTACTGTCAAGGTTTGTATAACATCCAATGTACACCCTTCCATTTGGCAGACTGAAACAAAATACATTTTTGGTTGTACGTAATGTGTGCATGCGATAAGTTTTGTAGCTAGATGATGCAAAAAAAAATTATTTTATTTTTATAGAAGCTTTGATGAAATTTACAGTCAGTTTCAAAAGTAGAACTCCAGCTTTTATTTTATTTTCTGATGTCATTTATCTTCATTGTTAGTATTCTAAACAATTTGTAATCTTAACTGTGTATAAAAACAACCTCCTTATCTTGATTTCAGAATGTACGACATGTTTATGTGACCAGCAATGTGGTAGGATGATAAGCATCTCTTGCAATAAACACCAGTGTGTGCTGAAGTTAGTTAAACATTTAAAGGATAGTTGTACTAAAAAGGTGATTGCATGTGTAGCGCCTATGTACTTTACTGGTGCTAGTTAAATTTAAGGGTAGATCAGAGTGTAGTTAAACTCTGATCCAGATTGTTAGTTGCAAAATGTGGTCTCTGTCTCAGCTTGGCTGTGCTGTGAGCCCATTCTGCTGTGCTGGGGTGTTCTTCCAGCCCCGGTACTGCAGGTGGCAGCAGTGGAGTCGAGGTTTGGGTGCTCTTTCCCAGCAGCCAATCACTATGGTTTGTCCTCGCTGTGCATGCTGGGGAGGGGTATTTATGAGGCAGACGCCATTGGTTCTGGGTTTTTCTTCGTCCAGCGTGGCACCCACCTTTAGGGTGGCCACATCACGGCACCCCGGCGTTATAGCCTACCTGGCCAAGGCATGCGTGCCATGCGGTGTTCCTGGTGGCCTGGAGCATCTGAACAGCGACGGGGACCCAGTGAGTTCCCAAGCTGTATTGCTGTTCGGTGGGGAGTCAGTCTGAGGAGCGCTATTGAGAGGCTGGCGGTCCAAAAGGGCCTGGACAAACCACTGGAGATCGAGGTAGCTGGACACCGAGGGATTGATCACCTGTCGGTCGGTACCTGGGCGACAAGTTGAAGGAGATCCAGACGTAACTCATTTAAGGTGGCATATCTCCGAGAACTCAACCCAGAGGAGACCTGTGGCAGAGGTATCTTTCTGAGGCTCATTGAGAGGGGTCTGTGGCAGAGACTTTCTCCCAAGTTTAAGTTTACCAAGAATGGTCTGTGGCAGAGACTTTATCCTACAATTGTCCGAGTGATAATTTGGCTGCCAGGTCAGTGAAAGAGGCCTGTCCGGGTACACTAACCCATTCCGGCAGGAGTGGTGATAAGAAGTGTTACGTTTGGGAGCAGGACTGTTTCCTATCATTACGCCTGAATCTGCTATTCTCTCCTCTTCTTCAACTTTACTTTCCTCACCACAAGTTTACAGTTTTTACCCGGCTGGGTAATAAAGAGCACAGCAAAGAGCACCTGTCTGGACATTCCTTTACTTCTACTACATGCAATATGCATCATTTACTCCTAGGAATTTCGGAGGAGCCACAAGGTAACACGCCACCCAAAAATCCAGCAGCTCCACTGGGGGTAATGCTACACATAAAATTGCCTCATTTGTAATCCCCTGCCCAACAGCACTGGAAGAAGGAAGCTGATACTATGAGCCAGTCAGGCTCTGTTACATTCACATGTGTTGACACTGACAGTATGCTGACAGATGGAGAGAACAGAGGAATTACATCATGTTGCACTGCTTCAGCAATCAGCAAGCATGGCATGATTTTGGACCAATGTTCTAGACCAAGCTGTGCCATTGGTGTTGGATTTTAGATAGAGCTCTCTAGAATACAAATCCTTTGCACAGTAAAAGATTTTCGTCCTATGTAGTTTAATTAGATGTTTATTCATCTGGAGTTTGACTTTGCATGCATTTTAATTGTGTGCTGTCTAGGCATTTGCTAAATATTATACCCAGTAGTAGTTAGTCATATTCAACTGGACTTGTTCTGTAATTACATAGTAACATAGTTAGTCAGATTAAAAAAAGACACAAGTCCATCTATTTTAACCATAAAATAATAATAATAATAATAATAATAATAATAATAATAATAATAACATCATACAATCACATATACCCAATCCTATACCCACAGCTGTTCCAGAGGAAGGTGAAAACCCCCAGCAGAGCATGATCCAATTTGCTACAGCAGGGGAAACAATACCTTCCTGATCCCCGAGAGGCAATCGGATTTTCCCCGGATCAACTTTACCTATAAATGTTAGTACGCAGTTATATTATGTACATTTATGAAAGTATCCAGGCCTTTCTTAAAGCAATCTACTGAGTTGGCCAGATCCACCACATAAAGAGTGCCCCGTGTCTTCTGTGTTGACTGTAAAGTGAATAACTCAACACCAAGTTCACTATACGGAGCCCTTATATATTTGTACGTGTTGATCATATCCCCTCTTAATCTCCTCTTCTCAAGAGAGAGAGAGTAAATTCAGTTCCTCTAATCTTTCATCATAGCTGAGCTCCTCCATTCCTCTTATCAGTTTGGTTGTCCTTTCTCCAGTTGCCCGATATCCTTTTTGAGAAATGGTGCCCAAAACAGAACTGTATATTCCAGATGTGATCTTACTAATGATTTGTACAGGGGCAAAATTATATCTCCGTCTCTGGAGTCCATACCTCTCTTAATACAAGAAAGGATTTTTCTTGCTTTGGAAAGTGCAATGTTGAAGGCGTTTTGTAGTTTCTAAAGCCACTTCTTCAGTAACTTTTTCTAAGTGGCTTGGAGAAGCTATGAAACTTCTTCATTATTACAGAACAAGTTCAGTGGAATGTGACTTAAATCGGAACTAAAGGGACTAATAATAACCAGAGTGCCCGTGAGGTCCCTTGTTAGTGCTTGCATCTTCTCCCAGTGTTCTTCCAAGTGCCAGTCTTCAGCCATTATGATTGACCGGCACGGGAGTGCAGTCATCCTGGCACACAGACAGTGTACATTCTGCAGGGAATTACAAACAGACAGGTAAGCATATTTTACTGCAAAAGAAACATTGTATGTCTGTTCTGCATTAAAGAGCCTACCTGTTTGAAAAAAAAAATATATATTTTATTGCCTTCAGTTCCACTTTAATACTACTAGCTGTACCAGGACCTGGATACATGAGAACCTTCACAAACATTCAGTAATTTAGCTCCAACTTATTTCAAAGTGTTTAACAGAAAATAATAAACCATTTACATTAACCACCTACAGACCGGAAGATGTGCCTGCTTAACCGCTTGCCGACCACCTCCTGCATATATATGTCGATAGAATGGCACGGCTGCACAAAGCAACGTACAGGTACGCTGCTTTGAATTTACCGCCGTGCACGCACGCATGCCCCTGCCAAGAGCTCCGTGACCATTCCTATGGGACCCGCAGGCTCGATGTCCGTCGGTGTCCTGCGATCGTGTCACAGAGCTGCAGAACAGGGCGATGCCTCTGTAAACAAGGCACACCCTGTTCTGCCTAGTGACAGGACACTGATCTACTGCTCCCTGTCATCGGGAGCAGTGATCAATGTCGTGTCACTGGTAGCCCATCCCCCCATAGTTAGAATCACTCCCTAGGACACTCCCTAGTGGTTAACTCCTTCCCTGCCAGTGTCATTTACACAGTAATCAGTGCATTTGTATAGCACCGATCGCTGTATAAATGGCAATGGTCCCAAAATAGCATCAAAAGTGTCCGATGTGTCCGCCATAATGTCGCAGTCACAATAAAAATCGCAGATCGCTGCCATTACTAGTAAAAAATATATATTCATAAAAATTGCATAAATCTATCCTCTATTTTGTAGACGCTAAAACTTTTGCGCAAACCAATCAATATACGCTTATTGCTATTTTTTACCATAAATATGTAGAAGAATACATATCGGCCAAAACTGAGAAAGAAATTCGTTTTTTAAAATATTTTTGGGGGATATTTATTATAGCAAAAAGTAAAAAATATAGTTTTTTTTTATAAAACAATTTTTGTTTATAGCGAAAAAATAAAAACCACAGAGGTGATCAAATACCACCAAAAGGAAGCTCTATTTGTGGGGAAAAAAGTATGTACATTTTGTTTGGGAGCCACGTCGCACAACCGCACAATTGTTAGTTAAAGTGACGCAGTGACAAATCTCAAAAAATGGCCCAGTCATTGGGCAGCCAAATCCTCTGTGGCTGAAGTGGTTAATGACTAGGCCATTTTTTGAGATACAGCACTGCTTCACTTTAACTGACAATTGTGCAGTCATGCGAAGCTGTACCTAAACAAAATTGACCTAATTTTTTCCTCACAAATAGATCACCCCTGCGGTTTATATTTTTTGTGCCAGAAAACAAAAAATGAGTGACAATTTTGAAAAAAAAATAACAATATTTTAACTTTTTGCTGTAACAAAAAATGTTTTTAAAATCCAATTTTTTCATCAGTTTGGGTCAATATATATTCTTCTACATATTTTTGGTAAAAAAAAAAAATTTCAATAAGCGTTTATTGATTGGTTTGCGCAAAAGTTATAGCTTCTAAAAAACTATGGGATAGATTTATGTCATTCTTATGATTTTTTTTTACTAGTAATGGCGATGATCAGGGATTTTTAGCAGGACTGCAACATTGCGGCAGACAGATCAGACACTTTTGACACATTTTTGGCACCATTGACACTTATAGAGAGATCAGTGCTATAAAATGCACTGATTACTGTATAAATGTCACTAACAGGGAAGGGGTTAACACTAGGGGGTGATCAAGGGGTTAAATACGTTCCCTCGTTTGCGTTTCTAACTGTGGGGGGAGGGAACTGACTAGAGGAGAAGACATACTGTATTGTTGTTCCTAGCTAGTAGGAACAGACTATCTGTCTCTCCTCTCCTCATAGAACAGGGATTTGTGTGTTTACATACACACACATCCCTGTTCTGGCTCTTGTGCCTGCAAACGTAGGTGGAGATTGAACAGAGACCACAGAACTACATGACTACAGTGTTAAAGAGTATGTAAACTCAACATTTCATTATTCTTATATGCGCCTTCCATGTCCTGTACTTGTATGAGTAAGTATCCTGTTCTATTTGTATGCCTTCCTTTGTTTGAAATCTCTGGTGATCCTGCCAGTCCCTCTGCTTTCCTATTAAAAACTGACCACACTAAGCAGGAGAACACATTATGGTCAGTTCTCTAGCTATGCTGGGAACTCAGCCTGCTCTCCTCCAATTATCAGATTTGTCCTGACACCCCCACCCTTCCTGTATAGCCTTTCATTGGGAAGTTCAGTGTGGTTTTGCTTCTCCTCCTCCATCTCTTATGCAGCTGAAAACAGAGGGAATGTGACCACTTATTAAAAAAAAGGGGAAAAAGTATCATTTTTATTTTAAACCAAATAAGTTGTTTTACAAGGTGATCATTTATAATCACAGGATCGGATAGGATTTGCCCCCCTCCTCACCCAGCCATTTTTTGCAATACGACACTGCGTCGATTTAACTGACAGTTGTGCGGTCGTACGATATTGTACCCAAACAAAATGTATGTCTTTTTTCCCCACAAATAGAGCTTTCTTTTGGTGGTATTTGATCACCTCTGCGGTTTTAATTGTTTTGTGATGAATGTCGGACACTTTCCGATACTCGGCCCATGTGTACCAGGCTTTAAGGGGCAGTCACACATTAATAAAATAAGAATTAACTGGTGAAGGTGGGTGTAAATAACCATTCTCTCCATGCCTCAGGGTTCAGGCGTATAGGTGACAGCCATAGAGTTTTTACAAGACCTGAAACTGTGTCTAAAATGGTGTTAGAGATTTTCCTGTAGATTCCATAATGACCAATATCTTCTAGAACAGTGGTTCTAAACCTGGGGGTCGGGACCCCCTCGGGGATCAAATGATGGTTTGCCAGGGGTCACCGAATCCTGGGCTGTTCCTGAAGCACGCACTGCTCTTGCAGCCTGTCTGCGGCCGCCCGGCAGGGCTGTCCCTGGAGCATGTGGCCGCCCACTCAGCCTCTTCAGTTCATGGCATGGCTGGGGAGAAGAGACTAGAGGTCAGGTGACTGGTGAGGAATGCAAAGTGGGAGGGGCTGGAGAAGACTTTATCTCCTGATTTCAGCATAGGTGTCACTGCTACGAGACACCACAAAGTCGGAGACACAGTGAGTAACACTACCTGTGATGATAGTTGCAATTAAAAGTCTCAGTTCTCAGATCAGCAGATGACCTTGATGAAGAGAACCTAAGTGGGCTGATCAGAACTCCCCCCAGCATTGCCACTCACCCCCCCCCCCTCACCAAGGAGTAAGAGAAGGAATAAAAATAGAGAATAGATGTAAGAAAGAGGAAAAGAGGGGGGGAACAAAGAAAAAGGGAGAGAAAAAATAAGTAAACAAGAAATTAGGATAGAGAGAGGATGGGGAAAGAAGGGAGAACAAAGAGAATAAGTGGCACATCCTAAAATGTACCATAAGGGGTTTTAATACTGTACAAGTGGAGGGACTGGGGGAGCACTAAGGGCCAGATTCTCAAAAGAGATACGCCGGCGTATCGCCTGATACGCCGTCGTATCTCTGAGTCCGCCTGATTCATAGAATCAGTTACGCATAGATAACCATTAGATCCGACAGGCGTAAGGCTATTATGCTGTCGGATCTTAAATGCATTTTTTTTTCGCCGCTAGGTGTCGCCGACGTCGTTTTCCCGATCGAGTATGCAAATTAGCAAAATACGCGAATTCCCGAATGTACGCCCGACCGACGCAGTGAAGTTACGACGTTTACGCAAGATTTGCGACGCGTAAAGTTGCCCCATGGTATATGAGGCGCAGTCAATGTTAAGTATGGCCGTCGTTCCCGCGTCGAAATTTGTCGTTCGTGAATGGCGCTAGACGCCATTTACGTTAACGTTGAAACCAATGACGTCCTTGCAACGTCATTTAGCGCAATGCACGTCAGGAAATTTTAGGGACGGCGCATGCGCAGTACGTTCGGAGTGGGAACGGCCTAATTTAAATGATCCATGCCCCCTAGCCCCCTGCGCCGGAGGATTTACGTTACGCCGCCGCAACTCTACAGGCAAGTGCTTTGTGAATCAAGCACTTGCCCGTAAAACTTGCGGTGGCGTAACGTAAATGAGATACGTTACGCCGCCGCAAAGATGCGGCGATCTACCTGAATCTGGCCCTAAATGTCCGTGGGTTAGGGGCACAAATGACTTGCCTTGGGTGCTCACAACCCACGCTACAAAAATAATTTTACTGTTATGGGTCACCAAAACTTGGGAAATGTTATAAAAAGAGTCACGCACTAGAAGGTTGAGAACCACTGATCTAGAAAATGATGAAGTCTAGCAATAAGCTTTAGATCCTGATCACCCAAAAGGTGGTGTTCAGATAAACAAAGACAAAATTGGTAAAAGTGTATATAACGCAATGGAATAATGCTAAATTTTATAATAAACACTCCTGTGACTAGCTATGTACCTGTTTCTGTATTTTGACTTGGGTACACTATTTGGTAGAAAACATAAGGATTGATTTAGTAAAAATGGAGTGTGGAATATCTGGTGGAGCTGGGAATGGTAGCCAATCAGCTTCTCTTGTTTAAGTAAGCTTTGCCAAAAAGAACTGGAAGCTGATTGGTTTCTAGGCAGAGCTGCACCAGATTTTGCACTCTCCAGTTTTAATAAATCACTCCCATTCTGTCTGTAATAACAGCATATGTCTGTCTACAAAACATTCTGGCTTGTCATGGCATGATATACTTTACTATGGCATGATATACTATACTTTATACTATACCTTCCATTACAGAAAGTTTTAAATCAAGATTTTTCTGGTCATTTTAATTGCATTTGGACTACTTCTTAGGATCAGCTATTATTGAATTTTGTGCAATTATTATGGAAATTATTATTATTTTTTTTATTGTAGGAAAGACCAAAATAATAAACATTCCACCTCTGAATTTCTTAATTAAATTGTCTATGACATTTAATTCCACTTTATCGTAACTATTACCATTTGAATGAATATTTAAATTTGATTGCCTTTTTATGTTCAATTCCATTAAAACGAGGTTTAAAATCCTGGTGAGCCTTAACCGAAGCTGATTTTTATTTACATTTATCAAAGAAAAGGAAACAAAACACTTTCCCCCCAGAGTTTTGCTTCTTTTGTATTTTTTCTTTATAATCAAACCTCTCATCCATTTTCCCATTACCCACTGTGCAGCCGGCTGAAGGAAGAGTTTTATGTATGTGTCAGTCACTTCCTGTTCTGCTTGCTCATTACTGGAACTTGCAGAGCGTGCCTGCTATAGTTTTGCTACACAGCTAAGAAAAAATCAGTTTTTCTTTCTTTGTGAATTGGTTCTGGTCTTATATTCTGGGAAATTTGGGATGCATGGACTTAAAATATTGCGCAAATACCCAAGGCGGAGAAAAAAAGGCTCTTCCAGGGGTATTTATTGACGGTGTGGCACAGCATGGATTTCACTTTTTGCTTTCTCTCACTGAGGTCAGACACACCTATGCAGGTCTCTATTTGGAACCCATTCCCTCCAGATTTTCTTCACTCAGGTACACATATGTCATTCACCTGTAGCTTGTTTTTTACTACAGTCTTTACCATACATTCGCACCCTACTTTATTCTTACTCCCTTTCCCCTCCTGCTTTTTCACCTGATGTTTCCTCCATCATACTAGCCAGTTTCTGCCATGTTCTCACCACTTTCCCCTTCAGATTCCATGGGCCAAATCCTCAAAGATCCTGCCTAACTTAACTTTTCCCATTTAAGTTACACTGACTTAAAATTTCTACCTAAGTGCCCGATCCACAAAGCACTTACCTAGAAATTTCAGGCCGTGTAACTTAAATGTCTCCAGCGCAAGGCGGTCCTCTTCTGCAGGGGGCGATGACAATTTAAATGAGGCGCGCTCCCGCGCCAGCCGTACTGCGCATGCTCGTGACGTCATTTTCCCGACGGGCAGCATGCGAAATTACGTTACGTCGGGCTTTGTGGATTGCGACGGGACAATAAAGTTGCGTCGGGTAAAAAAAAAGTTACGCGCCGGGAAAAAAAATTCAAAATTTAAAAAAAATTGCGCCGATCGAAAAAAAGGTCTGTTTTTACAAGGTGTTACTAGTTTACACTTTGTAAAAGCAGAACTAATTTTACGTATGCAAACGTAAACTTACGCAGAAAACACAAAGCTGAAAAGCTTTGTGGATCTCCGTAAGTCCTCATTTGCATACGCAAAGCGGCATTTCGACACAAAATGCCCCCAGCGGCGGATGCGGTACTGCATCCTAAGATCCGACAGTGTAAGTCTCTTACAGATGTCGGATCTTCTGCCTATCTTTGGAAAACTGCTTCTGAGGATCAGTTCCAAAGATAGGCACAGGGATACGCAGGCTGAACATCCCGTATCCCTTTTGAGGATTTGGCCCTATGTTCCTACTACCCTTGGCTCAGGTCTTTCATCCATATATAGATATACATTTTTTGTACGCTTACCTACCTTACTATTTCAAATATCTATGTACACATTACATGTTTGCATATGACTTACTTGGAGCATTTACCTGGAGCCTGTTCCTTCATTACCATCTCCACCACACACCCACACTCTATTTCACCTTCACTCTCCCTCTCTTTCTGCTTTCTTATCTGATTTTTTTTCTTCTCTCTTTCATCACACTAGCTAGTTCTTGGCATCTCTCACCTTATTCCCCTTCTGTCTCTGTGCTTTCACCACTCTTCGATCAGGTCCTTCATCTACATATAGATATACATGCGTTTTTATACGCCTACTTACCTCCTTTTGGACCTATTGAGACTGTTGGGGATACACAATTTCCATCCATGCTGTGCCTTCCTCCCGTTTGGCCCCGGTTGGAACTTCGTTTGGCCCCGCCTCCCTGGCAGGACACTCACTGCCGCCGCATTGGGAGCCTCACATGCGCTGGTCTTTGGCTATGTCTATTGGTGAGTATGGGGTTTTCCATATCAAGGGCCCCCCTTACCCTGTGCCCTTCATATCATACTACATACTTTATCTTTTCACTCTAGGTATACCACGAGCATCTACCCCTGAAGAGCGAGCTAAGCCTGGCGAAACGCGTCGGGTATACACATGATGCTTGTGGGTTTTTTAAGATGGACAGTTACTTGCAATATTATTTTACCCATTTTTTGTTTTCTGTATGAATTGGCTCATGTTCATGACATTAATGTATGTACTGCTTTTTACTTGAATTAAATACAGGCATACCCCACTTTTAAGTACACAATGGGACCAGAGCATGTATGTAAAACGAAAATGTACTTAAAGTGAAACAATACATTTTTTCACTTCTAGGGTGTAGTGTGGGGTCAGGGACTGTAGTGGGGGTGTCAGGAACTGTAGTTGAGGTCTCAGGGGCTGTAGTGGAGTTGTCAGGGGCACACTGGAACAGGGCGGGCTATGCTCTCTGAGCTTCAGCTCCTTCTACTGCGACTGCAAAATGTCTGTACAGTACTTGTAAGGCACTTTACATACACTCGCGGGTATGTCCTTACTCGCGAGTGTATGTAAAGTGAGTGTACTTAAAGCGGGGTATGCCTGTATATACTGTTATTACTCCTGTTATTTTATTGGCTCCATAGTGCTCACCTCACTCAAAGTCCCAAGGGCGAATTTTTCTTTTTGACGCTAAATGCAGGTTTGTCTCTGGTGACACCAGACCTATATCTATTTTTCTCAGGTAAATAATTAGGAGGTGCTGGGGAGGCTGCTACACACAAAATAATGCATTAAGATAACAAAAACATTCTGCCTTTACAACTTCTTTAAAGCAAAACCAAAGCCTTGTGGCTTTAAAGTTGTCCAACTCGGACCACCAGCCACTCTCAGCCACTTCACACAATATGCACTAAAGGCAAATCCACTTTGCACTTCAAGTGCAAACTATGGGGCAGATCCTCAAAGAAATGACGCCGCGTATCTCTTTATACGCCGCGTAATTTCAAATTTTGCGCGTTGTATCTTTGTTTTGGTATCCACAAAACAAGATACAACGGCATCTGTGTTAGATCCGACAGGCGTACGTCTTCGTACGCCATCGGGTCTTAGATACAATTTTTTGTCGTCCGCTAGGTGGCGTTCCCATCATAATCCGCGTCGAGTATGCAAATTAGCTATTTCCGACGATCCACGAACGTACGACCGACCGTCGCATTTTTTACGTCGTTTCCGTTCGGCTTTTTCCGGCGTATAGTTAAAGCTGCTATATGGTGGCGTACTCAATGTTAAGTATGGCCGTCGTTCCCGCGTCTAATTTTGAAAATTTTACATCGTTTGCGGAAGTCGTCCGTGAACGGGGCTGGCCGCCATTTAAGTTCACGTTCCTTGCGACGTCATTTGGAGCAATGCACCCTGGTAGTTTTTACGGACGGCGCATGCGCAGTTCCTTCGGCGCGGGGACGCCCCCTACCCGCCCAATTTGAATTCCGCGCCCTTACGCCACGAGAGATACACTACGCCGCCGTAACTTACGGCGCAAATTCGTTGAGGATTCAAACCAAAGCCAAGTTTAATATATGTCATTTGCATATATCTTAAGATTTTCACTTCATTGTTTTTGATTGTCACCCATTTTTCATAATTCACGTTTATTGATTTATTTACTTTGATTTAATCTCCAGCGCTACACTGTTTGTATATATATGTTCCAAGCAGCTACAATATAGAAAAAAGGTCCAAGGCTGCAAACGATTTATTGTAGAAATGTAAACCATTACTGAATTGTTTCCAAAATTGCAACATTTTGGAGCTATTATGTGCCTTTCCTAGGGGAGAAAACAAACATCTGGTCAATTATATACACACAGGAACCAGAATTGTGTAGCAATAGAGATTTATTGAACATCCATTAGATAAATGTCAGCAATCTGTATTAAAGAAACACAGTAACAAAGGGTACTTCTTGTGGATACATAACATAGCATACTGTATAATTGTTTTCAGAGCCATCAATATAGTATACAATCTGTAAACCTATACCTGTACCTTTAGGTATTAAAGCAGGCAAAGGTGGGCGTGAACGCTCGATACTACCAAGTAGACAGAATAGAGGTGGGAAATTGTGAAAGAAAGATCTTGCTGTTGGAGTATTCAAGACATGTGACCGGGGGCTGACTCAGACCAACAATATAACTAAAATATGTGGTGTCCCTATAATGTGTTCAAACTGCTGTGAAATGTATTCTCATTAAATTGCTTACTGCTATTTTCTTGTGGTGGTGCATGAGAAAATATACCAAAAACATGCACAAAAATCACATAGACCCATGGAAATGCACATTTTTATGTGCTTTTTGCATAGAAGAGCTATAAAAATATAATCGCCAGTGGTATCCTTGGAAACAAAGAAAGCATGACACTAAAACACACTAAAATACATATGATGACAACACACATAAAATATGTGCATTTTTAACTGGCATAGGTTAGGCTGCATCCTAATATTGAAAGACAATAGACAAGAATCCCTGTGATGCCAAAGCAAAAAAAAAATGTCCAAAAAAAAAAAAAGAAGCTAACTGGGAGTCTTCATCGACAGGAAAATAAGATTATCCTGCTTTAAAATTAAACATTGCTGTCCAGCACCAGGCCAAGGTCTGCTCCCAGAACTCTTTGTGTTCACATTTAAAACACAACCTAAAGCAATCTGTAAAGTGTCAGCTGGAACACAAGATCTTAGTGTTAATAGGGTTTTATTGACTTTTACCATCAGCAGAAGGAAGAGTTGATGGAGTGCCCTGGCCTAGGCAATGAAGATACACTGGGCTTTTAACTTGTTTATTTGTTATTTCCCGGGTGTCATAGGACTGCTGTGTTCTGTATATGAATACCGCTCCTGTATAAGAGACTTTTACTGTATGTTTTTTTTTTTACCTTCTTTTGGCCATTAGCGTGTCTGCAAAGCTATATAATCAGCAGATTTCTAGAAGGCAAAAGATAGATGAAAATGTTGAGATACAATTACGAGGACGAAGCCGAGCAGGCAGCCTGAAGTGGGTATTATTCAACTTCGCACCCATGGAATAGTGCCAAGTCTGCACCTTGCCAACTCACCTCCGCTTCCCCGTCCCCCTCTTTTTTTCACAATACAGATGTAACTTTTTGTTCACTGCAGAATATTGGGGTCACTTAACTAGTCTCAAGACTGATGGAGACAACGTTCCTGTGCAATTTGCACAAGTTTACTGTTAATTTATCAAACCAGCCTGCGGCAGACAAATCCCAAGGACACAGATTTTTTTTGCACGGTTGGCAGAAAGTTACATTTTTATAGAAATAGAACTTAAGAAAGTATTGCAATAGTTTTGCAAAATTTCTCTGGTTAAAGAATGTATTTCTTGTTTCAATGTATTTTTATTTTACAGGGTGGCTCTGCAGTTTTGTTTAATATTGTTTTATGGAAAGCCTTGATTATAAATGATATTGTTAGCGGCATAAACACCTCCAATGCAAGGGGTTCTTTCAACAAAAACCAGAGGTGTATTATGTCTCACTCACTTTGACCAACAATCATTATAAATCTCTGACATTCACAGACATGACTAGACATGATGGGAATTGTAGTTCCTGAACAACTAGAGGCTCATAGTTTGGAGAGCCCTGGTATATGGTGCAATAATCCGCTGACCACAATTTTACTGTCTGTGTTTTTTTCTGACCATTATAATTCATTTCATTTTATCATTAATATTAAAAATAATTTTGTTTTATGGAGTTGAGGGGTGTTAAAAATTATCCACTGTGGGTGTCAAAACTCAAGGTAAGCCATGTTCCTTATTCTTTTAGTTAAAACCTTTTACAACTTGCTGATCATGCTAATACTGTATACAGTACAGTACACTGTAACTATAATTATTGTTAGACATGTGCATGATGAAAAAGTAGTTTTGTCTTGCTTAGATTTGTTAATCTAGTTATTTTGTTTTGTTAAATTCAGTATTCAGAATTAGTTGTATGTCTTTCTCAAATTTTCTTTGCATGTACCATTTTTTTTCAATTGAAAACATTCAAATCGATAAATTGAAATTGGCCGAATCAAAAACCATAGATTTTTGTTTCGATTTTAATGTGGCAAAGTGAACAAACACAAGAAAAATCTTCATCAAATGATTACAATGACTCGTTAAATAACCTTTGGCTTAACTAAAACAGCATGACGTGAAAAATGAGCATTAAAAATTTAGAACATGTTCTATTTTTTCACGTCATTTGTAGGCTTTAACAACGTGAAAAAAACGTGCATGCTCAGAAGCAAGTTATGAGACGGGAGTGCTCGTTCTGGTAAAACTAGCGTTCGTAATGGCGATAGCACATTCGTCACGCTGTAACAGACTGAAAAGCACGAAGACTGAAAAGCGCAAATCGTCTCTCACCAAACCTTTACCAACACAAAATCAGCAAAAGCAGCCCCAAGGGTGGCGCCATCTGAAAGGAAATTCCCCTTTATAGTGCCGTTGTACGTCACCGCGCTTTGTTAGAGCATTTTTTTTTAATGGTCGTGTGTAGGCAGGCTTGACAAGAATCACGTAGAAAAAAACTTAGTTTTTTCTAGACAATTAAAAATGGTCGTGTGTACGCGGCATTAGCCAGAATCCAAATAGCCAGGACCTGGTTGAGAGAATCGCCCCCCACTGTTCACCAGTGGATCAGGGCTATTAACACCACCCTTCCCTCTAAAAAAAAAAAGTACTCTCCTCACACAGGGGTTGCTCAAGCAAATATAACAACATTTGGGACAGGTGGTTAGAAGATGCCTCAACTTGTACTGCTGAGGAATGATCTCCATTCTACCTCAAACTTCTCTCACTACGTATGCTCTGGGCACTCAATATCTCCCCTAAGGCCGCGTACACACCATCGGTCCAAACAGATGAAAACAGACCGAAGTTCAGTTTCATCGGTCCAAACCGTCCGCGTGTACGCCCCATCGGTCTTTTGTCCTTCGGACAAAAGTTAGAGAACCTGCTTTAAAATCGAACCGATGGACCGCTGACCGATAGGTCCAAACCAATGGTTAGTACACAAAAGCATCGGTTCAAAACCCGCGCATGCTCAGAATCAAGTCGACGCATGCTTGGAAGCATTGAACTTTGTTTTTTTTCAGCATGTCGTATGTTTTACGTCACCGCGTTCTGACCCGATCGGTTTTTGGAACGATGGTGTGTACGCACATCAGACCATCAGTCTGCTTCAGCGGTGAACCGATGAAAATGGTCCGTCGGACCATTCTCATCGGATGGATCGACCATGTGTACGCGGCCTTAGCCTATATTACGGCTCTGTATGTTCAAACCAATATTTGTTAATTAGTCCCTCAATGTTTCACATCCAGTATGTATATGTCAATGTACTTTTTTTATGAGTAGTGCCTGTTGCACTTTACATTTGTATGACTTCTTTTTTACTTTATGCTCAATAAACCTTTAGTTTTGCTAAAAAAATAAAAAAAATATATTAAAAGATGTAAATCTTATTGTCACACTGTCCTGAGGTTCTGTACAACAATAAATTGACTTTTGAGTCCACAAAACCCCAATGTTGCAGTCTGCCACAAACTGGTATGTGTAACTTTTAACTGACGCTGGAATCATCCATTGTTTTTTCACGTTGAAAATTATTTTATTCTGATGGTAATGTTTCCCTACAACAATTTCCAATGCTCCTCCCTAGCCTGCGTTTTTCTCCATAACAATTAATTAATTATTCAAAGGGTAAGAAAATATAAAAAAGGAGGGAAGGGTTGGGACTTTGAATGAGATGCATTTTTAGCAGTATGCGATTAAATCAGGGGTCGACAATGTCCGAGTGCCAGGTCGCAATTGCGACAAGAAATTGTGACCTGGCGCCCGTGCCCGCCGGTAATTCAGGCCGCGGCTTTGCGGCCTACAAGCCCGCGAAGCCGCGGCCTTAAATACCGGCCACCGCGGGCCCGCCACGATTGCGCGGCGGGGGAGGTGGGGAAGCACGGAGGCACAGGATCTTGTGTCTCCGTGCGCCCCCACCTCCCCCGCTGGGCGATCGCGGCAGGCCCGCGACGGCCGGTAATTGAGGCCACGGCTTTGCGGCCTTGTGAAGTCTCAAGCTCTTCCTTCTGTGAGCTGGCGCCATCTGGTGGTGGCCGTTGGCATTACAAGTTAAACAGATATGCTAATGTAATTTTTCACTATTTTCACTGCCATCTCCTTCCCTCTAATTAGAACCCCCAAACAATATATATTTTTTTTATTCTAACACCCTAGAGAATAAAATGGCGATTGTTGCAATACTTTCTGTCACGCCGTATTTGCACAGTGGTCTTACAAGCGCACTTTTTTGGGGAAAAAAATACAATTTTTTTAAATTAAAAAAATAAGACAGTAAAGTTATCCCAATTTTTTTTTTAAATTGTGAAAGATAATATTATGCCAAGTAAATTGATACCCAACATGTCACGCTTTAAAATTGCGTCCGCTCGTGGAATGGCGACAAACTTTTCCCCTTTAAAATCTCCATAGGCGTTGTTTAAAAATATCTACAGGTTGCATGTTTTGAGTTACAGAGGAGGTCTAGAGCTAGAATTATTGCTCTCGCTCTAACGATCGCGGCGATACCTCACATGTGCGGTTTATACACCGTTTTCATATGCGGGCGCTACTCACGTATGTGTTCGCTTCTGCGCGCGAGCTCGTCGGGACTGGGTGCGTTTTCTGGCTCCTAACTTTTTTAGCTGGCTCCTAGATTCCAAGCAAATTTGTCAAACCCTGGATTAAATATATATATGGAATATAATTTTTTTTTTCCATAATGGCCAGGCTCAAAATTACCAACCAAAAAAGCACTAAACCAAATTAATCTGTCTAACTGTATGCATTAAAAACAGAGGTTTAGTTGCATGTATTTGCAAATACCTGTGTAAGCTGCAGGCAAACGTCAAGGTACTCCGTATACAGCAGTTCATAACTATGAATTTTAAAGTCTCCTAAAAAGGAGCACAGGTGTGCTAATCACCTGCCCCTATCTATTGATTAGCACACCTGTGCTCCTTTTTAGGAGACTTTAAAATTCATAGTTAGGAACTGCAGTACACGGAGTGCCTTGACGTTGGCCTGCAGCTTACACAGGTATTTGCAAATACATGCAACTAAACCTCTGTTTTTAATGCATACAGCTAGACAGATTAATTTGGTTTAGTGCTTTTTTGGTTGGTAATTTTGAGCCTGGCCATTATGGGAACATTTTTTATATTCCATATACATATTTAATCGCATACTGCTAAAAACGCATCTCATTCAAAGTCCCAACCCTCCCCCCCTTTTTTATAGATTTACAGGGATGGAGGCCTGTGTTAGTTTTTATCACATGCCTCATCTTAAGTCCCAACCCTATCCCCCCCTTTTTCAATTATTCAAAGGGTGAATGAAAAAACCTTTGCTATTTTCTGAGAATATGGGCACAACCTTGGAACATCTATAAGATAATGACATTAATTTACTAAAAAATTAGAGGATTTTTAAAAAAAAAAATTGCTTCAGTAATGTAACTAAATCATTTACAAGGGGGATAAAAATATTTTTTTGTTAGAAAAGCATTCAGAGTGAATGCAGGCTCACCTTGTAACATTCACTTTAAAATGTAATTATGTACTTTGCTATTTAAACAGCCTCTATTTCTTTAGTAACCCCATAAACCTAAGTGGTTGTAACACACAATAGAATGCACATAAGTTTTGAGTAGCGTGACCCTTTTATACTTTTTTTATAGCAACATAGAGAAGCAGAGTAAACAAAGTTCTGATGTTGTTTTTATGCAATATGATTTAAGAATCGTTGCTTTTGTAAATAATTGGTGTTGGAGTGTTTCAGTTCTTCTTAAAATCCTTTTTTAAGGTGTTTTTTACCCACTTGCCGACCGGCGCATGCCTATTTACGTCGACAGAATGGCACAGCTGAGCAAATTGTATTTTCCGCTGTGTGGTCGCAAGCTCCGTGACCGTGCCCGAGGGACCCACGGACTCAATGTCCACCGTTGTCCTGTGATCGGGTCACAGAGCTGAAGAACGGGGAGATGTCAGTGTAAACACAACATCTCCCAGTTCTTCCTAGTGACATGTCAATGATCGTCTGTTCCCTGACATCTGGAACAGTGATCAGTGACACGCCACTCGTAGCCACGCCCCCTAACAGTTACAATCACTCCCTAGGACACACTTAACCCCTGCAGCGCCCCTACAGGTTAACCCCTTCACTACCAGTGTAATTTTTACAGTAATCATTGCATTTTTATAGCACTAATCGCTGTAAAAATGACAATGGTCTCAAAATGGTGTCAGAAGTGTCCGAAGTGTCCACCATAATGTCACAGTCACGATAAAAATCGTTGATCGCCGCCATTACTAATAAAAAATAAATATTAATAAAAATGCCATAAAACTATCCCCTATTTTATAGACGCTATAACTTTTGCGCAAACCAATCAATACATTTTTTTACCAAAAATATGTAGAAGAATACGTATCGGTCTAAACTGATGAAAATTTTTTTTTTATATATATTTTTATATATATAATTATATATTTATTATAGCAAAAAGTAAAAAATATAGTTTTTTTTTCAAAATTGTCGCTCTATTTTTGTTTATAGCGCAAAAAAGATCCCACAGAGGTGATCAAATACCACCAAAATAAAGCTCTATTTGTGGGGAAAAAAGGACGTTAGTTTTGTTTGGGAGACACGTCGCGCGACAGCGCAATTGTCAGTTAAAGCGACGCAGTGCCGAATCGCAAAAAGTGGCCTGGTCTTTGGCCAGCCAAATGGTCCAGGACTTAAGTGGTTAAAGTGGATGTAAACCCTCACATATACCCCAGTGAAGTGAACAGCCTCAGATGAGGGTCACAGAGGTCACAGAGCTGAAGAACGGGGAGATGTCAGTGTAAACACAACATCTCCCAGTTCTTCCTAGTGACATGTCACTGATCGTCTGTTCCCTGACATCTGGAACAGTGATCAGTGACATGCCACTCAAAGATCGTTAATCGCCGCCATTACTAATAAAAAAAAAATATTAATAAAAATGCCATAAAACTATCCCCTATTTTATAGACACTATAACTTTTGCGCAAACCAATCAATACATTTTTTTACCAAAAATATGTAGAAGAATACGTATCGGCCTAAACTGATGAAATTTTTTTTTTTTAAATATATTTTTGTTTATAGCGCAAAAAAAAACCCCACAGAGGTGATCAAATACCACCAAAATAAAGCTCTATTTGTGGGGAAAAAAGGACGTCAGTTTTGTTTGGGAGACACTTCACGCGACCGCGCAATTGTCAGTTAAAGCGACGCAGTGCCGAATCCCAAAAAGTGGCCTGGTCTTTGGCCAGCCAAATGGTCCAGGACTTAAGTGGTTAAAGTGGATGTAAACTCTCACATATACCCCAGTGAAGTGAACAGCCTCAGATGATACACAGAGATTAAACAAATCCTCCTACATAAGTTTTACATGTATATCTACTGTCTTGATCTTTATATATAGTTTAGAAAGTTCAGATCCTGTTAGGGATTTTCTATTCCTGGTTAGCACTGCAGTGAGGCCTGGACATAAAGCCAAGACAGATGATTGAAGGAATTTACTTATAGACTTTCAGATCTGTCCTTGAATAGTTCAGGGCTCTGCTAATCTATTTATAGCATCCTATCCAATACAAAACCCTGGCTGCTTTTATCATATGTGACCGAGATCTTGTCAGGAGTTATTATCAGGCTGATAACAGGAATGGGGCAGGAGAGAGCTACAGGACTCAGTACTTTGAAGAGAGATAACAAAACACTGCAGATATATGTGCCCAGCTTAACTACTTGCCGACCAGCCGCCGTCATGCTACGGCGGCAGGTCGGCTCTCCTGGGCGAGAGCCTGTAGCTATACGGCGGCTCTTTGAGCGGCCACTAGGGGCGCGTGTGCGCCGCCAGAGGCGCGTGCCCCCCGCTCGCCCCGACTCCCGTGCGTGTGCCCGGCGGGCTCGATCGCCGCCGGGCACCCACGATTGCTCGTTACAGAGCGGGGACCAGTAGCTGTGTGTGTAAACACACAGCTCCCGGTCCTGTCAGGGGGGGAAATGCTGATCTTCTGTTCATACAATGTATGAACAGAGGATCAGTGTTTCCCCTAGTGAGGCCACCCCCCCCCACAGTAAGAACACACCCAGGGAACATACTTAACCCCTTCCCCGCCCCCTAGTGTTAACCCCTTCACTGCCAGTGGCATTTTTATAGTAATCCAATGCATTTTTATAGCACTGATCGCTATAAAAATGCCAATGGTCCCAAAAATGTGTCCGAAGTGTCCGCCATAATGTCGCAGTACCAAAAAAAAAATCGCTGATCGCCGCCATTACTAGTAAAAAAAATATATTAATAAAAATGCCATAAAAATACCCCCTATTTTGTAAACGCTATAACTTTTGCGCAAACCAATTAATAAACGCTTATTGCGATTTTTTTTTTACGAAAAATATGTAGAAGAATACGTATCGTCCTAAACTGAGGAAAAAAAATGTTTTTTTTTATATATTTTTGGGGGATATTTATTACAGCAAAAAGTAAAAAATATTCTTTTTTTTTTAAATTGTCGCTCTATTTTTGTTTATAGCGCAAAAACTAAAAACCGCAGAGAATCAAATACCACCAAAAGAAAGCTCTATTTGTGGGAAAAAAAGGACGCCAATTTTGTTTGGGAGCCACATCGCACGACCGCGCAATTCTTCAGTTAAAGCGGCGCAGTCCCGAATCGCAAAAAGTGCTCTGGTCTTTGGGCAGCAATATGGTCCGGGGGTTAAGTGGTTAAACTTCACGAACCATGTTTACATCCACTATAAGTTCGTATTGCATAAATTGTTACAGTCAATGCCAAAATATTATGAATACTAACATAAGCAACGCAGACAGAGAGACTGACAATCATATACTCACTTTTGTCCATTTCACTCCCTACTACAGCACCTTCAAGCAAAGGAACATGTCAAACTAAGACTGGGGATTGTATTCTCCAGCCAAGAATTCCATATTCTACTAAATGTTTTTGTTTGTACACACTTGCCCATTGAAGGTACGTTTTGTATTTGTAGAGATTATCATTAACAAGTTTAACCCTTTCACACCTAAGCCTATTTCTGACATTTGTTGCTTACAAGTTAAAATCCGTATTTTTTTGCCAGAAAATGACAGTACTTAGAACCCCCAAACATTCTATATATATTTTTAACAGAGACCCTGGAGAATAAAATGGCGATCATGCAATTTTTTATGTCACGCGCTATTTGCACAGCGGTCTTTCAAACGCAATTCTTTTAGAAAAAATACACTTTTCATTCATTAAAAAAAAAAAAAAATAAACAGTAAAGTTAGCCCAATGTATTTGTATAATGTGACAGATAGATACCTAACATGTCATGCTTTGAAATTTCGCACACTCGTGGAATGGCGACCAATTGCGCTACCTAAAAATCTCCATAGGCGACGCTTTAAAAAAATGTAATGGTTACCAGGTTAGAGTTACAGAGGAGGTCTTTTTGCTAGAATTATTTCTCTCACTCTGACGATTGTGGCGATACCTCACATGTGTGATTTGTGGGCTCGACTTGCATATGCGTTTTCTTTGCTGCTCGAGCATGAGGGGACGGGGTGGCGGGGACGGGGGAGGGGGGTGTGCCCTTTAAGAAAAAAAAAATCTTCTTATTGATTTTTATTTTTTTACATTGTCCCTTTAAAAAAAAAAAATGCTGATCATTTTATTGCTGTCACAAGGAATATAAATGTCACTTGTGACAGTAATAGGTGGTGACAGGTACTCTTTATGGAGGGATCGGGGGTCTAAAAGACCCCAAATTCCTCCTTTGCACTTAAAAGCATTTAGATCGTCAAAATCAGCCATTCTGAATACTGTATTTTTTTTTTTTTTAATCTGCGCCATTGGCAACCGAGTAATCTGGAAGTGATGTCATGACCCAAATCCGGCTTTGTTCAGGTCTCAGCCTAGGGGGCAGATGCGCCAGCTGGTGGCTTGGGTCTCCTGGTGGGACGGGAGACCCGGGAAGAGCTGCGGCTGGAGGGGGAAATGTCCTTGGGATAAAAGCTGAGCTGCTTTTTGCTGCATCGGTTGTTATCACTAAAAAGCCAACCACTGGCTCTAAAAAACGGTACCAGTGTGATGCGTGCAGTTGCAGGCATCACCCCAGTTTACCCCTTTAAGCCATGAACGCAAATTTGTGTACGGTCAGTGTGAAGGGGTTAATTGCCATGTTAATGTGTGGTTGGTCTAAGTCTTGCCAATGCTGCAGAAAGGCTTTCTGAACATATATCAGTATCAGAAGAAACTTAATTATAGGATACTTAAGGCCCCTTTTACATCAGCGGACCGATCGAGTCTGCCTGTCAGTTTTTCCGGTGGACCCGATCAGGCCACCTATTGTTCTCTATGGGGCAAAGGATGCCAGGGGCACCCGCCGGGCATCTGATCTGATTAAATCTGCTAAAAATAGATATATGGCGATACCTTTGCAATCCATCCAGCAGATCGGATGACAATTGTATGGAAACTGACATGCAGTCCATTTCCATACGACGGCCCCATAGAGGAGAGCGGACTGTGTCTGTGTCCGCTCCACACAACAGGCACAGCGCCTGCTGAGCAGGCGGATTCTGCCAGGATGGATCCACTCTATCTGAAAGGGACCTTAAAGGATATAGATCTCAAAAATGTTTAGTAGAAATACTTCAGGGTTTTGTATTGTAGTGTTAAGGAATAGGAATGAGCAAATATGCCTTAGCTCAACATGCAGGGGGTTCGTTGAATCCTCCTTGAATTCCACAAAACCCAAACTTATCAGAAAACTCTATTGAAGTCTATGTGGGTGAATCCTGATTCTTAATTCCGGCCATTTGTTTGGGCTAATAGGTATGCTATTATCAAATAGAGCATGAGTAGCTGGACATTGCCATGGCAAAACAAAACAAAAAAGATTTAAAAAATGCCATACATATGGGGAAATTATCATTTTAAGGCAAGTTTGAAAGCTACATGGAAAAAAAACACCTTGATGGCCAGTTCACACCACATGCAGTCCAGTGCATTTTTTCTGCATCAAACACATGAACGGAGGTTATATGGCTTCCAATGGCATAGTTCACATAGATTTGTTTGTGTTTTACACATAGATCTATCTATCTATCTATCTATCTATCTATCTATCTATCTATCTATCTATCTATCTATCTATCTATCTATCTATCTATCTATCTATCTACCTATCTACCCATCTATCTATCTATCTATCTATCTATCTATCTATCTATCTATCTATCTATCTATCTATCTATCTATCTATCTATCTATCTGTATATACAGTGCCATCCTAGATACGTTGCTAGCCAGGTTAGGTAAATTGGCTCTCCTGTAATCAGTTGAGTAGCTTGATTTGGGCTGTTCTGGGCTCTGCAGGCGGCAGGTTTGATTGTTTCCTGCTGTTTTCTGGAGGACTCCCAAATGTAGTAGATTGGGAGAGTAAAATAGGCTGTCTGAATATTTATGTGGTTCAAGCCAATCCCTGAAGGAGGGTGCCCAGTAGGTGGCTGGAAAGTGCATAAATGATCTTGGGCCTGAGGCAGCCCTGTTTTTGTCCAGGAGTAGAAGTTCAAGTTCTAAGACTGATTTGTCTCTGCCCTTCTAGAAAGCTTCAGTTCCACATGTGTTCATCAAGGTTCCAGCTGTGGCAAAGCATAGGGGGGGGGGCTGTTCTGCTAAGAATTCCTGAAGCTGAGAAAGAGACTCTGAGAATCTTGTATGGAGAGTTCACTACAGAAAGAAGCCATCCAAATATCCAGGGACATTGTGAGTACAGACCTGAGTGTAAGATACTGGTGACAGTTGTAGCTGCTATCCCTTTTTGCATCTGAGCTGATGCATACCTGGCCAGGGATATTGCTGATGGTGCCCCGGTGCTGTCCATTATTTTTGGGCTATTGCTAGAAGCAGTGGCATCACTATGGGGGAGGGGGTAATGCACCCAGGTGATACCCTCCAGAGGAGTGATACCAAGAAGCAGTTTTATAGGGTGCTGTCGAGCCCCCACCCTTCCATCAGTAAAGTGGTGACAGCGGGGCTCTTTTTCCCTGCTCAGGATGTCAGAGAACAGAGGAGAGTAAAGCTGCAGGCTGTCTGTGTATCTCCCCCACTCCCCTCCCCTTTCTCCTGTAAGCAGTTTCAGAGATGAGAGAATGGCTCTCATCTGGTTCCCCCCTCAGCTTGCTGCTGAGTCTGTTTCCCTCCCCATTGGCCACAGCGGAGGGCAATCAGAAAAGAATTGGGGGGCATTATGGGACATGTCGTCATGGAGGAGTGAAAGAGAACTCCAGTGGCAACTTGTGAAGCTCTGGTGAACTCTATGCCCAAGAGGGTTAAGGCAGTGTTGGAAAATAATGGTGGCCACACACAATTTTGACACTTTTGGGCCCAATTTGGACATTTTTCACTTAGGGGTCTACTCACTTTTGTTGCCAGCCGTTTACACATTAATGGCTGTGTGTTGAGTTATTTTAAGGGGACAGCACATTTACACTGTTATACAAGCTGTACAATCACTACTTTACATTGTAGCAAAGTGTAATTCCTTTGTAATTTGTATTTTTTATGGTACCACATAAAAAGAGAATAAAATATTTACAAAAATGTGAACGGTGTACTCACTTTTGAGATACTGCATATATATATATATGTGTGTGTAGCCCACCACACTGCAATCCATAGTATAGCACTGTGTAGAAAATATGTCTCCTTACACAGACTATCAACATTCCCTTAGCTACTCCAACACCGACACTGCTCAGAACTCACCATTTTATAGTGAAGCGAGTGGCTCATAGCCCCTATTATAGGTCCTTCTAAGCCAGTTAACCTAAGTTTATAGGCCATGAAGAAGTGCATTATAGTTGCAAAGAATTTGGCCCAGCCAATTTCTGTATTATTTTGCTAGGCCCGGGAACCTTAAAGCGGAGTTCCACCCATTTAAAAGTCAGCAGCTACAAAAAGTGTAGCTGCTGATATTTAATAATCAGACACTCACCTGTCCCGCGGTCCAGCAATGCGGGCATACGTAGCCCCGCTCCTCTCCCCCTCCTCTCCTCAGCACCGGCATTCTAACTGTGGGCACCCGGCTGTGGCTTCACAGCCGGGTGTACGCTGCACATGCACAAGCCACGCTGCATGCCGTGAATGGCTGGGCAATCTTCTTGGACCTGTGACATGTCCCAGAAGATTGCAGGGAGGGAGGAGAAGAGGTGATCTTCCTTCCAGAGCCAGGGGAGGAAGTGGGAGCTGCGTGCCTCTAAAATCAGGGTATCTGCCCCCCCCCCAAAAAAAAAATTACATGAACTTAAAGTGGAAGTTCCATTTTTGGGTGGAACTCCGCTTTAAGTCCACCGGATTTTTATCATTTGGATAAAATTGAATAATATGACGTCAATTTATTCCTTCCATTCTTCTTGTACTGCCCACACTGGGATTGTCATGCTGGCTTCACTCCTGTAATATTTGTCTCATTTTGTTAAGAGAGGACGGGTCCAGCAGCATGGTCCATGCTGATTAAAGACCAAATGGTGTTCTGGGCAGAAAACTGAATGGCACAGGTGCTGCATTTCCAAGCCATACAAGCCTCATTTACAAATTAGCTGAAACTCATCCATTTACAGCCTTCCGTGCTTTTACTCATGTAAAAACAATGAGTGTTAAACAAGTGGGATGGTTTCCAGTCAGGTTAGACAACCCCCTCTGAAGCACCTCAGGACCTTTACCATGTAATCAGCAGCTGTGCATTTCATCAGCACTTTGACAAGATATAGGTTACATTTTAGCTCATTGGTATTTCCAAAACCAAAGTCTGGAGCAGACAGAAAATTTTAAAGGAGAAATGTAGACAAATACAAAGTTCCGTAATAAGTGGAAAGCGAAAACCTTTTTTTAACTGCCTTGGCTTTATGTGTTTAGATAAGTGCTAAAAACACACTTACTGCACATAACCTAACACGGGCCTCTGTATTAAAGAAGACAAATCAGTTTGAATGGGCTAGCAGTTTGTCTTAACACTCAAAAAACAGACATGACTCTTTTTTTTAATATCGGGCATCAAAACAAATAGTATTTGCAGTGCGCATCGGCTTTTTAAAAATTACTTTTTTACAGTCACCTTTAATGCTAGCTATGTTCACTTTATGCAGTCGTATTCCTCTGGGTGCATTTAAAACTGCTAACAGCAGATACATTACAAACAGTAGAAAAATACAAATTTGTATTGCCTAGCTAGCATCTGTTCAGACACTGAATCCTACATTCCATATGAACTCATGCTTGTTATTCAATCCTGTGTGTGTATGATGTGGCCTGTGCGCACACATCATGGGTGCAAAGTAAATAGTCATTGTTTGTGTGATCGATGCATGACCGCCTGAAAAACTCCTGCCCAGCTTTCTCAATGTGAGAGCCCGAGGGCTTTTACACTGAGGCGATGCGCTGGCAGGAGAGAAAGAAATCTCCTGCAAGCAGCATCTTTGGAGCGGTGAGAGGAGCGGTATGTATACCGCTCCTTCCCATTTAAAGGAGGGGTTAATACTGCAGGGGTTAATACTGCAGGGGTTAATACTGCAGGGGTTAATACTGCACCCTAGCAGGGGTTAATACTGCACCGCTAGCGGCCGAATCCCGCAGCAATTCTGACGGTATAGCGCCGCTATTTTTAGCAGCGCTATACCGCCACCGCGCCTCCCGCCCCAGTGTGAAAGGAGCCTTATTGATAGTTTCTATACTGTAGCATTTCCAGTATGACTTTATATTCAGTGTACCCAGAGTGAAAGTGGCTGTGAGGTCTAAATGAGGTAGTGACACTTAGAGAAAGCAAAGATGAACAAAGTCAGATTTCACACTGACATTAGGTGTAGGTATTTATTTACAGTCAGATGTGGAATATATTATCTAAATTAAAAATAAATAAATGTATTATCTAAATTAATTAAAATTGTGTAAAAAAAAAAGTGTTAAGCGTTATTGCTGCAGAAGGATTTTTTAGATCTTATTTTAACACTTTGAGAGGCACACAAACACTTCTTACTTTTAAATGTGACAAACTAAAAAAGGGTTGGAGAGCTTCATGTTAAGGGGACCAGGACTAGGATGATGGTTTGGTATGAGAGGCATCTGTCTTGTGTTCATCGGTAAGGTCGGGGGGATGTCAGCATGGAAAGGGGGTGGAGGTGCAATTGCCTTAAAGTGGATGTAAACCTACATTTGTTTTTTAATTACGGCTTGCACCTTATACAGTATAGGATTTCATGTCATCTGTGCCCAGTCTTGCAGCAAAGAGTTAATTCAGCTCTGAGCAATCCTCTTATCTTTTTTCAGTAAGATAAAAACTGTCACACAGAGAAATAGGAGTTAGTTATTCCCTCTTGCTGTGAGTGACAGGGGATTTTCATATCTAATGCACAAGTGTGAGAGTGTCATTCTTTGTACTTATTTAGTAAGAGACATAGCACGTTTTTTGAAGTTGTAATTTTTGTCACAATTTTTTGAAAATTAAGAAATGTAAAAAAATATATTTTACATTTTTTTTTACAGACTGTCACCAGTGCAGTACAGTGTCATCATCTAACTGGTGTGGTGGTGATCAGGGACATTACATGGTTACACACTATGGTTGCTTATAACTGTACATTTTACAGTTATAAGCAACCATGTTTACTATTGTGATTAGCTGTGACTGGCCACAGTTAATCATATGGTACAGATATGCTGTGATTGGCCCTTTTTGTAGTACCAAGTAATGACTGTGACCAATCACAGAGCTCATCACAAAAGTACACAGTAAAAGGCATAAGTCAAAGCCATTTATTGTGTACAGCTGTTATGTGATCTGCTGTGATTGGCCACAGCAGTCACATGGTACCGCAGTGGGCCGGTACAGTGATCTTTCATTGCACATGATGGGTTAAAGATTGTGCCGGGGCACATGGCACGCATGCGAGGCGCGATCCTGGGAGGACGTCATATGACTTCCCCCCAGAACAACCGTGATCCTGCTCGGCTGTCATTTTACAATAGGCCAGGCGGAAAGGTGTTAAACAAATGGACTATGTTACATAACTTGCATTATTTACTGGCTAGATTATATGGAGCATTGATGGTCAACTTTCTTGATATAGTGGGTCTCAAGTGTGGCCCTTAGGAGCACCAAAAGGCCAAACATAAAATTCAGTGAACATTCAGTGTCAGGCCCCATACACACGAGAGGATTTATCCGCGGATACGGTCCAGCGGACCGTATCCGCGGATAAATCCTCTCGAGGATTTGCGCGGATTTCCATCCGATGGAGTGTACTCACCATCGAATCGAAATCCGCGCCGAAATCCTCTGGCGATGACGTGTCGCGCCGTCGCCACGATGATGATGCGGCGACGTGCGCGACGCAGTCATATAAGGAATTCCACGCATGCGTCGAATCATTACGACGCATGCGGGGGATCCCCTCGGACGGATCGATCCGGTGAGTCTGTACAGACCAGCGGATCGATCCGTGGGATCCGATTCCAGCGGATAGATTTGTTGGCATGTCAACAAATTTTTATCTGCTGGAATTCGGAAATATCCGCGGATAAAGATCCGCTGGAATGTACACACCATAGAATCTATCCGCTGAAACCGATCCGCTGAGATTTTTCAGCGGATGGATTCTATTGTGTGTATGGGGCCTCAGAGACAGAAGACACACAACAGGATATAGTCAAAGACTATGATACCAAAGATGATACAGGAGCTGGTGAGAGACTGCAGACATGATACAAGAGATATTTAGAGACAGTGGATATAATACAAGAGATGGTCAGAGACAGTGGATGTAATACAAGAGATGGTCAGAGACAGTGGATGTAATACAAGAGATGGTCAGAGACTGTGGACATGGTACAGGAGACGTTCAGAGACTGTGAATATGCTATAAGATTTGTTGGAGTGTGGGGACATGCTTCAGGAGACAGTCGTTGACGGGAGACATATTACATGAGACTTTTTTAGTGCTATAACTATATAACTTTAACAATGCTATAACTGGGCAACAAGGAAACACACATTAGTGTCCCCAGGGCCGCACAAAAAGTGCCTAAAGGTAGCATGCGGCCGATGGGACAGAGCTTGGGCACCAGGGATCTAGAGACTAGATTCAGTCACTGCAAGGTAACTCACAACCTCATAACTTCACCTGCTGCACACTTGTATAAGTAGACAAGCAAATGTCTATTAACTACCAACAGTCTGTTTTGTATTCTTGCTTTATGAATATTTCTTGGCATATCGTTTCCTGTCTGGAAATTGAAGGCTATGATAGATAATTGCTACTCATACATAAAGTACCATTCCCCCTGGCATCATGTGCCCATCTCCTTCTGGTCACCAGCCATGGCTGATGTTCTAGCTCCCTGCACATCGTTCCCCCAGTCTGCCGGCCCTGGAGAGCAACTATGACTGAGAATGCCAGAGGAAAAATGTCAATGAGATATTTCCTTCTTGTTGCCAGTCACCTGCACCCAGCTGTAAGCTCCAGAATTGTTAGTAAGCATGACTGGGCTTCGTTCTTCTATCTGTTTAACGTCAGAGAGGAATGGCAATGTTTCCTGAGTATGTGGTTATTTTATCATTTGTCGATTTGTTTATTTCTCGCAGCTAATATAAGTGAAAAAATCTGCTTATAATTATACTAAACATGAGAAAAGTCCTGGAATATAAAGAGAACTGAAGAAAAAGTAAGATTTTATGATCAGTTCACCCAAACTGATATTTTATTCCCAGGTCAAGGATGGCATCTGAAATAACTGTGTGGCTTCTCGTATGTCTGGAAGCCAGGTCTTTGCAATTGAGTTCCCAATGTGCTTTAACATGCAGTGAGGCGCACTAATGCAGCCCAATCATCCACAAAAAAGGGCCACAACGTAAGAAAAACAGCTCTTGCAGCATTTGTTTTTTCACAGCAACCCACTTTGTGTATTGTGTGCTACAGTGTGCTGTAGCGCAATTGCATTGTGTATATGTTTTGTGGTGCCATTCAAAATTAATATTTAACATCTTCATTTCAAAAACAAAAGAAAAAGTCAGAATTACATAGAGACCTTGGGTATTATATTTTATAATCAATGATTCTTAGACCCTGTACACACGATCAGTCCAAACTGATGAAAACGGACTGAAGGTCCGTTTCATCGGTTAACCGATGAAGCTGACTGATGGTCTGATGTGCCTACACACCATCAGTTCAAAAACCGATCGAGTGCAACGCGGTGACGTAAAACACAACGACGTGCAGAGAAAAATTAAGTTCAATGCTTCCGTGCATGCGTCGACTTGATTCTGAGCATGCGTGGGTTTGGAACCGATGCTTTTGCGTACTAACCATCGGTTTTGACCGATCGGTTAGGCGTCCATCGGTCAAATTTTAAAGCAAGTTCTTTTTTTTTGGACCGAAGAATAACTGACCGATGGCGCCCACACACGGTCGGTTTGGACCGATGAAACGGACCTTCAGTCCATTTTCATCAGTTTGGACTGATCGTGTGTACAGGGCCTTAGGCAGGCCATACAGTATATTTTTTTTTAAAATGTGCTTCCCACTGTGCTATTGTGTTCTCACAGCAGTTTAGTGTCCGTTACTGTCAGTTAGTGTCCGATTGATTGCCGCAATATTGCAGTCCCGCTATAAGTCGCTGATCGCCGCCATTAGTAGCCTAAAATAATAAATAAAAATGTAATAAATATATCCCATAGTTTGTAGACGCTATGGGGCAGATCCACAAAGAAAGTACGCCGGCGTATCTACTGATACGCCGGCGTACTTTCAAATTTCCCGCGTCGTATCTTTGTTTTGAATCCTCAAAACAAGATACAACGGGATCTGGGTTAGATCCGACAGGTGTACGTCTTCGTACGCCTTCGGATCTTAGATGCAATTCTTCGGCATCCGCTGGGTGGCGTTCCCGTCGTATTCCGCGTCGAGTATGCAAATTAGCTATTCCCGACGATCCACGAACGTACGAGCGGCCGTCGCAATCTTTTACGTCGTTTCCGTTCGGCTTTTTCCGGCGTATAGTTAAAGCTGCTATTTGGTGGCGTACGCAATGTTAAGTATGGCCGTCGTTACCGCGGCTAATTTGAAAATATTTTTTTTGTTTGTGTAAGTCGTCCGTGAATGGGGCTGGACGTAATTTACGTCCACGTCAAAACAATGACGTCCTTGCAACGTCATTTAGCGCAATGCACTGCGGGAAATTTAGGGACGGCGCATGCGCAGTTCGTTCGTCGTGGGGATGCGCTTCATTTAAATGAAACATGCCCCCTACTCGCCGATTTGAATTAGGCGCCGTTACGCCGCAAGAGATACACTACGCCGCCGTAACTTACGGCGCAAATTCTTTCTGGATTCAAAGCTTCCAAAAGTAAGTTACAGCGGTGTAGTGTATCTCACATACGCTGCGCCCATGCAATTGTATGTGAATCTGCCCCTATGATTCTAACGTAAACCAACCAATATACGCTTATTGGGATTTTTTAACCAAAAACATTTAGCAGAATACACATTGGCCTACATTTTTGAAGAATTTTTTTTTTTTACTCTACCCCTACCCCTTAGCCCCTAACCCTAACCCTACCCATAACCCTGAGTTAGTGACTCTCCCCACCCTAAAACCTCTACCTTTCCCAGATCCCAAACAGTTTGTCATAAAATCAACCCTAGCCCTAAGTTCTAACACTAAGCCTAAGTTCCAACCCTAACCCTAACAGCCTTTTTTTGTTTATAGTGCAAAAAAATTAAAACGCAGAGGTCATCAACTACCACCAAAAGAAAGCTCTATTTGTGGGGAAAAAATTTGCATACAATTTATTTGGGTACAGCATTGCACGACTGCGCAATTGTCAGTTAAAATAAAGCAGTGCCGTATCGCAACAAATGGCCTGGTCATAAAGGAGGTTAAGTCTTCTGGAAGTGGTTAAGATAAAAGAAAAATGTTTTTGCTAGCACATGATTGGGTATTCAGTGTGAACAAAGGGTGACCTTTAATTACCAACACACACTTTTCAAAGTGAACATTCACATGTACTCAATAAATAAATGCCAATTTATCAATGATTGCCCATATAGTTAGAAAAGAAAACAATTAGTTGGCTTTAGAAAATGTTAAAAACAAAATTATATTCAGTGGACTAAAAATAACGAAAGAATATTTTGTCAAACTGTCACATAAAAACAAATGAACTGTTCATGAAGGGAGATAAACCCGCTGGACATAAAGTGGTTAAAAGGCAAAGCTGGCACTGAAGAGCCCGCAGAGAATGTGTGCCACAGACAAAGCTCTCCTCCTTCCTTTACAGAGTCCTCTTCGGTAACTGGGGGAGAAGCCAGAGGAAGAGAAAGTAGCGCATCAAGTTCGTTCTCTGTAAGATCAAGCCTGATTCCTTGTGACTTGTCACCGAGGTGTCACTGTAACATGATTTGCCCGCCTGTCACTTTCTTTCCATCCGGCGGGCATTTCTAGCTATCTTAACAGGGTCTAAATTAATTATGTAATAATGAGGTCACGTCAAAGTGTATCACCGCTCTGCGTCTCTGTCTGGTCATGCAGCCACTGATCCAAAGACGTTAAGGCTGTATGAAAGACATCGCAATGTCACTTCTAAAGATCATCTCTTGCTCTCTTGCGTCTTCTCTCTTGTTCTCCAGAATCCGTAATCGTCAGAACCGCGCATCGTGCTTCGAGATTGACACCTTCTCTGTGTAGAGATCTCCTCCTCATCCATATTAACCATTTTCTCAGATGACGTGTATATTATAAGCCGTTAAATTACGGCCTCTTGGTTTTCCTATAGAAATGTTAAATGTCACAATTCTTTACCTTATTACATATCGTAATGCGGGCTGACTTGAAGAACTTGTAGAACAAAATGCCCTCTTATTAAACTCCTGATAGAAGAAGTATATTGGCTTGAATGAAGTTGGAAAGGTGAAAGAGGTAATCATTATTATAAAACCACTGCCGCATGTACTTTCCTTTACATAAGAAATGCAATTTGCTGAGATTCAGGCAATTTTCTGGGTATGGAGCATCGGCATTATATACCAAGTCATGCTTAACATTGTCTTAGGAGTTATTTTTAAGAGCCAGTTGGGGTTGACAACTTGGCTCTGATTCACAGAAGATTCAGCTTCAAAATTAGGATTCAGGACTGGTTCACACATATGCATTTTTTAGTGTGTTTTCAGTTTTGCAGAAACACACTGCAGTCCATTTAACATGTAGTTCACATCTGTGCATTTTATGGAAAGGGCCAGGGATTTTCTTCTGGTTTTTGGTTCCATAGACTTCAGTGGATCAAAAACGTGTATTGAAAAACTGAAAATTCCCCTGGAATATGCAACCTGCATAGGTGTGAATCAGGCATTATAGACAGTTTATTAAAGTGTTCCAGTCCCCCAATTCATTTTTTTTTTAAGCCTCCACTCTAACTTGATCCACTCTATATACAATCTTTAGATAGTGTTATTCATGTAGTCCTTTTTTATGTATGTTTTATGTATGTTTATATTGAATTAAAGTACCTGGATCTCGGAAGCTGGCAGGGTCCATCTCCACTGTGGGCATCTGAAGCCCTCTTCTATCTATTTCCGGGAACTGCTACCCAGCATGCATCCCCCGATCTCGCTCCTGTGCAGTAATGACACCGCCCACCGCTCCTTCATCCTGAGTCCTCACACGTTGCAATAGCAGCATCGGTGGACGTTCCTGTCAATCATCACGAGATTTAATCACTAGACGATTCATAAGGACTCCTGGGATACATGATTCCACTATCCCAGGAGCCCTTGTGAATCGCCTAGTGACATAATCGCCTTGGTGGCCATGTGGCTGAAATAAGAAGAAAAAAGGTATTGCCTTGCAAATAAAAAAAATTACATTGGTAAAAGCATTCTCAAAGGGGATAGCATACATAGCTACTTTAACTACTTACAGTATCAGTCCACTGAAAATGTTTTCTGGCTCTGTTCCCCATCAAAAAACAGGCATTTTACACAATAAATGAAAAACACATTTACAATGATGAATTTATACATTTTGTGACAGCTGTTGTAGCTGTCTGTCACAGGGGGTGGGGCTTGTACAAAGAGATAGTATAGAGCGATAGGTGTCCGGGAGCCGCACATCATGTTAAAGCATGCTGTATGATATTGAATGGCAGTCTCAGCCTGGACCCCCGCCAGGCCACGCCACCGCAGCTTACTCATGGGGATGATTGTACAAAGAGATGTCATCATTCAGGTCTAAATATAGCCTTCATTACAGGTACTGTACAGTTGAGAAGACTGATAAGTAGTGTAGCACCCTGATGTTTAGGCAGGGTTGATAGTACATATACCTGCCAGGTATAGTTGCCTTGGCCAATTGTTAGGGGATCAATTGATTCCAGCCTAATTCTGGAATTGTTGCACTTCTCTCTTCTGTCACTAGATGGCCGGGTATCTGATGACATTAGCTAAGACAAGGGCATTGCAAGGACAGATTAGGAATATATAGGGTATCCCAGCCAATGGGCAGGGATCTTCTTGGGTCCCTTGGCCTGCTGGGCGAGCCTATTTATTTGGGTGAGGTCAGGTGATTGGGGTTCTGTGCCACCTGGATGGCTGTCTGGGTAGACATGTGTTGAGCGACCCGGGCTGCTAGGCCAAAGCCTGAGGCTTATCCCAGGGACATCTGGCTGCTAGGCTGTCTGAGGGCCTATCCGGAAGCAAGAGAGCAGCGTAGGGCTGAGATTGCGGCTTGCAATTCAACCAGAAGTGACAGTTCTGCCGGCCGGTGAACCTGTCGTGTTCGGAGGTAGACGGAAAGCTGTTGCCACTAAGGGACTATCCACTTTATTATAGGGGACCATAGTGAGTAGCTGAAGCAAGTACCGAAGCAGTATTCTCACCAACTGGGGACGGTGAAGAATTGGGAAACTTCAGCAGGTGTCAAGCCAGGGACCCAGCCATCGGAGGTGACGCTTGCAGAGCAGTCTTGTGTGCCAAGCCAGGGAGCAAGAGACTGGGAGTGACAATCTACAAAAAGTGATTGTAGAGGAAGTACAGAAATGTGTTACAACTTGTGTTAGAAACTGTTATAAGACTGTGCCATAGGGGACAACGATCCTACACATGCAGATGCGGTTCCTTGATGGATGCCTTTCTCTGCATGGTTGTCTATCTATATAAGTCTCAGAGTCTGCTAATTCACATTACAACTACTAATGGGTGTCCTGGCCCTAAACCCTCTCTCCCGCAGTTCTGTTCAAGAGAAAATAAATATTTTTGCATTCAAGAAGTGTCTGGCGCCCATGAATATACCTTGCATTACACCCACCATGCCTTGTAACCCACTCTACACAGAAGGATATCAACTGTCCCTAACTCTGGAGGTTCTCATTAGACTAAAGGGACCCAGGACCTTCCTACAGTAGCTATACCAAGACCTCTCCTATATTCACAGGGAATGCCATTCAATAGCCTGGAAGCAACATATTCCAAATTAATAAAATGTTCCTCCCGTAATGAGATATCCACCGAGTTGTAACAAAATACAGAGTGTGCAGGCAATTTATAATTTTTACACGCCCGCTCTTTAATTACTTTAAAGGCCTATAATAGTGATATCATCTAGATAGTTTTTATTAAATGCATTAGCCTTGACCTGTGTTTTAATAGAGCTTTGGAGTACAGTGCGTTAAGTATCCTCTTGTTAGCCGTAATGTTGACGGTTTAGATGTAAGTAGCGCTCTGCATTTTCCCTCCCCTGTTGTTTGCTGAGCGGAAAAACAGGAAAGAAAATTCTACCTAATCTTCCTCCCAAGTGGTCTCATTTACTTCTAAAAATGTTAACTTTTGTCTTTGAACTGAACAGCTACCAGAAACAAAAGCAGGATTTTAATGACTGCTCGAGAGCGTTTAACATGCAGAAAGAAGCCCTTTCGTTTCAGCAGACTAACCTTTGAAAGAAGTATTGTTTTTAAATTATATATTTGTCACAGATAAAGATTAGCATCACCGCACCAGAGAAAGTATGGGGGGGGGGGGGTAGTTCCCAGGGGTGGGGATTCAAATGAAACACCTGAAATGTTGAAGAAGAACAAGCTTACCACTTTTAGCATGTAAACACACCAAATAACAACCCCAATGCAATATAAAACAAAGCAACAACTCTTGTGAAGTAAACATTTTTTATATCCCATAATTCTAAGGCTTCATGTACACTGCTACTGGTAAACAAATGTTTAGGAGCAGTTGGGCGTTTTTTTCAGCTGCCCCTGAAGACTCCTCTATGTTATCTTATCAGTATATGCACACAGGGTTGTTTCTAGGCAGTTGAGTTTAGAAGCTTTTTTTGGAAAACAAAAGAATGCGTTCAGGACAGATGTTCAGAGGGATTTGAAACACCAAATGCCCGTAACAGCTTGCAAGCGCGGTACGCTTTTCTTAAGGAGATACATTTTTGACTATTTAAAAAAAAAAGCTGCTTCTAAAAGCTAACACGGTTACTATCTGTCAAGTTAAATCGGTCAGGAGAGATTTCAAAACGTCCCGTGCACATTAAGCCTTTTTGTCACGCGGGCCACGTATCTGAGGTGAGAACGAAGAAGTGGGGAGGCCTCCCTTGCACCACGGGTCCTTGAAGCCTCTGGAGATGGGGGACAGAGACTTGGTGGACACCAAGTGGCACGGGTGCCAGGGGTGCGGAGCACCGTGCAAGCTTTAGTCCGAGATCCGAGCCGAGGTCAAGTCTGCTCTGGCAAGGAAGTACAGAAGGGTTAATCAGAAGAAGGATGGAACTGACCCCAGCTTGGATCTTGACCAATCTGGCAGCTGAGTACAAAAGGGGCAAAGAAGTAGAAGGGTCAAATCTGAGGTCAATGGCAAGCAGCAATCAAGAGTAGTCAAATAGGTTTCCAGGTCACAACAAGTTCAGACAGATCACACACTAGCACAGGAACAAGGGGGACTGAAGATAATCCAGCAATTTGGCAGTGTCTGGGCTAGGTTTATATAGGGAAGTTTGAGGTCACTTTCTGTGTGCCTCCTGGGCATTTTCCTGCCTTTTTTCATCAGGTCTTCTGCGCAGTTGCGGGTTGGCGCACTGAGGTGTCTTTGGCATATGCCGACGTAACTTGAATGCGGCGGCGTATAATTGTGTGCATTTTTACGCTGGCCGCTAGGGGCGCTTCCGTTGTTTTCGGCGTAGAATATGCAAATGACCTAGATATGCCGATTCACAAACGTACGTGCGCCCGGTGGTATTTTTTTACGTCGTTTGCGTAAGGCTTTTTCGGCGTAACGTTGCTCCTGCTTCTATGAGGCGCACGCAATGTTAAGTATGGACGTCGTTCCCGCTTTGATTTTTGAATTTTTTACATTGTTTGCGTAAGTCGTTTGCGAATAGGGCTGGACGTAATTTACGTTCACGACGAAACCAATACGTCGTTGCGGCGTACTTGGGAGCAATGCACACTGGGATATGTACACGGACGGCGCATGCGCCGTTCGTACAAAACGTCTATCACGTCAGGTCATCATACATTAACATAAAACACGCCCCCCCTTCCACATTTGAATTACGCACGCTTACGCCGGCCCATTTACGATACGCCGCCGCAACTTACGGAGCAAGTGCTTTGTGAATACTGCACTTGCTCCTGTAAGTTGCGGCGGCGTAGCGTAAATACGATACACTGCGCCGCCGTTAAAATGCGCGCCCCTACCTGAATCTAGCCCCATGTGTGTAGCCTGGTGCTGGGCTACAACAATATAAAGATGAAGACATTGGGCTAGATTCAGATAGGTTAGCGGATCCGCTAACCTATCTGATTTATGATCCGCTTTCTGAATAAAGCACTTACCTCTAAAGTTGCGGCGGCGTATAGTAAATCCCCCGGCAGAATTAAAATTCCGCGGCTAGGGGGCGTCCCCGCGCCGAACGAACTGCGCATGCGCCGTCCGCTAAATTTCCCAGCGTGCATTGCTCCAAATGACGTCGCTAGGACATCATTGGTTTCGACGTGAACGTAAATTACGTCCATCCGTATTCGCGACCGACTTACGCAAACAACGTCAAAAATTCAAAATTCGACCCGGGAACGACGGCCATATTTAACATAGGATACGCCGCATATGGCAGGGGTAACTATACGCCGGAAAAAGCCGAGCGCAAACGACGTAAAAAAAAAAGCGCCGGGTGGTCGTTCGTTTCTGAATCGGCGTAACTCCTCATTTGCATATTCGTTGCGTATACAAACGGAAGCGCCACCTAGCGGCCAGCGTGAGATTGCAGCCTAAGATCCGACGGTGTAAGTCACTTACACCTGGCGGATCTTAGGGAGATCTATGCGTAACTGATTCTATGAATCAGTCGCATAGATACGACGGACGGAACTCAGAGATACGACAGTGTATCAGGAGATACGCCGTCGTATCTCTATCTGAATCTGGCCCAATGTCCTTTATTCTCCTCTCCTTCAACTGAGATACTGATCTTATGCTGTGACATCCTCTTCTGAAAGGCTAAAGGCAAACAAGCCCATAGAATTCTATGCAGAGCGCTAAAAAATTGGGAGTGCTAATTTGAGATGACAGCCATTTAATGGCTACACTATAATGGCTACAAGATCCTGGGGACTGGTAAAAGGGGATATCTGGCCATTATTTATACTGCTTGCAGAGCCTGAGCCCCTGAGAGCAGTACACCAAGTGTACCCAATCCATACTTCACCCATTCTGCACTCTATACACACTTATTCCATACTTGGACTACACCTGTTTCAACCCTATACTGCATTATACAGAACCTTTACTGCATCTGAACCACATTGACATTGCACCTGTGCTGAGACTATACCATGCCTATACTGTACATATACTGCATGCAGGTTAACTGGGACTGTTGTTAAGTGCAATGGTGCTTTTAAAGGGCCCCAACAATAGCCAGTAGAAGAACATCACAAAAGACTGCCCCCTCCCATAATAGTTATTCTGCAAGCCCCCTTTGCTCCTCTGCCCCCTCCGCTACCATCCTCCTTTCATTTTGGATAGTGCATACCCAATTCAGTCTAGGACTAGCAATGCCACCATAAATTCCCTCTGGCAGTATAGTACCAGCACTCAGTGGAATAAACTTTACCACTGCTCATTCATGCTGATCTGCACGCCAAATGTCATCTTATGCCTAGTCCTTCTGTTAATCTTGTTGTATGCTAAATTGTGCTTATCCATGCTTGCCCATTACCAACCATATTGGGTGACAATATATTAAGTTTGCCTTTACTTCCTTGTTTGGTGCCTGCTTTCTTTGACTACTATTGGGTAGTAAGTATTACTTTCAGTGATTTCCTGTGATATTGTATGTTTTTACGCTCAACCTTGTGTATCAGAGGTGCTAAGGACCCTATCCAGTGTCTCCTATGGAGGTAGCGCTACATATGCAACACCTTAAATGTACTTCAAATTATCTCCTGGCTTTTTGGAAGCACTGCCTGGACACACAGATGACTTTTTCCACGTTGCATTCAGATGAACAAGGCTGTGAAGTCAGTGGTGATCCAAAGGTAGATATGACCTGGGACCTGAAGGCAACAGGTGTTTCACTGCGTGTATAAAAATTAGAACCTTGGTCAGATTTTCACCATCTCATCACGTCATCTGTTTCCCTATTGGGGATATTTTCTTTCTTTTCTTATCAGGATATGAAGTGACAGATATTCTTTCTTAGAAGGAAATATAAATGAAAAGAAATACAAATTTAAGCAGAGTGAGGAAAGCCTGATATGTTTTTATTGCTAACTATGCCTTTTTGACCCAGCGTCCTATCGCCCATCTCTTGTGTTGGTGTCTCAGTAACAGAAAGTAAAAAAAGGTTTCCCAGTGCCAAAAAGAAATAAAAGCTTGATTAATTTAAACTCCTCTTAATTGCTATACAAAAAAACAAAACACAACATGTGGCTGGGAGTTAGAAGGTGTAAATAAGTACAAGTAAAGCTGGTACAGACAACAAACTGTGTCGCTAAGGAGATCAGTTAATTCACATTGCTTGCATATCATTAGAGACAGAGACAAAACTATGATTCGATTGTATTTAGAGATATCTACAGCTCTGCCCTGCTGTTAGAAACTGTAAAAATGTTTTTGTTTAGAATCAAGCTTTTGTCCAGATGGTAATAAACGTCAATGGTCACTCATAAATTCTATTCAGAAACCTGTGATAAATGCTGCAATTTGGATAAGGGTTTGATTCAACATATATTCTGGTCCTGTCCAATGGTCAGACTCTTCTGAAACAGAGTCAGAGAAATTTACCAAAGATGTACAGACTTTAGTATACCTGATGATCCGGTATTTTTTATTTATTTTTTACTACATGATTCAATTATACCCACCAAACCATAAAACCACCCCTCCTCCTAAATGCTGACAATCCTGAATACTAGACGTGTGCAATTCCCTTTGGTCCAAATCTAAATTCAGACAACATTTTGGTTATTCAGGGATTTGGATGCATCCGAATTTCCGAATAACAATAGTAACAAATTTTGTTAAAATTTTGTTTATTCAATTTCTAAGGAATTAGAAATTTTCAGAACGATTTGAATTTGAAACAGTCGAAAATGTATTGATCCAAATCCTGTGTGAAGAATAGCCGGTTGTTAAGGAGCAAGCCATGAAGCTGGCGGACGCATCCTTTAAAACCGATGACCGATAAAAAAAAAGAAAATGAAAAAGAAAATGCTGGCAAAGAGAAATAAAGGAAAAAATTATTGTAGGGGTCCCCCCCCCTATTCCATACCAGGTCCTTTGCGTCTGGTATGGCTTTTAAGGGGAATCCCACACCAAAATTTAGAAAAAAAACAACATGGGGTCCCCCCCACCCCAAAATCTATATCAGACCCTTATGCAAGCATGCAGATCAATCAGCATTCTAAGGGAGTTTTCAGGGTAGTTGCCGCACCAAGCCCCCGAAAAAAAAAAATATTACATTTTTTATGTCTAAAGAGGCAACTCCCCTAAAACCCACTTTGAATGCTGAGCCTGGATTTAAAAAGCTCACAGATATATACGTTTGTTGATTGTGAAAGATAAATCCTGTCTGGTCTGAATCAATTATAGTGGGAAGAAATTGACCACACCCCTGACGACATCCTGATGATGATGAAACGTGTAGGTCGGAGCATTGGCGTGTGACCTTATCATGTAGTGGAGCAGAGCATGGCCATCTTAATTCTTACCTTCTTTGGAGCGTAACTGTGTGTTTTGACTGTTTGTAATTAGGTGATCCAGTAAGAGACTCTGGGGTTGATTTACTAAAGGAAAATAGACTGTGCAAGAGTAGCTGCTGCTCTTAGTAAATGAGCAAAAAATTTGCAAACGCTCTGCTTACTTGCATCATCCAATCACCTGCAAGCAAAAATGCTGTTTTTTAAATTTTCCTTGCATGTGATTGGATATTTTTTGCAAAGTGAAGCTTTTACCTCCTTTACTATGCTCTGAAGCAACTAATTTGCCTTTAATAAATCAACCCCTGTGTGTGCTTCTCTGAATGGTGGAGGATCTTTTTCTTGGCTATACCTGTACATGTAATACTACTCACCAGTGGCCAGATGTGGATTCAAATTGGACTCTTTAGATATTTCATTCACTTTGGTGTGATTCTATCCTATTATAATGTTTCAATAAGGAGTGCTATACTTTTTGTTTTATAAAATCACACTTGGTGGAGGATCTAATTCTCTCTAATGTTTTTTAAAAACACACACACATTCTATGCATTAAGGTAAAAAAAAAACTGTGGTTGGTCGTTGGCTGGTTGGTAAGTTAGGGCTAGATTCACGTAGAAGTGCGGCGGCGTAACGTATCGTAGATACGTTACACCGCCGCAAGTTTTCATCCCAAGTGCCTGATTCACAAAGCACTTGCAATGAAAACCTACGCCGGCGGCCTCCGGCGTAAGCCCGCGTAATTCAAAGGGGCGTGTGCCATTTAAATTAGGCGCGCTCCCACGCCGGACCTACTGCGCATGCTCCGTTTCAAAATTCCCGCGGTGCTTTGCGCGAAAAGACGTCATTTTTTCGAACGGCGACGTGCGTAGCATACTTCTGTATTCCCGGACGTCTTACGCAAGAATTTTTTTTTTTGAATTTCGACGCGGGAACGACGGCCATACTTTAACATGGGCTGTGTAAAGTTAGGGCAGCTAAAACGACGACTAACTTTGCGACGGGAAACTAGACTATCAGCGACGTAGCGAACGCGAAAAACCGTCGTGGATCGCCGTAAGTACTAATTTGCATACCCGACGCTGGTTTACGACGCAAACTCCCCCCAGCGGCGGCCGCGGTATTGCATCCTAAGATTCGACAGTGTAAAACAATTACACCTGTCGGATCTTAGGGCAAACTATACGTAACTGATTCTATGAATCAGTCGCATAGTTAGTAAGCCCCTAAAACAGAGATACGACGGCGTATGAGGAGATACGCCGTCGTATCTCTTTTGTGAATCTGGCCCTTAGAGCTTGGAAATCTCTTTATATTTGTTTGACATACGTTGCCCTTCCAGTGCTCCTTTCTACAAAGACCAGTCATAGGTGGGGGGGCAGTGGCCAGTTTTTTGTACCTGAATATATTAGTCAGGCAACGCACTTATGCCCTTGCCTGTGCCCGTCATTAGTCCTTTAGTATCACTTTATGAAACAGTAGCAATGGGACCAAACGTGGTTTACTGGCCCTCTGTGTGTGGTCTGTCACCTATCAGACACCAGAGGGCATCAGAGCAGCCGTGGGGTACCAGGCACTGGAATTCTGTCTGTGTTCCAGCACCTTTGCACAGAAAGAAACGCTCTACTGTGGGTGCCCACAGTACAAGTAAAGTCCTGATTTCAGGGACTTTATTCGGGGAGAGATCTCCCATGCAAATTACTGTATTTAAAGGAGTTGTGCATTTCTCATGTCACCTTTTAAATCGTAATAAAACATGCTTCCTTCTGAATGGTACTTTAAAAAAAAATGCTTGCATTGGTTCATGACCCCCATTGTAGTGCCTAGCTACCCATGCACTTTTTTATTAAAAGTTTTGAAATTGTCGTTGAAAAAAGGGCAGAAAAAATCCAAGATTTGGCTCCCATAGACTTCAATAGGATTCAGGTGATTTGTTTGGGGTTTGCAGATTTTATTTTAAGTGTGCATAGATTTTGCTGGGTTCACTTATCACTATGGAATACCAAACAAAAGATAACTTTAATTTAATATCTTTTTATTTATTTTCTCTGTGATAAAATACCTTGAACTATAGCCCCATCTATTTTTGGTTTAGTGTTGTCTAGTAGGTAAGCTACACCGTGTACACAGAAATCATGTCTCTGAGATTCTGCCATTAAATTGTCCTGATAATTATCTCACAGCCTACCTGTCAGATATATATGTATTTACTGACCAAACAAGATGTTTGCCTGCTGCCTGAGTATATTTACCAGACTCTCTTCAACCAATCTACCTGCATCTACCAATATTCTTTTATTTATCCCAGGATTATCACCCTGACCTTATGTCAGCTAGATATTTTTTTCTTGCAATCCTCACCAGGTTGCTCAGTTTTTTGCTTAAAAGAGAACTATGGGTATTTTTTTATTGTAGAACCATACTTACGTAGGTGGATGCAGCATCAGTTCCCTGCCGGCTCTAAGACTGAGAACTGAGCGATCAAATGCTGCCAATCGCTCGGTTCTGTCAGTCAGCAGCTCTCTGCTCTGCTCCCCCTCGCTCACTGGAGTGCTGAGCTGTGGAGGGCACAGGAATGGCCAGCTCAGGCTCTCAGCAGCTCGCTGAGAGGCTGAGCCAGGTGCCAGTCCAGGCATGTGGGCGGATCCCGACAATATGGTCGCAACCTTTCCCAAGCCTGGACCGGCTCTGTGACGTCAGCCGACAGAGAGCTTCAGCCCACTGTCTGCTAGAAATGGATCACAGGAGTGCAGAATGATCAAGGTTTGGCTGTACTTCTCCTTTAAATTAAAAAATAATGACATCATGTTTATATTTGAAATTAATGGGCACCATACTTTAAAGATAAACTGCTCTTAGAGCAAAAACAAAAAACCTCCATTTAGTCTATAATTTTCCATATATATATATATATATATATATATATATATATATATATATACATACAGTACAGACCAAAAGTTTGCACACACCTTCTCATTCAAAGAGTTTTCTTTATTTTCATGACTATGAAAATTGTAGATTCACACTGAAGACATCAAAACTATGAATGAACACATGTGGAATTATATATTATACACAAAAAAGTGTGAAACAACTGAAAATATATTTCATATTCTAGGTTCTTCAAAGTAGCCACCTTTTGCTTTGATCACTGCTTGGCACACTCTTGGCATTCTCTTGATGAGCTTCAAGAGGTAGTCACCTGGCGCAGCACCCCATCACTCTCCTTCTTGGTCAAATAGCCCTTACACAGCCTGGAGGCTGCGCCGGGGCAGATCTTTGTGAATCTGCCCCTGAGAGTCTAGTCCCTGCGCATTCAGGAGGCACAGGTGCAGCATACAGCTGCAGCATATTTTAGCCTGTCATGGGCTTTGACAGGCTGCGGGCAGTGGGGCTGGACCTTACACCTATTGTACCTCCATGAAGAGGAGAGTGAGGGCCACACATGGCCACTACACGGACATGGACACTAAACCTATGCCTTCCAGGTGCACAAAAAGGTCGGGATTGGATGCCCAGTGTGTAGGTGGCGTTAAAGTGGTATTAAACCCAAAATCAAAAATTATTATTACTTAGCAATCGTTGTATCATATGGGAAACATATTAGAAGCATAATGTGCGATGTGTGATAGATTCCCAGGTATACCTGGAATTGAGGTGCTCATTACATTTGCCCATTGAGGCTTTAAGGTGTAGAGCTCTCCAGGGAACGGTTCTAAGGGATCATCCCAATTTGTCCCCCATATTGAATTGATTGATAGGTTGCAGGTGCACTTTTCGGGGTGCCATCTGAGGAGATTGTCCATGATAGCGGTCACAGCTGCGCTGTCCCAACTCCCAGAGGAGGTTCTAGATAGCATACCATTGGGGGTCAGGGGTTAATGGGTGTGGGTTATATAGGGGGTTTTTATGGGAGAGTTTGGTTATGGATTTTATAAGGTTGACTTGTGATCTTCAGGGGGAAGTGCACCCTGGCTCGGAGAAGGCAACTGTATTCTCCACATGTTTACCATGTGATGCTGTTTCATACAATAAATACAGATTTGGGAAGTAGCCTTTGGGTGTTCTTTTTGTTTTTTTGTAATCACTGCACAGAGTCCTGACTTCAACAGGAAGTGGACTGTAGGAGGTATTTACTGGCAGAAAAAAAATGTTTTACTATCCAAAGTTAAAAAAAGGGCAGAAGATTTAATAGATGGAAAGATAAAAAAAATTACCGAAGGTCCGCTTTAAGGTACACACTGAGGGGTAGATCCACAAAGCGAGTACGCCGGCGTATCTACTGATACGCCGGCGTACTTTCAAATTTCCCGCGTCGTATCTTTGTTTTAAATCCTCAAAACAAGATACAATGGCATCTGGAAAACAAGGTAAATAAGTGATAAGCGCTCCAGGTATGTGATAAATCACAACCAAAGTATATACGTGAATGAATGAACCACAATAAAATAGTGAGTGACCAAACTCAAAATGTGCAGTGCGTATGTGATAAATCACAACCAAAGTATATACGTGAATGAATGAACCACAATAAAATAGTGAGTGACCAAACTCAAAATGTGCAGTGCGTACCGAAAAAATATATTGAGAAAAAGTATGTATTCAGATACTGTGAAACCCTTTGGGGATAACAAGTCCCCTAAGAGTCAATAAATCACTGTGATGTGCACACATATGAAAATAAATATATAAAAATATATATATAAAAATGTATAAAATGTGAATATATGGATGTGTATAATACAACAATAATACTGATAAAACAGTCTATTCATGGAGGTGATGAGATGTTCCCATATTAAGGTTTCTGTGTATAAGGCAGCAGTTTGAAAATCCTCATTGGTGTTGTAGTGCCCTTACCATGAAGGTGCTATATGTGCGCATATAGAGATATCCCTCCGGGTCTCCGATCACCTTTCTCCTAGGGTCACTCAATATACGTTGTTCCAGCTGTTGTATATTATAAAGGTGCTATGAGTGCACATATGGTGATATCCCTCCGGGTCTCCGATCACCTTTCTCCTAGGGTCACTCAATATACGTTGTTCCAGCTGTTGTATATTATAAAGGTGCTATGAGTGCACATATGGTGATAGCCCTCCGGGTCTCCGATCACCTTTCTCCTGGGGTCACTTAGTTCAGGTTTGTTCCAACTGCTGCATGCCTCCAAAGTAATGGTAGTCCAATAGGAAAAGCAATAGGGTGGGGAGAAAAGAAGATTGCCTCCAACAGTGTAGTAAGTTAGGGATCCAAAAGTATTTATTGTAACAAAAAGCAGGTAGCACAAGGAGCGCTTTAAAATGACAAAACAGCGTTTGTATAATGGTGCAGACGTGGCGTTTAAAAATGCCGCCTTACGTCCGATGGCCTCCGGCTTGTGCGAGTGTTATTCCTCGGTCTCGACTTTCTTTCCGGCTTGTGCGAGGAATAACACTCGCACAAGCCGGAGGCCATCGGACGTAAGGCGGCATTTTTAAACGCCACGTCTGCACCATTATACAAACGCTGTTTTGTCATTTTAAAGCGCTCCTTGTGCTACCTGCTTTTTGTTACAATAAATACTTTTGGATCCCTAACTTACTACACTATTGGAGGCAATCTTATTTTATTATTGTTGTATTATACACATCCATATATTCAAATTTTATACATTTTTATATATATATTTTTATATATTTATTTTCATATGTGTGCACATCACAGTGATTTATTGACTCTTAGGGGACTTGTTATCCCCAAAGGGTTTCACAGTATCTGAATACATACTTTTTCTCAATATATTTTTTCGGTACGCACTGCACATTTTGAGTTTGGTCACTCACTATTTTATTGTGGTTCATTCATTCACGTATATACTTTGGTTGTGATTTATCACATACCTGGAGCGCTTATCACTTATTTACCTTGTTTTCTTTTTTGTGTTATGTGAACACTTTTAGATATAGCTGCCCCAGGTATAATTTATACACTATTTTTTCATATTTTGTTTACTCACAGTAGCGCATTGGAACTTATTATTTATTATACAATGGCATCTGGGTTAGATCCGACAGGCGTACGTCTTCGTACGCCTTCGGATCTAAGATGCAATTCTTCGGCATCCGCTGGGTGGCGTTCCCGTCGTTTTCTACGTCAAGTATGCAAATTAGCTATTTCCGACGATCCACGAACGTACGAGCGGCCGTCGCATTCTTTTACGTCGTCTCTAGTCGGCTTTTTTCGGCGTATAGTTAAAGCTGCTGTTTGGTGGCTTACTCAATGTTAAGTATGGCCGTCATTCCCGCGTATCATTTAAAAAAAAAATTTCATTTGCGTAAGTCGTCCGTGAATCGGGCTGGACGTAATTTACGTCCACGTCAAAACAATGACGTCCTTGCGACGTCATTTAGCGCAATGCATGGTGGGAAATTTAGGGAAATTTAGGGACGGCGCATGCACAGTTTCATTTAAATGAAACACGCCCCCTACTCGCCGATTTGAATTAGGCGCCGTTACGCCACGAGAGATACACTACGGCGCCGTAACTTACGGTGCAAATTCTTCCAGGATTCAAACCAAAAAAAGTAAGTTACGGCGTCGTAGCGTATCTCAGATACGCTGCGCCGGGGCAGATCTTTGTGAATCTGCCCCTGAGAGTCTAGTCCCTGCGCATTCAGGAGGCACAGGTGCAGCATACAGCTGCAGCATATTTTAGCCTGTCATGGGCTTTGACAGGCTGCAGGCAGTGGGGCTGGACCTTACACCTATTGTACCTCCATGAAGAGGAGAGTGAGGGCTACACATGGCCACAACACGGACATGGACACTAAACCTATGCCTTCCAGGTGCATAAAAAGATCGGGATTGGATTCCCAGTGTGTAGGTGGCGTTAAAGTGGTATTAAACCCAAAATCAAACATTATTATTACTTAGCAATCGTTTTACAGAGGAAATATAAAAGCAATTTTCTTGCTGCAGGAGAGTGGCACTTCAACTCTTACTTCCTGTGGATTTGGTTATTGGTGGCTTTTGAGCATACCTGGTTGCATACACACTCTGCTTTTGTAAATCCATGTGTTCAACTTATCCATGAACACATATTCACTAGAAAATAGATTTAATTATTTTAAACTGTGGTACGGTTAATTTGATATAATACATCTTTTCACATTTTTCTTTTTTAAAAGTAATTATAGGTATGCACAAAGCAAACAAGTTGCAGTTTCTCATTTTCTATATATGTTTATTGTGGATATATAATTCTTCTTAAAAATAAAGTGACTGTGGTCTTTGTTCATTTTTTTTCTAGTGTTATTTATGCTTCATTAACTATAATTCTGGCCTTAGTCAATAGGGGAGTATTCTAAAGTTGGTCATGTAGATGCAAAATCCAAAATGACATTTTGTTTCCTAAAGCACTGTGTAACATGAACAGGGGTAATTTACATACAAATCTTAATTTAATTTTTTTTTGTTCTGCCCTTTGTTGTATCTTAGTGTTTCTGATCTTTAACAAACACTGCATGTCTACAGGCATTCAGCAATGGCTGCATTGCAATTCTCAAGTCAGCTTTCCCGAAGATGACAATACTGTAGTGGGGCATGACTATGCAATGTGTATTGAAGTCTCCAGTAGGACCCTGAGACTGTTTTCCCTCTTATTGTAGCACTGGTGGGAACGCCATGATGGACTGAGTAGTTTTCCTAGGAGGCTGTGGACTGCTGTAGGACAGCCAAAATTGATCCAGAGGAAGGCAAAAAAAAAAAAGAAGAAAAAGCGGAGCTTGATCCAATTTTCTCCAGCAGGGGAAAAATTCCTTCCTGATCTCCCAAGAGGCAATCGGATATTCCCTGGATCAACTTTACCTATAAATGCCAGTACCCAGTTATATTATGTACATTTAGGAAAGAATCCAGGCCTTTTTTTTAAAGCAATCTACTGAGCTGGACAGAACCACCTCTGGAGGGAGTCTATTCCACATTTTCACAGCTCTTACTGTAAATAAACCTTTCCGTATTTGGAGATTAAATCCCTTTGTCTGCAAATGCTGTCTTATAGAAAGGCATCCATTACACAACCGGTTATGTGTTGCTGGGTGACCAACAATAGTGGCATTAAATGAGAGATAATGCACTGGGTATTGTACACAGTCTTATCTCCTTGTAGGGGTGGCCCGTCCATTAGGGGGCGCACAAGCGCCTCCCCCCCATTCTTGCGTCCGGCCCCCTGATCTATATACAGGGTGCCGGACACATGGATTCTAATGGCAGGGGTGTGTTTTTTTTCTGAAGCACGTGATTAGAGCTAGAGGCTTAAAAAAAGGGTGGGCTTGGGGCTTGCAGGCTTTTTTGTGCATGATCTTTAGAAGAGGCTTCCTTCTGGGACAACAGCCATGCAGACCAATTTGATGCAGTGTGCGGCATATGGTCTGAGCACTGACAGGCTGGCCTCTTACTCCTTTAACCTCTGCAGCAATGCTGGCAGCACTCATACATCTATTTCCCAAAGACAACCTCTGGATATGTCGCTGAGCATGTGCACTCAACTTCTTTGGTCGACCATGGTGAGGCTTGTTCAGAGTGGAACCTCTCCTGTTAAACCGCTGTATGGTGTTGGCCACCGTGCTGAAGCTCATTTTTAGGTTTTAGGATTTTGGCAATCTTCTTATAGCCTAGGCCATCTTTATGTAGAGCAACAATTCTTTTTTCAGTGACCGGTATGAGAGAGTGAGAGCAATAACGCACCTGCTCCCCATTCATACCTAAGACCTTGTAACACTAACGAGTCAACATGGCACCAGGGAGGGAAAATGGCTAATTGGGCCTAATTTGGTGTGTACTCACTTTTGTTGTCAGCGAATTAGACATTAATGGCTGTGTGTTGAGTTATTTTGAAGAGACATCAGATTAACACTGTTAAAAAAGCTGTACACTCACTACTTTACATTGTAGCAAAGTGTAATTTCTTCAGTGAAGAGATATAAAAAAATATTAACAAAAATGTAAGGGGTGTACTCACATTTGTGAGATACTGTATATAGTATTAAGCAGGAGACAGACTTCTAAAGTATTTCAGTACAGTGGGCATGACATTTGTCCCTTATAATCTTGTATATGTACATAGGTTCAGAGTGTAGTACACACAATGTAAAACAAAGCACACAGCAACATTTGGTAATCACCAACAACCATACTGGACCATCCAGTATGGCTGTTGGTGATTACCAAATGTTGGCAACGGATGGCAATCCTGACTGGACCTGCACAAGACCAACTAAATTATTGACCAGGAGAAACAGAGAAAGAAAATGTAGTAACTATTTTTTTTTTTTTATAAATGTTTTATTTTCTTGGCTAATCGGAAAACATTTCATTGTAACAAGACTCATTATAACCGTATTTATGGCAGGAAATGCTTCACCTAGGTCCTTCCACAGTTCATGATTACTGTTATTTCTTGTCATCCATTATTTTGCTTATGGAAATAAAAGAAATATGGAAGTATATTGAGAAGACTGTCATTGCTGAACAGATCTGATTAGCACAGTTTTATAAAAATTACAAATATGTTCAGCAAAATGACATATAACCAGCACACATAAACACAGGAAAGCATGTCAGGTCACAGCTAACACATTTTCCTTTAGTTACCAATGAAGATAGAAATTCAAACAAACTGAGTGCAAGTAGATATGGAAAGGGTATCTATCTCTCTCTCTCTCCCCGTCTCTCTCTCTCTCTCTCTCTCTCTCTCTCTCTCTCTCTCTCTCTCTCTCTATATATATATATATATATATATATATATATATATATATATATATATATATATATATATATATATATATATATATATGTAGACATGTACTTTTCGTTACTTAAAACATAACAGTTTAACAAAGCATTGACACCTTTAGTTTCCAAAAACTAGATCATGAATATGTTTTTTTTCTATTTTATATTTGTGCTTTTATTTTATCTATATTTTACTTTATCTATATTTTTTTATCTGGTGCAGTGATTCTGTAGTGCTAACTTACTGGCACCCTGACCATTGAAAAACAATTGAATCTTGTTAAAAATAGCATTTATTCCTTCTTTGTCTTATACGGATCCCGCATGGGAGTGAAGGTGTGTTGGAGGGTTATACTGTATTGCTTAGAATAAGGTACTAGCTGGCAGCTAACACCTGCATCTCCTAATTTATAAGCTCTGAGGTAACCACCGGCCGGTTTTCTATAAAATGGTAAGATATACAGAACATAAAGGTCTGGAAAGAAAGTTACCAGATTCCGGTAAATGTTTGAAGGTCATGTTAAAAATTTAAAATCTGGTCTTCCCATATGGCACAGTCATACTCCCTATGGCCCCACCCACCAGATGTGTTCTTGTAAGCTTATTGGAGCAAAGAGCCATGGGTGACAGGGGTCCATACGGAGCAAAGCCCCATCTTGTGAGTGACAGGGGTCCATACGGAGCGAAGTCCCGTCTTGTGAGTGACAGGGGTCCATACGGAGCGTAGTCCCGTCTTGTAAGTGACAGTCCATACGGAGCTCAGTCCCGTCTTGTTCTGGCACTGTTGTTGTAAAGGTTACAGCCAACACATTTCATCTGAATTATTTATTGGCGCTTACATAAACCTCATCCATTTTTCATGCAGGCTATAATTTCGTTTATAAATCTAAATCATGAAAATAGAGCGTAGAACAACATTTCATATTTAGTAGGGTTGCAGATCCAGTGCATAAGGTGAAAGGTGGTTCCAAACAGAATCGCAGGCAGATTTTGAATAGCGACTATAACTTAAAAGTGATCTGAATTTGAATTCATGTTTATAGAGCCTAGAAAAGTGAAAGCATTCACATACAATTTTGATTAAAAATAAGACAATAACTTGAGTTTAAAAAAAGTTGTTAGCGCTTTGCCGTATATTCCTGCCTCACATCCCTCAATGAATAGAAGCATGATTTACTAATTAACAGACAGGCTTTTTTTATGGATAAAAGATTGGAGCAGGGGAGCATTCCAGAGCGCCAAGCTCAGAGCTTCTAGTTCTAGTTCATATCTTCATATCATGTGTCCCAGATTTTGGGGCTCCTTGAAAACTCACTACATTACTGGGGGGGGGGGGGGGGGGGGCAGACAACTAGCATATGGAGACAGTCAGTTGTGCTGCAATTCAAGGGACATGCAGAAAGAGTAAAAAGTAGAGTGACAGAAAGATGCACTCATCAGCTTACTGCTTTTATTTTCAATGTCAGTCACATTCTGGAGCCAGAGGGAAGAACTGTAAGGGCCATTTCACACTCACTTTCTGATCAGGCACCCAGAAGCCCCATGCAGCTCTATGGACAGGTGTCCATCAACACCTGCCTACAGTCCGTCCATGGTCCAGAAAAAAAAACCTGCAAAAGTACTATATCCTTTATCCATTTTTCCAGACCTAAACATGATGGATTGGAGGTAGCCTGATGTAAACGCATATTACAGTCAGTTTACATTCAGCTGCTGATAGAGGTGTTACAGACATGGATGTAAAAAAAAAAACTGGCATCTGTCCTGTTGAGGTCTGATTCAGCAGGGGAACAGCTCATGGATTCCTGCGGATCAGAGCAGATCAGAAGGGAACCGGCTCAGTGTTCTTGAATTGAAGCAGAGAAAGCTCAGATCTCCTGCCCTGCCAGGGTTTTATAAATCTCAGGACTAGATGGACAAATATACAAATCCTCTAGATCAGGGGTATTGAATTAAATGAATGGAGGTCTGGTCAGTAAAATTTTCTTCCAGCAGAGGTCTAAATCACATGTTTCCCCAATGACTCCGGTCCTTTATATCACAGTCCCCTTCTTATATCAGTGTCCTTAGTCCCCCCTCCACATCAGTGCCCCCTTCATTTGACAGTTTCTCCCCCTTTACATCACAGTACCCCCCTTTATGTCACAGTTCCTTTCCTCCTCACAGTCCCCCTTTCATTTATGTCACAGTTCCCTTCCTTCTCACAGGCTGCCCCCCCTTTACTTTATGTCACAGTTTCTCCTTCACATCAATGTGCCCTAGACCCCCTCAGCCCCCCTTGAATCCTATTTTTAGAGCAGTGTCCACAAACCCCATTTTTTATAGCAGTGTCCTCAGCCCCCCCCTTTTTTATAGCAGTGTTTTCACCCCCCTTTCCCTTTCATAGCAGCATTTCAGTCCTACCTTACACAGAGCCGATCCAGACAGAGGGCAGCAGCTGTCCAACTTTCTTGTTAACAAGCTGGTGATTAGTTGCTAGGACCACCCATTGTCCTAGCAACCAATCATCTGCTTGCAGCTCTTGCCCTATATCCAGACTTGCCACCTCTCCTGCCTCTGCCCTGCTAAGAAGATGATAGCATGGCAGCTCTGGGCAAAGAAACACAATGTTTACGCCAGCCAGGACAGAAAGAGAGACCCGGCTCCTAAATGGCAGGGGCCGCATTGGTCCAGATGGAACTATTAGCAATTTTGCATGCCTTCTCTAGATTTTGGATTAGCTCCCTTATACAGTATGTATTTCACCACTGTATTTAACAGTTCTCCTGAGTTCAGCTTTAAAGCAGGCTAAAGTTTACAGTTTGGACTTCCTTATTTAGGTTGAAAAATGATGCATGCCTATCAAGTTAAACTTTCACAAATATCAACACCTGTGGAAAAACCACCCCATCCAAGTTGCTTTAGTGGAAGAAACTATTGTTTCCTCCACTAAATTAGCCAGTAATACCAAATCCCTGGATAATGATATAACCACGCTATATTTTAGTAATTATAACTGTACAAACCATTAGCTGTAAACAATTCATAAATGGAAGATTCACAACGGAGATGGAGTTTTTTACACTCCTGGGAAAAAAAATCTGCAAATTGCATTGTAGAAATGTTTAAAGTGACATGCAATGCATAAACCCTAACTTAGAAGCTTTAAAAATGCACAACACCTCATCCTTAATACATTTAACAACTTATGTACTCTAATGTAAATGTGTGTTAATATATTTTGTAAGGAGGTGCAACACTGTTAAATATGTGACAAGAATTGCAATAGGTAATTCCCACTGGAAATAAATGCAAATTGCTTTCCTCAGTTACCTGAATTAAAGACACAAACTCAAAATCCAGTATGACTTGGTTTTACTGATTACTGATTTATCCATGTGTCTATGTACGGTACATCAAATAATAGTTGTATGGAAGTGTGTTCCAGTGTGACCATTACTGTGCTTTTCTGAGGGACTGGCCACTGATAATAATTCTGTGTATGTATTAACATTGTACAAGTCATTTATCATTTCCCGTAAATATATTCACCAGCACACCGAGGATCGTTTAAAAAAACGTCCAAAAATTATTATTGCAGAGAAACAATCACAAAAAAGCAACGTTTCGAAGTCGCAGAGGACCTCTTCGTCAGGCAAATTACGAAGAGGTCCTGTGCGACTTTGAAACGTTGCTTTTTTTGTGATCGTTTCTCTGCAATAATAATTTTTGGACGTTTTTTTAAACGATCCTCGGTGTGCTGGAGAATATATTTACATGACTGCTTTTCCAGTTCCCAGCTGGTGATCGCTTCAGCACCCTCTTTTCTTACTGGCCGCTCTCCAGGAAGGTGTGCAATTGGAAAATTCATTGAGATTTATCATTTCCCATCACCTCCTTTTGTTGTCCAGTTTTACATGCATACTCTGTATATCTGGTTATCTATGTCAACGAGGGAAATAATAGCCAAGCAAAGCTGTTTAATTAAATTGGGCTGAAAATTAATGCTTTCATCCCTAAAAAAAATAGTTTTAAGATTTGAAGTCCGTACCTATTTCCATATCAATTTTAGTACAAAAGTTGGTGACGGTCAAGTTTTAGTCAACTCTATTCTCAATGACAAATACAGTTTTAACAAAGCCTTTCTTGTATAAAAATAAGTCTAAAATTACTTTTCTATAACTCGCTGAATAAATCAGCATCTGGTGTCCGGATCATGCTGTTGTCCCTGCAGTGTCACCTTAAATGTCCACCTGGAAGGACATCCTAAAGTGCTGGTCTTGCAAAAACACTCAGGTCACAATTCTCTTACCTTGAGGCTTAGAGATATATTAAGACACAAGATTCTAAAGCAGGCAGTCTGATGCCTTGCCTGCTGCCAGCTTCCAGGCCCTCAAGGGTACGTGGGTCCTCATTGTGACACAAAACATACCATTGTTGAATGAGGGTGACATTCAGGGCAAATTACAGAGATTTTACTAAAACTGATTTGACACATCATGGTTTTATGTGTCACTTATGTAAGTGACCTTTAAAAAAAAGTGTCCAGCTGGTAAACAGACAGGTTGCTTTGCTAACAGAACATCATGTTCATTGTTCATCCTTTTTTAGTAAAGTATAAAACTCCACAAACTCACTTAACATAGGGTTAGGGTAGGTCAGATTGTAGCTCAGATCAATGGTAGTTGTGCCCCGATCAAAGACAGATTTATTTTTCACAAATGTGACTTTGAGGTTTGAAGACAAAAATCTGGTATTCCTTCACTCCCAGTATGTAAGGCTTAGGTGCTGGTTTCAACGCAGGAAAATTGGTGATTAACCTTGATAATCCTGGCACAAAAGAGATGAGTAGGCCAGAAAGGGGTTAAAAAGGGGTTGTAGTTAGTGTAAAGGTTACAATTACACCGAGGGGTAGCGTGAAGGGGACTTGGTTTTCTTCACCAGAAGCTCTGTATTGAAAACTACTAACGTATAGCTAAAATATAGTTCCAGGTTCTCTTGACAAATCACAATTTTTCAGTCCACACATAAGAGAAGCTAACAGCCAATTACACATCTAAAACTAACCTGGTTTTAGTATTGGAACTTACATTTCAATAAATAACCTACTTTTAAACATAAACATTTCATACCCAGCTTCTGCACCCAAACCAGGGATCAATAAAATGCATACAATTGAGTAAATCTGGTGTCACAGGAAACACTTTGGGCGTGGTTGTATTCCATTGTTCTGTCTGCCTTGGGAGAAAAGTATATTATGGGATGTATGTCTATGTGAAGGGATTCCTCCAGCAGCCCCTCCCTGCTGATAAGACTATTTGAGAAGTTTGAATACACCTGACCTGTGTGTCTATTGTTATTGGACAGTTTACCCCACCCTGAATCCAAGGGAGGAGGGGGGAGTGTCCCTGAGTTGTATATCTGTTGTTACATGTGTTTGAATAACGAGTCTGATGTTTTTCACCCTACACTGAGTTACGGCTAGTGACTGGGTGTGCTAAAGGGTCTTGGATTGAGTGGTACAGAAAGCATTTACATCGGACATAGTCCTGTTGAGGACGGAGGTCTTTTACATCTGGTAAAACTATTTTCTTATTAGCTAAATAATATAACACTGTGTTAATAAATTATTCCTAATAGGGCACTTAAAGTAATTTTGTAGAACAACCTAAAACATTTTTGTGATCACATTCCTTCTGTTCTCAGGTGCATAAGAGCTGGGGGAGGAGAAGCAGCAGCACACTGAACTTTCCAGTGACTGGCTGTGCAGTAGGGGCATTTTAGGACAAGTCTGATCATTGGAGGGGAGCACATTGAGTTCCCAGTATAGCTAGTGAACTGACCACAGTGTGCTGTCCTTCTTAGTGTGGGCAGTTTTTAATAGAAAAGCAGGGAGATTGGCCGGAACACCAGGGATTTCACACAGAGGGAGCAATACAAAGTGAACAGGAGACTCTCTCATACAAGTTCATGGTATAGCAGGCATATGTCAGGAATATGAAGTGTTGGGGTAACAAACACCTTAAAGCACAACTCCTGGGAGAGGAAAAAAACCCTTCCCCCCACTCCACCTAATATATATATATATATATATATATATATATATATATATATATATATATATATATAATGTGTGTGTGTTTTTAATGTCTGCCACATAGCCTCAATTACTTACCTAAAATAACAGTAACGTGACACTCCAGGTCCTAGGCCTTCTACCATTCTGTAGCGTGGGAGGATTCGGTCTGCAGTGCCCACACCTCTTCCTGGTGATGTGGGGGCTGACCTGTGGCTGCCACAACTGTTCATCACCGGGTCCTCAAAGGGTCCTGAAACATTCCAGTGTGAAGTCATGACGTGGGGCAGACACAAGACCAGTCTGCTGAGTAGCCACTTTTGGAAGAAGCATCATGGGCAATTATGGACAGGGCATTCAGGTGGGGTTTTTTCTAGGTTTTAGGTGCTTTTAAGGATATGAGGACCTTGAAACTGTGGACTAAGCTTTCATTTACCAACAACATCTGATGTGGATGATGAACTATTTGTGTGTAAATACCTATTTTCTTTGCCAAAAATGCATCCAAAAATAAAATGCAGAGACAGTTGAACAGTTGTGGATAAGAAGTTATGTTTCTCTGGATTTTGTGTTTTGCTTGTTTTCCTTCAACTGTTGTAAACATTCGGACACATGGTCAAGTAGAGAACCATTAAAAAACATTTGATGAAGAGTTCCTCTGACACTATGAAAGAGGACAGAGGTTTACCACAAAGTTTGTGGTTAAAATAAAATGGAAAGGACAAAACTAATTGAGCCCAGAGCCTTTAATGTCCTGCAACTACTTTTCATCTCCTGAATTCTGCTCAAAATAATTGCCCATCATTTTAACACGGTGTTGAAGAAAAAGCTGAATTTTTTCCCCATCTGATCTTCGGGAAGGTAAATGAAAGCGCAGAAACTTCGAGAGAGAACTGTGAAGTTTGCAGAGCTACAACCTTTGTTGCCTCTGTTTCGGTCTCTCCCTCTCTCTGATGACATCTTTGGGTGTCTGATACTTATTAGAAAAAGCTTCTGAGCGCAATGAAAGGCACAGAACAATTCGCTGAGACCACACAGAAAATGTTCTGGAGCAACGAGGTCTGCTCTGTCTTGTTCTGAAGAGAAAAACTTGAACAAGATAATGAATGCAATGCTTTGGGAAAAAGAAAATGCAATTATTACATTTATATAAAAATCTTACAAAAGCCTTTCTCAGTAAAAGATATTGTATAGATCTTATTGTAACTGTTTATTAAGCTCACAGGAGAAACTTGTCTGTAGGGTTATTTTTCTTATAAAAATAGCTTATTATTGAATTATTGTGTTAAATTTTATATTTATTCACTGTATTTTCAGCTATAATCATAACCTGCTCGTAGCAATTGTGTGTTATGAAGCATAACTTGAGAGATTAGATCTGCCTTACTATGAAATACATACAGAAAAATCAACCTTGTTACAACTTTACCCAAATCATCACAATGCAGACAGGAAAGCTGTGACATGAAATGAGATATGAGGCATTTTTTACTGAGTCTGTTCTGTCCACATTGTAGCCGTCTGGATTTTAATGTTTTATTCATTGTTGCAGAGGTGAAACAGCCATTGCAAAATACATTATGCAGTGGTAACGTCTGTAGCACCCTTTACTTAGGTAGCTGTTAGAGGTGAGATTTTATGTGAGTGCAGGTAAATTTAGGCAGGCCTAGCTGGAAGCTGTTTGTTTTGATCTGTGTGGGCTGGGAATGGCTCAGAGTAGGCTGGAGACTCACAGATAGCATCACTTCGTTGTTACCTCCCTCTGGCTTCTAGAGGATTCTAGAAACGAGGAGGGGAAGAGAGGTGGAGCTGCCTGGGCTGTTCTAAGGAGCCCTGACCAATCCCCAACTTGGATTGGCAGGGGGCAGGCCTTGTTAAATACCTAGAGCAGGGGTAGGCAACCTGTGGCACTCCAGCTGTTGTGGAACTACGTTTCCCATGAGGCATTGCAAGGTTGGCAGTTACAATTACTCCCAGAGGCATTATGGGGTTGGCAGTTACAATTGCTACCATAGATGAATGAATGAATGAATGAAAGACTTATATAGCGCGGCACATGCGAACTCAATCGCCTCTGGGCGCTTGGGCTCCATAGATATGATGGAAATTGTAGTTCTGCAACAGCTGGAGTGCCACAGGTTGCCTACCTCTGACCTAGAGTCAGCCCAGCTGGAGAGGAGTTGTCGGGTGGAAGAACTGAGGATGGAGTGCTAGGCTGTTGGGGCCTTTCAGGGTGCCCCCATTCTGGGGGGGGGACTTGGGCCTGGGACATGGGTGCAGGAAGGATCCCTTCAAGAACGCATGAAGGATCTGGACAGGAGGCACAGAGAGGAGTCAGAGAGGACAGCAGGAGCTAGTGCTGCGGGATGTCTTCAGGAGGGAACCATCGGTGTGTGCGCAGTTGGGAGGGCTGATATGTGCTTTAAAGAGTACTGGAGAGGCATGCCAGAGAGGACTGAAAGGCAACAGTCAGAGCTGGATGTGGAGCAAGTGGAGTCCGGCAGCTGCAGCCAGCAGGGCTGGCAGAGCCTGAAGAGGGTTTGCTGGGAGAAGTAATACACCATAGGACAGCTAGCACTAAAGACTTTCTAATCTTGCTACATGAAAAAAGGACCAGCGGTCCCTGCCTACAAATGGCAACTTCTAGGGCCTGACTGACTCAGTGTTGGGCCTAACCATGTGCTAGCTGTCCCTGGAGTTAAGTGTTATGCAGGAAAGAGGAAGTCATAGTCTACAAGCAAGTGTTCTGCAGGAGCAGAAATGTGTACAAGGAGTGCACATAGTTCTGTCCCAAATTGACTGTGCATCCCATATATTCCCACCCCTATCAAAGTTCAAATCCCTCAATAAAAATTAAAAAAACAAACATATGTACTGTTCATTGACTCAAGGTGATTGGGAAGTGAATGCCGGGCTGGGCAGGATGAAAGGTGGACCACAACTTCCAGCAGACCTTACGAGAGTACCGCTACGTGTCTAAACGTTGCGTACCTGAATTTCTTTACAGGGTATCCCCTTTCTTTTTCATTTACTCTTGCTAGTGTCCCCTTTAGCAGTGCAAAGTATATCACACCTTGTAGATATTATTGTCACAAGTATACTTTGTAGATTTGTGTAACTAGCACCCTGGAACACGGTCTACAATGTGGGGGCCACATATGCTAGTTGACCATCACTGAACTAGCAAGATGTATGAACTCCCCTACAGTGCATGATTGCAGTCTTATTTAAAAGCCCTAGGTAGGAATTAGGTAGTTAGGAGTTGTTTTGTTTTTGTTTCTTTTTATCCGCAAGCCATAGTAGGGTATGAAGTGATTGACCTTACCTGAAAATTATGAGGCATAACTACAGTTTTGAAACAAATGACCTAACTTTCCCGCATATACTCCCTGAGTAAGAAAAAATATTATTTGAGTTAACTGCTTTAATGATAGATATTCTGCACACCCCACAGCCCATTCCTAGTTGTAAAATTCCACCACGTTCTGGATCATAAAAGCCCTGGCTACCCTCATTATTATATCATTTATTAAGTCATTTATTGGGTCATTAATGTCATTATGCAATTCCATCAACCAGAAAATATTAACAAATTTACACAATTATCTTCATATACATATATATAATTAAAGGGCTGTAAACCCCTCAAGGTGATGCAGCAGCCCATCAGAGCCCCCCTTTTATTCATCTGAACCCAGTCTTTCCAGCGACGGGGATGAGGACACCAGCCAGTGACTTGGGTCCTGATTGGATAGATTGATAGCACCGCAGCCATTGGCTCCCACTGCTGCCAATCAAATCCAATGATACAAGTGTCGGGGGCAGGGCCCAGTCCTGCTGTCTGTGTCAATGGACGTTGCAGCAGGACATGGGACGGATGTCCCGAGGGATTCAGTTCAATGGAACCTTTTATACTCTATCCATGAAGTTATAAAACATTGGACCATGTTAACCACCTCAATATCAGACATTTATACCCCCTTCCTGCCCAGGCCAATTTTCAGATTTCAGTGCTGCCACACTTTGAATAACAGCGTTGCACCTAATTGAAATGTTTGTATTTTTTTGAGACACGTAGAGCTTTCTTTTGGTGGTATTTAACCACTTCCATACCGTGCCTATTCTGGCACTTCACTCCTTCATGTAAAAATCATAATTGTTTTGCTAGAAAATTACTCAGCACCCCCAAACATTATATATTTATTTACACCCTAGGGAATAAAGTGGTGATCATTGCAACTTTTTATCTTGCACGGTATTTGCGCAATCATTTTTCAAACACTTTAAAAAAAAACGGTTTCACGAATTAAAAAATAACAAAACAGTAAAGTTAGCCCATTTTTTGGTGTAATGTTAAAGATGATGTTACGCTGAGTAAATAGATATCTACCTCGTCAGGCTTTAAAATTGCGCACACTCATGGAATGGCGCCAAACTTCGGTACTTAAAAATCTCCATAGGCAACGCTTTCATTTTTCATTTTTGCACTTTTATTTTACATTTTTTTTAATCACTTTTATTCCTATTACAAGGAATGTAAACATCCCTTGTAATAGGAATATTGTGTGACAGGTCCTCTTTTGGAGAGATGCGGGGTCAATAAGACCCCACATCTCTCCTCCAGAATTTAAAGCATGAAATCGAAAAAAATAATTCACCGAGCTCATGCTTTTAGCCGCGATTGCAGCTTTGTTTACTTCCGGATACCCGGGCGTGACGTCATAACGTCGTGCCGGGGCCTCCGACAGTCATAGAGATGACCGGTGACCATCTGGTCACCAGAAATCTCTATGCTCTTCATTCGGCGGCATCCGATTCATTCTCCGGGCCTCCGATGGCATGGGAGAGCCCGGAGAAGCACCGGATGGCGGCGTCTGTAAGAACGATCAAGCAGTGGAACCGCCGCTATGATCATTCTTATGATGCGCAGAATCATCGCCTGAAAAAAAGGATATCTGAATGATGCCTGCAGCTGCAGGCATCACTCAGATATCCTCCACTGAAGTCCAGGACGTCATATGACGCAAGTGGTTAATCACCACTGTATTTATTTTATTTTCTATATTGTCGAGAAAAATACAGAAAATGTTGAAAAAATTATAACATTTTGAAAATAAATCATCAATTTAGGCCAAAATGTATTCCGCTACATTTCGTTGGTAAAAAAATAACCCAAACGAGTGTTTATTATTTAGACTGTATGAAAGTTATAGAATCTACAAGCTATGGTATATATATTTGAAAATTGAACAGACTGCTTACCTAATTTTTTGAGGCCCTAAAATGCCAGGACAGTACAAATATCCCCCAATTGACCCCTTTTTGGAAAGTAGACAGTCCAAGGTATTTAGTAAGAGGCATGGTAAGTTTTTTTAAATTGAACATTTTTGTACAATTTTTGGGAAAATTTTAAAAAAAATGTGTTTTTTTACATACCATTCTTGTTTGTTTTCTTTTTTACAATTGTTTTTTTTTACATTATGATTGCTTATAACAGTGATGACCACTGTTATAAGCAATCATTTTTATGAATGGCGTCCATTCATTGCCAGTGTGTACTATTGTGATAGTTGTGATTGGTCACAGCTATCGCATAGTAAAGATGCGCTGTGGTTGGTCCTGTCTGCACTTGTAATCACTGTGACCAATCGCAGATCACCACAATAGTACCAAATGAACGGCTATGAATGAAATCCATTCATTGTGTACAACTGACATGGGATCTCTGTGATTGGTCACAGCAATCACATGGTACCAGGGCCAGGCTGGGGTACAACGATTTGTCATCTGTGGTGTTCCAGTAGACCCAGTGAGTGACAGATCAAGCTGCAGTGCTGCCACTAGAGCGTGCAGGAGGTGTCCATCTGGAGGACATCATATGACATCCACGTAGGACAACAAAAGTCCCGCCTGTCCATTCTTTCCTTTAACAGGATGGGCAAGAAGTGATTAATCAACAACAACAATATACTTCTAAACACTTTAAAAAGTCTAAGTTTCAGCATTACATCAATCACTGTGAACACTGGAACAAAGGTAAAATTATACGGAAATATTTTTGCATTACATTATATGTATAGCAGACACTGAGTTCTCACAATACAGACGTAGACCTTCTGCTGACTGATTAATAACCTTTAGAAAAGACTCAACTAACAGCAACAATAGCAGATTATTTGAATTTTTTGGCAATTAAGGCTTTCTGACTCAGACTGCTGACTTATCAAGCTTGTCAAAGACAGGTTTAATTCAGTGGACGTTATTGCCCTCTTTATAGATTAACTGAACCTGTCAAAGCACCTACGCCTGTGTGGAGTAAAGTATTTTCAACAAAATACCATGCTGAACTTTCCGCAGTAATTATAGACATAAAATATATCGTCCTGGCTTGCTTTCCATTTTGATCTCCACAAGAACATCTGTCCACATTGTAAGTCCTGGCCGTGGGGAGTTCCGCTATGCCTTGCAGGCAGGAGGACCTGTCATCCTTGTGTGGCTGATGACAATAGACGCAGTTTATGAAGTTGGTAAAATTCACTAGTGGCTGTGGAGCTCAAATGCCTTATGGATTTGTTATCTTTATAAGTTGTAATACAAGTTTATTTTAAAAGGGAGCAGAGAGGTTATCAGAGAGGTGAACCCCTAAATGCTGTGGTGCATTGTGTACTATATTATTTTAGACTTCTAGCATATCCTTTAGGGGCTTTATGCAAAAGGAAACACCAACTTTGAAGGTACTGTACATTCCGGTTACAATTAAAGGGTTAGTAAAGGAAAAAAAAATGTACATTTAAAATAACAAACATGTCATACTTACCTCCACTGTGCAGTTCGTTTTGCACAGAGTGGCCCCGATCCACGTCTTCTGGGGTCCCTCGGCGGCTGTCTATGGTCCTCCCCGCAATTACTGTACTCACCACAGTAATGTGAGAGTTCGCATGGTGGTCAGTAATTGTGGGCACGCTCCCGTGCCATAGCCGCTCACTGTATCACTCGGCCCCGCCCCTGGGCACGCCGCTTCACTGGATGTGAATGACAGCAGCGCCAGCCAATGGCTGCGCTGCTCTCAATCCATCCGCTCTGGCCAATCAGCGGCCAATCTGAGCGGCAAAGAGGGTATCAGGACCGCACGGGACTTTCGAGGGGTCAGGTAAGTATAATGGGGGCTCGGGGGGGGGGGGGGGGTGGTAGCATTCAATGTTTTTTCACCTTAATGCATAGATTGCATTAAGGTGAAAAAGAAAATTTCTTTACAACTCCTTTAAGCTCTAAAAGTACAGGTTAAAGTGATACTAAAGTCTTGTTTTTTTTTTGTTTTTTGTAAAAATAGCAAACATGTTATACGTACCTGCTCTGTGTAATGGTTTTTGGTGAGGCAGTATCTACGCCATTTACTAATCTCTGCTCAGCTACACCTCATACGGCACTAGCAGAAGTGTTCTCTGTCAATGCATCAGGCAGAGAGACTTTCGATGTCTCCATCAGCTCTCCAGAGCGCCTTCCATACCAAAGAGTACCTGAAAAAACCCTCATGGGGAACTGCGAGATTACTTGCCACACTATTAAAAAACACTCTACCAACCAGTTCCACTGCTGATTAATGTTACCAAGCACAGCTTGTACTACCTGGCTCCACCCATTGGTAATACGCAGCACCACCACATCTGACTGTAATGGAGACACTCAGGTATATAAGGAATCTGCTTTTAGGGACCTTTCCCTTACCAGAGATGTGGAGGGACTCATCCACTGCAGCCTGAGATGTTTAGACATTTAAAGGGGCCTCCACCTCACAGGAGGTACCCATCATCACAGCCTGGTGCTCCTCTGGAACACTGTCAGATGTATGTCTCACACTCATCCCCTCTAACTCAACAACAGTGCGCCTCCTCTGCAAGTTAACATTCATTACATTGTCACCTTGTTACTTGACATTCAGTGGTTGGGCTGTGGACACCACATCTGCCAAGCATGCGCCCTTAATTGGTCCTTCTGACTGGAGGGGAACAACCTTCGGAGGTACCAATGCGCCCTCAACCACTGGCCACTCTGTGGCCCCCCTGTCTGGCATAGTAGTTGTTTCCACACCCTTGTTGCGTAACATTGCCTTGTCTAGCATGGCTATCATTTGTTTGACCCAGCTGTCCTCAATCCATTGTGCTTCCATACAGCATGCTCTGCAGCACCTCATCACCTGCTCTAAGAAGTACCAGGGACTCTGCAGCACAAACAGTACCTTTGTCCATTTTATATACATCACATGGTGACCACATGTTTTTTCTCTGAGATAAGGCTTCATCAGTCAAGGCATGCTGCAATACCCAATTTTAGCCAGCTTGCCCTGGGGGCGCTAACAACACACTTGGCTGTGTACTTTCCACGTTGGCCAGCTGATTTAACCCCTTACCAACTGGGTTTCACATAGGGTCAGTGGACGGCTCCCACACACTCTCACAGCATGGTGCAGACCCAGTCTGTTCCACCAGAGTAATATCAGGGCTGTCCTGGAAATCTCTGGCTCCAACATATGGAAACCCCCATAGAAATTTCCATGGACAACACTGTGGCTTTGCCATGGGAGATATCCTATTCTCACCATGGCTAGTGAACACATTACTGACATCACTCTCAAACATGATGCTTTCAGAATTACATTTTTCAACATCATCAAGGTCATCATGATGCATAGACATAACTGTAGCTTTTGTGGGTTGCCTCTTACCCACTTGAGCAGCTCTATAGCTGACCTGGGAAACCCTCTGCTGCAACACTGCAGGCTCCTGGGAGGTTTCCCTGGGCAACTCTGCAGCACCTGTTAGGCCGCGTACACACGGTCGTTCCAAACCGATGAGAATGGTCCGACGGGCCATTTCCATCGGTTCACCGCTGAAGTGGCCTGATGGTCTGATGTGCGTACACACCATCGTTCCAAAAACCGATCGGGTCAAAACGCGGTGACGTCAAACACACGGTGTGCTGAATAAAACGAAGTTCAATGCTTCCAAGCATGCATCGACTTGATTCTGAGCATGCGTGGGTTTTGAACCGATGCTTTCTGTACTAACCATCGGTTTGGACCGATCGGGCAGCGGTCCATCGGTTCGATTTTAAAGCATGTTTTAAAATTTTGGACCGAAGGACAACAGACCGATGGGCCGTACACACGGTCGGATTTCACTGATGAAACTGGACTTAAGGCCGTTTTCATTGGTTTGGACCGACCGTGTGTACGCGGCCTTACTGTCGCTAGGGATAACGACCCCAAACACACCTCCAAGACGACCACTGCCTTGCTAAAGAAGCTGAGGGTAAAGGTGATGGACTGGCCAAGCATGTCCCCAGACCTAAACCCTATTGAGCATCTGTTGGGCATCCTCAAATGTAAGGTAGAGGAGCGCAAGGTCTCTAACATCCACCAGCTCTGTGATGTCGTCATGGAGGAGGGGAAGACAACTCCAGTGGCAACCTGTGATGCTCTGGTGAACTCCATGACCAAGAGGGTTAAGGCGGTGCTGGAAAATAATGGTGGCCACACAAAATATTGACACTTTGCACCCAATTTGGACATTTTTTCTTAGGGGTGTACTCACTTTGGTTGCCAGCGGTTTAGACAATAATGGCTGTGTGTTGAGTTATTTTGAGGGGACAGCAAATTGACGCTGTTATACAAGCTGTACTCTCACTACGTTACATTGTAGCAAAGTGTAATTTCTTCAATTTTGTCACATGAAAAGATATACGGTAATAAAATATTTACAAAAATTTAAGGAGCGTACTCACTTTTGTGAGATACTGTATACTATATACAGCATGTATATATAATATTTTTTTTCTTAGTGAAAGTGAAGTTTTTCTTTAAATACAAAATGGCTTTGGTAAACGAACTGCACACTTTCAAGTTTGGGAGTTTTTTTTCCTATTTTTTCCTATGACATACAGCAAATTTCAGATTAGCTATATATCATATAAACCGAACCTGAAACCTGCATTTTTCATCTGTTTAGTCAAATATCACTCGGTGCTGTCTTGCCTCTACAAAAAATTAACCTTTCTCATTCAGTGATATCACTCAGGAGCAGTTGACGTGTCCCAATTAGAGACCTGTAATCGGGCACTGATGTGATTATTTAAAATGTGAGAACTCAGACTGTCACAAGAATGTCGCCCTGAGTGTCAAAAATGCACTTTCTCCTCCACATTGCTTGTATGTTAAGTCACACCAACGTCCAATCATCTGACATGCCATCACATGTCTTCACTCTCAAACCTGTGTAGACTAATTATCCTTTCAAAATGCTACCCAGGGGCAACTTTTCTGGTAAATGTAATGTATTTTCTTGAACGGGTGTCATAGTGAAATGGGGACAGATTAATTTAACAGCTCAGAATATGGTTAAAGGGGTGGATTGTGAGACAAACTTAATTTTATTGGGGGGGTCCAATTGCCAATCAAATGGATAGTGCAGGAATACATTAGATTATGTTTACTAATTAAACTGGTATGCAGTTTACTGGGCAATAAAGCACTTGTCACACACACACATACAGGGGTGGACTGACAACTTATGGGGCCCCCGGGCAATAGAAGATGATGGGGCCCCCGTGCTTACAGATGGCCACCACGCCCGGAGGCAGGGCAGCTAAAATCTCAGGATTTTCACATCAAAAGCATGTCGGTTTCGGACATATAAGCGACAGATGTGAAATAAACACTGATTTTTGCATACTGTCCCTGGTTTTATTGAGCCTGGCAACCCTGATGGGGACCCCTAGTGACATGGGGGCCTCGGGCGGTGCCCGAGAGTCCCAATGGTCAGTCCGCCCCTGCACACATATGTAGATGATCTTCACAAAAATCCTTCTGTCTTTTCTTTTATCTTAAGTCACAAGCCATTCTGCCATTGCTTGGCATTTGAAATCAGGACTCAAGTTAAATGTCTTCAGTAGAGCCCCTTCTAGGAATGACACAACAGTTACTTGACCTGGCCATTTTTGGCCATATAAATAAATTATCTTTTGCTTACATGGCAAAGCAGACACCTGCTGATTAGTCCCTCTCATTGGGAATATTACTACTTAAAAAGGAGTAGCTACAAATCCTGTAGTTGCTGACTTTTAATAAAAGGACACTTACCTGTCCAGGGATCCAGTACCTTAACTAGTTCTTCAATAGCCTTCGGGTTCTTGGCGCCAGCATCATAACTGTGGGCAGCTGGCTGTGCTGCTTGTGACTTCACAGTCAGCTGTCCATTATGCATGCGTGAGCCATGCTGCACATGATGAATGGCCCCTCAGTCTTCTGGGACACGTCCCAGGTACCAGAAGACTGCAGGGAGAGAGGGGTAGAGGAGAACTTCAGTTCAGATCGCCTAGGCAATCCAAACAGAAGTGGGAGCAGTTACTTCTGAAAACTAGGTACCCGATCCCCCCCCCCCCCAAAAAAAACATGACATGCCAAATGCGGCAAGGAAGGAGGACTTAAAGTGGGACGTCCCTTTTGAGTGGATTTCCACTTTAAATAATAGGTAGTATAGCAGTGGTTTATATTGCGGTTTCTAAGAAGCAAGCACACGTATGGCATAGGTGTGTGCTGGCTTCATATGAGAACCAAAAACAGAGCTCAGGCCCCCACGCTCCCAAGGGAGTCAGTGTGTGAAGGGAGCTGTGAGGTGCACGTTGCACTATATTGTCCAAGTCAGGACAGACGAAGACCAGAGCCTGTGAGGATGTAGCAGCTGGAGGCTGCAGGAGAAGCAGTCAAGCTGACAAAGGTACAGTACAGCGTTTTGTTTACGAGCACTAGGACTGTGTGTTTGATGGTCTGGAGGACCAAGGCAAGAGGCCTGAGCAGTGAAGCTGCTAAAAGAGCCAGGAGGCTGAATTCTATGTTTTGTTGCATTGATGGTGAGAATCCACCCCCTGCGTGGGAAACTATTGAAGTGTGAACTTTTTGCTTTGTTTTAAATAGAAGTGGGCAGAAAAAGACCTGAAACCTGTACTTCTGGCATGGAGTAAACTCACTGTTTGGCACTAGCAATGAGCTACAAATTCGCCAACTTGTCACAGTATCCTAAAAAATTGACATTTTATGACCCTGCAAATATTTGACTTATTATATTAGTTGTCAAAATCCTGCCTATTGGAACATACCAAACTGTATAGAGACATAAGAGACATACATTGGCTGTACAAGAGACCAGCTGTACCAAAAAATATTTATTAAAAATGTTGCTGATAGTTGAAGATTGGAATTTAAAGGTCATAGCATCTAAACTGATTTATTAGTTTTGGGAAGATGTCAGCATGTTGAATATCACTTCTGCCATTTAGTTGTTGTGATGTCCAAACTGGAGGAACCAAATCACTTCTGATGGTTCCTCTTTCAAATAGGCCATAATGGCCATGGTTCTAATGTTTCAACAGAGTAATATTTTATTAAAGGTGTAGTGCCTTATGCCGTTTTTCGGCATGAAAAAAAAACTTTGTTTTTCAGCATGTCCAAAAAACAATGTTTTTCCAACTTCATCATTAAAAACGATGTTGCCCACACACCATCGTTTTTGAAAAATGATGAACAAAGCGTGGTGACGTACAACACGTACGACGGCACTCTAAAGGGGAAGTTCTATTCGCCTTTGGGCTGCTTTTAGCTTATTCCTTGTTAGTAAAAGACGATGCACGCTTTTTTGTCTGTTACAGCGTGATGAATGTGCTTACTCCATTATGAATGGTAGTTTTACCAGAACGAGCGCTCCCGTCTCATAACTTGCTTCTGAGCATGCGCGGGTTTAAAACGTCATTTTAGCCCACACACGATCATTTTTTACAACCCAAAAAACGATGTGAAGCTCACACACGATCATTTTAAATGACGTTTTTAAAAACGTCATTTTTTTTTAATGCCGAAAAACGATCGTGTGTACGCCACATTAGATTTGTGGTTACAGAGCAAATCCTGTGATGTCAAATCCAATGTCAGATTTCCTATGAGCTCGGGAAAGTTGAATCTTTGAATAGGACAAGATAAAACTATTCCATCCTTACCTAGATAGTCACTGCAGCAACAGGTCATTATAGTCGTGATCTATTGCTAGCTGATAACAGCAAGCAACAGATCACTATTATAATAAATGTGCACAATTTGATCTAGCCCCTAGGAAGAAAAAAGTGTCACATAAAATAAACATAAGTAACTGCAAATAGTACCACTTAAGTCAGACTTGTGGCCCTTATCACTGGCCGCAGGTGCTACTGCTCAAAGGATCCATCCTCTTCTCAAACGACCATAGTCACAAAATAAGGAGCAATACATCCTCTAAATTATGTAAAAAAACAGTAAGCTTCAACCCTGTACTGAATGTACATCAAACACCTTCTTGACAGACCTTGATCTACATTCCCTAATGCTTACCCTCCAGGGGGGAGTTAATAAAGACTGGAGACTTGAAAGCAGGTGATTCCAAGAGGGCTCCAATTGGTTAACAGATTTATTTTACTGTGTTTATGCCCCCAGGTTAATTAGGTCAACCATGTTGCAAATTGTTACAATATATGTGTTGCCCTGTGTCCTTAAGTTGACCTGCTGAGCTGGTGGTTCCTTGAAAGGAAGGGTTAATGCTGCATGCCAGGTTTCCCTGATCTTTTCAGAAAGGTTACTTCCCCCTGAAGGTCATATCATATAAATAAGGGCTCATTTGTGCCCTGGGGCTCCTGAGAGGTTCCAGAGGTACTATCAGAATATAGTCAGTCTTGCAATGGATTACTTATAAGAGCCTTGTCATCTGCCCAAGTTGTTATACAACTTTATGGGGCACCAGAGAGCTTTGTACAGTAAAGTATGTTGAAGGTGTCTTTGGGAACTGCTTATTTATTACCTGCAACTACTTCAGTAAATGATCTTTATTGATCATCTGATTTTCCTGGTCTGAAGTCTCTAAAGAAGTGCACACATGGTGTATCAAAGAAGAGGCCTCACAGCTCTGATCCTTAGTGGCTCCTCGCTGGTATCCTTCGGCTGCTTACTGACATTTGGTGTGCTGGTCCCAGTCTGAATGATTTTACCTCTCCCTGTGTGTTCAGTGACACCAGTTCCCCCATCCTGACATCCGGCATATGAGTCTTTTCAGGGTTGCCACCACATATCAGTGAGAAAGAACGATTTGGGGAATACAGATCCTCAAAAGTAGACACCACATCCCCTATGAGAGTACAAAATAGAGAATAGGGAAGAAGGGTAACAAACCCTGGGGACTTTAAACACTGCCAATGATTTAGTCATGCAAATATAGTAAAAAATAGAAATGTTTATTTTACAAAATATGACATAATAATTTGGACATATAAAAACCATCCGATGAGAATGAATCTAGCTCAAACCATGAGCTGAGGCCCTGTTGCAGGAGTTGCTCAACATGTTTCGCTCAAATTGAGCTTCTTCAGGAGCTTGAACAGGTTATGCTACAGGTCATAAAGAGAAAAATATACACAGGATAGAGCAAAGAATAGTAAATCTACATAGATAAGTGAAAAACACACAATGTATTGAAATCCAAATAATCAAAAGATTATGCACAGGCACTATCATAGTGTTGCATGGTTTGTTGGCATTAATTAGTATTTATATGTATTCATGTTCACCATTGCACTTCTTTGACCAAGTCATTTAAGGTCCAGGAATTATAAATAACGCCACTCATACACTTTAAATCAATACTCATTTACTCCACTTAGGTGGATTAATTATGTAGAGGCAGCTGTTTATTTATCCACTGTAGGGTGAAAATCCCCATCTTTGTTTTTTCTACTGGCTTTTTTTTTTCCTACTGTTTTTTCTTCTGGCATTTTAGTTTCATTGCGCAGATTCATATATACACTTCAAAAACTAACACTGCACATCACCCTGAATACCATCCCCACCATGAAACATGGTGGTGGCCACATCATGTTGTGGGGATGCTTTTCTTCAGAAAGGACAGGAAAGCTAGTCAGAGATGATGGAAAGGTGGATGGAGCCAAACACAGGGCAGTCTTAAAAGAAAAAAAGACTTGAGACTGGGGTGGAGGTTCACCTTTCAGCAGGACAACAACCCTAAACATACAGACAGAGCTACAATAAAATGGTTTTAATCTAAGCATATTCATGTGTTAGAATGGCCTAGTCAAAGTCCAGACCTAAATACAATTGAGAGTCTGTGGCAAGACTTGGAAATTGCTGTTCAGAAATGCTCTTCATCCAATCTTCATCCAAAGCCCATGCAAATAAGAATGGGCAAAAAATTCACTCTCTACATATGCAAAGCTGTTAGAGACATCCCCAAAAAGACTTGCAGCTGTAATTGCAGCCAAAGGTGGTTCTACAAAGTATTGACTTAGGGGGGCTGAATACAAATGCATGCCATACTTTTCACATATTGATTTGTAAAAAAAAAAAAAAAAGGTGAAAACCATTTACCATTTTCCTTCCATTTCACAATTATGTGCCACTTTTTGCTGGTCTATCATATAAAGGCCCAATAAAATACATTTACATTTTTGGTTGTAACATGACAAAATTTGGAAAATTTCAAGGGGTATGAATATTTTTTCAAGGCAACATAGGTGTACTGACATAAAGTGGGTAAAAGCCTCTTTCAGAATTTTAACCTCCAGACATGGTGTGCCTGGTGTGATTTTAAAGTCTGATCTTGCTATTGTAATTAAGGCTAGCTAGTTATCTAGATTGGGAAAAGGGGAACACAAGAACTGGCCTATGAGAGCTAAAAGTATAAATCCAACTCTGCAATAAATTGCTACTTTTATCCCTGGAGAGAAGATTAACTGCCTCCTAAATTAAATTAAGGTAAACATTTCCCAAATCTGGACATTTCAAACTGAGTCCGTGATTAAAAATAAATAAATAAATAAATAAACAGAGGTTCCCTTACATTAAAACGGCATGTTGAATAATTGGCTGGCTTGTAGATATAGGCAGCTGTAATTATACAAACAGCTCAACGTTTTATGTTGCTAGCCCTTGTTGCCCACCCCCCAGTCCACCCCATTGAACCTTTTATGTCATGGGCACCTCATTGACTGACTAATAGGAGGCTCAAAAAGGAGATTTGCATATAAGTTAAGTATTTTATATTTATGGATTTACTAATTGTTGGAACATGTGGCCTTCACTTGAGGTAACCTCTGCTTATACCTTTTTTCATCTTATGCTAAATTTGAAGCTTATGTTTGTGAAATGCTTACTGTGAAATGAACCTCAAAATGTATAGCTGTTTCAATTTTTTTTTCTTTTTAAAATTCACATAATACTAACTAAATGCATAATACTTACTAAATAACAGTTTAAAACTGTTTGCAATGCTCCCTCAAAATGTACAACATCTAATTGCCAAAGTCAAGAAAAAAAACCCAGGAATAACCTTGTTTGTTTGCTGTATAGACAGTTTTCTCAGTGATAACCTACATTCATAGCCCTGTTAAGACCATTTTTCATTTTGGGAAGGTTTCAACCCAACTAATTTATCTTAGGCAGTAATGAAGCAGACAAGATTCAGTCCCCATTGGCTGGCTTTTGTCCTGCTGTCCTCTAGGTGATTTACAGTATCCAGGGTGGCAAAGTAGGCCCTTTCTTCTCTACTGTTTGATAATTGGCAAAATATCATAAAAGTTTCAGTTATTCTGCAGGTCAGAGGTGATTTTTTCCCCCCTCAAAGATACCAAATTACAGCATTGGCTGTATACAGTATAAATCAAAAAGACTGTCTATTATTAATATATAAGCCATTGGAAAGGCAGTGCCAGGGAAACCTTTTAAGGTTCCAAACCTTACACAGAGCCTTCGGGAAAATATAATTGGCTTTGAAGGGATATCGCACAGCAAACGGATCTTTGCCTTGTCTCCAGGTTGATGATATATGTGTGTTCTTGGCATGAAACCGTTAAACTCTGTAAATTCAGGACAAGTTTTTCATCCATTCCAAATGGGTGGTTAAAATGATGATTCTGAATGACCAGTGTCACAGTAATGCAAGGTAAATTTTCCATAGTCATATCATATACTGTTATCTGTCAAGGGAAATTTCCTAGTTGCTTAATGAAAAATGATATCTCTTACATTGTAATAAAGAGTAAAGTGAAGACATTCTGCCACCAGGTTTTTATTGTTTAGCAGGAGCTGCTTGGTAATTCAGGTTCTCTGTTCTACGCCCTAACTCCAAGAACATCCTCACACACCTGGTTTAATTAAATTTACTGCAAGCACTAGTGTAAGGTGGTCCAGGTACTGCCCTGGGGGACATGTATCAATGCAAAAAAAAAAAAAAAAAAAAGATATTGTTTTAACAGGAGCAGTGATTTTAATGATACTTAAAGTGAAACAATAAAAATGAAACATTTCTTTAAATATAGTGTCTGGGGAGGTTCCCTTAGTCTGCCTTGTAAATTGGCACATCTGTACCATGTAAAGAACCTGTTGCAGCAAAACTGACATTTTTTAAAAAAATTGGCAGCAGTGCCGGCAATACAAAAAATTAATAAAAAAGGCCTAGCAGGCCCTTCAGGTCTGGTATGGGTTTTCAGGGAACCCCAGGCCAAAATTTAAAAAAGCGAACACCATGGGGTCCTCCCTAAAACCACACCAGACCCTTATCTGAGTATGCAGCCCAGCAGGTCAGGAAATGGGGGTGAGACAATCAAGCACCCCCCCATCTCAACCATACCACGCCACATGCCCTCAACATGAGAGGTGCTTTGGGGCGGGAGGGGCTCTGAAGATGGGGACAAGGGCCTCTTCCCAACAACCCTGGCCGGTGGTTGCGGAAGTCTGCATGCAGGGGACTACCAAGGGGCCCCCTAGGTCCTGTCCCCCCATGTGAATGAGTAGGGGTACATTCACCAAAAAAAGCGTCAATAAGAAAAAAACCAGAAACATTGTTTTTGACAATTCCTTTATTAAAAAATAAAAACACAGTGTCCTCAAATGTAGATCCATTGTCAATCACGATGCCCACCACACCACCGGATTTGAAAAAAAAAATGCTCCGCCTGTGAGGAAGGCTGACTTCCAAATGCCTGCTCCGCCATTTGACAGTTCTTAAATAGGAAAGGGGCAGAGTCACCTAGTGATGCCACCTGGTGGTCCCGCCCCCTTGTGACGTCAATGACCATTGCATATGTGGTGTGGCTGTCGTGCCATTATTGTGGGCAATAAGTCGTAAAGGAAACCCCCATCTATAGTTCACCTCTTCCTCACATAGGACTTTCAAAACGGGCCAGAGTGCGCTATGCATCATTGGAATCCTTCTGGATAAGTTTGGAAGTAGTGACAGCTGAGCCCCATCAAAATCAACATAGGGTTTGCCACACATCGCTCTCATAATGTCCTCCTTAATATAACTCATGAAAGAATAAAGTTACGTTAAAACCAAGCACACCGTTGTTTTTCTTGTGAAATTCCCAATAAGTTTGATGTGTCACATGACCCTATTCCCATTGAAAAAACAAAAGTTGGATTCAAAATGTCCGACTTCAAAATGGCCGCCATGGTCACCACCCATCTTGAAAAGTTTCCCCCTCACATATACTAATGTGCCACAAACAGGAAGTTAAAATCACCAACCATTCCCATTTTATTAAGGTGTATCCATATAAATGGCCCACCCTGTACATATATGGGCAAGTGTGTTCTCCCCAGTTCTGGTAGGATGGCCAGGACACAGGACACATCACAGGATGCACCGGCTTGATCCTGTTGATCATGTGCCCACTGTGTCCATAAGCAAAACATTTGCAGGCAGGCTGCAATGGCCAAACCGCTGATGATCGATATTAATACTCAGAAGAGCAGAGAGTGGTGCAACACCCATAAATCGTGGACTATCGATCAATGGAAGATTGTAATATTATCCAATGAATCCAGCTTCACACAGCTCCCAACCACTGGACATGTTTACGTGTGGTGAACACCATCCCCAAGCTTACAAGGACTATCTTGTGCGAACAGTAAAGCATGGTGGCGGAGAAATTATGGTTTGGGCAGCCATATCTTGATATTCTGCAGGACACATCATTACCCTGAAAGCTAGAATCACTGCCAGCAACTATGTACACATTTTGGCCGACCATGTACACCCCATGGTGCAGATATTTTTTTCCCAAAGACAGCACCATTTACCAAGACAATAATGTTTCAATTCACACAGCTGGTGTTGTCAGATGGTTTGACAAGCATTGCGGCAAAGTCTCACACGTTCCCTGGGCGCTGCAGTCACCGGACCTCAATATCATAGATCCACTATGGCAAATTTTGGAGAACAAGGTTCAGGCTCATTTCTGCCTCCGCAATCTCTGCGAGAACTGGAACAATTTTTGGATAAAGAGTGGTATCAGATTCCATTATCCACCATCCAAGACTTTTATATTTGTCAATTTCCAGGAGAATTCAGGCCGTCCAGGATGCCAAAGACGATCCAACACCATATTAGCTAATGATTTTGTTATTTTACCTGGCGTTCCATATTTTTATCCAACCCCTGTACATTTTGGCCTAAGTTTATTGAGAAAGTTTGTTTTTGTTTGCAAAATTTCATAACCAAAAATAAAAATGTTTTATTAAAAAAAAAGATTTTTTAATGGTATATAGCAGAAAAAAAGTGGGAATTAAATGCCACCAAAAGAAAGCTCAACCTGTCTCAGAAAAAAAAGATAATTTAATTTGGGTACTGTGTTGCATGACTAAGAAATTGGCATTCAAAGTGTGACAGCGCAGGAAACTTAAAAATGGCTTGGGCAGGAAAGGGGTGAAAGTGTCTAGTATTGAGGTGGTCAAAGACAGAAGAGAAAATGCCAGAAGAAACTCCTTAAAGAGTGAAAAGAAGATAAAAAAAAGTAGTCTAAACAATCATGTTAGTAAAATATATCTTGTTTGCACTACATTTATTCATGAAATGTATTCAAAGGTGAGAATATTATCAGTGTTTGCTCCTGTTCTCTCAAATTCTCTCAACTTACATATTAAAAGACACTCCTAATACTGACAGGCTGCATACTATAAAGGCCAGACATGAAAGGACTCTGCATGTAAAAGATGCTATATTCAGACAGAAGATGACATCTTACAACAGAAGGAAGAAGTCAGACAGGGCTGGACACTTTGGACATTGAAATATTCTATTTTAAAGTTCATTATTGTCTTCAAGGAGTTGAGAAAAATATAATACAAAGTGATATTGGAGATAAAGCATCATAAGGTGCTCTAAGGTAGCCTTTTTGTTAAAGGGACACTAAAGGTTAGTTTTTTATTAGATCAATTGATTGCTGTAAGCAAGAGCATTTAAATATCACTTACCTCGTTTTACAGTAATCCAGGTTTGAAAATGCCATTTCCTGTCTCTCCTCTTCTTGCTTTCCACCAGCATCTGAGCTGTTTTGCATGGTGGAAAGCAGAATGTGCTCACCCCCTCCCTATGACTACAGCCCTGCGTGAAGATGCTCTCTTATCCCTCACAGGCATGGAGGCTAAGCCTAATGGGAACTGTAGTTCCCATTAGGCCGTGATGTAGCAAGAATGAATGCGCACCGCAAACCAGGAAGTCAGTGAGAATAACGATTCAGGAGTGCTGGAGGTGAATAAAAAAGCTCGATTTCAACAGGTATCAAACTAGTTATAATGCAAAACATTACTTTTTACTTTATTAGCTACTGTCAGACTTTAATTTAAGAGGAAAATATTTTTAAATATGGACGTCGGGCCAGCATCGAATTTTCCGTCGATTACGTCGTTTGCGTAAGTCGTTCGCTAATAGGGCTGGGCGTAATTTACGTTCACATCGAAAGCATTGGCTTTTTGCGGGTTAATTTGGAGCATGCGCACTGGGATACGTTCACAGACGGCGCATGCGCCGTTAGCCAAAAACGTCATTTACGTGGGGTCAGCCTTCATTACCATACAACACGCCCACTGCATGGAGAATTTGAATTCCGCGGGCTTACGCTGGACCACATACGCTATGCCGCCTTAACTTAGGGCACAAGTTCTTTCTGAATACAGAACTTGCGCCCTAAGTTACGGCGGCGTAACGTATCTGAGATACGTTACGCTCGCCGATAGATACGCAATTGTATCTGAATCCGGGCCCATGTGTGTGTAAAGACAGGCGTCCCAATACTTTAGGTAATATAGTGTATGTGTAGTTTGACATGTAGTTCAACTTGAATATGGTTATAGAGATGAAGGGCTTGGTTTTTTATTTTTTATTTTTTTTACTATGGCAGTCCTGTTGGTCATAGCTACACAAGTTAGTTTCTTCTAGTTACAGCTCTGGAACTTAAAAATGGAAAAAACATCCACAACTCTCTAAAGAAAAGCAGACTGAGGTGCTTAATCTGAGATTCTCATTTAACGTTGCGCTGGAATGATGTTGGTTTAGCGGATGATGTACCAATATGTCATGCCTGCAGCTACGTCTACAACACACACGCACACAAAAAAAGGAATTCAGCGGGGTGCCCTTGTGCTCTCTATCTCATCTTAAAAAACAGGAGACTGCTCAAATTATCAATTCCAAACTCTTTACATCCTCGCAGCCAAGCATAAAAATTAATTCAAGCAAAACCTAATTTAGAATAATAATAACATGGTTTTCTAATGTGTTCTACATTAATCGCAGTTAAGACAGTTACTATAGCAGCGCAGCAAGAATTTATTAGGAAGGGGAAAAAATTACCACTGTGCTATCTACTTGTTAGAAAGGATTATGGCTTGTGCGTGTGTGCGCGCGCGCGTATGTGTGTGTGTTTTTTTAATCCACCTTCTGGCTTTTTTTTGACCTAATATCAGTCTTATTAACATTTTAATGCAAAAATACACACACCAAAACATTAGCTTAAGGGGAAGTTGTTATGACCTGGGCTATTTATCAGTGCGCTGCATAAATATTTGCATTAAAAATCACAGAGCCTGGAAGATATCAGACTTGAATATCTCCCCTTTCTTGCTTTATGGAGAATGGCTTGATAAATAAAATTTAAATAACTTGAACTTTACAAAAAAATTCTATATAATGAAGCAGGACATGGAAATAATCGACTTTGTGCATAGTATTTATTCTCTGCCTTGTTCTGTTATGTCTGTAGCATGACCCCCTCGGGGACTGCTTGGTTTTACCTGCTCATCTGCACCGTCATGACCTTGTGAACATTCCAACCCACCTGACACTCTGGGTTCAGACATCTTTTCACCACCTTCAGGTAATAAGTCAAACAACTCAGTGCGTTTATATTCTATTAACCTTTACTGGAACAATTCAAAGAGGATATTGTTACACAGATGAGGCAACAGATCTTTGGGTAACAGTCCTAGCTCAGTAACACAAGGCAATATAATTTGTAGATAAACAGTATATTACAGGGCTTCCTGTTCTTCTGTCTGTAACTACACACCGTAATGCAAGTTTTTCTCCCTGGTGTGGAGAAAGCCTCTTGAGGGGGCGAGCAGGCAAGTCAGGACATTCTCTACTTTGCAGATGGAGAAATGAGCTGTGTGTTAGTGGGCATCCTGACACTCCTGCTTCGCCCCTCAAGAGGCTTTCTCCACACCAGGGAGAACGCCTTGCATTACTGTGTGTAGTTACAGAGAGAAGAACAGGAAGTGAGGATTTCTCAGAAGAAATAAGGACATTTAAAAGCAAAATGGAAGGATGAGCTAAGTAAAGGAGGACTGCACTAAGGTAAAGGAAGCTATTTAGGGGGAAAAAAATTCCTTTACAACCCCTTTAAATATTTTATGCAGAATTAAGTTACAAAAATAAATATTAACAACAACTTTATCAGTGCCCCTCAGCACAGCCTCACCTGTGCTCATCCATGCAGGCACATCTGTGCCCACCATTGCATCCTCACCTGTGCCCACCATTGCAGCCTCACCTGTGCCCACCATTGCAGCCTTACTGTGCCCACCATTGCAGCCTCACCTGTGCCCACCATTGCCGCCTCACCTGTGCCCACCATTGCAGCCTCACCTGTGCCCACCATTGCAGCCATACTGTGCCCACCATTGCAGCCTCACTGTGCCCACCATTGCAGCCACACTGTGCCCACTATTGCAGCCTCACTGTGCCCATTGCAGCCTCACTGTGCCCACCATTTCAGCCTCACTGTGCCCACTATTGCAGCCTCACTGCGTCCTCCATTGCAGCCACACTGCACCCTCCATTGCAGAGAAAAAATTCTACTATATATGACATCCAGCTGCCACTGAATGAACCAATAGTCCAATGTGCACACGAACAGCCAAACAAAGTTCAGGTGCGGACTGAACTGGGACCTTATCCCTATACATTATTAATTAAAGATGTTTACAATTTGTTAGGACAGTTTGTCCAAGGAAGGATGACGTCAAAGATATTAACTGTAGCACTTTATGCATTCCACTCTATTCCCGCAAGATGTCTATGACAAAGCATAACACATTCATATGTTCTTCTGTTACCCTTCAAGAGAACCTGGTTTATGATGCAGAAGGATCTATGACAGGGATATGCAATTAGCGGACCTCCAGCTGTTGCAAAACTACATGTCCCATCATGCCTCTTACTCTGGGTGTTATGCTTGTGGCTGTCAGAGTCTTGCTATGCCTCATGGGAATCGTAGCTCTGCAACAGCTGGAGGTCCGCTAATTGCATATCCCCGATCTATGACAACCAGTAAGTAGTCGCTAAAAGGCCTACAAGGAGTTAAATATGTACTTTTATGTAATTTCCAGGTTCAGTTCATTGAATTACCTGCTTTGTTTGAATGATGGTGGAGTAATCACCAAAGACTCAAAGGCCCGGATTCACGTAGCACTTACGCCGGCATATCTCGAGATACGCCGCGTAAGTCTATCTATGCGCCATCGTATCTATGCGCCTGACTCTGAAAGCAGGATACGCCTGAAACTAGGCTTCATCCGACCGACTTTTTTTTTTCTACGCCGTCATATCCTGGGCGCATATTTACGCTGGCCGCAAGGGGCGCTCCCATTGATTTACAATTTGAATATGCAAATGAGTGAGATGCGCCGATTCACAAAAAGTACTTGCGCCCGGCGCATTAATATACGCGGTTTACATAAGTCGTACGTCCGGCGTAAAGTTACAACTCATAAAGCAGGTGTAAGTCAGCAGCATCAATGCAAATGGCTGCACCAGGGAATACAGCCGTTGTTTTTTACGTCGATTACGTAGTACGTGAATAGGTTACGTTCACATCGTAGGCAGTGATTCAACGTATCTTCAGCGTTCGTTCCGACGTGATTCTGAGCATGTGCACTGGGATACGTCCATGAGCCGGCGCATGCGCCGTTCGTTATTCGTATCTTGATGGCGTTCGGCCCATCATTTACATGGGGTCACGCCTCATTAGCATGGCTCACGCCCACTGCCACTTACGACGAGTTACGCAGAGGGAACCCAGCGTAGATTTGGGAGCAAGTGCTTTGTGAATACTGTGCTCGCCGCTCTGTGCTACGTCGGCGTAGCGTATATTCGATACGCTACGCCGGCATAACTATGCGCCGCTGTATGTAGAAATGTTTGGATTGTACCATATGTCTGACTGAAGCATACGTTTTTTTTTTTTTCATAGAAGTCTGCTGTTTTTGTTTTCTGCATTTAAACTAATGTTGTGTTATTTGATTAGATTACTTAAAAGAAGATCTTTGTTGAGTACTTTATTTAAATCTTTTATATAATTTGTACAAATTAGACAGTCCCTGACTCTAAAAAAATGAGGTTAAATGTCTCTACCAACAAGTCCTACAAACAAAATAAAACGAGGTACGTGAGAATAGCCTGATAATGTTACCGTTAACAAACACAATTCTCTCTCTGTATATATTGGCTCTACATCTTGCTTTGTTTGCACCAGATGCTATGAATTCAAATATTTAACAAGCAGTAAAATCGTCTCTGATCTTTGTAGCAGCAGGCACTGTATAGCAAATCATCCTCAAAAGTTTTGAAGAGAAGCAATGAACCTGTCAAAGTCTGGAATTAGTACTCTGCTCCCCTCCATTTTTGTGTGCACCTGCTCTGTGTTCATGTTAGAGACTAGCGGGCTGAAAGGTTACCATGTCACTGCTGGGAGGGGGGAGCAAAACAAGCTACTTATAGAAAATGAAAGTGTTTTAGCTGTAAAAATTAAGGATAAATTGTCCCACTACATGTTATGAAAATGCAAACATTTGAATGTCTATCACCTGGCCACAGTTCTGCTTTAAGACTTTATCCACACATACATTGCTTATTTTAAATTCCAACCTTCCTTTAATGAATTAAAAAAAAAAAACATGCCATAAAAAAAAAATCAAGGCATCCATATACAGCCCATAAAATCACTGCAAATATTGTATATAATAATAGACAGTCAAAATGATGATACAGGGAGGGGAGAGCTGTATTCTGTACATTTTGCACTGACCAATGCTTCGTCAGAACTGTTGGTGATATGAGTGAATCTTCATCTCTGATTGAATGAACTTTATTGTATTGTTGTGCACATTAGGGACCCTTTTAAAGTTACATTAATGCAGTAAAACATGCACATAATGAATTTTACTGCAGCATACATACCATATGCAAACTTGTAGGCAAGCGCAGTCTATTTTCTTCACTGTAGGTGGTGCTCAACCACAGCGGCAGTTGGAGGGGAAGTCAAGAGATACTTGGTTTCTCTATGGCAGGGGTGTCAAACTTAATTTCATTGCAGGTTGCATCAGCATTATGGTCACCCCCCATAGGGCTGGTGTAAGACTAGATGTTCAGAGCACCCCACCCCACCTACATCAGATGTTAAGAGTCCCCCCCACCATCAGAGGTTAAGAACCCCCCACCCTGTGTTACATCACAGTGCACCCCCCAAGAGGGTGCAGCGGCTGCACAGAGAGGCCCAGGATCTGTAGGAGTAATTCTGTCCTCCTCTCTGCTGCTGATACAAAAGAGGGCAGAGACAAGCCGCAGCTGCAAGAGAGGTGTAAGGGCCACATGAAATGACCTGGAGGGCCGAATTCGGCCCGTGAGCCTTGTGTTTGACACATGTGCTCTATGGTTTCCGGGCTCACTGGAGAAGCTATACGATTTGATGCTGCCACCCCATGTGACTCTGGTAGCCATCTTGAGTCAGGCAGAGCTTATTGAAGGCCCTGGCTCTGGGTAGTGTATTGACAGGTCACCTGTCTGACCAGGACAGTGATTAGCACGAGGGGGGGGGGGGTTCAAGAGGAATAGGGAAAGCATAGGAACACACCCATCCTTCCTGGAAACCTCCCCATTTGGGTATGGACCAGCCAGACTGCATACCACCCCAAAAGACAGATGTGGTCAGCACAGCTGAGATCTGCTCCTCTACAAACTGCTGTTAGATTCTGTGAGTGTTCTCAGTTGGGCAACTTCCCACCAGGTTTGCTGTGAATTATTGGATTCTACATTAATACAAGTTGTGTTCTCTGTACCAGGACTCTGATTGTTTACTGCCGCCACACCATGCTGCACCTCCCCACAAACTGACAAAGTTTTTTTTTTCCTTTTTTTTATTTTGAATGTTCATGCAGGAAAATTACCTGCCTTCACCAAAAAACAAAAAAAAGTTTACAAAGCCATCTGTAAGTCTTCCGTTGGTTGTCCCTCACCAGCACCTCTTCTAGGGGTGGAGGCCAGTAATTCAGTGCTGCAGTCCAGGGCTGACACAAATTGGTCTTGTTACTGCCCCTTGTTGTGACAACACATATATTGAGAGAACCCCATAGGCATGTGCACAGGGTGTGCCGGGTGTGCTTTGGCACACCGTAATCACCCCATGTCAATTAGAATTATCCAGGGGCGGCACTAGGTGGTTGGTTGGGGGATGCCAGTGGCCAGTGTAAATGCCCCCATTATATTAAAGGCTAGGTTCAACGTTAGGAACACATTACACTCGTATTTGGGGTGTAGCGTAATATGCACCCAATCAACTGTCTCCCACCACCAGAGCCAGCTCCCTGTGACAGCAGGTGGCATTCATGTGTGTTTGAGCTTTGGGGTGCACACCCTAATGCAATAGACTGGGCACACCTATGGAGAACCCTAATATAAAGTCCATGGAAAGTGGCCATGCCACCCAGGCAGCGAAGTGGGCACTAGAAAAATGACTCATATAACTGTGCGATGTGTACTTTCTGCCTGAGCTAATTTTTCATCACAACCAAAATAGGAGGTCATAAGACAATCCAGTGATTCTGTGGAATCCCTTCACACCAACACTTTGAATTGCAGGCCCTGCTGTATTGTGTTAGATTTTGCATCTGCATTTTGTTTACTGGGTGGTGACATTGACAAAAACACTCCTTTTAAAAGACTCCCGAGAGATATTTGTATGCCAGGAGACTGAAGGATCACTATATTTCCATTTTATCACTCTGTACATCTCAGCATTCTTTAAAAAAGAGCAGGTAAGATTAACATAAATAACTTGTTCATATTTATCCTTCTTTGAAGTAATCCACCAGCAAAAAGCAAGAAAAAACATATTTGTTTTGAGGCTGCCGGAGCTAGTAAATCACAGCCATAATGTTATGTAAACCAGGGCCTGAGCAAAGAAATTAATGCAATTCAATAATAGAACCAAATGTCCTTGCTAATGGAATGAGGATTCTGGCTAAGCACCAGTCAGGCATATGATAATGCTAATATACATAAATACATAATTAGACCAAGCCGGGTTCCTGTGTTTCAAACTCAAGGCTATGCGAGATTATTGATTTCTACTAAAATGGCTGCACTGAAAGCAGGAGGATTGAAATGCTGATTTACATGAGATGAGAACAGACGAACAGTTGCATAGAATTTAAACAGATGCAGTTCGTTGTTTAATTATATGATAGTAAATAATGCATTTATCAGCCGATAAGTAAAGGTTCAACAGCCATTTTTTTAAAAGCTGAGTTTGGACCTTTCAGTAACTGTACAGGTTGGCATAAATGCATTTCTGAGCTTACAATATTTAGAAACAGCATATTTTTTTAGGAAACCTAAATAATTAAAAAGCAGTGTTTGAGTGAAGTGACTTTGCCTAGGCTGAGATGATGTCATCAGTCTGCTGCAGGCAGAAAGAAGCATTTCCTCACTCACCTCACCCCATTATTAGACTGCAAGATTGTAACTGTAGCGGTACCCCCGTGGGGGCTGCTAATAGACTCTATACCCCACTGGTTACCCCGACTCTGCAAATCCTCTCTTACCTCTGACACCTTGGGTTCCATTCTGAAATGTTTAGTTAATAATGAGGAACTGACACGGTATCACTGAACAAATCAGATATGTTTACTGGGATAAAGAATGAACACGATAAAAGATATAAGTAAAACACAACTTATGTTTGACAGAAAATATCACTTGACATTGATATACAAAAGTGTGTACCTCGTAACCTCCAAAAGATCTATGTGAACAGGTAAACAGAGAGACAAATATCCAACACCTTTAACACAAGTATTACCGTAAATACCTTTCCTCTGAGGCCTCAGCACACAAACCAGCAAACCACAATGTAAATTAGGTAATGTCCCACAAACTGGCTCCCCCTAGGTTGTAATTCCATGATTTAGCATTAGAATGCAGAGCAGTAAAGCATAACAAAGAGGAGAATGATACATGTTCTTTCAGTTCCGGATATCTTCAGCTAGCCTGTTGTTTATACTGCAGTGTAATTTGTAATCCAGGTAAGTAAAAGAAAAAAAGAACTGAAGAACAAAGATGAACTGATGAGTGCTTGAACTGAAGAAGTATTTTATCACATGTGTGCTCCTCTTTAATTATGTTAATGAGTTGAATACAGTACTGACTTTACAGCACAGTAGGGAAGAATAGGCACCAAGCACCTTCTGTATAATACCCGTGAAGGAGAAGATTCACATCCATGGAACTACAAGTTTCACCAGCCAGTCTGTAGGAAAAAACACTCAGCAAAACTGTTATCTCTGTCTGGATGGGCGAGTGCCCGCTCACCACTATAGACTCCAATCAGATGAAGGGCTCCAGCCAGAATCCCTCCTGGTGTCTCGGTCCGGTGAAATGGCGCTGCCATGCGGCGCTGCAACGCACAATGGACTGATGTGCAGGTGTTCCCAGAAGCTCTGGAACGTTGGCCAGTCCGCTTGCTGGAATAGCGATGCTGTCCTCTGAAGTTCCTCTAAAGCTGGCGATCCAGCTCTCCAGTGTGTAGGCCGCAGATTCTCACTCCCTATTACACAGACCTCCTGCTGGCAGGTTCAGAATGGCATCCAGAGAGGCTGAAAACAGGCCTTGCCCGCCTTTTTATTTCTCCTCCCAGCAGGCTGTTCTGTGCGCTTTGCATTGTGTGTCCTGTGGTTAGTTCTGGCTCGTCCAACAGTGTCACTCCCTCAATCAGACTACATGTCCCATAATGCATTGCTCTGTTATCCAAGTTGTGTACCCCTGCTATTGGGTTCCCCATACCCAAACACTGACACCCTCTCACCTTGTGACTACAATGGTGTGCTGTGTGCATATGTGGTTTTTATGTTGAGGTGGGTTCCACATATTTAGTGCATGGTTTCAGTTAATGACTAGTGTTAACCACTAGCCGACCGCGCACCGCCGTTCTACGTCGGCAGGTCGGCTCGGCTGGGCGAGAGCACGTAGTATAACGTCCTCTCTCTCAGCCGCCACTAGGTGCGCGCGCGCCCCCCGCTCGCCCCCGACTCCCGTGCATGTGCCCGGCGGGCGCGATCGCCACCGGGCACACGCGATCGCTCGGTACAGAGCGGGGACCGGGAGCTGTGTGTGTAAACACACAGCTCTCGGTCCTGTCAGCAGGGGAAATGCTGATCTTCTGTTCATACAATGTATGAACAGAGGATCAGTGTTTCCCCTAGTGAGGCCACCCCCCCCACAGTAAGAACACACCCAGGCATACTTAACCCCTTCCCCGCCCCCTAGTGTTAACCCCTTCACTGCCAGTGGCATTTTTATAGTAATCCAATGCATTTTTATAGCACTGATCGCTATAAAAATGCCAATGGTCCCAAAAATGTGTCAAAAGTGTCCGAAGTGTCCGCCATAATGTCGCAATACCGAAAAAAAAATCGCTGATCGCCGCCATTACTAGTAAAAAATATATATTAATAAAAATGACATAAAAATACCCCCTATTTTGTAAACGCTATAACTTTTGCGCAAACCAATCAATAAACGCTTATTGCAATTTTTTTTTACAAAAAAAGATGTAGAAGAATACGTATCGGCCTAAACTGAGGAAAAAAAATGTTTTTTTATATATTTTTGGGGGATATTTATTACAGCAAAAAGTAAAAAATATTCATTTTTTTCAAAATTGTCGCTCTATTTTTGTTTATAGCGCAAAAAAAAAAAAAAACGCAGAGGTGATCAAATACCACCAAAAGAAAGCTCTATTTGTGGGAAAAAAAGGACGCCAATTTTGTTTGGGAGCCACGTCGCACGACCGCGCAATTGTCTGTTAAAGTGACGCAGTCCCGAATCGCAAAAAGTACTCTGGTCTTTGGGCAGCAATATGGTCCGGGGGGTAAGTGGTTAATAATAATGTATATATTTTTGTAAATGACTATTTATTTCTTTGCAATTTTGATATGAGGGTGCCATCAGGCATGTGCTAGAGCCCTCACCATACTCACACGGGGGTGCCACAGGCCACCAACAAGAGCGCCAAGGACTGACATGCTGCGAGGGCAGGTACAGGTAGGCTGCAGGTTGTGACAGTGGCTGTAGCAGGAGTTTATCTGTATAAGACATAAACTGCAAAATCTCATGAATTTGGGCGAAGCCTAAACAAAGGACACCCCTTAGTTATGGAAGGAAATAGCATAAAGCGTGGCCAGGGGAAGTACTGTCATCTGTGTGAGACATAATAAATATATTTTAGGGCTCATGTACACACAGACAGGAAAATGCCGGCTGCTTCACCTGTTCACCTGCTACGGAGAACATTGCAGGCACTCCTACCTCACCGTGCTCTCGCGGCTGCTGTTGCAAACTCATTGGTTCTTGCACTGGACTGTACGACAGGCCTTCCTCTACTCGTCAGACTCAATCTAAAGTTACGTGACAGTACCCCTCCAGGACATGTCTGTACCTCCTCAGCACACTTCTGCCACATCGGTACCCCCTGTACACATCTGTTCCACAAAGCACAACTCTGCCACCAATGCCCTCCCAGCACACCCGTATATACCCCAGCAGACCAGTGCCTCCAATGCCACTTCAAAACATCCCCACTTCATTGCCCCTCAGCAAAATTCTGTATCCCTGGCACACCTCTGACACCAAATCTCCTCCCAGCAGACTGTTGTACCCACCAGCAGTGCCCCTCTGCCTCCAGTGCTCCTCAGCACACCACTATGGCCAATGCTTCTCCCCGGGCTCCCCTCTGCCTTCAATGCCCCCTATCTCACGTCATCCTCCAATGCCCACTCTAGTACACCTCTGTCTCCAATCCCCCCCCCCCCCCCAGGTAAACCACTGCCTAACACATAAAAATCTTCAGCAGGCCTATATTCCCCTGGACACCACTTGGGACATAGCTGAGGTGGGAAGTTTAGCTAAAAAGCAGGACTGTCCCAGCAAATTCTGGACTGTTGGCAAGTATGTGTGAGACATATTTGAAGGAGGATTTGTGCTAGTCAAGAAAGGTAAAGGAAGTTATGGTGTACTTCATGATGTTTATTCATCACACAGTAACTGGATTTGGGACTTGCATAAACTGCCATATAGGAGCCTTTAGTTAAGCCTCATACACACGATCTGACTTTCATCGGACATGTCCGTGGATTTTTGTCCGAAGGGCGTTGTCCGTGAACTTGTTCTGCATACAGACGGCAGAACATTTACAGCCAACAGTCACAAAACTAAGTTGTTTTTCAGCTCTTTAGCGCCACTCTTTGGGCAACTTCTGCTAATGTTGTCTGATGGTTAGCATTGGTTCAGAGCATGTACGTTTGTACTTTGGATTTTAGTCCGACAGACTTGTCTACACACGATTGGATAATCTGACGGAACACATTTGTTGTCGGACAATTCGAGAACATGACCATACAATATTTGTTGCTGGAAATTCCGGTCGTGTGTACGGGCCTTAAGATTCTAGATTTTTCTCTGCTGCTTTTTATTATTTAGAGCATTGGCACCTGGTTGTCTGTTTCATGAGTACACATATACAGTATTGTACACTCATGTGATCTAGGCCTCCCAGTCTGCACTTGATATTTATAAAATTATAGATGTAAGGTTGGATTATGAAGGAAAATCTAAGTGCTATCTGGTGTCCAAAGCAAGCTTCATTCATGGGCGAGATGACAGAAGTTAGGTCATTGTCACATGTGATGATTAACCTGTCTTTGTAAGGCTGACACATTTTAGTAGATTTGTTCTCTGAAGATTCAAATACACCCCACACACCTCTCCATTTCACCACGTAAATCTTTTAATCACCCTCCTTGTCCTTATTTTGTAAACATTTAATGAGGTATTTGATAGGGATGCATAATTTATGGGCAGAGACTAAGACCTCTTGAATAATTCTTTATGTTTATATAGCTAGGTGGTATATCTAGATCCCCCTGCTTGCTGCTAAATGCTCATCAATATTCAGAATCCACTAGAACATCGGAGGAAGAATAAAACGATTCCTGTCTTAATCAATGCTTTGTCTCTTTTAATCAGGGTGCCCAGGTGAAGAAGCAAGACAAGGACTGTAAAATGAGCAATGTACAGTATGATCTTATGATTTCTTTGTTCATATGTAATCTTTATAGCAAAGTAGGGACAGACATACACAGCATGACAAAAGCATTGCTTGAGATGTTCATACTGTGTACGTTTAAGCAAGTCAGTTCTCCTAAAAATATTTTAGTTTTTGGTAGAAAAGTCTTCTAACAATTTATTATCTCTTAGGCATTCAGCTGATAAGAGTTCCTAGCAGAAAAGGGGAAGCGCCACCTAAGGGCAGAGATTAAAACGTCTTTATTAGCGCAACAGCTGAATAACACTTAGGCCACGTACACACGATAGGTTAACCAGAGGACAACGGTCTGAAGAACCGTTTTCATCGGTCAAAACCGATCGTGTGTGGGCCCCATAGGTTATTTAACCATAGGTTAAAAAAAAGTCAACTTGCTTTAAAATTAACCTATGAATTTTATTTAAAATTAACCTATGAATTTTAATTAAAATTAACCTATGAATTGGTAACCGATTGGTCAAAACCGATCGTTAGTAGGCACAACCATCGGTTAAAAATCCACGCATGCTCAGAATCAAGTCGACGCATGCTTGGAATCATTGAACTTCGTTTTTTTCAGCACGTCGTTGTGTTTTACGTCACCGCGTTCTGACGCGATCGGTTATTTAACCTATGGTGTGTAGGCGTGACGGACCATTAGTCAGCTTCATCGGTTAACCTAAGACAACGGTCCTTCAGACCGTTGTCCTCTGGTTAACCTATCGTGTGTACGAGGCTTTACAGGATGAAAAGTAATTCAGGCTCATAAGTCCATGGATGAAGGAGATGTCCAGCCTATTTGGTGTCCATCCGAGTATACCGATACTCTCCAGGCTGCATCTATCCACACAGCCTGGAGAGTGATGGTACACCCATATGGACACCAAATAGGATGGACATCTCCTTCAGCCTTGGACTTATGAGCCTGAATTACTTTTCATCCTGTAAGTGTTATTAAGCTGTTGCGCTAATAAAGCCTTTTAATCTCTGCACGTAGGTGGCGCTTCCCCCCTTTTCTTCTCCCTTGTTCACACAGAGCTGGCTATACTCTGAGGATAGCTGCTGCCTACCACTACCCCATGTTCAGATACACATTCATATGTGCAATTGTTTCTCCCATACCCACAGATGTACTATGGACTATTAAGTTAATGGACTTAATGTGTGTTTTAACTTTTTATTTTTTTATTAGTACCTGTGATTCAGCCCTTTTTTTTTTTGCGCCAGTTTAAAGGGTATATTGTGTGATAAGAGTTCTGTGCTTCAGTTTCCTGGCCTAAAACAATAACAGGTAATGGCAGTAAGGGTCATGTCACATGAGTAGTCCTATTGCTGGCAACAACTCACCAGTCTTATGAGGGTTGGATGCACTTGCTCTCCCACTCTTCGTACAGCTGCCACTCAGAGCATATTTCACAATTCTATGCAGCCAGTGGCCACTTTCTTCATCTGTGCCACATGCCACCTATCTTGATTAGTCTGTGGCAACACACTCCATTTGGCAACACCCTAGCTACTAAGCAGTGATCAGCCTGGTCTGCCCTGTCTCCTGCCTCATGATTGGCCATGATGCTTTGGCACTCTGTTTAGGCATCACAAACCCATAGCTCTGGGCTTGCAATAGCATCTGCCACCTCGTTCCCTACCTTCTGTGTTGCCTGTCATTTGGATTCATCATTGTTGACCCCTGCCTTGCACCCTGACAGCACTTTTGGACTGCTGCTTGCCTTAACCTCTGATTGTTTACTGGACTATGCTTGCAGCTATCTGTCCTGACTTCAGAACTGTATACTGAATTATGCTTGCCTGCTACCTGCCCTGACCAGAGGACTGTACTTGGAACATCCCTGAATTTTTCCAACAGCCACTTTCATCTGCCTAACCAGTCTTGAGGCTACAGGTACCCTTTCTTGGCTCATTTGTTCAGTCCCGGTGCCATCTGGCCAGGAACTATAGCACTGTGTTCTAAGACCTAGGGACAGCCAAGTATCGGTAGGCTTGCTTGCCTTAAGGGAACAGGGGCTGCTAAAAGCAGAATAAGCACTCACCAGCAGTAGTTCCTAACCTAGGCATCTGGCTGATCATTACAGCTAGCAGCAGAATCACTAAATAACCTCACCAGGGATAGAATAGGTCATTTGACATGAGCCTAACTGTGAAAATTCAGTTAGCAGCTGTTGTGTTTAAAGCAGACCTAAAGTACATACCCTTCCTCACTTGTAACATAGACTTAACCAGCTTTTGACCCATTACTTTAACTATTACAAAAAAAAAATAAAAATTACAGCTGACAGTAGCATTGACTATAATGGTCTTAAGCCCTGTACACACGATCGGATATCTGATGGAATCTAATCCGATGGATTTTTTCGTCAGCTATCCAATGAAGCTGACTTTCATCAGTCTAGCCTACACACCATTGGTCAAAAATCCGACCGTATCCAAACGCGGTGACGTAAAACACTACGACGTGCTGAGAAAAATGAAGTTCAATGCTTCCGAGCATGCGTCGACTTGATTCTGAGCATGCATGAATTTTTGACCGATGGACTTCCACACAGACGGTCGTTTTTTCTATGTTTTTTTTATCCATAGGAAAATTTTAAAACATGTTCTATTTTTTTTCACCAATGGAAAACAAACCGATGGGGCCCACACACGATCGGTTTGTCCGATGAAAGCGGTCCATCGGTCTGTTTTCATCAGAAAAACCGATCATGTGTACATGGCTTTACACTTTTCGTGGTGGCTTTGGATGGCAATTTAGCAGGGGTCAGACTCAGAACTCAAGAGTTGGGGAATTCAAATGGGTGATTCATGCTGAATCTGTTTTTGATCCATGGTTGCTCAACTTTTGGGGAGCCAGTCTGGTTGCTGCCTTCTCCCTAGCAAAGTGACTGATGTGTAATAACTGAGAAGTGCCTTACTTGAAGTTGCACAACTTGATGCTTAAGATCAAGTCAAGATTCATGAAGCTCTTCATTTATGTGTCACATACCTTGGTGGAGGCCATAATGAGGAGAGGAATGCCCCTGCTGCTCTGGTTCAAACACTCCTGAATGTTCCTTAGGATAGCAAGTATGCCAGGAACTTGGACGGCAGATGATCAGTAGAGATGGTCTGCAGAGATGATGGTAGATGCAGATAGGAGAAGATCGCACAATCAGCAGTCTGGCGTGAGCGGGCAGAGGTACAGTCTGAAAGCTAGATCCAGGGTCATACATGGTCTGGGGACTGGAAGAGGAGACATGGTCAGGATCATACATGAATAGGCAGTTGTAACAGAAGCAGGGTCTGGAGACAAGCAGAGTCAAACATGGGAGATCAAGCAGATGCAAAGGTCAAGAAGCAAGCATTGTAATGTTTATTTGTAAAAAAGAAGACTTTATCCAAAGCATTTTAAAATAGGGGGGGGTGTTTGCAGGAAGACATATTCTTAATTGGCAATTAGTGTATTTTAGAGTCAATAATTTTAATAATTGGAAAATCCTGGGACAAAAGTAAGGAAGCCAGTTGTATTAGTATCAACTATATTGTATTGGTTCTGTGTTTTTCACTGTGGTTGAGTTATGCTTTAGGAGTTCTATCTCGACTCTAGAGTGAATGCAGGACATCCTCCTTGGTATAGCTTTTCTCTTCTTCCACTATGTGGTTCATGAGTTCAGCCTGTGCCGCTCTCCTTCCAGACACAGTAAAACATTAGAGCTGTCTGCTAAATCACCCATAACAGTGGTAATAATAACAGCCCACTGCACCTTGCCAATGGGTTAAAAAGCTGGATATTCAGCTCAATCATTCCTTCATCCTTCATGTCAAAGGAAAAACAAAGATACAAGCGGAAAGATCACTGCTGCACCATGCATGGCTCATGCTGAAAACATTAAGTGTAATATGGGCTTATTTCTTTCAGCTGAGTTGATAAATTGCTGGCATATCCTACAGGAAAGCCTGGAATGAGAACTGTTTGGCACTACAGTAGTTTATTCTTCATACTTTGTAAGGTTAGAGTGCAATTAAAGTGACCATGCTCAGTCTTGACATGTTAAGGACAGATCCCTGCTAATGACATGTTCCCAAGACTACCCAACACCCTCTACCCCCCAATAAAACAACTGACACCGTTGTGGAGTAAAATTGGCCTTACGGCCTATTTATTTAACCATTTTATAAACTGTGCCATCAATTGTTACCACTGTGCCATCAATTGTTACCACTGTGCCCATAAATTGTCGCCACTGTGCCCAGCAAATGTCGCCACTGTGCCCAGCAATTGTCGCCACTGTGCCCATCAATTGTAGCCACTGTGTCCATTAATTGTAGCCACTGTGCCCATCAATTGTCGCCACTGTGCCCATCAATTGTAGCCACTGTGTCCATTAATTGTAGCCACTGTGCCCATCAATTGTCGCCACTGTGCCCATCAATTATAGCCACTGTGCCCTGGAAAAAATGCTGCCACTGTGCCCTGGAAAATGCCCCCTCCCCCCGCCTGGCACTTACCTTTCTGGGGTCAGCCATCCTGCTTCTTCCGTCCCTCGATGTCTTCTCCCGCCCTCGATGACGCTTCAGCCAATCAGGTTACCAGTAACCAGAACCGGTGAACCTGATTGGCTGAGACGCCTGTCAGTCTTATCCAAGGAATGCACCCCCTGTGCGTCCCTGGGATAAGCTGTGGAGGCCTATTACAGCCTGATAGGCACTTCCACAGCCAACCAGCTGCCGTTATTCAGATGGCCGGCGCTCGCCAGGGGGCCGGCCATCCGAATAGTCGGCGGCAGCGGCAACAATACATAGATTAATGCAATGCATAAATCTATGTATTGTCAGTGGCGGTGCGAGAGCCAGAGGGGGCGGCGCTCCGGCGCCCTCTATACACGCACCGCCACTGCCCAGTATTACGTTTCAATCTAACAGAATTTCCCCTTTAACACTGAAAAAAGTACTGATGTTTTTTCATATCTTGTTTACTTTCCGCAAACTGAAACGTGTGACACTGACAATTATTTAAACACATATGCAAATAAATTAAAGTTGCTAATGGTTCCCCTCTAAGTTGTAGACGTGATAAGCCAGAATGATGTGCACATATTTATTTAATGTCTCCTAATGACAAACGACAATGTTGTGTAGCTGAGCGGGTGTTGCAGGCTGGCAGATGTTCCCTTTTCCTAGATAGATTAGACGCTCTTCACATTTTGCTGTAGTGTTTAATTAATTAAATTCTTCATACAAACAGTCATAAAAAAAAGTGGAATGCATCAGATGATGTGGCAGCCTATAAATTCTACTTGCTGTGGAACTTTCTAGAAGAGTCAGTTATAGAAATGTTGAGAATCTGTACACAAATCTTTCTGTTAATGCAGTGCAATGCACTGATGCATTACAGCCCCTGTGGAAATTCCACAAACAAGGGAGAAGCATGCAGTGGCTCTTGCAGGACCAAAGGCTGTGGTAGCCTTTCCGCCTTGTGGACCTTCTCAGTAGAGCTGCTAAAGCCAAAGCAGTGGTGGACCTAAGGTTATGTGGTCCCAACTAATAAGTGAAAGGTCCACTATATGGTCTATTGCACACAGTTAACTGGTGCAACTTCCCAATCTTATATGCCTTTTCCCCCGTGCCTGAAAGAATGACTGGGACCTTAAAGCCTATCACCGGGCAAATTTGTATTTTCCCCATGCAGTGGGGCTGTGCCTGCACTGTATGGATTAACTGCTTATACTCATCTGATCCTCTGGACAATGGGGCTCCTCACATACTGTTTCAGGCTGCTCTGGAAATGATGACGTCATGAACAGTCCACTGACCGGTCTTGTGCTTGGAGGATAGGTGGATTAGGTAAGTGTATCTGCACTCTCCTCTCCCCTAGCCAAAATGAGCAGTTAACCCATGCAGTGCAGGCATGAGAGAAAAGAAATTGCCCAGAGTTTAGCTTTAAAGTATAACCAACCACCTAACCCCCAGAAGGTTTACCCCCCCCCCCTTCATGACCAGGTCATTTTTTGCACTGCGTTACTTTAACTGACAATTGCATGGCCGCGCGACGCTCTACCTAAATAAAATTGATGTCCTTTTTTTCCCCACAAATAGAGCTTTCTTTTGGTGGTATTTGATCACCTCTGTAGTTTTTATTTTTTGAAAAAAATAAATATTTTTTACTTTATGCTATAAAACATACCCAATACAAAATAAAATAAAATGTATTCATCAATTTAAGCCAATATGTTTTCTGCTACATGTTTTTGGTAAACAAAATCCCAATAAGAGTATATTGATTGGTGTGCGCAAAACTTATAGCGTCTACAAACTATGGGATATAGTTATGGAATTTTTTATTCTTTTTATTAAAAAATTTTAGGCGATCATCATTTTTATGACTGTGAAATTGCGGCAGACAAATTGGACACCTAATACTTTTTGGGGACCAATGACACTAATACAGTGGTCAGTGCTAATAACATGCACATCAAGGGCGATCAAAGGGGTAAATGTGTCCCTAGGAGGTGCTTTCTGACTTTGGGGATGTGCTTTGACTGGGAGAAGACAGAGATCTGTGTTCCTGCTTAGCAGAAACACAAGATCTTGTACTTGGAACTACTACAGTGCTATGTGCTGTCTTTGGGTCCGGGTCTGAGCAGTTCACAGAATGCCTAGGTAATTTGAATAAATACAAGGCATTCTCTGATTGCACAAGATGCAGATTGTGATGTTACTGGCCTGCCTCTCCACCTAGTATTCATTGTAAAAGAACCCTCAGTACAGGGCATGCTAACTAGGATGCTTGACCAACCTTTCTAGGCAGGGTATAAGTCAATGCCTGCCTACCCAGTCTGGTTTCATGATGAACAGACAAGAAGGAAATGCGCTAAGTGCAGTATGTAAGGTTTTAATAAAAAATTATGTCATAAACAATAAATTGGAAACTCACAAACAAAGTGATAGCACAGGCAAGATAGGGCAAGAAGCTGGTCCGTTGTCACAGTGTGTTATCAGCAGCTCCAGGGGTTCAAGCTGGCGTTTCTCAGGACCACGGAACCGGAGTAATTCAAAATCCAGGGTCTAGGGAGCCTTAGGGAACCGCAGGAGAACCATGAACGCTGCTTCAGAGCGGGGTGCGTTCCAGCGTGGAGCGCAACGTACCGTCGCTAGACCGGAAGTGACGTGGGGACTCGGGCCAGCCAATAGGATGACGCGTTTCTCAACATTCGCAGTTTCATCAGATCCATCTGATGATGGATCTGATGAAACAGCGGATGCGGATGCTGCGGATGCTGCGGATGCTGAGAAACGCGTCATCCTATTGGCTGGCCCGAGTCCCCACGTCACTTCTGGTCTAACGACGGTACGTTGCGCTCCACGCTGGAACGCACGCCGCTCTGAAGCAGCGTTCATGGTTCCTGCTTCTCCTGTGGTTCCATAAGGCTCCCTAGACCCTGGATTTTGATCTCCTCCGGTTCCGTGGTCCTGAGAAACGCCAGCTTGAACCCCTGGAGCTGCTGATAACACACTGTGACACCGGACTAGCTTCTTGCCCTATCTTGCCTGTGTTATCACTTTGTTTGTGAGTAACCAATTTATTGTTTATGACATCATTTTTAATTAAAATCTTACATACTGCACTTAGTTTGGCGCATTTCCTTCTTGTCTGTATATCTTCCAGAGCTCGCTTCTGCTTCAGGATTGCTGCCGCTATTATTGGACATACATTCATTCATTTATTCATTTAATTTTCTTGTTACTGACATGGACCTTATTATATGCTAATTTTACCGATTGTTGATTATGCTCTTTTAGTCATGCGCCATCCACCAATTTTTTTACATGGTTTCATGATGACAATTGTTGACCCCACCTCATTGTGATGTCACAGCCCCAGCATGCACCAGTCAGGGACATCACAAGGAGCCTGCAGTAGGCGGTCAGCCTCCATTGATGACGTTCATTTTTTTTTTCGGGTCCGGCAGTGGTGGCGGGCCTTGGATCTACATTGGGGGACATTGTTTTTTTTTTTTTTTTTCAATAAAAGATCTGTCAAAATCCTGTCTACTGTTTTTATTTAATTTTGATACTTTTTTTGGAGCATGGTACAATGTACCCCATACTCATTCATATTATTAAAGGGGGCTACCATATTCCAATAAGCCCCCTGACCGCAGACCCCTACAATCACAGTCCAGGGTCAACATGGGGACAAGGTGCTTTGGGGTGGGGGGGCAGAGCACCCCCAAACCACCACCCCCCCATGTTGAAGGCATGGGGCATGATTGTTGCCCACAGTGCAAGGACATTCGGATGTCTGTCCTAGATGTAAGGTTAAAGGGGTTGTAAAGGTAAAAGTTTTTTTACCTTAATGCATCCTATGCATTAAGGTAAAAAAACATCTGACAGCACCGCCCCGAGCCCCCGTTTTACTTACCTCACCGTTCGAAAGTCCCGGGCGCGTGCTTGTCATCTTGCTCGGTTCCTAGCCTGGCCGTTGATTGGCTAGGCTGGGCGGATTGATAGCAGCGCAGCCATTGGCTGGCGCTGCTGTCAATCACAGCGGATGACGCGGCGCGCCGGGGGGCGGGGCCGAGTGATACAGTCGGCGGCTATGGCCGCTGCTGTATCACGGGAGCGCGCTCGCAAAAGCTTTCCACCATGCGAGGGAGCTCGCATTAACGTGGAAGCTTTTGCGAGGAGGAGCCGAGACAGCCGCCGAGGAACCCCAGAAGACACAGATCCGGGTCACTCTGTGCAAAACGATCTGCACAGTGGAGGTAAGTATAACATGTATGTTATTTTATTTTTTTTAAATTGTACCTTTAGTGTCCCTTTAACACAGGACTTTATATTACAGTATGCTGATTGGGTGCTCACAGTTCAGCAGTGACTGGCATGGGTTTACTTATCTGTTGTATGCTATTCATGTAAAATGAATATGTTGTAAAAAAATTAGCAGTAACATCAAGAAAGCTGTGCGCCTAGGGTGTCAACGGCATGTCCCCTAAGGGCACATCAATAACCCATTGGAAAATTATGTAAGAACAGTGCCAATGTCATTACATAGCAACTTTCCACAGGAAAAAAAGAGGATAAGGACCTTGTGACCTCATGGGACTGGCCCAAAAAAGCTCTAAAAAAGAGGGAAACACAATCGATGATGTCACACCTACAGCCACACCCCCCTACAGTTAGAAACACAAATGAGGTCACACATAACCCCTTCAGCGCCCCCTTGTGGTTAACTCCCACACTGCAATTGTCATTTTCACAGTAAACAATGCATTTTTAATGCATTTTTTGCTGTGAAAATGACAATGGTCCCAAAAATGTGTCAGAATTGTCCGAAGTGTCCGCCATAATGTTGCAGTCACGAAAAAAATCGCTGATCGCCGCCATTAGTACTAAAAAAAAAATAATGAATAAAAATGCAATACAACTATCCCCTATTTTTTAAATGCTATACATTTTGCGCAGACCAATCGATAAACGCTTATTGCGATTTTTTTTACCAAAAATAGGTAGAGGAATATTTATCGGCCTAAACTGAGGAAAACATCGTTTTTTTATATATTTTTGGGGGATATTTATTATAGCAACAAGTAAAAAATATTGAATTTTTTTCAAATTTGTCGCTCTATTTTTGTTTATAGCGCAAAAAATTAAAACCGCAGAGGTGATCAAATACCACCAAAAGAAAGCTCTATTTTTGGGGAAAAAAGGACGCCAATTTTGTTTGGGAGCCACGTCGCACGACCGCGCAATTGTCAGTTAAAGCGACGCAGTGCCGAATCTCAAAAAGGGGCCTGGTCCTTTAGCTGAATTTTGGTCCGGGTCTTAAGTGGTTAAGAAAAGTGTTTTGAGAGTGATGCTCATACTGTTTTAATTTTAGTCAGTATGAAATTGAATCATTATAGAAATAAAGCATCCTAAGCTCATCAACCATATTACTGCATAGATGCCCACCAAACTCCTCCCCAAAGACAAGCCATAAAAGAGAATGATTTCTTGAAATGTTCCTATTTGAATTATTTTCTAAGATGTTTTCAGTTTGTCAAGCACATCTTGCCTTGGTCTGCTGCAACATTTGAAACCTAGCCTATCAGCATAAATATGACTCTAACAGAGGCAGCCAGCTTATATTTCTGGGCAGGAGGGTTTACTCTTTTTTTAATTTAAAAGAAAAAAAATCAGTACTTTGGCATAACTTGGTAATGGGATCTCAAAAGCAGATTAGCTGAACTGCTGGCAGAACAAATTTTAAGAGGTCATCTCTCATTTCTACTATTAAGCAGTTGAAGTATTGCATAAGCTAAGGCCTAGAGGGTTTATTGATCTCCAGCAGAGATATCAAGGTGCCTAAGCTGCAGTAAATGGTCACTGAATTGTACAAGGTTAGATAACTTGTGGCAGAGCATAAACTGGAAGATTTTAAAGCCAATGTTTATGTCATAGTTGTACATCGGAGACCAGCCTCAATAACAAAAAATGACCAGCTTCTACATTATCTACAGAATAAGCTAACCAGGTACTTGTAGCAACAGTTGTCTATCCATTTTTTAAAGTAATCTTCCTCTTTGCAGAGGTTAACATAAACACTTGATCGTTTTTGATTGTTAATAACATTCATTCGAAAATTTGGTTCTACAGATTAAAATTATAAAATGCCAAACGTCAGAAATCCTTATTTACATTGACTGGGGTTGATCAAATAAAGGAATACAGAATATTCACTTATTTTACAGAATAAGGTAAAGCTCTATTCACTCTGAATACTCAACCATGTGAAAGTATTTTTTCTTGCACAGGATTGGATGATCAAAGTAAACGTCACCCCACTGTATTCACTAAGCTAAGTGAGTATTCAAAAACCAAACATTCTTTACTCCTTTTTTTAGTAAATGAATCCCAGAGTGTTGAACCATGAGGGTGACCAGGCTAGCCAGACAACTTCCATTTACAGAAGGATAGGTGACTTGTGCAAACGCTCAGGCCTCGTACACACGACCGTTTTTCTCGACAGAATCCATCAAGAAACTTGGTGGCAGAGCTTTTTTGCCGAGGAAAACGGTCGTGTGTATGTTTTTCATCGAGGAAACTGTTGAGGAACTCGACGAGAAAAAAGTTCTCTTTTTCCTCGTTGGGAGTCTCAATTTCCTCGTCGTGTTTCTCGTCTGGCTGGTTTTCGACGAGAAACACGTTCGTGTGTATGCTTAGAAACCCGCGCATGCTCAGAATAAAGTATTAAACGGGAGCGCACCTTCAATAAAAGTAGCGTTCGTAATTGAGATAGCACATTCGTCACGCTGTAACAGACTGAAAAGCGTGAATCGTCTCTCACCAAACTTTTACTAACAATGCGGCAACACGAGATTAGCAAAAGCAGCCCCAAGGGTGGCGCCAATGGAATGGAACTTCCTCTTTATAGTGCCGTCGTACGTGTTGAGCGTCACCGCGTTTGAGAACGAGGAGATTTGGTCTTGACAGTGTGTACGCAAAGAAAGCTTGTCAAGTTTCTCGACAAGCCTAACAAGGAACTTGTCGAGGAAAACGATGTTTCATTTACGACGAGTTCCTCGGTCGTGTGTACGAGGCCTCATGTTCATTTCATGACAGTTTTCCTTTAAAGGGGTTGTAAAGGTTTGTTTTTTATTTTCTAAATAGGTTCCTTTAAGCTAGTGCATTGTTGGTTCACTTACCTTTTCCTTCGATTTCCCTTCTAAATGTTTTTTTTCTTTGTTTTCTTTGTCTGAATTTCTTACTTCCTGTTCCTCCTCAGTAAGCTGTTCAGTAAGATGTTCTGACTGACTTTCCACCGCTCAGACGATGGTGGAAAGCTTACTGAGGAGAAACAGGAAATAAGAAATTCAGACAAAGAAAAAAAACATTTAGAAGGGAAATCAAAGGAAAAGGTCAGTGAACCAACAATGCACTAGCTTAAAGGTACCTATTTAGAAAATAAAAAATTAACCTTTACAACCCCTTTATCTTGAGTTAAGAAAGCCCATTGCACTTAACAATATTTATGGTGTGCTTTTTTTTAATTACATAGAAAGTCTATATTCTTGAATTTTCCGTCCTTACTTTGCAAGACATATTAACAAAATAGACATACATATTCATAAACATGCATACACCCAGGCCCTACAATGCTAGAGATAAAGTTGGTTGGCAGACGTTTCCCTGATTTACTGGTGGCTACTTCTTTTTGATGCTGTAGTTGGAGAAGTAGAAAATGGGCCAGAGGAAAACAGAGTGCCATAGGAGCAGAGCCAGATCATCCACAAAGCAACCTAAGTAGGATCCTTGAGCCCAGTGGATTTCATGGAGTCCAGCTACAACCTTCAAACTCCTCCAAGGGAATAGCAAAAATTGATCAAAGCTGTGCACCCACTTTGGAATGTTAGGATTGTAAAATGTTGGCACAGAACAAAATGTTGATTGATATATATATATATTACCGTGTAAAAGTTTTAGGCAGGTGTGAAAAAATAGGAGTGTTAATTTCTTTTTATCAATTAACCAAATATAATGTAAATGAACAGGAGAGAAATCCAAATCAAATCAATATTTGGTGTGATCACCCTTTGTCTTCAAAACATCATCACTTCTAGGTACACTTGCTCACAGTTTTTGAAGGAACTTAGCAAGTAGATTGTTCCAAACATCTTGGAGAACTAACCATGGCTCTTCTGTGGATTTGGGTTGCCTCAAATCCTTCTGTCATTTCTGCACCCCAGTTCCTATGTTTTCATGCATAGTTGAGTCACTTATCCTTTGTTTAAACATGCAGAAAAACAGGAATTGAGGTGCAGAAAAATGACAGCAGGTGCTCTGGACTGATGAGTCAAAACTTGAAATATTTGGCTGTAGCAGGAGCTGTTTTGTTTGTGAAGGGCTGGTGAGTGATTCAATGAGTGTCTGCAGGCAACAGTGAAGCATGGTGGAGGTTCCTTGCAAGTTCGGGGCTGCATTTCTGCAAATGGAGTTGGAGATCAATGGTGCCCTCAATTCTGAGAAATACAGGCAGATATGTATCCATCATGCCATACCATCAGGGAAGAATGTGATTGGCCCCAAATGTATTCTGCAGCAGGAAAACAACCCAAAACATACAGCCAATGTCATCAAAGTGATTTTAAAGCTTTGTTTTTTTTTGTAAAAAACAACAAACATGCCCTACTCTTCTGCCCCATGCAATAGTTTTGACCAGAGCAGCCAGGTCCTTCTCCTTCACTCTTGGCACCTCCCTACAGCCAAATGAGCCCAAAGCAGGCTGCTTGCAATGGGGACACCCAAGCAGGTTCATTCTTGAGTCTTGGATCTGCATATCCGTTCACATGCACAGCCATTGGCTGTGATTGAGAACAGTGGGAGCCAATGGCTCTCGCTGCTTTCCCAGCCAATGAGGAGGTAGAGTCCCCAGAGAGCCAAGCATCTTGTGCACATTGCAGGAGGAAAATTGGGCTCAGGTAAGTATTAGGGGGGATGGGAGGACTGCTGCACAGAGTAGTTTTTTTATCTTCATGCATAAAATGCATGAAGTTAAAAACGTTGAGCCTTCACAACCACTTTAAGAACTATAGGCAAAGAGAACAGACGGATGCTGGAGTGAATCAAAGCACGCTTACATCTGTGGTAGCAGCAGTACAGCATACAGGCAATCTCAGATGGCATCGGATCTCAATGGGCACAGTTAGATGAAATAACCTCACATGCAGATGGAGGTACCGCCAACAGCCTTTTAGCATAGAAAACTGGCAGGCCCAGCAGCTGCATGCACAGGGAGAATGTCAGCTGTCAAAGCAAGCAGTGATTTTAGGGGTGGGTGGAACTGGAGCAGCCATGGAATGGGGTGAGGGGCGGTTGCTACACATTTCTGGGGTTCCGTCTCTTTTCTCAAGCAGCTGTCCAATGCTTAGAAATTTTGAGTGGACAGACTAACTTAAGTATCACACTTACAAGATCAGACACGTGCAATTTTAGCTCCATGATGACAGATAATACTTTTTTTCAGGCTGATATTATGGAGAGGCCGATAGAGCCAGATTGCCAAATCTGTGCCAGTACATCTAGAACCAAAAATCATAAAGTAAATACTAGCAAAAGTCTGTTAGCAGGTTGTGTCTAGGTGTACGAACCTAGGACTGTAAAGTACTCTATTACTCCAGCAAATATACTCAAACTATGAAGTGACAGCAACAATGCATACACAGCTTATAATAAAAATGGTAATGTTCTACTATAAGCAAATTGACGTGTGGGTGCTTGTGTTCCTCCCTTGGCAAACTTGCTGTCCTAGACCACAGCATATGTTGACTATAAAAAATCAAGCAGCAAGCTGAGCCAGTTCTATGACCTTACCTTTCACCATTCTAGTAAGGCAGTACAGCTTGGTCATCAATCTTCCCCAATCTATGACTGGACAATGCAGAAACAATATGTATTGATTAAGTCATCCCTGTAATTTCCCTTTCTGTAAGCGTGTTTCACAGCAACGTACAATGAAAAAGTATCTGATTGGCTCACTATGCAGCTTCTTCCTCTCACAGTCTGAATCTTGCTGTACAGGAAATGATGCAAGGAAAATATAAAGACAGATTGAGGTTCTATTTAAAATATATTTTAAGATTTCTATATGAATACATAGCTGGATAACAAGGATGTATTTTATATCTGCCTACAGTTATTCTTTAAACAGTCATTCTGTCAGCCTTCTGTGAACTAGTTTAAAAATGCTAAAGGAACAAAAAAGGCACATTGAAGTTGCAGAGCAGCGGGACGCTGTGCACAGTGGAGGAGGAAAAACATTTAAGAATCACTGACATACAGTTTACAAGTAAATACCCTCTTATAAAAAAAACTAGAACAATAAAGACACATTAGCAGACAGCTGAGCCTTTACAAGGTAATTATAAGAACAATTTGAGGAATTTAATTTCTCTTTAGAGTCATAGCATTTCTTTAACTTCTACATTAGTCTGCTCTTTGCTGAGTGCGGTGAAGAGGACTCATTTTTAGAGTGATAATCTTCCACATAAAGGTAAATCACACAGCATAATGCAACAATGTGGTAATGTTCACTAGTTACATTGGGGTATTTATCAAGCCAAGAGCTTTCTTTCTAATTTTGGATAGAAAGAGGAAAGATTAGACCCTTTTGGTAACCTAATCCTTTACATCTTCCTAGTCAAGTGAGGCCGCGTACACACGGCCGAGAAACTCGACGGGCAAAACACATCGTTTTGCTCGTCGAGTTCCTTGTGAAGCCGCCGAGGATCTCGGTGAGCCAAATTTTCCCATTGCCGTCGAGGAAATAGAGAACATGTTCTCTTTTTGGCCCGACGAGATCCTCGTCGGTTTCCTCGTCGAAAAGTGTACACACGACCGGTTTCCTCGGCAAAAAAAAAACCCAGCAAGCTTCTTGCTGGTTTTTGCCGAGAAACTCGGCCATGTGTACGAGGCCTCATAGTAGACAAACTTTTAAAACAGTCTCATGCTAAATCTCAGTGTCCAAAGAAACCATCAGACGCAGACCCAGCACCAGATCTAACATCAGAACTAGAGACAGAACAACCAACATGGGCAAGGGGTAAGCTTTATTGATGGACCAAGCTTTGCTGCTTGGTTTAGATTGGTGTGACCAGGCAAATACCTAACACCACATCCAGTAACAAATGTAGTACTAGCACAAGTGGGGGTAGTGAGTAATGCAACTTATAATAAGCCTTTAAACTGGGATTGTTGTGGAGTACTGCAGTGACAGTTGCAGAGTGATCTACTCACTGCATCCCGAACAAGATATGTGCATAGCCAATCTGAGCAGTGGTGTAAAATGGTGCCAAGAACGGCACAGTGCCACCATTTACCTGAATAGGGCACTACCTGTCGGTGTAATCTACCAAGGCCCCCGTTGTTTCTGTCCCTGCACAGTGTATGGATTTTTGTTGGTGGAATAGTGTACTGTGTTTTTACATTTTATAAATTTGTGGGTCCATACACCTACAACCAAACTGCTATCAGCATAGGGCCACAGTTTGTTTTCAGTAACCCTTGTGTGTGTTTATGACTGTGATTTTGTTAGTATGAAACTAAGCCCAGCCAGTTGACTAGAGGAAGTTTGTCCATAACTGCCCCTGTCCGACTGACTGACAGAATGGCTGCCTGCCATATGTACAACAGTACATCACAATAACAACTTTGGAGTTAGATGCTTTAGGTGCTCCTTGTAGTGTCAACTCCAGACCCTCATCTTCTTCTTGAATATGTTGCCTTTGCCCTATCACCCAAAACAAGGGAGTACATACCAGTTGTGCAGATTGTGCAGTTGCACGAGGACCTCTGGGACCTATGCTGCATACACACGATAGGTTAGTCTGATGAAAACGGTCTGATGGACCGTTTTCATCAGACCAAACCGATCGTGTGTGGGCCCCATCGGTTATTTATCAATAGGTTAAAAAAATAGGAACTTGTTTTAAAATTATCTGATGGATAAAAAACGATCGTCTGTGGGTACGTCCATCGGTTAAAAATCCACGCATGCTCAGAATCAAGACGACGCATGCTTGGAAGCATTGAACTTCATTTTTTCAGCACGTCGTTGTGTTTTACGTCACCGCGTTTTGACACGATCGGTTTTTTAACTGATGGTGTGTAGGCAAGCCTGATCATCAGTCAGCTTCATCGGATAACTGATGAAAAAATCCATCAGATCGTTTTCATCAGACTAACCTATCGTGTGTACAGGGCATTAGAGACCCATTTATACAAGATGTGGGTAATGCGGGTGGTAGAACCCTTCCCACTGTCTTGTAGACCTCGACATGGCTCTTTTCGATCTACCTGTCAATCAAAACAAAGTGAATAGTTAAATGGGGAGTCCAAAATTGAGCTTACACCTGGGCCCCACTACAAGAGCCCCAAAGGACACAGGCCAGACAGTTCAGTACAGAATTCCATATTTACAAAAGTATACATACATATATATATACACATGATAAATACATATATTTATTTTGGCTGTGTGTTGTGGTGTCTCTTGTGGGGATGGATTCTTGCAATAGTTCAATTATTCTTTAATATATTTCTCACTACGTCTACTGACAGGACTGAGTACCCTCTTATACACAACCCCCCCCCCCCCCCTCTTTAATGCTGCTAATTAGAAGGAAATATGGTCTGTACTTCTAGTGGCATATGGATAAACATTAAAACCAAAAATCTTACCATTTAACTTAATTTCCTCCCTAGCAAAAGCCATTTTAGTTTTTATCACGCTGCTTCTGCGCAAGCATTACAGAAAGCCAATGGTTTAATGCACAAACAAGCAAACGAATATTAAGCAGAATATTATGCCAATGTTTACCAACAGATCTATAATTGCAAAGTAAATTAGCTGTGAAATGAAACGCTTGTGATTCTCTGCCACGCTGTTAGGAACAAATGGCTGATTATGTTAAAGTAACTATGCAAAGGAGTTAAAGGAGAACTCTAAAACCCATGTTTGCTCTTTGTTTCTGTATGCATCATATGGAAGAAATAAATAGCTTTATTTAACATTTCCAAAATGGTGAAGGAAGTGAAGCGTGTCATCTCCATCCTCTTTTAGTTTTAAACAACATGGAATCCATTGCACCCATTTCACCCAACACTAAACCTACCTTACCTACTTTCTTTGACCAGAGGATATTGGTCCCAACCTGTGAAGTGATTTGAAACATGCAAACCAATACTATTACAGCTCACAAATTAAAAATGAAACAGAGGCTTTAGCTTGTGCTAAAAGGATGGTAGAATTGAACATCACTGAGTATCTTGCCATTGTTAGGACCCTGCTTGGGTGGGTTGTTAAGGAAATAGTTTCACATGGATCTTTCTAATGTATCATAATGAGTCATAAAGAAGTTCTTGTAATACCTTGATATAAGAATAAGGATGACGGCACCAACACAAATTTATTTGAATAACTAAGAATTTTCCTCTACGTATATAATCACACATTTTCCAGACCTCAGCCCTTTCTGCATTGCCAAGCTCTGATGAAGTGGGCCCCTTGAAACCCCTGAAACTCATTGGCCTCTTTTATCAAATGCAAGTAAACTTATATACAAAATAGTTTTGAACAGATACTTTTGTATTGGCCCTCTACTTTTTATTATACTACCACTTTGTGAGGTCAGTGTTTGGCTAGACAAGTTATTAGGGGCTGAGGAGGTTTGCAGACATGGCACATGTGGCAACTCCAGAATAATTGTATCTCACATGTTTTCCTTTAGTTTGAATAGAGTATGGAATAGCTTGAACCCTTATAGGATTTTTTTCTCTGTGTCCCATTGGGAACATTTCTCCTCATATCCTGTTACAGAGACAAGACAGGAAGTGATTTTAGATCTCTTCAATATCAAGTAAAATCCTCTCTTAGAAACTTGAGACTTGAACAGGTGTCCCCATTGAAAGATTTCCTCTCTATTCCCATTCCACCAATAGGGAGGAAGGACTTCCCCAGTGGGGCCACAGACATAAAAGGATCCAACCAAACCCAACTTTGACACAAAATGGAAACAAAAAAAGTAAAACTTTTGGCCGCCAGAGGAACACTTTCTCACAAAGGAGTGCTTTGGTATATACATGTTAATCTACTTTGGTCAGCTTAAGGTGCCTTAACCACTTCAGCCCGGACCATTTTGCTGGTCAATGGCTGGACCACTTTTTGCGATTCGGCACTGCGTTGTTTTAACTGACAATTGCGCGGTCATGCGACGTGGCTCCCAAACAAAATTGGCGTCCCTTTTTTCCCACAAATAGAGCTTCCTTTTGGTGGTATTTGATCACCTCTGCGTTTTTATTTTTTGCGCTATAAACAAAAATAGAGCGTACATTTTGAAAAAAAAATGAATATTTTTTACTTTTTGCTATAATAAATATCCCCCAAAAATATATAAAAAAAAATGTTTTCTTCAATTTAGGCCGATACGAATTCTTCTACATATTTTTCGTAAAAAAATCGCAATAAGCGTTTATTGATTGGTTTGCGCAAAAGTTATAGCGTCTACAAAATAGGGGATAGATTTATGGCATTTTTATGCTCTGGGCCCCCCCTGTTGAGTGCCCCCATAGCAAGCCGCTTACTGTGGGTGCACTGGTGCATGCTTGCACTCCCCTGAGCTGCCTCTCTGCATTCATAAGGCACAGAGTGCAGCTCAGCCCCACCGCTGGATCACACCTCACTGGATGTGATTGATTGCCAATGGCTCCTGCTGCTGCATCTCAGCCAATCAGAAGGGAGAGTCTCGGGTGAAGTGCATGTCCCTGGATCGGGCTTAAGTAAGTAATGGGGGGGGGGGGCTGGGGGGAGCTGCACATTGAAGGTTTTTTACCTTCATGCACAAAACCTTTAGCCTTTACAACCACTTTTAATACTACAGGTAGGTGGTGGCCAGTTACGTATGGATAATATGTTCACTAAACTATACTATATTACTTAACTGGTTACATCACATTTTGTGTAGAAATGTTTAATGTTTACTACTTGTAGCCAGCATGTGGTAGGCATAAACAAGAGTACTAGTTTTCCAATGTTCCAAAAAAGGCTCTTCTGTGACATAGGTGTAAAGAGCATGTTATACAGCAGTGCTTGTGCTGTGTAATTTGGCCCCCTGTATCACCTGAAATACCTGGTTGATTCTGCTTGGTTCTGCCCTCCCTTTTGTAAACTGACCACAGTTTATCATGGCTGCTGAGCCCTGACACCATGATCAGTTTACATGCCTCTGTCATCTGCATCTCTCCTGTCCTCCTCTGTGCCCCCTCCCCTCCTGCTGCACAGATTACTTTTAATGTCCTATATAATCCTCCTGTTTACTAATGACAGGCGCTTCTGACTCTGTTTTATAAAAACAAATGCCAGCTATACCTGACTTCAGAGCGCCATTCGATGCTCATGTGACCGGCAGGATCTCTCCTCCTCTCCGCTACTCCTCACTGACGTCAGCGGGGGGATCTCGGCTCCTCCCACTGCAGCTGTCAGATGGGGAGAGGAGAGAGTTGGCTGGTCATGTGAGTGCAGAGCGGTGTTTTGAAATCAGGTAGACAGGCATTTTTCTTTATAAAACACAGAGACAAGAGCACCTGTCATTAGGAAACAAAGAGAATTATATGAAGTTGTCACAGTGGGTTAACAACCATTTTAATTATAAATGTTTTTGGATTATATATCATTAAAAAAATAACTGCTTTACCGTATAAGGAAGAAAGTAAAATATAACAGATGAGAATTGAGATAGCAGGGTTTCGCGTTACCGCCAACTCCATTGTTGCCTTGTGTCTTTTGGAATGTAATGCAGGAGCAGACACAAAATCAGCAGTGTTAGCCAGCACTGTCCATCCACTAGAACCAGCCCTGCTGTTCAGTAATGTTGTTTCCTTCTGCAGTATTCCATAATGAACTGATGGGGGTTAATTATGCTACCGATTAGCCCCTCTGCAGACACCTCATCCTTAATGAACAGGCTTAATTGCATTAAAAATCAAGAGTTTCTATGTGTATAAAAAGGTGCGTTGCTAATTTTGGACTGCTGTGCATTACGTTTTAGCCCAAAGATAATTTACAATGTTTCTTTAGGGTTCATTTAAATCTATACCTTTCAAAACACCTAACATAAAGTTGAACTTCAAAATATCAAACTTCACTACATACAGCATATGTGAACTGCCTTTCCTGCCAAAAGATTTGTCATGCTGTCCAGTTGCCAGGGATTACTTTTTTAATTTTGGTAAAATGTACACCAAATTCTCTATTTTAAAAAAATGCAGTGGAGTCAATAGGAAAATTGACATTAAGGTGCAGTGGGCTTCAAATGGCTCCTTAGGGTTACAGCATCTTGTTCTCTATTGGACATGTTCAAACTTTGTTCCAAAGTGTTTTTTGACTAAGGCTGGGTTCACACTGATGCGGCCGTGGGTCACAGCAGGGGGTCCAATGCATCCCTGTTCACCTATTCAGGTGTGAATCAGGTCCGGATTTTTGCCTGAATTCGCACTTGAAACGAAAACAAAAACGCACAGGACTCTTGTGCAATGCAGACCGCGGCCGCCCTGGAGCTGTGTGAACCGGCTCCATTGAGAGCCGGTCACACTTTCCTGTCATGCAAATTGGATGTGGGGAACACCACATTCAATTTGCATCAGTGTGAACCCAGCCTGAGGTCAGTTGGCTTTTGCAAACACATAAAGCATAGCCGTGTAAACCCTAAGAGCCAATATGCCTTGTAAAAACCTTTGGTTCAGTGTATTATCTTTATGTCTATGACATTATGGCACATTTCAGATTTCCTAATATAGTCAGTTAGGATCAGTACTTGACTGACTAGCTCCTGATTTTTTTTCAGTTAATTGTCTACTGTCCACATTAAACCTATTTTCTTTTCTGAAGGCGATTCTTGGTTACTGCCACCTCCTACACTCCATGGTCACCTTTTGTCTTGCAAATGTGATGAGAAACCAAGAAGACGGGCCAACTATTGACCTTAGACGTTATGGTAGCTACATGTATCTCTGCTCAGAAAATCTGACTCTGCTAGGCAGAAGAGATCATGTTGTGATTAAGTCAAAGTCAAGCACATTTTGATTGATTTCTCCTTTTCTCTACTATCTCTGGCATGTTCTACAAAGTGATTATTCCTGATACAAAGTAAAGTACATATATCTCTATACATCAATCCATGCCCCATACATAAAACAGGGAAACAAGACAGTTAATCTACCAATATTTTTTATAATCTACCTGTAGGTGTTTGGATTGTGGAAACCAGTGCACACAGTGAAAAGCGTACTCAGAACAAAGAAGTCAATTCTTTACAGTTAGAGCCTTTCATAGGAACCTAATCCAGGACCTTGAAAGAGAAGTGTGGCAATCCATACTTACCTAGGTGGATGAAGCATCAGTCCCTGTCAGCTCCAACACTGAGAAGCAAACGTTCAAACACCACTGATCGCACGATTCTCAGGGCTTCCTGAGCAGAGAGCTGGTGACTGTCAGTCATCGGCTCTCTTCTCTGCCCCCCCCCTTCGCTCACTGAAGCGATGGGGTGTCGGGGCGTAAGCGGGCGTCTCAGGCTCTAAATGGCTCGCTGAGAGGCTGAGCCAGGTGGCGGTCCAGGAATGTGGGCGGATCCTGACAATATGGCCGTGATCTGGCCCGAGCCTGGACCAGCTTCAGCCTGCGGTCTAATGAAATTGGGTCAGAGCAGTGCAGAACAAACTTCACTCCTGTGAACCACAGGAGAAGTACAGCCAAATGAGCTTTGGCTGTACTTCTCCTTTAAGAGTTTAAGCCAAGCATTGCACAGTAGAGACAACTATTAAAATGACTTCCTAGTGTGTAAGCCAATTTATGCACACATATAGCTTAAAGGGTCACTAAAGGAATTTTTTTTTTAGCTAAATAGCTTCCTTTACCTTACTGCAGTCCTGGTTTCATGTCCTCATTGTTCGTTTTTGCTCCGATGTTGCTGTAATCCTTCTCTGTTCTGGACACTTCCTGGTTGTCTGTTTCCTGATGACCACAGTACTGGGAGACTCTAGTTTCATTTTCCAAACCATCACTGCTCTATGGCTCTGTATAGCACAGAGGCAGGATAACATGCAAAAACGAAACTAGATGCAAAAACGAAACTAGATGCAAAAACGAAACTAGAGGTACATTATATGATTGATTTGTATCTATTTTTAATCAATTTTAAAAGGAATCAGTTAACTATTATGTCTCTATACCCTGTAAACAGTCATTTCAGCAAAAAAAAAAAAAAAAAAATCCTTTATAACTCCTTTAATTAGCTTAAACTATGTTTTAGCATGGTAGTGTTGCCACTTTGGTAGCATTTGAAAACAAATGGTTTAAACTGGAGTTTCTCTTTAAAGAGACCAATCACAATTGGCAAACAAATCAGCTGAACTTTTAGCCTAAATTAGCTAAATACATTCCAGGTACATCAAAACAAAAGGTACTACAGAAAGCCTGTATCCTGCCAGCTTGCTGCAAATTGGCACCCTTCCCCTCCGTGAGGAAGCAGTAGTCCTAGTTTGCAGAGGTCCTATAGTGCCTTGAAAAAGTATTCATACCCGTTGAAATTTTCCACATTTTGTCATGTAAAACTGCACATCACCCTGAACACACTATCACCGTGAAACATGGTTGTGGCAGCATCATGTGGTGGGGATTTTTTTCTTCAGCAGGGACAGGATGGCTAGTCAGAGTTGTTGGGAAGAGGGATGGAGCCAAATACAGGATAATCTTAGAAGAAAACCTGTTAGGCCTCGTACTCACGACCGAGTAACTCGTCAGGCGAGACACATCGTTTTCCTCGACGAGTTCCTTGTTAGGCTTGTCGAGGAACTTAGCATACACACGTTCGAGTTTGTCGTTGAAAACCAGCCCGACGAGGAACACAACGAGGAAGTTGAGACTCCCGTCGAGGAAAAAGAGAACTTTCCTCGATGAAATACGTACACACGACCATTTTCCTCAGCAAAAAAGCTCTCCCATCAAGTTTCTTGATGGATTCTGTCGAGTTTCTCGGTCGTGTGTACGAGGATTTAGAGTCTGCAAAAGACTTGACACTGGGGCAGAGGTTCACCTTCCAGCAGGACAACGACCCTAAACATACAGCCAAAGCTACAATAGAATGGTTTAGATCAAAGCATATTGATGTGTTAGAATGGCCCAATCAAAGTGCAGACCTAAATCCAATTCAGAATATGTGGCAAGACTTAAAATTTCTGTTCAGACGCTCTCCATCCAATCTGACAGAGCTTGAACTATTTTGCAAAGCAGAATGGGCAAAAATGTCACTCTCTAGATGTGCAAAGCTGGTAGAAACATCCCCAAAAAGACTTGCAGCTGTAATTGCAGCGAAAGGTGGTTATACAAAGTATTGTCTCAGGGGGCCTGAATGCAAATTCACGCCACACTTTACACATATTTATTTGTAAAAAATTTGGAAAACCATTTATCATTTTCCTTCCACTTCACAATTATGTGGCACTTTGTGTTGGTCTACCATAAAAATCCCAATAAAATACATTTGTTTTTGATTGTAACATGACAAAATTTGGAAAATTTCAAGGGGTGTGAATACTCTTTCAAAGCACAGTATATGCCCCCTGCTGAGTCCCAGCCAGAACTTTCTAATTTGTAGGGAACTTTAGCTTTGCTGATTGCAGAGCTATCAGTTTGACTCAATGAGGGACTCTTGTAAGGCATTAAACACCTTTTGTTTTGATGCACTTGGAATATATTTAGGGTTCAGTTGCACTTCAATTGATGTGAAACTAAACAGTTCTAAGAAACTTTATTTTCTGCTGCTGCATAGTTCATACCAGTCAAATTACACATATTCCAATAGTTGTTGCAGCTGTAAATTATTTCTAACACTTAAAATAAAAATAAAATTTAGGCAAAGCACATCCAACTCAGGGCTATGAAAAAAAAGTAATAAGCAATAAAAAATTGAAGAGATTTTATTTTTTAATATATGAAGCTGCTCACTGCAGACAGGTCTCAGTAGAATGACACTCCTCCTCCACCTTCAGGAGATTCAGCACCCTCTGTCCTTAATAAGAGATGACAACAGATGGAGGCTGGAGAATTTCTGATGAGGCCAGGGCCCTCGGAGAGGTTCCGATGGAGAGATGGCATGTGCAGCCCTGACCTGTTACAACTTCTCAGCTCTCGGTTACCAACATGGGCAAAGGAGATAAGACAACTCCAGATTATGTGACATATTTACTAAGCTGTCTTGCGCCGTGAGGCTCCCTCTGGTCCAAGAATGCAGCACACAGCTTGTTCATGTCAATAAATACATTTTTTTTGTTTTGTTTTTGCAGCAGCTGTTTTATAGTAAAAGACTAGTTAGAAAACTTGGTCAACTTGATTTGGGGCAGAAAGAATTGCATGACAGAAGACGCATTTATGTCTTTCGAAAGAGAAGAATGAATACAAATGGCAAAAAAAAAAAAAGTGGAAGTATTGCCCAGGTTAAGCAATCAGCTTTAATTCCGCAGCCCTTGCTAAAAAAAAAAAAAAAAAAAATGACAGCTAGAATGTTTGAGAAAAGCTACGTTTAAAAATAAAAGAGTTTTTAGCAGCATTCAGTGATGAAAGTAAAAGAAAAATGCACATATTTTATGCATGTGTGATTTATAAATATTATAATGCATTTTAGAAATTTTGTTCTTTGCAAGAATACTTTATGTCAAAACTTCACTACTATAAAAAAAAAGTTCACAAAAAGAACACATTAAAGCAAACCTGTCACTACCCCTCAAAATTATCTGAAGTGCTGATTGGGACTTACTATTAACTAAACCTTTTTTGAGGACATTCAAGGACCAGCTAGATTCCCGGTACCTGCAGCATGCAAAAGCCAACTTTTGGAATTGTTGTCATGCAATGCAGTGTTTGGTGTATGCCAGTTGCTGAGATCCCATACCGTATTGTAGGATGAAGTGAAGACATGCATTAGTTTTCACTCATCAGACTGAATTTGCATACTGTGGTTATTTAGGTTTTAAGTGTTCTTGGGGTGAATCTGGTCATGTCTGGTGCTCACATTAGAGGTTTGCTTTCATTTGTCAGGGGTAGTGACACATGTAGGGTAAACCCAGGTAGCTAAGCCAAATACATCAGGTTACAGGTTATTCTTCAAGATAATACACTAAAGCTGGACATACTGTACAATTACAGACTGACTGTGTGGCTATTTTGTACAAGGAAATGTAGTGGGTTACTCACAGTTTAACACATTCCTTGACAAGAAATACCAACATTTAGCTTTAATGAGTGTTTATGTGTATAAGAGTAGACTTTTTAGAAATTACATGATGCCCAGCTGTAAAAACATTACGGTGCCTGGGCATTTTAAACTTTGAGACACAATGCAGAATTTACCCTGCAGCAATTACATTTGGCAGCTGAGTTCCAGATGCAAAAACATTGTGTTGCAGCTTTACAGAGCCAGGGCACTTGGTAGGCAGGCCAAGGTTCATTTTAATGAAACTGAGTTGGCCAACATTGCCAAGTGATAGGCGGATTTGCCTCTCTGTAACAAATCCCCTTGCACAAAAGACACTAGCTGCAGGGCAACCCAGAAGCTCCATTGCATATTGTGCAAGCTCTGGCCAGTGGTCCAGTCTGGACACCCAATAGTCCATGTTCTGGATGGTAATTCAAGCCCCCTTTGATGTGCTTTGAAGATCTCCAAGTTTGTTGAATGTTATCACCTGACATCACGCACCTTTTGACCATCAGTTGACCAACGTAGCATAACAAAGTCATATGACCCCACGGAGTCAGCACGGCCTAAAAACTTGCCTCCACCTATTCCCCTTCCCCCTGAAGACAAATGGGCAATCCTAATTATAATTAAAATGTAGCTTTAATGAACTAACTGGCAACCACAGGGTAGACCAGTTTTCCTGATAGACAGTTGTCAGGCCTCGCAGCACAGCAACTGCTGTGGAACTTCTTCCTTTGTTGCTACTGTAATATTCCTCTGTAGTGTGAATAGGCTTAAACTGAATATTTATTAAAATAGAAGAGCAGCAGCCATCTTCAAGGAGACCAAATTGCAGTGCTCATCTATAGGGTGTCTTTAGTGCAGGGGGCAGACATCTTGGCAGGGATTGTGATTGGATGATGCAACAAATTAAGGAGAAGGAGTCTGCAGTTGAGAGAGCGCTCCATAAGCCTACACGGCAATGCCTGGAGTTTGGAGAGTGCCTATTGTGATGAGAGGACTCTTGGCTACTGACTTGTTTTGCTTCCTTTTTCCAGGAAACAGTTTTGCCCCAGTGGGGTTGTATTACCTCCCATTTATTTGGGAACAATACAAATCCAATTTGTATTACAAAGATTGCACTCCCACCATTTGTAAGGAAGGTAAAGAGGGACAGTCTCAGCAAGATTGGATGAGGGAGATCATAGCAACTTCTATCCCTGTCTGACTGGAACTGGACTTTTACTGAATTAGAGCACATGTCCAGAGACTCAGAAGAGGGTGCCCAGGGTCTGGTAAGAGACTAACATCATACAAGTTAATCTGTTGTCTGCTGGGAACCATTGACTTCTTGAAGGACCTCAACTTTGCCAGCCATTTTTTTCTCATCATTCACTGCCCAGTGTGACAAAACAGGGACTGTTATTGCAAGTTAGGGCTATCTTTATATACTGTTGCTAGGTAAATGTAGTTCAGTTACAGTAGGTGCACGCGATATTGTGTCAATCTCGCTCCCTTTCTCGGCGAGATTGAGCACCTACGAGCCCCATCGCGGGAGCCAGCGCCGAGCTGGCTTGCCGCGATGGAGACAGAGCTGTCATAGAAGCGACGGGAGATCTGACTTGGACTCCCGCCAATTCTACACGTGTGCGGCGTTTGTTATGAATCCTGAGGGGGAAGTCCCCGCCGGATTTTAAATAAAAATTCGGCATGGGTTCCCCCCTCAGGAGCATACCGGGCCCTTAGGTTTGTTATGGGTTGTAAGGAGAGCCCCCCCTACGCCGGAAAAAACGGCGTAGGGGTCCCCCTACAATCCATACCAGACCCGTATCCAAAGCACGCTACCCGGCCGGTCAGGAAAGGAGTGGGGACGAGCGAGCGCCCCCCCCCCCCCTGAGCCGTACCAGGCTGCATGCCCTCAACATGGGGGGGTTGGGTGCTCTGGGGCAGGGGGGCGCACTGCGGCCCCCCCACCCCAGAGCACCCTGTCCCCATGTTGATGAGGACAGGGCCCCTTCCCGACAACCCTGGCCGTTGGTTGTCGGGGTATGCGGGCGGGAGGCTTATCGGAATCTGGGAGCCCCCTTTAATAAGGGGGCCCCCAGATACCGGCCCACCCTAAGTGAATGGATATGGGGTACATCGTACCCCTAACCATTCACCTGGAGGAAAAATGTCAAAGTTAATAAACACACCACACAAGGGTTTTTAAAATAATTTATTTTTCTGCTCCGGAGGCTCCCCCTGTCTTCTTTATTAGCTCTTCTACCAGGGGGAGCTTCTTCTTTGACGTCTTCGGGTGGGTGGGGGCCGCCGTCTGGTTCTCTTCCACCGCCGGGGGGGTCACTTTTAAAAAAGCCCCCACCCCCGGCGGGTTTCCTCCGGCGTCTTCGGCGGGGGGCTTCTTCTTCCGCTATCCCGACGGGTCTTCTCCGCTATCCGGGGGTCTTCTCAACTCTCCGGGGGTCTCCTTCTATGTTCGGCGCTCTCCGCTGTTGACTCGGCGCACCCCGGTTCTTCCTCCAGCTGTCCGGTGCCTTCTCCTTCAGCGCTGAACGTCTATCTTCTTCTTCCGTGCTGTGACGTATTCTTCTTCTTCCGGGCTGTGACGTCATCTTCTTCACTTCTCCAGATGTTGACACGCCGGCTCTTCTCGCTGAAATGGCAGGTGCGCTGCTTTCATCGGACCTATATAGGCCTCACAGTCCCATCATGCTCTGTACCTACCCATGTGATACCTACCCACGTGGTGCGCCCCCCTGCCCCAGAGCACCCAACCCCCCCATGTTGAGGGCATGCAGCCTGGTACGGCTCAGGAGGGGGGGCGCTCGCTCGTCCCCACTCCTTTCCTGACCGGCCGGGTAGCGTGCTTTGGATACGGGTCTGGTATGGATTTTAGGGGGACCCCCTACGCCGTTTTTTCGGCGTAGGGGGGGCTCTCCTTACAACCCATAACAGACCTAAGGGCCCGGTATGCTCCTGAGGGGGGAACCCATGCCAAATTTTTATTTAAAATCCGGCGGGGACTTCCCCCTCAGGATTCATAACAAACGCCGCACACGTGTAGAATTGGCGGGAATCCAAGTCGGATCTCCCGTCGCTTCTATGACGCGCACGTTGGAATGTGCTGTCACTATTCCAGTGAGTGCGAGATGTCGGCGAGATCTCTGCACCATGTCGCAGAGAATCAGCGCGATGCTGTCATGCTAAAAACACAATATCACAAACACCTACTGTATGTTAATTACTGTTATATATACAGTTGTGCTCATAAGTTTACACACCCTGGCAGAATTTATGATTTTTTGGCCTTTTTTCAGAGAATATGAATGATAGTATTAACTTTTCTTTCACTCATGGTTAGTGTTTGGCTGAAGCCATTTATTATCAATCAATTGTGTTTTAAATCATAATCACAACAGAACCTACCTGTTAATACGGTGTATTTAGCCTTTAGCATCAATGACAGCTTGAAGTCTTTTGTGGTATTTGTGGATGGGGCTCTTTATCTTCTCAGATGGTGAAGCTGCCCATTCCTCTTAGCAAAAAGCCTACAGTTCATGTAAATTGTTGGGCTGTCTTGCATGAACTGCACGTTTGAGATCTCCCCAGAGTGGCTCAATGATATTAAGGTCAGGGGACTGAGACGGCCACTCCAGAACCTTCACTTTATTCTGCTGTAGCCTATGACAGGTTGACTTGGCCTTGTGTTTTGGATCATTGTCATGTTGGAATGTCCAAGTACGGCCCATGAGCAGCTTCCTGGCTGATGAATGCAAATATTCCTCCAGTATTTATTTTTTCATAACGTACTACACACACGTTGCCATCAATTTTGTCCAAATTTCCTGTGCCTTTGTAGCTCACACATCCCCAAAACATCAGCGATCCACCTCTGTGTTTCACAGTAGGAATGGTGTACCTTTCATCATAGGCCTTGTTGACTCCTCTCCAAATGTAGTGTTTATGGTTGTGGCCAAAAAGCTACATGTTGGTCTCATCACTCCAAATGACTTTGTGCCAGAAGGTTTAAGTCTTGTCTCTGTGCTGTTTGGCATATTGTAAGCGGGATACTTTGTGGCATTTGCATAGTAATGGCGTTCATCTTTCTTCAAGTGCCTCCTTATTGTGCATCTTGAAACAACTGCACCACATGTTTTCAGAGAGTCCTGTATTTCACCTGAAGTTATTTGTGGGTTTTTCTTTACATCCCAAACAATTGTCGTGGCAGTTGTGGCTGAACCCATAGTTGGTCTACCTGACCATGGTTTGGTTTCAACTGAACCCCTCATTTTCCACTTCTTGATTAGAGTTTGAACACTGCTGATTGGCATTCTCAATTTCTTCGATAACTTTTTAGATCCCTTTCCTGTTTTATACAGTCAAGTGCCTCCTTGACTGACTGACAGATCCTTTGACAATTCTTTTGCTTTCCCCATGACTCAGAATCCAGAAACGTCAGTGCAGCACTGGATGAAAGATGCAAGGGTCTGTCAGGAGTCCAGAAACTCGTTGGCCTTTTATACACACTAATTACAAGCAAACAGGTCACAGGTGAGGATGGTTACCTTTAATAGCAATTTAAACCCCTTTGTGTCAACTTGTGTGCATGTTATGTTTCTGTTGTGATTATGATTCAAAAGGAGTAAACACAGTTGATTGATAATAAATGGCTTCTGCCAAACACTAACCATGAATGAAAGAAACGTTTTTGTGTTATCATTCATATTCTCTGAAAAATGGCAAAGAAATCATAAATTCTGCCAGGGTATGAATGAATGAATGAATGAAAAATTTATATAGCGCGGCACATGCGAACTGAATCGCCTCTGGGCGCTTGTTGTTTGTGTCTCATGCCTATCAGAAAAGCAGGGTTTTGATCTGCCTTCTGAAAGACAGGTGGTTTTGCTCCAACCGAATGCTGGTTGGTAAAGCATTCCAAAGCCTGGGGCCCTGAAAAGCAAACCTTCTTTCTCCTTTGGACTTGTATTTGGTTTTAGGAACCTTGACCAGATTTTGGTCGGTGGATCGCAGAATGCGGTTGCAATTGTGCGGTTTGATCTTGTCGCATAGATATCTAGGAGCCTTCCCATGGATGCACTTATGTGTCAGGCAGAGTGCTTTGAATGCAATTCTGTCTTTCACTGGCAACCAGTGAAGGGATCTCAGCGAAGGTGAGATTGATTCCCAAGATTTTTTCCCAGTCACAAGTCTAGCGGCCGTATTCTGTACGACTTGAAGACGAGCGATTTGGTACTTGGGGAGCCCGAGGTAAAGGGCATTTGCATAGTCCAGTCTGGAATTCACGATTGTTCCCACCACGACTGCTATGTCTTCTTTGGGAATAAATGGAATAAGTCTGCGTAGAAGGCGCATCAAATGGTGCGTCCCGCTGACTACTGACCCTATTTGTGCGTCCATTGTCATGAAGGTGTCAAACGTGACTCCTAGACTTCTGACTTTGGAGCTAGGGGAGATGGTCTGACCCAGGATGGGCGAAGGTGTCCAGTTTGTTGTCGGTTGACTCTTCCGACTGGCATTGAACATAAAGAGTTCTGTTTTAGCGCTATTGAGTTTGAGATAACTCTTAGTCATCCAGTTTTCTATTGAAGAGAGACATTTCTCTAATCTGAGATGATGATCCTTTTTTTGGCAGATGCGAAAGTACAACTGCGTGTCGTCTGCATAAGAGTGATAGAGTAGTTCTTGGCTACTGATAATATCAAAGAGAGGACGAAGATAGATATTAAACAGCACCGGTGATAGGGGGGATCCTTGGGGGACCCCACATGGCACCGCGCGTTTTTCTGACGTGAAAGATCCCAGTTTCACTGTTTGTGAACGGTTTCCGAGAAAAGAGGAGAACCATGGTAAGGCATCTTCTGAGACTCCGGCGACTTCTGTTAGTCGTCTCAGTAGCAATTTATGGTCTACTGTGTCAAAGGCTGCGCTTAGGTCCAGCAGAACCAGGAGACACGATTCTCCTTCGTCTGCGGCCTCGAGCGCATCATCCCATATTTTCAGTAAGGCCGTTTCTGTCCCGTGACCGGGACGGAACCCGGATTGAAATGGATCGAGTAGGTTGTGGGTATCCAGATGCTGTTGCAGCTGATTTACCACCACTTTCTCCATTATCTTGGACAGAGCATTTAGACCTGTTATGGGACGGCGGTGAGTTGGGTCCATAGGATCCAAATTAGTTTTTTTCAAGATCGGCAGGATTGTGCCCTCTTTCAGCAGGGAAGGCACTATGCCTTCCTTAAATGACTGATTTATAAGCTGTGTGATCGGAGGCGCCAGGATGTCGGCACATTCCTTCAGTAGCTTGGTGGGAATGATGTCATTGGGTGCTGTGCTGTTGCGCAGCGCACCAATGAATTTTTTTGTGGTATCAATGGAGATGGGTTCCAAAGTGAACTTAGTTGATTGTAGAGGCGTTCCGTCGGTGTTTTGATTGAAGAGGGGGCTGAGTGGAGTATTGTTTTGCCGAATACTTACCCGAATTTTTTCAATTTTGTTGATGAAGAAATCCGATAGTTCATTGCAGAACTCTTGGGTGTCTGAAGTGGGGACTTCAAGACATCCCGGATTCATGGTCTGGGTGACCATCTTGAAGAGTTCACGTGGGCGATTCATTGCGCTGTTAATCACCGTGGAAAAGTGAAGTTTCTTGGCTTTGAAAATTTCCTTGTGATATCGTGTAGTTACTGCTTTGTAGAAGTTGAGGCGGTCTTCTGAAGGACTTCTTATCCAGGCGGCTTCCGCCCTTCTGCGCTCTTGCTTCAATAGCGACTGCTGGTTATTGAACCAGCTGGACTTTTTTGCCCGGCTGCGGACTTTGCGCTTTGGTGCTGCTAAGTCGGCTGACTGTAACAGAGCTGCATTTATGGCATCCAATGTATCTGAGGCTGCTAGCTGAGGAGGAATAGCCCCAATTCGGTTTCCCAGGGTAGATCTGAAGAGTTCCGAGTGGAGCTTCCTCTGAGATCTAGCCCAGTATATTGTCACCGGCATGGGTACTTTCATGACTAGTGGAATTCTGGGAATTATGAAGCTAATTGCATGGTGGTCTGTCCATGGCAGAGGTTCAATACCCAGAATGTTTATTTTCAGATTTTGTCTGAAAATTAGGTCGAGAGTGTGACCTGAAGCATGCGTGGGTCCGCATATAAGTTGCTGAAGACCTAACCCTTCCAGGTGGTCGATGCAGGCATCCGCGATGGGATCCTGTGAGGAGTTGGCCCACAAATTGAAATCCCCGAGCAGCAAAAGATGATTGCTGTTAAGGGAGAAAGTGGATATGAACTCCGTTAATGCTGAAATCAAATGCGATTTTGGCCCAGGGGGCCTATAGCAGAGGAGAATGTGAACGGTCTCCTGAGAGTGAGCTTGAAGTTGAAGCGTGAGGGTTTCCATAAAAGGTAGAGGATTTTGAAGGACCGGTTTAGTGATTGCAATATGAGACTTATGAATCACCGCCAGGCCTCCTCCTCTTTGCCCTATTCTATTTTCCGTTAGGATATGATAATTTGCTGGTACCAGTTCTCCAAGAATGGTGTTGCAATCGTCTGACAGCCAACTTTCTGTAATGAAGAGGCAGTCTAGATCGTTTTGTAGTAAGAAATCATGGATTTCTGATCGGTGTTTAACTGCTGATCTAGTGTTAAGCAACGCACATGATATGTGCTTGAGCTGTGTTGAATGGTTGAAATTTTTGATGATCGATCGTCGATCGATTCTCAAAAGTTGATCTGATTTTAAGGCTTTTTTGGTGACGGCAGGTAATATTGTTGCGAATTGTCTCAGACCCCAAATGGTTTCCGCAGAGTATCGCAATTTAACCATTGTTGCCAGTCACCGTGGGCGGGGGTGGGGGTGATCGGTGAGAGAGGATTCGCAGAATCCTCGCTCTCAGCAATCCTTGGTCCAGAGGAAGGCAAAAAAACCCTGGGCAAGCTGGCCAATGTGCTGCGGCAGGGAAAAAAATTCCTTCCTGATCCCAAAGGCGATCGGCTCAAGCCCTGGATCAAAGACAGCTGAACTTAATGAGGGGAAAAAGAGGGGGGGGGGGGATGCTGGGTGTCACTGTTGCTGGGGTGCACCAAGATGGCCGCCAGGCAAAGACACAGGACCCAGACTGGGGGGGCAACCAGGTTGGTAAGAAAATGATTCCACCGATCTGGTTGCTTAGCAGGGGGGTGGAGGGGACCTCTGGGGGTGCAGGGGCGATAATCAGAAAGACCCGCACTATTGGTGGCAGGCGCAGGGAGAAAACGGACGGAGCGCCGGTAGGCCGCGGCTGAAGCCGCGGACTTTCCTGAGGCGCGGCGGCCGCGGAAAGTAGCAGGCTGGCGCGGGCGTGTAAAAAGCGCCGAGAAGCGCCGAAAATACACCCAGGTGGGGTGTCTAGGGGCCACCACAATCGTGGGTGGCCGTGCGAGTGGGGATGCCGAGCCCAAGAGGGGAATAGAGAGCCGCAGTGAGGGGTCTGAGGGACGGCTGCCCTGAGAAGGACGGCCGTCAGTGGTTCCCCTGGATGGTAGGCCCTGAGAGGCAGGGTCTTACCTGCGGCGAATGAAGGAGTCCACGAGGAGAGAAGAGAGCTGGATTCCTGGATTCCTGGTTCCTAGTAGTTCCTAGTAGCTGTTCCCTGTGCAGGACAGGTAATGGTAGTCTGCCTAGTAGCTGACTGTCAGGTCTGGGTGGGAGCAGGCTCGTAACGGAAGGTCCGAAGCACCCTACTCCACCTCTGACACTGACTGACTGACTGACTGACTGACTGACTGGGTATATAAACTGATGAGCACAACTGTGTGTATATATATATATATATATATATATATATATATATATATTACTGCAGGTGTTTAACCATACCGCTCATAGTAACATTATTGTCATATTGATCGTATAAGTACAGTTGCTAATTCTCCCTTCTTTTAGGCTATGCTTGAAATACCCCAAGGTGTGTCAATAAGTGCTGGGTTAACAAAGTAAGGTGTGTCATCATTATGTGTGCAGAGAAATCACAACTATTTAGCGGCTACTCTGGGGGTAGTGATGCAGCTGTATTCATGATTCATGTTTGAGTGCACCATTTTTATACACAGCCCCCCCCCCCTTTTCAGGGGCTCAAATGTAATTGGACAAATGAATATAATCATAAAATTTTATTTTTAATATTTTGTTTAGAATCCTTTATCAATAAAAAATATTTTAGAAAAAAAAAAGAATCCTTTACTGGCAATGACTGCCTGAAGTCTGGAACCCATGGACATGACCAAAAACTGGAGTTCCTCCTTTCTGAGGCTTTGCAGTTAAAACGGCAGCTGTCTTTAGTTGTTCTTTGTTTGTGGGTCTTTCTGCCTTTAGTTTTGCATTCAGCAAGTGAAATGCCTGCTCAATTGGGTTAAGATCAGGGGATTGCAGAATATTTCACTTATTTTCCTTCAAAAGCTCCTAGGTTGCTTTTGCGGTGTGTTTTGCATCATTGCCTATCTGTACTGTGAAGCGCCATCCATTCAACTTTCCTGCATTTGGCTGAATCTGGGCTGACAGTATAACTCTAAACACTGCAGAATTCATCTGGCTGCTTCTGTCACATTATCAATAAACTTCAATGAGCCTGTGCCACTGGAAGCCATGCATGCCCATGCCATCACACTGCAAGCTCCACCATGTTTTACAGATGACGTTGTACTGTATGCTTTGAATCATGAGCTGTTCCAAGCCTTCTCCATACTTTTTTCTTCATGTCATTCTGGTACAGATTAATCTTAGTTTTATCCATCCAAAGAATGCTTTTCCAGAAATGGTCTGGCTTTTTTAGATGTTTTTTTTTTTTGTAAAGTCTAATCTGGCTTTTCTATTCTTCAAGCTTATGAATAGTTTGCACCTTGCTCTCGTGAAGTATTTTTTTGATTGTAGACTTATACAATGATACGCCCACCGCCTGGAGAGTGTCCTTTTTCTTTACCTTAGAGAGGATCCTTTGATCATCCACCACTGTTGTCCCCTGTGGACGTCCAGACCGTTTTGTGTTGCTGAGCTCACAGTGCATTCTATTTTTCCTCAGAATATACCAAACTATTGATTTGACCACTCCTAATGTTGCTGCTATCTCTCTGGTGGATTTGTTTCATTTTTGAGGCCGTACAATGGCCTGATTCACTTAAATGGACAGCTCCTATAAACGCATGATGTAGATTTACAGCAATCGATTTCAAATGCAAATACCACACTTAGAATCAACTCTAGACCTTTTACCTGCTTAATTGATGAAGAAATAACGAGGGAGTAGCCCACACCTGGCTACACATTACTTTTGACCCCTTGAAAAAGGGGGGGGTGGCTATTCTTAAGAGCTGTTATTCCTAAACCCTTCCTCCGATTAGGATCTTCATACCCTCAAATTAAACCCGATAGTGTGCACTTTCAACCCAATCCATTTATATAGCTATAGCTTGAATAAGTTTTGATAAATACCTGAAAAAAAAATGTTCCTGTGTCCAAATATATATGGAGCTAACTGTATGTTGTGAACGAGGCCTAAAGCTTATAGAGGAAACAAATGCCTGCCTGTGACACGAAAACATGCCTGTGACTCCTGAGTGAGGAACCCAACATCAACTGAAGTGAACCTGAGTTCACTTTTCTTCCTCCAAGAAATTGGATTCCAAAGAAGAACCCTGGCTTACTTCAGCTTATTCTACACCTAAATAATCATTCTGGATTCACTTCATTCTACATCACATCCTCTCACTTAGCTGTAATAAACCCAATTGCTTATATGCCACCATTCTCATACGTTATGATTGTGAATCCCCACACACCTGCTGAAAATAAATTTTAACATTCAGTACAGGCCCTCTAGCAACACTCTAGCAAAAAAAAAAAAAAAAATACATTTTCAGTTTGCATAACAAGTTATTTATGTAATTTGGAGATTTTTATTCTGGCTGCAGGATTCCTTTAAGAAAAGCACACACAGCGGAAAAAAATTGACTTGAAGAAGCCGCCGAATCACCTTTATGTCACCAACCTAAATGTTTTCAATAAACATTTATTCAATTTAGAAGGCTTCACTCCTTCGTTCTCTGCAGTCATGAAAGTGTTGAACTAAATCATTTTAAACTTGATTGTAAGGAGCCAGAGATATGGGATGTTCCTCTAATGAATACACGAAACAACTCTATTGCTATGATTGAAACAAGGATGTGACTTGAATTATAGCACAAAACCCGTTTACTTCCCACTACCTTGGGCCTTATTACATTTTAATGTGCTACTGATTGAAGCTTATAGCAGCATTTCATGTGCAGGAAAATAGGACATACACATCTCCCCATTATGATCAGTCTTATAATGAGAGTGCAGTAGTGATCACTCCTTCAATTGCTGCTTTTCCCTTTCTGTTAATTTGAATAGCCACATATTAAATTAACATTTTTTTAAAGTGTCAATCCACCCAAAGCTATTTAATCTACAGGCCGAATCCCCCACTGGCTTTTTAGATCGATTCTTTTATGTTTCCAACTACCCCTCCCCCCCAGATGGAATTACAGTTTAAGCGTCCTTCATAATTAAAGCTAAACTCCAAGCAGATTAAAAAACAACTACACAATTAAAATCCATTTATTTATTCATTAAGAAATAATGGAAAGTATTTTTAAATAAAGCCGTTGTGAGCGCCTGAATGCTGTCCTTATTTTATCTTCCTATACACATAGTCATCTGTACAGCTGCAGGAACCCAGTCAGGGCTCTTTTGCTTTGCACAGTGGTGTCATTCTGAAATCTCAGTTGAAGTATTACAACTTTCTATGTCCTATTCTTGACTGATTTGTGTTTGGAAATGCCTTAAAGCGCACCTATCTCCTCTTGCATTGCAGTGCTCTGTGCTTAAATAGCTGAGTAACAGGCACACCCCTCATCACAGGTGTCCTCCCATAGATAGGTATTGCAGAGAAGGAGAAGGGGTGTGTCTAAGCAGGTCTGTTACTCAGCTGCGTGCACTGCATATATACCTATTGACTATTGAACTATACCATCATACTTAGACATTGCACAACTACTACATACAGATGGTATTATACTCCAGCCAGGATAGCTCGCTTTATTCCTTCCTACTCTCCTAATTTGTTTTCGGGGTTGCATATTGGCAGGTACAATGGCCCACATTTGGTGGACATGCCCAAAGGTTTGCAGGCTATGGGTCAGGGTCTACTCCCTTTTACGCAACATGCTACATTCCAATCTTAAGAGGGACCCCTATGAAGCCCTTTTATGTAAGCCCATCCTTAAACTTCTCTGCCCGGAGCGTCAATTAGCTCAGCACCTTTTTAACGCCACTAAGTTAACCATTGCGAGGGCATGGAAAACTCCTGTACTCAGCTTTGAGGTAGTTAAAAATCGCATGAATGATATAATGATTAATGAGAAACTGTCATCCTTTACTTCTGATACCCATGACAAATTTCTTAGGGTTTGGCGGCCACGGATAGTAAATAATCAACCCTCTAGGTTCAATATTCACCTTCTTTCAATCTGACGCCCCTGGATGCACCCCTCCTCCTTATGGACTCTTCCCTCCCTCTTCCCCTTGTCTCTTCTTCTTCCTGTAGGTCTCCCCCCCCCCCCTTTTTACTCTTTAGTCTACCTTTTCTTTTCCCTCTTCTATGCATTTTCTTCTTCTGTGACTCCTGATTTTTTGAAGTCGACTCAGTGATGGTGGCAACAGTGATGCTGGATGCCCATAAGTAGGAGTTTATACGCAATAACCCGTACATGTATCTCTCTGTTCTGTATGATCATCCTATTGTTGATTTTCTGCAGTATTTTTTATTTTTTTTTACCTTTATGTAGTATACTCTAGGATACATTTTTTCTCTTTTATTGTATCATTGTATTACTACATGTCGTACTTTGTGTATAGTACCCCGTTACCGGGATTTTCCCCTTCATCATATGTTTGATGTATTCGTCACACTATTGCACTATTCTGTTGTGTCTACTTTTCTATCAATAAACTATTTGTAAAAGAAAATTGAAGTTATCAGTATAACTACCATACTTATCCATTTCTGTTATTTCAGGTGGAATTTGGACTTGTTTATTTTTCACAATTTGGTTGCCCATCTAGTAAATGTACACTAAATAGTACATACATCTAAATATATGCGGCCTCACAGATATGGGTTATGCTTATACACATTATAAGCTCCCTGCCGTTTTTTTCAATGACTTTTATCTGTATTGCCGGGACCTGACAATTCATTATAGCCACAAGTAGTTTTAAATGACTTTTTTCCTCTAGAAATGTCATTTTGTGCAGGGACTGTTCTAAACCCGGGAAAAATGTGCCACTTTACAGGCATACTATAGACACCCCCCCCCCCCCACAAACGAAATGTAAAGGAATATTTCACTTCAAGTATTATTAAAATCACTGCTCCAGAAAAAAAACTGCAGTTCTAAAAAACAAAATTGCATTGATACATGTCCCCTGGGTCAGGACCCAGGTCCCCAAACACTTTTAATGATAATACCATGCAAATAAGCCTTTAAAATTGGCACTTTTGATTTTTCACGTTCGTGTCCCATAGACTTTAACGGTGTTCGCGTGTTCAAACAAATTTTTGCCTGTTCGCATGTTCTGCTGTGAACCGAACTGGGGGGTGCACAGGCCTGCCTCTCCTTCACTGACTAATCATGGACTGGTGGTCCATAACCAAACTTTTCTTTACTGCAAGGAAGAGAAGGCCACAATCTGGATTCACTTTCTGGCAGGGATGCCTGAATCAAAAGGATGGCATCTCAAAAAAATGTAATATAAAAAAGTTAATTTATTTCAGTAATTCAATTCAAAACTCATATATTATATAGATTCATTACACACAGAGATATATTTCAAGCATTTCTTTATTTTAGTTTTGATAATTATAGCTTACAGCTATTGAAAAACGTACATTTAGTATTTCAGAAAATTAGAATATTACATAAGTCTAATAATAATTTTTAATACAGAAATGTTGGCTTACTGAAAAGTATGTCTATGTACAGTATAGTATGAACTCAATACTTGGTTGGGGCTCCTGTTGCATGAATCACTGCATCAATGTGGTGTGGCATGGAGGCAATCAGCCTGTGGCACTGCTGAGGTGTTATGGAACCCCAGGTTTCTTTGATGGTGGCTTTTGGCTCATCTGCATTGTTGGGTCTGGTGTCTCTCATCTTCCTCTTGACAATACCCCACAGATTCTCTATGGGGTTTAGGTCAGGCGAATTTGCTGGCCAATTAAGCATAGCGATACCATGATCATTAAACCAGGTATTGGTACTTTTGACAGTGCGGGCAGGTGCCAAGTCCTGCTGGAAAATAAAATCAGCATCTTCATAAAGTTGGTCAGCAGAGGGAAGCATGAAGTGCTCTAGAAATTCCTGGTAGAGGGCTGCGCTGACTTTGGACTTGATAAAACAGAGTGGACCAACACCAGCAGATGATATGGCTCCCCAAATCACCACTGAATGTTTAAATTTCTCACTAGACCTCATGCAACTTGGATTCGCTTATGCCCTGTACACACAATCGGTTCATCCGATGAAAACGGTCTGATGGATTTTTTCATCAGATATCCGATGAAGCTGACTTTCATCAGTCTTGCCTACACACCATCAGTTAAAAAAATGATCGTGTCAGAACGCGGTGACGTAAAACACAACGACGTGCTGAGAAAAATTAACTTGAATGCTTCCGACTTGATTCTGAGCATGCGTTGATTTTTAACCGATGGATTTCCCCACAGACGATCGTTTTTTTCTATAGTTTTTTTAACCATCAGATAATTTTAAAACAGGTTCTACGTTTTTTCACTGATGGGAAAAAAACAGATGGGACCCACACACGATCGGTTTGTCTGATAAAAACGGTCCATCAGACCGTTTTCATCAGTCGAACCGATTGTTTGTACGCGGCATAAGACGCTTCTGACATTGTCTTTGGTTTAGGAATGTCACAGTTGTAGCTCATGTCCTGGATACATCTGTGTGTGGTGGCTCTTGTAGCACTGACACCAGCCGTAGTCTACCCCTTGTGAATCTCCCCCAAATTCTTGAATGGCCTTTGCTTTTACAATCCTTTCAAGGCTGTGGTTATCCCTGTTGCTTTTGCACCTTTTTCTACCACACTTTTTCCTTCCACTCAACATTCCATTAACATGCTTGGATATAGCACTCTGTTAACAACCAGCTTCTTTAACAATGACCTTTTGTGACTAACCCTCATTGTGGAGGGTGTTCTGGACAACTGTCTAGTCAGCAGTCTTCCTCATGATTGTGCAACCTACTGAACCAGACTGAGAGACCATTTAAAGGCTCAGGAAACTTTAACTGGTGCTTTGAGTTAATTAGCTTATTAGAGTGACACCACGAGTCTACAATATTCATATTTTCTGAGAATTTTTTTTTAGAATTTGAAGGAAACCAAAAACACAGCTTTCTCCTCTCAGGAATTGGAGTAAACAAAAAACACAGCCTTCTCCACTCGGAAACCGGAGTAAACCAAAAACACAGCCTTCTCCAATCAGAAACCGGAGTAAACCAAAAACACAGCCTTCTCCACTCAGAAACTGGTGAAAACAAAAAACAATAGTCTTGAACTTTGCATCAACCCTTAATGCGAATCCTGTGTAATTTTCTCGAACATTTTCACAGTGGCAGGGCCTCGCACTGTCACAGCATTTTTAGGAAACTTTTTTTTAGGATACAAGTGTGGAATCTACTACTGTTGACATTGAATGTGCAAACTTTTGAGCCATAATCAGACATTGGCTTCACCACATGACAAGTATTCAGCTAGTAAAGTCAATATTCCAGACCAAGGGACTTGCTCCTGGTCAGTGACAATATAGGGAAATAATTACAGAAGACTTACGAAAAACAGTGTGTATTGAATATCCTCTCATGTATTATAGCCCAGTCCGGGATAGGCAGTGAAATAGGCACTGGCAGATCACTTAGAAAAGAGAGCATGCTACACAATCCTATGGTAGACATTATAACCAACAGAAAGAAAAATCAAACTTGCCTTGATCTTCATTCCACTTTAAAGTTGGCTAGTGTTAACAATCAATATGATGTTTGATTTACAAGCCTGAATTTATGCTTCAAGTAACACATGGGAGCGTTTGAGGCATTAACAGAATTTCATAGTATTTATTTGACTGCCGTGTCAATTTATTGCAAAGATGATATTATGCAAAGTGACATGAGTGCAAGAGCTTGTCACTCAATGTCAACGTGCAAATTGTCACTGAGAAGCCAGTAATGTGTTTGGACTTGTGTATTTACAATGTGCACCCGCCTGTCAGCAGCACTGTAACAAAATCTTCTCCAGTGGGCACAGCTAGACACACGGGTCTGTGAACAAGGTCACATATCGAGCTGAAGAAAATGAGCTGTAACTCCAAGGTGGAAGGAACTAGGAAAGGAAGTAGGGAAAGAAGAAAAGGTTGGTAGGTTTAAATATGAGGACCAGGAAGCAGTAAGAGGATGGAAAAGTGAATAAGAGGATAAGAAAGCGAATAAGAGGAAAGCAATTTGCTAAGGATGAATGAGAGAGACCCGAAGAGTCAAACTACGTGGTGGTTTCATTCAAAACTGACAAATGAACATTAGCACAAAAGCAGATAGCAATTTTTGCAATTGCAGCCAGACAGGTTTTTCCCAGTGAGGGGACTGGAAACCTTTGTCCTGGAAGGCAAATACAACCAGCTTCCTGCAGTCCACTCTCAAAGAAGATACCACACAAAGTGTGCCTTGTAGATCAGTAGTCTTAGTAAATGGTGAGTGTTGCCTTAAAGTGTTACTAAACCCAGGGTCCTACATTCACTATATCTGGTCTCCCACAGTGCACAAAACATGGAAAGGCATTTTTTTTAGTGACTACAAGCTGCTAAATACTTTTTTTCATCAGCAGTATATAGCAGTCTTGTGACTTCTATCAGTGTCTGGTTAAAGCTTGTAAGAGGAGTTTTCATTCTCCCACGATTGGCCTGAGATGAGAATGCAGGACCCTTGAACCTCTGTTTGGACAGTGCTGATTGGCCCTGTGCTGATCACATGCACTCTCCCAAGAAAAAAAAACTCTCTAGCAATACACACTAATCTGAGCATGTGCAGCCCGTCCCCTGGAGTCAGTGGAAGAAGGGGAAGATCAGAGAACAGATCAGATCAGATCAGAGAACACAGGATCAAACAGCCTTTTTACACAATGCAAAGGATTAACTCCTTATGCTGCGTTTACACGATCGTTTTTCGGCATGGAAAAAAACGTTGTTTTTCAGCATGTTCAAAAAACGAAGTTTTTCCAACCTCATCATTAAAAATGATGTTGCCCACACACCATCGTTTTTGAAAAATGATGAACAAAGCGCGGTGACGTACAACACGTACGACGCCACTCTAAAGGGGAAGTTCTATTCGCCTTTGGGCTGCTTTTAGCTGATACCTTGTTAGTAAAAGACGATTCACGCTTTTTTGTCTGTTACAGCGTGATGAACGCCGCCGTAACTTAGTGAGGCAGGTTCTGTATTCACCTAGAACCTGCGCCCTAAGTTACGGCGGCGTATCGTAAATCTGCCGGCGTAAGCGCGCCTAATTCAAATTGTGAAGAGGTGGGCATGTTTTACGTAAATAAAACATGACCCCATGTAAATGATGTTTTTGACTAAGGGCGCATGCGCCGTCCGTGAACGTAACCCAGTGCGCATGCTCCAAATTAACCTGAAAAAAGCCAATGTTTTCGACGTGAACGTAAATTACGCACAGCCCTATTTGCGAACGACTTACGCAAACGACGTAATCGATGGAAAATTTGACGCTGGCCCGACGTCCATACTTAACATAGGATACGCCTCATATAGCAGGGGTAACTTTACGGCGGAAAAAGCCCAACGTAAAAAAATGCGCCGGGCGGACGTACGTTTCTGAATCGGCATATCTACCTCATTTGCATATTCCTCGCGTAAATCCACGGAAGCGCCACTTAGCGGCCAGCGTAAATATGCAACTAAGATACGACGGAGCATCCTAGAAGTTACGCGGCGTATCAATAGATACGCCAGCGTAACTTCTTTATGAATCTACCCCATAGTACTTTTAAGTGGTTGCAAACTTCTAACATGACATATGAACAAAGCATATCCTTCTATAGTTTGAATTTAGCTCAACCTAGAGCACTCATTTCTCTCTGCTGCCTTGTGCCTCTGCTATTAACATGATTCACAAGTTTTCCTGATACAAAGAGATAAAAAGGTGACACGAGGGAGCCCGAGCACACAGCCTAAGATTAGTAGGCACAGCTCTGTTCCTGTGTGAAGGTGTGAAGGGGGGTCCCTTCAATCAGCTCTCGGAGCTCTCCTCACTGAGATATGCAGAGTGTAACTTCAGCCCATGCCCCCTGTTGTAACACGACTGAAGATAAACAGGTACAACCTATATAGAAGGCTTTGTTTCATCTATGTGTATTTCAGTGAGGCCAGTCACTTCACAGTTAACAAGACAACTTCTGCTCTATGAAAAGCATATTGACACAAATAAATATAATAACAAAAAATACCATGCTATATGCCATTATTCATTCTTTTAAAGGAGTTGTAAATGAAAAAAAATGTTCACCTTAATGCAATCTATGCATTAAGGTGAAAAAACATCTGATGTTGCTGCCCCCCCCCCCCCCTGAGCCCCCGGTTTACTTACCTGACCCGTTGAAAGTCCCGCGCAGTCCCGAGATCCTCTTCGCCGCTCAGCCTGGCCGCTGATTGGATAGAGCGGATGGATTGAGAGCAGTGCAGCCATTGGCTGGAGCTGCTGTCAATCACATCCAGTGACGAGGCGCGCCAAGGGCGGGGCAGAGTGATACAGTGAGCGGCCGCTCACTGTATTACGGGAGCGTGCCCGCAATTACTCACCACCATGCGAGCTCTTGCATGACTGTGGTCAGTAATTGCGGGAAGGACCAGAGACAGCCGCAGAGGGACCCCAGAAGACGTGGATCGGGGCCACTCTGTACAAAACGAATTGCACAGTGGAGGTAAGTATAACATGTTTGTTATTTTAAAGGACATTTTTTTTTTCCTTTACAACCGCTTTAACAAATGAGGACAACATATTTCATAGTTTTTCATACACCTAGCATTGACTTCCATGGCAACTTTCTGCAGTTAGTCCCATAACATCCCAAAGCCACAAAGGAATTAATGCTGGGGAATGCATGTCTAAACAAGGAGCAGATAGCCATGTACCATTCAGCAGCTGTCACTGAGTACACTTCTATACTGAGAGAGGTCTGAATAGGACAGTAATTTGGCTCAGCTATGTGATTTGTACTGGCCTGGGAAGCATATAACCCCCCAGCCCAGACCCCCCCCTCCCCAGTTTTCACCTTTAAAGCGGAGTTCCACCCAGAAATGTTCGGAATCCTCCCCCCCTCCGGTGTCACGGTTGGCACCTTTCAGGCCGAAGCCTGTCAATTACAGATATTTTCTCCCACTTCTGGGGAAAATGTGCAGCGATCTAAGCAACCCCCCCCGCTGTCTTCTGGGAGACACACCGGTCCCAGAAGACAGCAGGGACCAATCATAACACACAGCGCGACTTGTGCATGCGCAATAGGTAACCAGGAGTGAAGCCGAAAGTCTTCACTGCCTGGTTCCCTTACCAGGAATGGCAGCGGCGGCAGCACCTGGTAGTCGATCCAAAGATCAGCTTCGGGTGCCGACATTGCGGGCTACCTGGACAGGTAAGTGTCCTCATAATACAAGTTTAGAAAGGCAGAACTCCGCTTCACTTTTATAACATAAGAATTTCCTATATGTCATTGTGGACAATTTTGCGCTCATTTTCATTTCTCCAGTGTTAATGAATCAGTCCCAAAATGTGTAACTTTCTCATGGAACAATATAACAGAAAATATTGTGTTGTCAACCATAATAATCTAAAAACAGCTGTGTATAATTTTATACAGACATCCTAAGGCAATCATAAAGAAAAGAATGCAGAAAAAAAAAAAACAGCCAGATAATAAAAGAAACATTGTGGAAATAAATGATATCATTTTTAATGAAATCCTGTCATATTTTTCTCTATAATTCATCTGTGATTCTATTACATTTACCCCCTAAAGAGAATTCATAGATACATTTATCCGCGGAATGGGAAAGCAAACAGCTGGGGAGATTTACCTTTACCATTTACCTTTTACAGTTTGGTTTCTCAAACATGTCTTGTTTGCCGATTTATATTAAAACAAGTGTACCTGTCACATCTCAGGTAATGGAGAAGGGCACTTTCTAAACTGGAGATATATTTTATAGAATGCAGCCTGTTGGTTTTCTAAAGCCTCGTACACATGATTGGATTTCCATCGGACTAATCCGTGGATTTTTGTCGGAAGGGCGTTGGCTGTGAACTTGTTCTGCATACAAACGGCAGAACTTTTTCAGCCAACATTCACAAAACTACGTGTTTTTTCTGCTCTTTAGCGCCACCCTTTGGTTTGCTAATGTTGTCTTATGATTAGCATTGGTTCGAAGCATGTGTGTTTGTACTTGATTTTAGTCCAACAGACTTGTGTACATACAATTGGATAATCCGATGGAACACATTTGTTGTCGGACAATTTGAGAGCATGACCATCCAACATTTGTTGTCGGAAATTTAGAAAATTGTCCAATGGAGCGTACAGATTATCTGACAAAACGCGTCCATCGGACAATTGTTGTCGGAATATCTGATTGTGTGTACGGGCCTTAACCACTTCCTGACGGCCGTACGACTATATACGGTCGCAGGGTGGTCGCAGGGTGGTTCTAAATCTCTGACTCGCCGTCTTTTTACGGCCTCCGCTCCTCCGGGCCACTGGGGGGCGCGCGAGCCCCCCGCATTACTGAGATGCCGATGCGTGTGCCTGGTGGCCACGATGTCCGCCAGGCACCCACGATCAGTGGTTACAGAGACAAGGACGTGGACCTGTGTGTGTAAACACACAGATCCACGTCCTGTCAGGGAGAGAGGAGACCGATCTGTGTATCCTGTACATAGGGACACAGATCGGTTACCTCCCCCAGTCAGTCCCCTTCCCCCACAGTTAGAAACACTATGCAGGGTACACATTTAACCCCTCCCTCACCCCCTAGTGTTAACCCCTTTAATGCCAGTCACATGTATACAGTAATAAGTGCATATTTATAGCACTGATCGCAGTATAAATGTGAATGGTGCCAAAAATGTGTCAAAAGTGTCCGATGTGTCCGCCATAATGTCGCAGTCCCAATAAAAATCGCAGTATTACTAGTAAAAAAAAAACAATAAAAAATAATAATTCTGTCCCCTATTTTGTAGGCGCTATAACTTTTGCGCAAACCAGACGCTTATTGCAATTTTTTTTTTTACCAAACATATGTAGAATACGTATCGGCCTAGACTGAGAAAAAATAAATTAAATTGTGCTATTTATTATAGCAACAAGTAAAAATTATTTTTTTCAAAATTGACGCTCTTTTTTTGTGTTTATAGCGCAAAAAAATAAAAACCGCAGAGGTGATCAAATACCACAAAAAGAAAGCTCTATTTGTGCGAAAAAAAGGACGTAAATTTTGTTTGGGAGCCACGTCGCACGACCGCGCATTTGTCAGTTAAAGCGACGCAGTGCTGGAATCTAAAATTTCACGTGCCCAGTAAGCAAGTGGTTAAGAACCATGGGAAAGATATTTGTTACTGTATTTATACCTGCTGGTATCTGTATCTGCTAGTAGGAACACTGTATTATTATGGCGTTGTGTTCAGTTTTGGTATCAAGAGAAAGAGATAAGCTGGCCTTTCACCTGTAGAATTTGTCATTTTCAGAACGTTTATTCAATTATCTAAGTGTTTAAAGGGAGGATTCAACAATCGGTTTCAACCAGAACAAGAAAAATAAATCAAAGAACAAGGATGGAATTTAATGGGAATTAATTTTTAATTGTTGAATTCACTCCCAGCCGAGAAAAATCATTGCTAGTCTTGGGTGCACGTACTTGTCAAAGTTAATCTGGATGTAGAACACATGAAAACATTGACATGATAAGCGAACAAAACATCACTCAAAATTAGTCACATCCATGAAGACACCATTGAATGGTCGGACAAGCGAGTTTTATACTTTCTTGTCCAAATTGTTGTAAGGCCAGAATAATTCTTTACCTCTAATAGGATAGCTATACCAGCTGGCTGGGGCTCAACATTTTGGGGGGAGACAAACAACCCAGCCCCCAGGTGGTTCGGACGGGAACGCGGCAATCCATGGCCTTACCGTCCAAAGATGAGGTGGTGCTGAATCTGGGGTAGGTCTCCTGGAAGCGGCTGTTGCTGCCCCTCCTCCCGCTGCTCTTTCTTCCAGCTTAGGTAAGAGCTGGGGCCATTTCTTCTCCTCCTGGCCAAACAGGAAGTGGATCCTGAGGCCTAATTGGCTGAGAGTCCTAAGACTCCCAGCCAATCAGGTCTCAGGACCCGCTTTCTGATTGGCCTGGGAGGAGAAGCAGGAAGACATTAGCAAATATTAATTTGCTAATGTCACACAACTGGGTGGGCTCAGGGGGCAGTGCTCTGTGTCCCAAGCCCACCCCTTTTGAAGCCTTTTAGAGCCTCAGGCTTCTAAAAAAAAAAAATTGAAATGCATGAGTCCAGCACCCTGCATACAGATTAGGGGCTGGGCGCATAGATTGGGGGGGCAGCGCCCCTGCTCCCCTAATGGAGCGGCCACCACTGGCCATACCTGTGTTGGAAGTGTGGATAGGTTTAAAAAAATGTCCTCCTCCTCAGCATGCACTATGTAGTCTGAATATGACAAAAAAGCTGAGTTGTCTTGATGTGATTTCAGTGTTTTGCTATGCTGTCAGTCACTATGATTGGTGTTAGGGTAACACATACTTTTTAAAGGTTTCAGATACAGGGCTGCGAATGAGTTTGTCTTCCAGTACAATAAAAGTATAACTTGTATGTATTTAGTCCCATGAGGATCGCCTCATTTTAGGCTAATATCCAGTTTTTTATATTCTAGACCAATTTTCATTCTTAACGCCTCAAAAAATGAAAAAGGGAATTGATGAGTTATGCAGATTTAATACGTCCACTTTAATAAATCCATCCTTTTTAGACATAACACAGACAGATGGCTTCATTAAAATGCTGTAATGATAAAATACTGAGCCATTTAACAACTCCAGGGTCAGACACACCTCAGTAATGATTATAATTCAGTTACTGGCATGAACTGCAATCATGGCTTCTGTTCGGTACCAACATATACAGAATTGAGGGAACAAAAGGCATTCCTATTTGTTATTTCATGTGCGTTTCCACTATTGTTGTGCCACTTTCCAGCATCACTGGAGATACACTGAAACCCACTCTTGTGAAACCCTATATGACTAAACAGTACAACCCATCACACTGAAAAGCGTGGCGATCGGACATTCCAACAACAAAACCGTGGATTTTTTCGGACGGAATGTTGGCTCAAACTTGTCACACAAGTCACACAAATGTTGTCGGAAATTCCGATTGTCAAGAACGCGGTGACGTACAACACGTAAGTCGAGACGTAATTTCCGACAAGAACTTTTTTTGTCGGAAAAATTGAGAACCAGCTCTCAAACATTTGTTGTTAGAACTTCCGACAGCAAATGTCCGATGAAGCATACACATGGTCGGAATATCCGACCAAAAGCTCACATCGAACATTTGTTGACAGAAATTTTGATCGCATGTAAGCAGCATTACATATATAAAATGCATCTTTGCTAATGCAACTGCATAGTAAAACTGGGTACACACTGTACAACTTTTGTTGTTCAATTTCCTTTAGATTTACCTTCAACTATGTAGTGCAAGGGCCTGCCTGATTGTATACAAATTGAAAGTTTGACCTCATATTATATGGTTTTGGTAAAATCTAAAGGAAAAAAATCTAAGGAAATTGTATAGTGTGTATCCAGCTCAAAGTGACACTAAAGGTTCACATTTTTTTTTTTAAATAACAAATATGTCATACTTACCTCCACTCTGCAGCTCGTTTTAGACAGTGTGGCCCCGAACTGCATATTCTGGGGTCCCCCGGTGGCTCTCTCGGCTCCTCCCCGCCTCAGATAACCCCCTCTGGGAAGCGCTCTCCCAAGGGGGTTACCTTGGGGCGTGCTCCCAAGTCCTGCATTCGGGGTCCAGGACTCGACCCCGCCCTCCAGCACCCGCATCATTGGATTTGATTGACAGTAGTGCGAGCCAATAGCTGTGCTGCTATAAATCTATTCAATGAAGAGCCAAGAAGCCCGGGCAAAGATCCAGCACGTTCACGATGCAGAACTTTCCAGGGCTCAGGTAAGAAAAACGGGGGGCTGGGGGGGGGCGGTAATCGTCAGATGTTTTTTCACCTTAATGCATAGAATGCATTAAGGTGAAAAAACATGAACCTTTACAACCCTTTTAAGCTCCACAGCACATGACAATGCTGTGTATTTAAAACAACTTGTAGACAATCGGACCACTTCCTACAAAATAAAGTGCTTATTAGATAGGTGAAAAGACATATATTCCCATAATAAGTAAAAAAATGTTGCCAATTATGGCTGCAGCTGCTACCACATACACCTTCCGATGGCAAGTTGATTAAACATAAAAAACAACACCCATCAAGGCAGCACTACATAATCAGACACATTCCCATTGTTCAAGGTGTGCTGGCATAGATAATGCATATAAGTTAAAGTCCAAATATATGCTGCAATCATAGAATGTATTTACTCCACATTCACAAATGTATTGTTAAAGTCCGAAAAACGGTGTTTGATTCCCACACTGGATATACAGGTTAACATTGGAAAGCCGTGCACCAGGTGGTAGGAGACTTCATCATGACCCCCCTTTGATTATATCACTTAAATTGACATGCCTGTTTGAATTCGAAGCTTTCCCATTATGCCGCATACAGACGGTCGTTTTTTGTGATGAAAAAAAAACGACGTTTTAAATCATGAAATAAAACAACGTTTTTGAAACATCATTTTCAAAGACGAAGTTGCCTACACACCATCGTTTTTTCACAATGCTCTAGCAAAGCGAGGTTACGTTTCACCACTTTTTTCCATTGAAACTAGCTTCTGGGCATGCGCGGGTTTAAAAACGTCGTTTTAAACGTCGTTTTTTGTTACACACGGTCAATTTCTGTGAAACAAAAAACGACGTTTTGAAAAACGACACAAAAAATTCGAGCATGTTCGATTTTTTTTTTGTCGTTTTTCAGAAGACATAAAACAACGTTTTCCCCCACACACGATCATTTTAAATGACGTTTTCAAAAACGTCGGGTTTTTTCCATCACAAAAAACGACCGTCTGTACGCGGCATTAGTGTTTGACCCATCCTCCTGGCTGCAACAGGATCTGGGATTCACTATCCAGAGAGAGTATTGAAACCAAGATCTGGTGTTTTGTGCCTGTTACGCAGTATATTCTGGTAAGAGTCTGATACATAGGGGAGACTCTTTACCCCCCAACTTTTTCATGTGTGGAGGTGATTGTGACAGTGCTATATGCCGTGTGGGAATCAAACAGACTTTAACAATACACTTAATGCAGGATTTGAATGTATTTTGGACACTCCAAGGTGCGTTGGCAGCTTATTCAAGATCAATGAACTGATTTAGCACATTGCACGTTAATGTGGGACTTGATGTACAAGCATTGCCACACAAATGGAGATGGGCTATAAAGAGTTTACAGCAGGGGTGCCCAACCAGTGGCCGGGGGCCACATGTGGCCCGCTGAGCCCTCTGAGGTGGCCCGCGACGCCCTCTGATGTGGCCCGCGACCTCCTGCTCTGGGATGGAATAAAATAGAATACTGTTATTAAAGGTCAGTTTATTACTACAATTACAGTGTATATTATGGACATATCTGCTCTGCAGGCTGCTTTCAAACTGATCCACAGATGCAGAGCAGCGCACCTGAGCCATAGACTTCTGTTATTACCTGCGAGTTTGGTGAGTTTTCTGAAAGTGCACCAAACCTGCAGAATCCAATAGAAGTCTATTGCAAATTGCAGAAAAGCCAAAGGTACACTGCGTTGCACCCGCGGTGCGGGTAACCTGCAGAGCATCAGTGTGAAAGCAGCCATGGGCCCCTTTCACACGGTCGGGTCAACCCAATTGGACCCTCCATTCACCTCTAAGGAGTGGCAGATGTAAACCAACTTGTGTCCTACCTCCAATCCGATCAGGCTGTGTCTGTGTCCGCTAATCACTGCGCTAATCACAGGCAGTGAGACATTATCCTGATGCGCGGCTGCAGAGATCGGGAAATGTCTCACTGCCTGTGATTAGCGCATTGCAGACTTCCTGGCGGGCTCTTCATGTGGGCTTTGCGAACACGCCAGAGCTCATCCTTAATAGAGAGTGACTTCAGAAACTTAGTCTGGAGGAAGGAAGGGAAAGGAGAGCCATGATTAAAACCTTTAAATCCATTAAGGAGGTGTATAAGGTTCAGGAAGGCAGTTTTTTCAATATGAAACCAAAATCAAGAACACATGGATGTGACCTCAAACCAACTTGATGGAAGTTCAAAACGAATCTTAGAAAGTATTATTTTACTGTAAGGGTAGTTGATGAAACAACTACAATCTGAGGTAAGATAGCACGAGGACTCAGGGAACCCCAAGGACCCAAGAGAACCACAAAACAGAGTGGGCAGGGAGGACTATTGCGGTACAAGATAAGTGAGTGAACTCGGAAAAGAGCAGTTTTATCAAAAAATATAAATCAATTTATTAGTATAATAACAAAAACAAGACAAGAATAAAAAAACATCAAACATCACAGACAGTTAAAATAGTACATGTATCGTGACAGCCGATCAAGTCACCAAGGTGCAGTCCCCTGGTAGGGGCTCCAGGTGAGTGTTGGAGTCACGGTACAAGGGGTCTCTCTACTAGTTTCGCGATTGAAAATCGCTTCGTCAGGAGATCTAGGAGCAGGTGTTCCATCAGCTCAAGCGCCCAAAGCAACCACGGATATAATGTCAAGGGGGTAGATATGGAAGGGAACCTGCATGAAATACAGGACATAAGTGTGGGGTCCCAGGACCAGCGGTCCCAGTAAGTAGTGCGGTCTGTAGTCAAGTTATTTGGTTAAGGGGTGAAGGTGAGGAACCAGCAGTGAAATAAGTAAGAGGCTATATTACCAATTAGACACTGATTGATCAGGGAGAGCAAAAATCACTTTAAAGTCCGGTGGGGCTCAAAGTGTCCTGGGACCCAGGTGGTTCCTGTCACTTTTCTATGTTTTTATGACTGTGCCTCTTTTAAATCCAAATCCCACTGTCCCTTAAACCAGAGTTCCAGGCTTTTTATGTTTATTAAAAGTCAACAGCTACAAAAAGTGCAGCTGCTGACTTTTAATAAACAGACGCTTTCCTGTTCCACGGTCCAGCGATGCGGACGCCCGGAGCGTAGCTCCTCTCCACCGGCACCTCCATTGCCACTCTGGGCACCCGGCATGCACTGCACATGTGTGAGTCGGGATGCGCCATCGGAGTGGACAGGCGATCTTCTGGGACCTGTCACGTGTCCAGGAGATTGCCTAGAGGGAGGGGCCGCCTAGGTGGAGAGGAGGAGTTGCCTAGGCGGCCCGTAGGAGGAAGTGGGACAGGAAGTCCCACTCCTAAAGAAGCCCCCACTTCCCCCCCAAAAACAAATGTGCCGTGTATGGGGGCAAGGAGTGCTTAAAGCGGAAGTTCCACTTTTGGGTGCAACTCCGCTTTAAGCAGTCTCAGTTGTCCATCTTTTTGATTTGATATGCACATCTCTATACAAAATGTACTATTTTACTACCAAAATGGTTATACTTGGCTTTTTTCCCACCTCTATATACTGCCTATTAGTCTTAGCAGCGCTTTACTGCTGTTATAGCGGTAAAGTGCTTTCACACAATCTCCCTACAAGACATGTAAGCTCATAAGGGTTTAATCCTTTTCTATTCTATTCAAAATTAAAAAGAAAAGCTTAAGCTATACATACACTTTATCTGCATTCATTGATGGTTTGATATCTGCTCGCAATTCAGCTTTATTTCACTCTGTGCATCAACTTACAATAAGCCCTGTAGATCTCCTGCATATTGCTCTCAATGAGACCTTTATCTCATTTGTGGTTACTGGATGGTTTGTATACTAACTAGGTTGGAATAATAGTGAAAACAAATGAGAGTGATAGGCCCTCATCCAGGCCTAGCCTTCTTCTTCTTCATTATTTCTCCCATTTACAATGTGAACTGGATGCTGTATTTCCCGGGCTGAAGTTATTGAAAAAATTCATCATGCATCGAAATCATTTTCTACTTGGCTCCAGGCGAAATGCTGCACACTGGATTGCTGAAATGGAGCGGCCCGACTGCCTTTCTGCTCACTTACCCCAAGACTAATGAGAAGGGACATGAGATAGGACGGGAAGAGGGGTTTAATGTCAACGTCAGCACCTGCCAGATCAGCCTAGAACAGGATTTATCATCCGATTTCCCTATAAGAAAACCAAGAGTCTTCAGCTCTACAATAATGTATCTGCTTTAACGCGGGATGTTGGCATAGAAATGTGGCTCTGGAGTTAAGCCCTGCATTTAAAGGAAAACTCCAAGCAAACTAAACTAAACAAAACCTCTATTTAAACTTTGTGTGTATCTACTGAACAAATGCAAAAAAAATAGATGTAAACACCATTGAATGATATTTCATTAGGTAAAGCTCTGCCTATCATACATAATAACACTTTAACCGCTTGCCAACTGCTGCACGACGATATACGTCCGGCAGAATGGCACGGCTGGGCAAAGGGCCATATTTTTTTTTTTTTTCAAAATTGTCACTTTTTTTTTTGTTTATAATGCAAAAAAAAACAAAAAACGCAGAGGTGATCAAATGCCGCCAAAAGAAAGCTCTATTTGTGGGAAAAAAAAGGACAACATTTTGTTTGGGTGCAACGTCGCACGACCGCGCATTTGTCAGATAAAGCGACCCAGAGCATGGTCAGTCGGGTAAGTACATTACAAGTACTACTGAACACCAACAACCCCCCAATGAAACCTCTCATCCACAGAACATCAGTTCCATTCCTCCTTCTCTACAGAGCATCAGTACCTTCCCTCACCCTCCTCAGAGCGCCCGTGCCCCCTCTCCATATGCAGAGTGACAGTGCCCCCTCTTCTTCCACAGAACACCAGTGCCTCCTCTTCTTCCACAGAGCACCAGTGCCCCCTCTTCTTCACAGAGCATCAGTGCCCCCCTCTCTCTGCAGAGCATCAGTACCCCCTCTCCCTCCACAGAGCACCAGCTCCCCCAACTCCGCCCGCAGAGCACCAGTACCAACCTCTCCCTTCACAGAGCACCAGTGCATTCCTCACACTATGCACAGCAACAGTTCCCCCCTCCCCCTCCATAGACCACCAGTGCCCCCTCTATCTTCCTAGAGCACCAGTGCCTCCCTCTCCCACTGGACAGCACCAACGTCCCCCTCTATCTCCATAGAGCATCAGTGTCCCTGATGCTTACCACTGTACTTTAAGCAAGGCATACATTTTTACAATTTTCTATTGCTCAATTTTGCACTATTGTATTCTGACAACGGGAGGCGGGAGGTTTTCCATTCACCAGAATACAATGATCACAGCCGGCAGCTATAGCAGTGATTGTGGAAAAAAAACAAAAACCTGGCAGGCTGGTAAAACTGAGGTGGATGGATAGACCTCAGTACAACCAGCCTGGCCATAGGTGGATTGAAATTCTTAGAGTATATTTAATCATGCTCCTTTAGGTCACCCCCTATATCCAGCAAGATTCAGCCACAACCTGTTTTCACCATGGAGCATGTCACATATTTTCACCTTTTCTAGTTTGTCCTGTATTGTCAATTTCAAATGTTGGAAAGTATGCTTCTCCTACTGAGAGAAGATCATAATCTAAAGCTTTGGTAGTGGCCAGCAAGGCTGATATCCAGTTGTATGCAACATTGAATAAATGAGCGCTTCTCAATACACAGTTGGCCATTGGAGCATACAAGAATGATTTTTATAGCTCCAACAAATTCTCTTAAAGGGGTTGTAAAGGTACAATTTATTTTTCCTAAATAGCTTCCTTTACCTTGGTGCAGTCCTCCTTCACTTACCTCATCCTTGGCTTTTGCTTTTAAATGTCCTTATTTCTTCTGAGAAATCCTCACTTCCTGTTCTTCTGTCTGTAACTACACACAGTAATGCAAGGCTTTCTCCCTGGTGTGGAGTGTCCTGCTCGCCCCCTCCCTTGGACTACTGGAGAGTCAGGACGCCCACTAACACACAGCTCCTTTCACTATCTGCAACGTAGAGAGTGTCCTGACTATAGCGGAAGCTTTTGTTTTTGTTCAATCAGTATGGGATGTGGTGCCACGTTCTGCAATATGTCTTAAATCCCCTTCTTTTTTTTACCAATGAAATCTTGAAATCCCAGAGAGCGTTTTAGAAAGCCAACAACCCACATGTGCTTTCTCAAAAGTGAACAAGCAATGTCTATTGCACTAAAGTAATCATGTCAAAATCGGGCTACCACTTTGATCTCCATAATTCCCTCTTGCCTCAGAAGACCTGATCCTTTTTATAGGCCGTGTCTAACAAGCCTGCATTGGATTCTTGGTTCCATGAGCACTTGTGGCCTTTTCCACCCACTGTTTCATTGCACAGTTCATACTATCACAGGGGTAAGATTGTTAAGTGGGAAGGTGTGCTGTATCTTTATTGATCAATCCCTTCCCATATAGCACAAAAGTGAAGATCCTTCTTACTCTAAGGCTTCATTGCTTATTGTCTGGAGAATGACAATCAATACCTTAGTTTGTATTGACTGGCTCTTTCAGTGGCCATTGAGTAACGAGTGTTCATTGTCTGTGCTTTTTTTTCCAATATTATATCTATCTATTTAGTAACTGGATGCCTTCAATATTCTCAGCAGCCTTAATTGGGAAGAAAAGATCTGTCAGCTGGGGCTTCTGTTGCTGGTCACAAACATAGGGATTGTTTAGAAGCTTCTGCTAATGATACTGGCTACTAAAAAATTACTTCAAATGATCGCAAAGGGAAATAACTACTACAAGCTATTTTTCAGTAGAGGCACTACCAAAATAATTATTCTTTGATGAAGGGAACTGTGGCTTAGAAAGGCTCATGTAAAGGAATTACCGTATTTATCGGCGTATATTGTGCACTTTTTTCCCCTTAAAATAAGGGGAAAATCGTGGGTGCACGATATACGCAGATACCTGTGTTTGAACGCCGCCGCCGACATATACCGAGCGCAGTACACTCAGGTACACTCGGCCAGGCTCGGCTCCGCTCGTGGTCACACCCTGTGCCGCCTCCTAGCCTTTATGCGAGAGGAGTCGACCGTGCCCGAGTGTACTGCGCTCGGTATATGTCGGCGGCGGCGTTCAAACACAGCGCGGGAAGCGGGGATCGGCTCAAAAACAGCGTGGGAGAAGCAGGGAAGGACACCACCAAAGCCGCAGACGGACGCCGGACTGGACAAGGCCGCCGATGGACGCCGGGCAAGACACCGACGAGGGGCGTTCAAACTGTAAGTATTTTCTTTTTTTCCTGAAATTTCCCTTCCAGGTTGGGGGTGCATGCTATACGCCGGGGCGCGCTATATGAAGATAAATACGGTATAAGAAAATAATCTTTACAGAGATTCTATTTATCAGCACATACCAGAATAAATAAAAATAGACATTGAGATGCACATAACTAAACCAGCTCACCTGCCAATACATGCAGTTTCCATCCAGGTTAAGCTGAAAGTATGCGTAAAGTGATTTACTTTTATATGGGGACTAGAGTTGTGTTTACATATGAGTGGGAAAAAAAATTGTCTGTGACTGACCCATAAAGTATAAATAAAATCAAAACTTTTTAACTTTTTTTTTAGTTTTGGATAAAATGCAGAGGGATTAGAACACTTGTCAGGTTATCACAACCCTGAAAGAAAATCCCAAGTTTTGGATTGTTCCCCAGAAGAGTAATAAAGGGGAAATCTTCGAATAGGGACACTAGTTCTGGTGACAAGCAGACATGTCCTTACTTTGGAGGCATTTCCTTGCACTTCCTGTTTTGGCCCTGTTTCAGACAGGAAGTGAAATCCCTCCAGTAGGACACAGATGGTAAAAAAGAAAAACAGACAGGGGTTTAGTTCTTACTCTATGCCAAATAAAAAAAAATGCCTTTGGCTTGCTGGGACACCATCACATGACACTGTGGGGCTCGGACGGCTCGCTCTGATTGCAATGTCCAGAGGACACTGCTGATCACAGATCGAAGTAAAGAGCCAATCAGCAGCTCTTTACCTCGTGATCAGCTGTGTCCAATCACAGCTGATCACAGGTGGAAACAGAAGCCGGTTATCGGCAGCCTGATGAAGAGAGAAGAGAGCCGATAACCAGCTTTTGTAAAAGAGACATGTACACTGATAATCAGGGCACTGATTATCAGTGTCCTGATTATCAGTGCAATCCTACCAGTGCTGCCAATCTGTGCCCACCAGTGCCGCCTCATCAGTGCCCATTAATGCTCATCAGTGCAGCCTATCAGTGCCCATTAATGCTCATCAGTGCTGCCTCATCAGTGCAGCCTCATCAGTGCACATTGGTAAAGCAGAAAAATGTACTTGCTTACAAAATTATGAAAGTTTTTTTTTTTTAAACTTTTGGTCTTTATTTGTTTATTTAGTAAAAACAAACCGAAATCAAATACTACCAAAAGAAAGCTCTATTTGTTTGACAAATGATAAAAAAAAATGTTTGGGTACAGTGTAGCATGACCGCGTAATGTTTGTTAAAAGTGCGATAGCACTGAAAGCTGAAAATTGGCCTGGGCAGGAAGGGGGTAAAAGTGCACAGTAGGCAAGTGGTTAAAACATGCTCAATTCAAAAATCTAAACTGCCAGGGTATGTTACAGAGGTGACATCTGAGTCCAAAGAGGTTTGAAGGGTCTTGTGGCCCTTAAAGAGGAAGTAAACCCTCAGAAAGAAAACAAAAATAAAATAAACCCTGCAAGACAAAGGCATAATCAGCTAGTATGCATAGCATACTAGCTGATTATGTATTACTTACCTCAGATCGAAGTCCCCACAGCGTTCCACATCTCCCCCGTCGGCCGCCGACATGTTGTCTCGGAGTGACTTCCGGGTATAGCGGCTCTGGCGCTGTGATTGGCCAGAGCCGCAATGACGTCACTCCCGCGCATGCACGCGGGAACGGCACAGTACAACTGAAGCAACGGCACATAGTTTCATTGCTTCAGTTGGCTTAAGTGCGCATGTGCCGCATGACATGGGCATATGCAAATACAGAGATATCTCCTAAACCGTTTAGGAGATATCCTTGTTGGCTACAGGTAAGCCTTAATATAGACTTACCTGTAACACAAAGTTGTAAACAAGGGTTTACAAAGGGTGGTGCAAAGCTTTGGGAACTGAACCTATTGAGTTAGCTTTATAGTAGCATAGCGTTGCTAGTTCACTGACTGGTTTCACATGTTGCCTGAAGTTGTACTTTGAAGCCCAAGTTTATCTTTTTCTTTTTCTTTTCTTTTTTTTACATTTTAGAACAATATATTTGTACTTTCCTCATTTCCTCTGTTATGTTTAACCAAAGCCTGGATATTGGAGAGACAGATCAGGTCATGGCCTAGGGCTGAACATTTTTATGGAAAAGCAGGCTGCTCCTTCGCTCATTATTCTAATGAATTTCATTCCTTTGTAAAAATTCAAGTATAAAATAAAAGACATTTTCTTTCAACTAAGAACAATTTTTTTGAATTACTTTGTAGTTATTTTATACACAGCATCAGGAATTGAAACCCAACATAAAGATTTGTTGTCAGCTTTCTCCATCTTTTTTTTTTTATCCATCTTAGTACTGCTATCTATTGCAGTATTTTCTAGACACTTCATGCCAACATGAACACTCTCCAGTCATGATGGCACCACATCGTTATGGACCATCTGCCCAAATAGGTATACAAAAAGAACCATGCCTATGCAATGTATGTCTGCATATATGCTTGTAGTCTCCACCAGGGGTGCATGTGACAGGGGGACAACAACGGAACACAACTGGCAGACAATTGTCACCCCATAACAAGAAATACCAGAACAAAGACCTTCAGGATGGGACCATCAGTTGATGGTAGGAACAGGCAATACAGATGTGGGTAGTTGTTGGGTGCAGGCAGTAGAGAGGAAGGCAGTGGCTGGTGGGCATGACTTTGGGAATTGAGACATTGATTCCGATCCTAACTACTGTACAGTGTATATGGGCTTCTATCTCCTTGTTATAAAACTGGATGTATGCACCTGTCTATAAAGTGAAATGTTTCTCCTGCATCCCCTTGTGATGTGGATTGATTGGACACACAATCTGAGTCCATCGGTTGGCATCATTGGCATCCCTTGTGATTGTTCTTTAGTGTTTGAGAATCTATTGCATTCCATGTTGGACCATTGAGGCAGCAATTCATGCAGCTTTTTTATTTGCATGTTTATCCACTTCAGCCCTGGAAGATTTTACACCCTTCCTGACCACTTTTTACAATTTGGCACTGTGTTACGCTGTACCCAAACAAAAATGTTTATTTATTTTTTGTGCTATAAACAAGAAAAGACAGATTTTTTTTTTTTTTTGCTATAATAAATATTCCCAAAAAATATATTAAAAAAATGTCTTCCTCAATTTAGACCGATATGTATTCTTCTACTTATATTTCATGAAAAAAATCGCAATAAGTGTATATCGATTGGTATGCGCAAAAGTTATAGGGCCAGATTCAGGTACATCTGCGGCGGCGTAACGTATCGCATTTACGTTACGCCGCCGCAAGTTTTACGGGCAAGTGCTTGATTCACAAAGCACTTGCCTGTAAAGTTGCGGAGGCGTAGCGTAAATCCCTCCGGCGCAAGCCCGCCTAATTCAAATGATCCGGGTATGGGGCGTGGATCATTTAAATTAGGCGCGTCCCCGCGCCGAACGTACTGCGCATGCTCCGTTTTGAAATTTCCTGCCGTGCTTTGCGCGAAATGACGTCGCACCAACGTCATTTTTTGAACTTCGACGTGAGTTACGTCCTTTCCTATTCACGGACGACTTACGCAAAAAAAAATATTAAAATTCGACGCGGGAACGACGGCCATACTTTAACATGGCAAGTCTACACCGAAATCAACGGAAGCGCCACCTACCGGCCAGCGTAAATATGCACCCTAAGATAAGACGGCGTAAGAGACTTACGTTGGTCGTATCTTAGCAAAATTCCGGCGTATATTGCTTTCTGAATACAGAAAAAAGATACGCCGGCGCATCCTAGAAGTTACGCAGTGTATCAACAGATATGCCGACGTAACTTCTTACTGAATATAGCCCATTGTAGGTTTGTTGAGGTTTTTGATTATTTAGGGATATTGACATGTTGGCACAGAACCATTCTCTGATTTATAAAAGATGGCAGGACAGGGAGCACAAAAGAGGCAGTTGATGGTGGAGAGGTGGCAGTTAATAATTGACAACAGGCAATACAGAAGGGGCAATTAACCTCCCTGGCGGTAAACCCGAGCGTGACTCGGGGTTGGTTTTTCATGTTAGGATCGGTAACCCCGAGTCACGCTCGGGGTGGACGTGCAGAGTGTGCAGCGGCGCGGCTTACCTTCTCGCTGGATCCATAGGCAAGTTACTCACCTTGTCCCTGGATCCAGCGATGCCACCCGCTGTGTGAGCGAGTGGGACCTCCTCGCTCGATTCACAGTCTCCGTGTGCCGCCGATCTCCGTTCCCTGCGACGTTAGGACGCACGGGAGCGGAGAACGGCGCTAAATTCAAAAAAGTAAACAAACACTTTACATACAGTATACTGTAATCTTATAGATTACAGTACTGTATGTAAAAAAATACACACCCCCCTTGTCCCTAGTGGTCTGCCCAGTGCCCTACATGTACTTTTATAAAAATAAAAAATGTCATTTCTGCCTAAAAACTGTAGATTGTCCAAAAGTGTCCCTTTATGTCAAAAATGGTTTTAGATCAGCTAGAAAACAGCGATAATAAATTATAATCACTTGCAGAATTGTGCGATAGCGATTTGCGGGGAAATTCGTCATAAAAAAAAAAAAATAATGACAGCGACAATTCTGCAACTGAGCACATTTCAGTGATTTTGAGTTGATTACATTATTGAATAATTTTTATTATAATTATATTATTATTTGTTATAATTATTTATAATTATTTATTATATTATAATTTATAATTTTGTTTTAAAAAAAAAAATCATACCCGGGATGCCTACAAGACTCTTGCTTGGTCAGATTTAAGTGAGTTATTTCTAAAAATTACAGGCCAACAGTATAAAATGCCAAATTTCCTTGCAAAATAAATGTACCGCTTTTGGTACGTAATTCCAGACAGAATCATACCGCCAGGGAGGTTAAAAGAGGAGAACAAGCAGTACAAAGGTCAGGATGTGCAGGACACACTATACAGTAGCTCCATCATCCTCCTCCCCTTCTTGTTGTCAGTTGCCTCCCATCATTTTCCCCCATACTGACATTGTCCTTGACCCCCCCCCCCCCCCCAGCCACCCTCCCCCAACATTGGTAGCTGATTTGGACTCCATTCTAGGGTTCTGGGGCTTCTCTCCCTCTTTTTGGCCTTGCTTCGCATATGTGTTAGGTTGAGGATAAAGTCTCTGGCTGCTGATCTACCCAATAACATTCTATTAGCTTCCAAACCTTCCTCTTCTCCTAGGCCATGCTGTCCAATCAAGTGGTAGGAGAGATATCCAGTGTAGCAGCCACTATGGCCAGTCTGAATGGTTTACAGCCATACTCCTTTGAGCTTCAGCCACAAGTGACAGGTTTGGATGCAGTTCCCGGTTAAGGATGGCATTGTGCCCGTGAACAATGTGTGCAGTGGGTCCCCAACCCACTTGGGACTCCTAAGGTTTAGATCTACTTTAACCACTGATTTTAGATCTACTTTAACCACTCATCTGAACAAGTCTTGAATAAAATGTACAATATTTAAGCATTTGGAATGTGAAAAACAATATAAATGCCTATATTAAAATCTAAAACATGTTAAATTTAAAAACAGAAGACGACTTTTAAGGAGCTTTCTCTTCTCCACGTATCTGACTTCATATAGCCACAAGCAGTTTCATGAATCTGTAAGTCTAACAAATCAAAATGTATTTTTTTTAAAAACGATGACTGTAGGAAAAAAAATTACAAAGGAAGCAACAGGAAAAATATATTGTATCCCAAGCCGGAAGTTGGAGAAAAAACAATGAGCAAAAGTGTAATGATTTTGTGCTCACTTTCCTTCTTTCAACTTTCAGTAAATGTCTATATTCCACGTTGTCAAAAGACTTTAACTGAAATAGAATTTTTAAAGCTCAACAATCATAGATTCCCTTTAATACAATATGTATTTATTTTGCAGGACCTCATGCCCATGTTTCAGACACGAGGGGCCACATCACCTCTACAACAAAGAGGAAAGTGTAAAGTCATCAATATGTCTCCTTTGCTCCAAGCAGCATGTTGCAAGTAAGTTACCTTTGGGCTACTCAGAGTGCTTCAACTAAAACTGAATTTTCTATTTATAATGGCTTTCTTCTTTATAGTGCAGCAGCACAACTGTGCTTTTACTGACTTCGAAGAAATAAAGGAAAATATCTAGGAAACATTTGTGTTCTATGCCCTTAGAGCTCACTTCTGCAAACTGAACTGGAAGGCCAAAAAAAAAAGAATTTAATTTCCTGTCATGACACCCTATCCACCCCTGGCATTATAGTCCTACTCAGTATCGGGTAAAATAAAAACTCAAATCATGTTAAAGTGAGGATTAAAGCATAACTCCAGCCAAAACGTTTTGTTTTGTTAGAAATAGAGCAGATAAGAGCCGGAACCTCTGGCAATTTATTAGTGTTGTCTGTGCCTCTGTTGGAGACAATAATGGAAAGTCTCTCTAATGGGGATACAGCCCCATTAGTAGAATAAGAAAGGTTTAGAACTTTTGAAAATATGTATGGGGCCCCAGGATCCTGAGGGGCCCAATCTCATTCGAGCACTCTTCAGGGGCCCCATGAGAGGCTCCTGTCCATGGACTTCACTGATACTTTTTTCTGCTGGCTGCCCTGAATGACAGACCATGGTCAGTGAATGACAGTTCTCTTTGGACCACTTAGCAGCCTGGGTTGTATTATCCTTCCTTCCCCCCTCCCTGCCGCTGCCCCTCCCTGCATTCAATCTTACACAGCAGGTAGTAGGGAAAATACACAGCATATCCAGACAGAGGGTGAGAGCTGCCCATCTTTTCATGTTAAGAGGCAGGTGATTTGTTGTGGGTGGTCCCAGCAACCAATAATCTGCCTCTTAACATGAAAAAATGGGCAGCTCTCGCCCCATGTCTGGACATTCTGTGTATTCTCCCTACTACCTGCTGTGTAAGGTAGGATTAGTAAGGGAGGGGCATTCACATAAAGGAGACAGGGGTGCAAAGAGGAGGGGTTGTGAAGGGGATGGAGGTGCAAGGAAAGGGGTTTGTGAAGGGGACAGAGGTGCAGGAAGAGAGGGCTGTGAAGGACAGAGGTGCAAAGAGGGGTGGCTGTGAAGGGGAAGGAGATTCAGGAAGGGAGGGCTGTGAAGGGGACAGAGGTGTAAAGAGGGAGGCTGTCAAGGAGAATGATGTGCAAAAAAGGGGGGGTTGTGAAGGAGATGGAGGTGAAAAGAATGGGGGCTGTGAAAAGGATGGATGTACAAGAAAGGGGACCGAGATGCAAAGAAGGGGAGGCTGTAAAAGGGACAGAGGTCAAAAAAGGGGGCTGTGAAGGGGATAAAGGGTGAAAACTCCGCGCCAAGTGAATAAATATGTAGTAGTAAATAAAATAAGCTGCTCCCCTCAAAAAGTGAATGCTCCTAGTGATATGGGTAAAAGATAGGGGGCGCTAATAATTAATGAAAATCATAGGACTGCACTCCTGAAGTCACTAATCCTTATGATCCTGATGCTTGGTTTAAACTTCAGGAAGTCTTCTTCACCAGGTCTAGATACCTAAATGCATTGAGTTGCTGCCATGTGATTGGCTGATTAGCAACTTGTATTACCAAGCAATTGAACATACTGTTATTTTGCAACAGTGGGGTTGATTTCCTAAAGGCTAAAAAAAAAAAAAAAGGCTATTCACTTTGCAAGTAACTTTTGTCTTGGCTTAGTGAATGTGGTGAAAGAGAATACTCATTCACAAACAAAAAGATTAACTACATGCCGACCAGTCGCCGCAGTTATACGGCGGCAGGTCGGCTCCTCTGCGTGAGAGCCCATAGCTATATGTTGGCTCTCGAAGCGGCCACTAGGGGCGCGCACCCCGTGCTTGTCCTCGACTCCCGTGCCCGGCGGGCGCGATCGCCGCCAGGCACCCGCGATTGCTCGTTACAGAGCGAGGACCGGGAGCTGTGTGTGTAAACACACAGCTCCCGGTCCTGTCAGGGGAGAAATGCCTGACCGTCTGTTCATACAATGTATAAACAGCGATCAGTCATTTCCCCTAGTGAGGCCACCCCCCTACAGTTAGAACACACCCAGGAAACATACTTAACCCCTTCACCCCCCCCACCCCCTATTTTGTAAACACTATAACTTTTGTGAAAACCAATCAATAAACGTTTATTGCGATTTTTTTTTTTTACAAACAATTTGTAGAAGAATACGTGTCGGCCTAAACTGAGGACATTTTTTTTTATATATATATATTTTTGAGGGATATTTATTATAGCAAAAAGTAAAAAATATTCATTTTTTTTCAAAATTGTCGCTCTATTTTTGTTTATAGCGTAAAAACTAAAAACCGCAGAGGTGATCAAATACCACCAAAAGAAAGCTCTATTTGTGGGAAAAAAGCACGCCAATTTTGTTTGGGAGCCACGTCGCACGACCGCGCAATTGTCAGTTAAAGCGTCGCAGTGCCGAATCGCAAAAAGTGCTCTGGTCTTTGACCAGCAATATGGTCCGGGGGTTAAGTGGTTAAAAAACAAGTGTTTTTGATTTCACATGACTGGATAATGGAGGTCAGCAGACCTTGCAAGGTGAGCAGACAATTTTACTTTAGCAAATGAATCCCATCCTGACAGCTAACCCTCCATGGTACTGAAACCATGTATAAACACAGTTTCAGCACCTTGGAGAGCTCTTGCCAGTAGATTTGCCTGCAAGCGTATATATACTATTGTTTACACTTACAACATGCTGAGATTAGATGGATGTTCACCTGCTGCTATGTTTGCCTGGTGCACATTCATTCTACCATAAACAGGGGGGGGGGGGGATATGAATGTGGAATACCAAGACAAAGCCATTATCGTCATTTTATTAAATAGGATTAACCCGATCACTTTCCTAGTAAAACCTTCATACAAGATACATAAAATGTATTTTCTTTCATAAAAACACAAGTTAGTTATTTACTCTTTCTTTTCTCAATTTCCCTAGTTTATATCCTTTTTTTCTTTTACCACTCGTATGTAAACTTTTTTTTTCTTGTCTTGGTCCATTGTGTTTGTAAACCACATTTAAGGTGGAGTGAAGTACCGTATTTATCGGCGTATAACACACACCCCAAGTTTAGGAGGGATGTTTAAGGGAAAAAATGTTTAGGAGGGAAGTTTAAGGAAACAAAAACTTACATTTTAAAAGCCCCTTATCAGTGTCCATCTGCAGCCTTGCACAGCATCCATCTGTAACCTTGCACAGCATCCATCTGCAGCCTTATAAGTGTCCATCTGCACCTTGCCCAAAATTGTAGCATGATGTCTTTTTAAATTTAGCGCCGCCGAGATACAGACGGCTCGTCTCGCAGTCCTGCCCAGCTCCTTGGCCTGGCTCCTATGATGGACACAACACCGGTCCAATGGCGGCACGTAAAGGCTAGGAGGTGGGATTGGGCGTGACTGCGAGTGGAGCCGAGCCTTGCCGAGTACACAGTACACTCGGCTCGGTCTATGTCGGTAGCGCTCCTCTTTCCCTCAGTGACAGCGGGGATCAGCGTATAACACGCACCCACGATTTTCCCCTTATTTTAAATACGGTAATTTTTTTACTTCTACCTACAGATAAGCCTATATAAGCCTAAGCATGCATTGTTCACACTGTGTGCAGCCGTGACATCACAGGCGCATGCGCTCTGATGGGATGTGCGGGTATGCTCTATGCCACGGCCGTGACTCTTGATTGCATGTGCGAGAGTGATGTCATCGGGCCTTGGCCAATCAGATGGGTGGATCACTGGAACCCGAAAGGAAGACTGGGTGAAGATAGAAGCCCTGTCAGTGGTGATGCTTGCCACTGGTGGGCTTCATTCTTAGGTAAGTATTTCATAGTGTGCTAGTATGCAATGCATATGTAGCACTACCCCCTCAGGAGCCGCTGGTTGTTGTTGGGATCGGCATATTAAGTTACCTTTCAGTGTTGTCTAGGGGTGTAATTGATGAGTAGAGTAGTGAGCGAATGTCCAGTCAATGAATAGAGGTTTTCAAATGCTTTATTTCCAGGCCAACATGTCCAACATCAACATGAGGTAGAGCAAGAAGGTTGATGAAGGGAGAGAGAGAACCTTGCAGTATCAGGCCTGGATATGAGAAAAAGCAATCCTGCTCTCAGTAGTACAATAGTAGTAGATAGAGTTCGTCGCCACTCTAGCCAGAGTGGTTGAAGTGCCTCCGGACAGACTTCTGCCACAAGCCTGGCAGCCAAAGTGTCACTTTAGATTGCTGGGAGGAATAGGCCTCTGCCACAAGCCTGACTCTAGGGCCTCTGCCACAGGCCTAACATTTGAATGAGGTGAACGGATTGAGCGAATCCTCCCAGTAGATTAAGTTAGGGTCACCGGGTGACAGTTGAAGTGTACCTGTCAATGTCCCGGTCACCAGATCCCTGATGGTTCGTTCAAGCCCTGTTGGACAGCCTGCCTCTGGGTTCTCCTCAAGCCGACCCCCCACCGAACGGCACACAGCCTGGGATCTCCTCAGCAGAGTTGGGAACCCAGTAAGTCACTGGGGCCCCTATCAGGAACATGGAAATCCACGTAGCATGCAACCCCAGACTGGAAGGCCATCGCCGGGGTCCGTTGGATGCGCACACCCTGAAGGTGGGTGCCGCACCTGGAACCCGCGAAGAACCACACAAAATGGCGTCTGCCACAGATATACTCTCCCCCAGCATGCCCCGCGAGGGAAAACTCCTCTAATTGGCTGCTGGGGAAAAGCGGCTCTGCCAGAACCCCTCTAGCGCCAACCGCCGCCCAGGGATGGGATCGCATCCCTGGAGTGCAGACTGATCTACAGGACAGTTCAGGAATGACAACAGCCCAAATTTAGCAAATTGTGAATGGGAGCAAAATAACTCTCCTATTCCCCACTAACTTTAGCGTAGTGCCCATACTGAAAGTAAGGGTGCGCTACACATACTAGCACATTATTTCATCGTCTTGCAGGGTTTGGGTTTTGTTTGTTTTTAAGAAAGGTGCAGTTTACTACCGCTTTAAAACTACACACAATTTAAAAGGTTTGATTTGATCTGTAAGAATTACTGTTTGTACCAGAAACATAATGGTATTTATTGCCTCTATAAAAGTGTGGAATAAAATTTGCACATTTGATAAGTTATAAACCACAAAAGGAAAATTTAGATTTTGGTTACGGATTGTAATGTTAATGAAAAACCTGGTGTTTTTTAAAGCAGAGTTCCAGGCTTTTTCTGTTCATTAAATGTCAGCAACTACAAAAAGTGAAGCTGCTGACTTTTTATAAACAGACACTTACCTGTTCCACGGTCCAGCGATGCGGCCGAACGGAGAGTGCTTCTTCTCCGCCGCTGACTCCATTGACACTCTGGGCACCTGGCCGTGACAGCTTTCGGCTTCACGGCTGGACACGCACTGCGAATGCGCGAGTCGTGCTGTTCTCTCGGAGTGGACAGGCGATCTTATGGGACCTGTCGCGTGTCCCAGAAGATGGAGAGGAGGAGTCGCCTAGGCGGCCCGTAGACAGAAAGAGGAGGTGGGACAGGAAGTCCCACTCCAATTAAGCCCGCACTTCCCCCCCCCCCAAAAAAAATTGGGGGGGCGAGGAGCGCTCAAAGTGGAAGTTCCACTTTTGGGTGAAACTCTGCTTTAAGCCTATTACACATGGTTAAATTGAATTGTGGCCCTCTATCTCATTTCATTTACTATGGACCGAAACGTGGACAGTGGATGACATTTCTGCACCATCTACTGGCCCAGCAGCTTTATGTGCAGACATACAATTACGATGCCCCTTTGCTTTGGAAGCCAGAAGACTTTGTTCTGGTCCTGCTGACACTAGCTGTGGGAGAGGATGTAAAGGCTAGGTTGTAATAAAAGGGTCAAAATGGTACAATTGCTCCAAGATGCTGAGGAGCTCTTAAAGGTCCAAGGATAACTGCTATCACTTTTAATGTGACAGTTTGGTGCTCATCTTTCTTTATGTACAAAATACATTACATTTCTCTCTGTCTCTGTCCTATCCTCTGTCCCATCTTTTGTCTGCTGCCTGAAAAAGAAGAAACCAGTACATTTTATAAAAGATTGCTATCTCAAGGGCTCTGCAGAACCGTCAAAGGCTATACAGAGGCCCCTGTACAGATTCCTTACAATGGCCGTGAGGCTTTTCGTTATCCCTTTGTGTACAAGTCAAACAAATTAAGTTGTCTCCAGGTAATAAACTTTTATGAGAAAAAAAAGTTTCAAAAAGTTTAGGACACGGATTCAAAGCCCTCAAACCTTTCTCTCATTGTGAACATTTGTCAATAAATGCTGCAATTGTCTAGACATCCTGGCCACCATTATTTTCCCACTCTCGATGATTTCTGTCTCAGTGTTTCCATTTTCGCTTTATCAGTTTCTCTCTGGAGATGAAATGCCTTCTGTCTCAGCATCCCTTCTCATACAACAACCTTCCTATCTGAACTATATTTTAGCTGATGATAAAGAAATAATCACCGTTCAAGACCTCTAAAGGACAGAATTGCAGTTTTGTCCCTGTCCTCGCTTCTCAGCCTGTCACAGATCATGCTGGAGGTTGAGTTAACCTAAGAGACATTTTGCTTTCTCATTTGTATCCATAACAGTAACAATTACTATTATAGATTTTCCTTTTGCAAGATCCATGTACCTGTAATCATCCCACTAAAATCACCTGAGTGTTGGAAGCCATATAATATGCAATGAAATCGCTGTTAATGGTGAGAAATCTCAAGTTAAAGGGATGCACCCTGGAGACTATGATGTTCTGCAGAAAAAGATGGGAAATCAACCAAGTAGCCGGCATTTCATAGCAAGAGCCATGTTCTTCCAATAAAGCTTTAGCTCGTCTTTTATCTGATGCCACAATCAGAAATGACCTTGCATCTTTTATCAAATGGGAAGTTGCTTATTCTGAGATCTAGGTCATTCATCTCTTCTGTCCTGAGCAAGCGTAACATAAACAAATGCAGACATAGAAACTTAAGCCCTGTCCTTATAGTTAATATTTTTTTTATTCATATTTAACACATTTAGTTTGTATTTTATATGTCCCATACAGGTTGATTTACTAAAACTGAAGAGTGCAAAATCTGTTGCTGCTGTGTATGGTAGCCAATCAGTTGCTAAGCTTTGAAAGAATAACCTGGAAACGTTTGTTTCTTTGAAGAGCTGCACCAAATTTCACACTTAGTAAATCAACCCCATACTGAGCATAAAAACCCAATTTCAGCCAACACTTTTGCTTTTAGGTTTTGGTTAGTGTGGGGTAGACATGTGCACACTGAAAAATTTTGTTCCGGAATTTTGTTTTCGTCTGAAAAAATGTATTTATTTAGTTACTCCCGAAATTTGTTTTCATTTATTTTGTTTAGTTAAAAAAATGCATTCGTCTGAAAATTCGAATATATTAAGTTTAAATCTGTCATCAAAGGCTTATGGTGTCCGTCGAATGTTCTAAGAAGATTTGAGGAAGCAGCTAAACTGTACGACGCCACAATCCTACATTTCCGGTCGAATGTTCCACCCACAAGCTATAGAAGAATTCTAATGTTTATGACTAGTAATAATTATATTTATTAATTATTATTACTAGTCAACCAACATTAGAATTCTTCTATAGCCTATGGGCGGAGTATGTTTTTAGCTGCCTTGTCGAATCTTCATGTCTCTATAATGTTGAATATTTTCTCTCTTTTGCACTCTCCAGTTTTAGTAAATGAGCCCCAAAGTATTTGGGCTACTTGATTACACTTTCTTTAACAATATTTTTTTATTAAATTGAGAAAAAACTCACAAAACAGTAAACAATCGCCAAGGCCAGTGGCTAAGAGTGGAAAAAGAATGACAACATGTACACCACTAATAGGCCTCTTACAAGGTATAAGCAGTAACAACAAATAGAGACAAAAAATAACCAGGTGAGGGTGCCTTGACAGTGTTATAATCTGATAGGGTAATAACGAATCATGTGGCACTCAATAGTTAAAGCCTAAAGAATGCGATAAGAAAAACGTATTTCAGAAATCATCCTGTATAAAATGCTGTGCAATACCTGATATTGACCTATGTTCATTTATGGGGATACAGTCCAAAAACCTCTCAGGGACCCCAAAAATATTAATAAAAAGAAAAAAAAAATTAAGATATTATACTAAAAGAATAAAAAGAGGGGGGGGGATCTCTCACCGAAGGGCCAATAAGCTATACCATCAAAAAAGGAAAAGAAAAATTGTGCCCAACAATGCAGCCTACCTGTGTCCATTAATGCCGCTTCACCTGTGCCCAACAATGTAGCCTACCTGTGCCAATCAATGCTGCTTCACCTGTGCAGGGGAAGAGAGGAGAGAAAGAGGATTGGCAGCCAAATCATCAGAGAACGGGGAAGATTGCTGTAACAGCTTCCATTTAAATTGCCCGCGCAAGCCGTCACATACAGCTCTGCCTCCTGGCCCGGGCCCTTTGATATACGTCACACGTCCTGTGCTTGGACAGGTGTTCTGACTAACAAAGTACCCGGGCCAGGAGGTGGGAGTGTATGTGACAGCGAGTGTGGTGGACACTTCACAATTTAAATTAAAACCCTTAAGCCCTGTACACACGGGCAAGAATCTCGTCAGGAAAAAAACGTTGTTTTCCCGGACAAGATTCTTGGCAAGAAACTCTTGCCGCCCGAGTGTACAGACTTTAGTTTCAAAAGAACCGTGGTTCTCTTCAAAGGAAAGAACGCAGTGACGTCATTGCGTACGACGAGCATGCGCTCGTCACATTCAATGCCATCTTGCTTCACCCTGCCTACCTATGCCGTGGAAGCTACTGCGCATGCGTCAAAAGTCATTTCGAGCATGTGCAGGTTTCCACGGCGACAGATAAGTATACACACTCTCGGGTTTCTCTTCAGGAAATAGGCCGACAATAATCTCGACGAGAAAAAAAAGAGCAGGTTCTCTTTTTTTTTCTCGTTGAGATTCTGGCCAGATTTCCTGACGAGAAACCTGAAAGCCTCGTACACACGAACGGGAATCTCAGCAAGAAGCAGTTTTCTTGCTGTTTTTTTTGCAGAGAAAACCGGTTGTGTGTACAAGGCTTTACAGTGATGTTCCCCGCTCTCTAATGATCCAGCTGGCTCACTCTTTCCCTCGGTGATCATTGGGAGAATGGCTCCCTTTCAACCCCGCCTGCCAGCGGTGCTCCCCCTCCCCCACGCTCGCCAGCCATCATTTTCCAGGCGGGTGGAAAATTTCAGGGCTGTCAATGGGGACTATTTTCCCCCTATGTGATAAAAAATAAAGTTGTCAAAAATGTAAAGTTACATCCAACGCTTTACCCCCCCCCCCCTAAAAAAAAAAAAAATTGAGCCCTGCCCCACCCCCACATACAAGCACATATGAATATAAACACATGTGGGCCCTATGCACAAAATTACATAAAACTGGACACCCCGGAGTGAGAGCAATTTTCTAGGCCCACTAAACTGATGACCTTTACAAGGTTTTAAAGCATTGCCTATAATAAATATAGGATACTGAAGTATGTCTCTGTTTCCTGCGTGCACATAATATTAAGGTTTGATGTGTTGGGTAACTATTTATTCAGTGCAACCTCATTTTTGATATTTATATTTATTTACTGCATTTGAGTGATATTTTGTACTTGATAAACTGTTGTGCTAATATTGTGTGACAAAGAAATCGCAAATTACCAATTTTTTTTCTTTAGGGCCTCTCCTGTCAGTAAATATATCAAGTTTTTAGTAATCTTCAGACCTAAAATAATTTTTTTAAACGTCTGGAAACTAAAGGGTTATTTTGTTTTTGCACTAACCATATCAATGAGCTTCTCAATTTGCTATCACTTAACCACTTCAATACGGGGCACTTTCCCCCCTTCCTGCCCAGGATAATTTTCAGCTTTCATCATTGTCACACTTTGAATGACAATTGTCATGCAACGCTGTACCCAAACTACATTTTTGTAATTTTCTTCCCACAAATAGAGCTTTCTTTTAGTGGTAATTGATCACCACTGGGGTTTTTATTTTTTGCTTAACAAACGGAGAAAAGGCCGAAATTGTTGAAAAAAAAATCATGGGCACCAATAGGTGGCACTGATAGGCAGCACTAAAGGACGGCACTGATAGGTGACACTAATGGGCACAGATAGATGGCACTGATAGGCAGCACTGATGGGCGGCACTGATAGATGGCACTGGATAGGCAACACTGATGAGGCATAATTGAGTGGCATATGAAGGGTACTGACAGGCATTTCTGATGGGGCATTGATTGGCACATTTATGTGCGCTGATTGGCACTTTGATGGGTACTGACACACTTTCTTTATGGGGCACAGGCATGCAGATGATGGGCAGTGATTGGCAGCTGATGGGAACCTCTGATGGGGACTGCACTGATAATCAATGTGCTGATTATAAGCGCAGACTCTCCCTCTGACAGGGAGAGCTCCCTGTCTCCCTGTCAGGATGAATCGAGAAAAGTCATTTACTGGCACTTCCTGGTTCACGTGATGATCAACTGTGATTGGTCACAGCTGATCACGTTACAAGAAGCCTCCTTCAGTGGCTCCGTTTTAAGATCAGAGATGCAGTGTCAGACTGACGCCGTGCTGATCATGTCATATGACGTCCGGTCAGGATAACAGAACCACTTTGTCGATGTCATATTGCTATATGGCGGGCGGCAAGTGGTTAACTTTCTTCTTAAGAAAAAGTTAAGATATCGGGGTGTGCATTGCAGCCCCACAAAGCAGGGAAAAGAGAGAAATTAAAAGAGAAAACATAGATAATTGCAATATATAAATAGAAACAAGTCTATTTACATCAAACTGATTTCTTTATCTAAAAAAATTATAATTGAAGTGACTACCTTCTATGGTAATTTTAATTTTCAGAAAGCAAGGAGAATACACATGTAATTGCAAAGCTGAGATCCGCGATTAAAGACAAGCAACATGGAGCTGGGAGTGGGATGTGAAGATTCATGCTTTGTACACATTAATATAGCTCTCGGCTCGTGATATAGAGGAATTACGTGATACAATATACATTTCTCTATCTGCCCTGGATATAGTATTGATTCCCGGTGATACCGACTTGCTGAACAAGTCTATGAATTTATGATTGGGGATTCATCTTCCATTGTTCTCGGCACTCACAATTGACACATTAATACGTAGCTAGAATTCAATGAACAGGGGAACCAGAGGGGATTATTGCTAAAATAGATGTTGTGTTTGCTTGCAACCAATCACAATTCAGCATAATACCAACCTATTGATCAGCAAATTTACAATTGCAGAGCTGGCTGCAATAAATTGGTGCGAGAAAGCTAGCCTGAGTCCCCCTGCAGGAAAATGATACTTAAAAATCAGCCTGACGGATATTATTTTATTTAAGTCTTTGAAGTGCAACTAAAGCAAATTATCAGGTGGGGGGCATCGGGGGATTGAGATAGGAATGGCAAAGGGCAAAGCTTGAATTCGGCTGTAAGTGGAATGATAAAATTGTCTCTTACTATTATATTTTATGAAGGTCTGGCTTAAAGTTCAGTGAACGCAGCCTTTCAGTGAATTTTCGAGCGATAGCTGCAGTATAAATACATTATATTTTTTACCAATATAGATTCTTTATTTTTGTACTTTTTCCTTTAACCTCTAATACATTTGCCATTTCCTTCCTTGGACTATAAAAATCATATTTACAAATTGGATTCTATCATTATTTTTTTGCTTTTTTTATTTTAACAAAATAAAACGGGTAAAGAACAAGTGATAATGCATGGCTTACTCCTTTACAAAATGTTATAAGACAATATAGAAAGGTTTACGTATACAATAAGAAAGCCACAGGTAGATTTTTAATGTAAAAAATGTATTTGTGGTCTTTAAGCCAACTAACCTTATTTTCTTCCCTTTTCCTACTATTGCACATCTTTTCTGTGGCTGTCCCTGAGTGTCTACACATAATGACAACAAGACCTAAAATGGTTAAGAGGAGCAACACACGTATATAATAATAATAATAATAATAATACTGAGCTGCACCCCATGTCAAAAGGTTATTCACTATCTATCAATTGTATCATGTCCACGTGAGTTGAGGGGGCCCAGAACCCATCTATCCCATAATTGGGCCAATAAGTTCCAGAGGGGCCTAGTTCATCTGCACAGATGGCATATCCACCCTGGTTGTCTCACAGTTTAAAGCAGAGTTCCACCCAAAAATAGAACTTCCGCTGTCCGGATTCCCCCCTCCGATGTCACATTTGGCACCTTTCAGGGGGGAGGAGATACCTGTCTAATACAGGTATTTTCTTCCACTTCCGGCAAAAGATCGCCTCAGTATCCGCAGCGATCTACGCCATGTCCGCCCCCCTGCTGTCTTCTGGGAGACACACATATCCCAGAAGACAGCATGGACCAGTCAAAACATGCAGTGCGACTCACACATGCGCAGTAGGGAACCAGGCTGTGAAGCATCGTGGGCTCCCTGGACAGGTAAGTGTCCTTATTTTAAAATGACTTATTTTAAAAAATTAAGGCAGAACTCCTGGAAGATCTTGATAGATCTGACCACCAACCTGACAACTGCGCACTGCAAACATATAGAGCAGTACTGATGTAGGTCATTAATAAAAGGATCCTTTTCTACTGGTCACTGGGGCAAACACAAAAAAAGAGGAGCATTTAGCAAGTGGTTAGGTGTTTTTCATGCGTTTTTCAAGCAGTTAATTTGCTTATTATTTCCTGTTTTCTGAGAGTTTCGCCAGCTAAACCCTCTACCTAATGCCAGGAAGATGCCGAAGATGTTTTGGTAAGCAGCTGAACAAACAGTCGTTGAGCGCCTAGCCTTATACTTTACCCAGCTATGATTAATGAGGCCACACAGAAACGCAACCAATGCACCAAATAAAGCATAGCTCTGTTTCACATTACGGGTGTTAAACTTTTATTTGCTGACGGACGAGAAAATACATTGAGATATCAGCCATTCTCTGCAGTATGGAAAAGCTATTTTCTTAAGTGACAAAAGAACATGATTTGAGAACAGATTCAGTTGTTTTATATGCAATAACATAATTGAAAATTCAGGTTCATTCATGCACAGGCTGCAATGAATTTCCTATTACCTGGGATGCAAAGCTTTCTTTATCATCACCTGTCTGAGCAACAGAAGAGATGTAGAAGACTTATAATCGCCACTTGAGAGCTTTAATGGATTTAAAAAGCTCCTTTAATCCTTTGGGCCCCAATGCAAAATATGAAGCAGGCCCCGTCTTCACATTATTAACAGGTTACAAAACATAAATTACATCATTTTTATAAACTGCATCATGGCAAAGAGGTTTTAGTACAATTTCTGGGTGAGTACACAAATAGTTTCTGCAAATGATCATAATTTACAGCAGAATGCCAACAAAACTTGTTTTTGTTGTGGATGTAGTTGAGAAGAGTTAGAACCTATTGCTGGCTTTTTATTGACCTCTGTTTTTCCTCTTTTTTTGGCCTGATGTCACAGGCACAAGAAGTAAGCAGAAATCTCCCCAGTGGCATCATAGGAGGCAGTAGAAAAGGTAGAACAAAATGGTTAAAGTTGGCTTTGTCTTTTTGGGAGACTAGGAAAGGAGAAGAACTTGAGTGAAAGTTGTATTTGTGTCTCTGTTTCTTTTGATGGATGCAGCGGTGGGCGGAGTTTTCTGATGACCAATCACGTGAGTAGGAGGTGAAGGAGAGGAGATTGTCTCACTAGTGCCAGTCTTGTCAGCCTTACCCTGCTTGATTACAGCATTGTTGGTAATAAGCAGCATAATTAGGAGTTAATGACTGCTGCCTTTATGCTTTATGGGGTTGATTTACTAAAGCTGGAGCGTGCAAAACCTGGTGCAGCTCTGCATACAAACTAATCAGCTTCCAGGTTTTATTGTCAAAGCCTAATTGAACAAATTGAAGCTAGAAGCTGATTGGCTACCATGCACAGCTGAACCAGATTTTGAACTTTCCAGTTTTAGTAAATCAACCCCTATGAGTCTTGTAGAAGGTTTCCTTAATGTGAGTTTTATGCTTGTAGGCCGGTTGTCTACTGTGTCTAGTTAGCTCACTTGGCTGCCCAGGTCAGGGGTTCATACTTCTTGCTGCCTTCCCTGATTATGCTTGTGGACTTTTCGGGGTCTGGCCTTCCTTCTCGTGACATATAAAAGAGAGCAGACAAGAGAATAGGAACTTTGCAGAAATTTGCTGGGACCTGTGGTCCACCTTTGGAAAACCAATTCCTTGCGATCCCCATAAAAATGGACACCTCCATTTGACATTCTCCAAATATGGACTACACCAAAATGACTTTACTTGCACAGGTATGCTGAGTGGGGGGCAGCCACTATTAAGTAAGTTAGGGAAGTTTACTCTGTTGTTCATGTTATTTTAAATTTTCAATAAAAGTTGTTCAACTGCCTTGAGCCCGGTCTGAAGTTTTTCAAGGGGTGCATGTTGGGTCTTGACGTATTCCGAAGGAACCTGGGTCTGTATTAGCCCTATGGGGTGTGGGTAAAACCAATAAATTTGCAAGGCAAAGAAGAGGAGGTAGTTGCCACGGTTATCCAAAAGGAAGAACAGCTACAGTAACCAGTCATATGGTGTGGTACCCGGTTAGGTAACGGGTCCTCCGGTAGCTAGGGGTCGGTGCCCAGACTCCCTCCCTAGCTGTTCATCTCCTCCTTTCACCTGGAGCATACTAGTACAATCTACTGTAAGGCCTGATCACTAGGTATGGAACGGAAAGAGTTAATGAGCACGCATAGGGCCCACAATTGACTTGACAGAACTACATTACTGGGACAATTTTTATCTTAAAAAATGTTTACTTTTGTTTCAAACCTGTGAGTGCGGTCAACATTTCCTGTTCAATTGGCTTCTATCCAGATTATGGACTAGACCTGCACTGAAAGGTTGAAGTGTGAGATTGCTTCCACCTGGAGCGGCTTTGGCTTTGCTTTCAACCAGAAAGTAACAGAGGTACACCAGACTGGTGTAGTGAGCAAAGACTCAAAACATCACTCCTAATGTGAACATGCATCAGTTACAAGTGTGTAGTGTCAAGGACAAAACATCTTACAGAGGAGCTGTACATTATTGCTGCACACATGTGGCCCATGTCTGAGTCGGGGACTGCCTTATTGTTTGATTCTTCACATGACTGCAGCCTGGTCCTGGGATTCTTTCGGGCGAGGTGTTACCCCATGTGCATGGGTGCAGTAGACAACACCCACATACTAATTTAAAAAAAAAAAAAAACGACATTATACTTGTGTGCTCTGCCTTCTTCCTTTATGTTTTTTAATAACAATAAAGCCCTCCTCTCTTTACATGTTAAGCTGTAAGGCTGACCTACAGGAATTCTCCAAGATGGTGGACTGATGTTAGAAGTTGCTCTGTGTGGACTCTTCGTTGTCATTTCTAGGATCAATAAATGCGTTGGAGCTATTTCGCAATTACAATTTGTGTAGATATATAAACTGTATTTTGCAGAGATCGGATCCAGGTGATCTTCCATAAACGGCTTTCAACTGTTGGATTTATGTTCACTTTCTTCTCTAGTGAAGACTGTTACCAAAGCAAGAAGGCAAAAGAATTTATGTCAATGGGAAGTGAGACATCAATAAAAAACATGACAAAAATTCTAAACTTTAATATGAAACAAACAAAAGAAATGTGGGGCTGAAGTTCTACAGTTTTTTTGTGGGGATCACATCCAGGTGATCTTCCAGAAACAGCTTTCAACTGTTGGATTTATCTCCACTTTATTTTTTAGTGAAGAATATTACCAAAGCAAGAAGTCAAAAACAATCACTCCAATGGGAAGAGAGACAACAATAAAAAAATAAATACAAAAAAGTGCAGCGCTAAAAAACATTAATGTGAAAAAAATGTTATATAAACAAACAATTGAGGAAACACTTGTGTAGTGAATGGTAAATGGGAAGTTAGCTCATGAGAGCCAAAGTATATGTGTCTAGCGATCAAGCTAGTGGAAAACACTGGATAAATGCAAAAAAGCAATCAGAGTTCAATGAGCTGTAGGGAGAGTTCATGAAACTGCTTCCAGCTGGAAAGGTGAATGCACTTCACAGATGATGTAAATTCAAACAAACAGTGGTAATGGCTTGTCTGTAGCAATCTCCACGTTGGTATAGGAAATAAAAAGGGTACACTTACCAGCTGTGGTGGACTTGCGTGCTAATACTAGCGCCAAGTCAGGTAAAGCGTGGTGGTCACAGCGGACCCTGGGTTTTGTGCAGATGGATGGCTCTGTTGGATGGTTCAGATGGTCGCTCCACTCAGGATATTGGAACCGATCTGGTCAGACGCTCTCTCCAAGGCAGAAACCCCAATGGGTGAGGCCAAATGATGGAAAAGGCCACACTCGTGGAACACAGCATATGTGAGAAACAAATGAAAAAATGCTCCAATGGTGCAGGTCAAACAAGTAAAAACCGTGAAGGCTTTATTTTGTTAAAAAATGTAGCAGTAAAATCACGTGAAGTTAGGATCATAAAAAGCAGTATGGGGTACTCAGCATGTTACCCGACGCGTCATAAAAAGCAGTATGGGGTACTCAGCATGTTACCCGACGCGTTTCGGCTCAAAGCCATCAACAGGGGCATGTCAAATGCCCCTGTTGATGGCTTTGAGCCGAAACGCGTCGGGTAACATGCTGAGTACCCCATACTGCTTTTTATGATCCTAACTTCACGTGATTTTACTGCTACATTTTTTAACAAAATAAAGCCTTCACGGTTTTTACTTGTTTGACCTGCACCATTGGAGCATTTTTTCATTTGTTTCTCACATATGCTGTGTTCCACGAGTGTGGCCTTTTCCATCATTTGGCCTCACCCATTGGGGTTTCTGCCTTGGAGAGAGCGTCTGACCAGATCGGTTCCAATATCCTGAGTGGAGCGACCATCTGAACCATCCAACAGAGCCATCCATCTGCACAAAACCCAGGGTCCGCTGTGACCACCACGCTTTACCTGACTTGGCGCTAGTATTAGCACGCAAGTCCACCACAGCTGGTAAGAGTACCCTTTTTATTTCCTATACCAACGTGGAGATTGCTACAGACAAGCCATTACCACTGTTTGTTTGAATTTACATCATCTGTGAAGTGCATTCACCTTTCCAGCTGGAAGCAGTTTCATGAACTCTCCCTACAGCTCATTGAACTCTGATTGCTTTTTTGCATTTATCCAGTGTTTTCCACTAGCTTGATCGCTAGACACATATACTTTGGCTCTCATGAGCTAACTTCCCATTTACCATTCACTACACAAGTGTTTCCTCAATTGTTTGTTTATATAACATTTTTTTCACATTAATGTTTTTTAGCGCTGCACTTTTTTGTATTTATTTGCCTGGACTTTGTTTGTTTGTGTGCTGGCTGCTTTTTGGGTCATACCTCTTATCACTAATTTTTCTAGTTAGCGCAATTTTTCCCCCCACATATCCAACAATAAAAAAACATGACAGAAATTCTAAACCTTAACATGAAACAAAGAAAAAAAAACACGTGGCTGAAGTTCTGCCTTAAAAATGAAGTTGATGCAGTGGAAAGCAATATCCCTTCATGTTCAGTTGCCTTCCCGTATAATAATTTCACAAAAGAAACCTATCACCTGTCATTTTGGTGCCTTTCTCTGTCAAACATAGCACCTAACACACAGCACTAGGCTTCCCTGTAAAGTTGCACTTAATTCCCTTCCTCATTTAGGTAAATCTAGTTATATTTAGACAAAAACATTTTATAATATAGTGTCTTTAGTTAATGCTACTTTACTTTTATTAGGCCAAAGCATGGAAGTGATGTGAGACATAAGGTCAAATTACACATCTGCAGGATTCTTCTCTGCGACACTTCCTGAACTGGTATTGAATTTGGGCAAGGTAAAGAGACAAATGAATGTGTAGGCATGAATAAAGCCCACATCTTCCTTATTCACAATTATTTTGGCTTCATTAGTTTATCCATACTGCAGGGTCAGATTGCCTTTAATCAGACTGACTTTTCAGCGCTGGTTGACTGAAGATGTGAGAGGTAGGGAGGATTGCATTGGAAAGGGATAATGTAAAGAATACATGCAATTCAGACAATTTTTTAGGAATAATGTGAGGAATTGACACATTCAGTGTAATGCAGAAAAATGAAGTATAGACATTTTGTTCACATATAGAAGATCTGTATTTACCAGAAGGCATTCTGGGTCAGTGCCCAATGCAGTATAGTAGAAGTGGGCAGCCCTAATGAACAATTGTTAGATTTTGTATTTCAAATTGTATCATGGGTGCAGTGTGGTGAATAATAGCCTTTATATGTTCTATCGTCTGAATGATTATCAGCGTATATTCAAGCAAACTGCAGCATAGAGCAGATAGATATCAAGGACTCATACGGCACACTGACACCAGTGAGGCAGCCCATTAAGCATGCCATCGGGAAGTACAAGCGTTTGGGAACTTCTCCTAATTACCTAGCTTTGCCAAGGAACCAGAATTTTTGAATTGGCCTTTTTATTTTTAGACTCTTTTTTTAAAATATTTATTTAAACAAATGATTAACACAAAGTGCATCCAAGACATTATGTTCGTAGTGGACGCTGGGGCTTTTATATCTTAGTAGAATCTTATCCTTTTAAAGGTTTATTCACATAACTGCCTTATTTTTGTGTTGATGCTGCTTTTTTCATAGACATTTGCTGAAATGCAAGAATTTATTCTTCTTACTGAGCAGGGACCGTGTGCATACATGTTTAGACCTCTTGGCAAGCTCTTTCTCACAGTACTTACAATGAGGTTATTGTGTAGGATGAAGATCTGTCATAACCTGTGAGCATTGTCTCTATGCAGTCCCATTCTAGAGAATAGCAATGTACTTGTTTTGCAAGGAATTCAGTCACAGGAATTCAGTTGGAACTTAGTAGAGCCTTTGTTTTTGTTATGCGGGTGAAAGCATTCCGTCAGACACATAGGGCAATTTGTTTGCCAGCTTTTCTCATTGTTAAGAGCTGTGAAGTAATGAGAACAGTGAGGAATTCACAGCACTCTTGCTCACCCTGTGCGATGGGTGCGTGTGACTCTGTGAAGATAGGCAAGTAAAAAGCTAGATCAGTAAAAATTAAAGAGGTCATCCAATCTGGCCTTGAGATCTGTAGCTGAGCTTATTTTTATAGATTTTTTTTCAAATTTGTACAAAAAACGCACAAATGAAAAAGAGAAACAAAGAAAAATATGGCGGATACAACAAAGTGGGTGATGTACATGGACAACCACCAAGCCGTAATCATAGGAATCTCCCAGCTTTATGTTAGACAGATCAGTAAAATCCGTGATATCTCAAAACAGTAATGCCACGTACACACGATCGGCTCATCCGATGAAAGCGGACCGATGGATTTTTTCATCAGATACCCGATGAAGCTGACTTTCATCAGTCTTGCCTACACATCATCAGTTAAAAATCCGATTGTGTCCAACACGGTGACGTAAAACACAACGACGTGCAGAGAAAAATGAAGTTCAATGCTTCCGAGGATGCAACTACTTGATTCTGAGCATGCATGGATTTTTTGACCGATGGATTTCCCCACAGACGATCGTTTTTTCTATCGGTTATTTAACCATCAGAACATTTTAAAACAGGTTCTATTTTTTTTTTACCAGATGGAAAAAAAACGATGGGGCCCACACACGATCGGTTCGTCCGATGAAAACGGTCCATCGGACCGTTTTCATCGGACAAACCGATCGTGTGTACAGGGCATAACAGTAGGTTGTCTGTACCGAGTAGATTAAATGGTAAAACAGATGCCCCCCCCCCTTTAGTATCAGTATAATGTCAGTATTCCAAAAAAATTGAAAAGTAAAATATTAGAAAAATAACACCGTGTTACAACTCATTCTCACAGCCAAGTGATATTTTGTTGACATTTGCTCATTAAAATCTTAATGCCATGATACTCAGAAAGTAAATGAAATACCCGGGTATTAGCTGGATCCCCAGATATACAACCTTTAGTATGGAACTATCTAACATTGCAGTAGTCTTAAGGAAACCAGGGGAAAAGGAGCCAAACCTGGCACCTCCATTCAAGGACCCCAGAGCTTAAACAGATCAGTATTATCGCTCAATTTTATATATTTGTTGTTCTCTCAGTAGAGTAATATTAACTTGTTGTCAGCAGTTGGGCTTTGTCTGCTGTTACTATCTGTGTCCCTGTTGAGGAGATTTTCACTTACTTCCTGGTCTGGTAAGATGACAGGAAGTGAATGGAAATCTCCGTAATGGGCACACAGACGGTGTCATAGCCATTCTAGAGGCTCTAAGCCCCTTTTTCCTAAAGTTAAATAAAGGTTGCACATTTGTGCAAGACCCAAGTTCAGATTTGAATTGCTATACCTCACTCTGAAAGAGACTCACTCTATGGCCTCGTACACACGACCGAGGAACTCGTCGTAAAACATTGTTTTCCTTGACAAGTTCCTTGTTAGGCGTGTCGAGAATCTTGACAAGCTTTCTTTGTGTCAATACAAAATCTCGTCGTTCTCAAACGCAGTGACGTGCAACACGTACGACGGCACTATAAAGGGGAAGTTTAATTCCACTGGCGCCACCCTTGGGGCTGCTTTTGCTAATCTCATGTTACTGCGTGTTAGTAAAAGTTTGGCGAGAGATGATTCACGCTTTTCAGTCTGTTACAGCATGACGAATGTGCTATCTCCATTACAAACCCTACATTTACTGAAAGCACGCTCCCATTTCATACTTTATTCTGAGCATGCGCGGGTTTCTAGGCATACACACAAACGTGTTTCTCGTCGTAAACCAGCTTGACGAGGAACGCGATGAGGAAATTGAGAACTTTTCTCTTTTTGTTCTCGTCGAGTTCCACAACAGTTTTCTCGACGAAAAAAACATACACACAACCATTTTCCTAGGCAAAAAAGCTCTGCCACCAAGTTTCTTGATGGATTCTGTCGAGGAAAACGGTCGTGTGTACGAGGCCTATGTGTTTACAGTTTGTTTGCTTATCAGAGTGTGGAACAACCTGCACGGGTAGAGATGAGAATACCTAACCTGTGTATTCACATGGCTAAACCACCAGTGTTCTCTAAACACAGAGGGCCAGATCCACAGCCAGCCCCGTAACTCATCTTTTCCCATTTAAGTTACACTGCCGGAAAATTTCTACCTAAGTGCCCGATCCACAAAGCACTTACCTAGAAATTTTCGGGTGTGTAACTTAAATTCCGCCGGCGCAAGGCGTTCCTATTCAAATGGGGGCGCATACTTACACTTACGCCGCGTATCTGTAGATAGGCCGGCCTAACTCTTTCTGAATCCACCTAAAAGTCTTTGTTTACTGCTTTCACAAGATTGCACCTTTAACATCACTTAATGAGTTCTGTTGTTGCAAGCGCTTTAGGGAATAGCTTGTAAAAGTCATGAAAAAATTTGTTTGTTTTAATTAGCTCTCAGCTAAGTGAAGTGCCCGAATTTATTCATGAAGATCATAAAATGAGGAAACTAAAAAAATAAATAAAATCCTGAGATGATCCTTCCTCAAATACCAAAATAGAAATTCAGCAAAACATCTGCTGTCTGGGTACCCAGCGAATATCTATGACTGGTAATAAATCTAGGGATGGAATTATGCAGGGTTAATTGCGGCTTCATTCGGTTATGTACGCTACAGAGAGGTCTGAGTAAGTCTGACAGATGGCCAATAAATGAAATAGTGGTGTTGATGAATTTATTTTGGAGATGGACACTTGTGGTCAATGACATTCATTCAGGAACCCGCTGAGAGACAGTTGTGCAGTCCATTTTCTCTCATTACCTCAAAGACCTCCACAAAGTTAGAGTCATTTTATCAAAGTTTTCCAGAGGGCCAACCTGAATTAGGGGATGGAGTACTTAATAGGAATCATACTGTATCTATTATGTAGCACACATTTACAATACTAGTATCCTTGTATTGTATTATCAATTTTTCCCTGAAGGTTTCCAATGAAAACCAGGAAGCAGGATGCCTGGATTCCAGCCCACATTTGCTCCTTTATGCTTAATTGATAAAGAGGTTTAAAAGGAAACAATAGATCCTCTGATTGCTAATAAACAATAAACTTGTCAGAATTGAAGTATATCTGTAAATGTTTTTCTGTGAAGAAAATACATCTAAAAACTTTTTTGTTTTAGTTAACCACTTCTCTACTTTGGGTGTTTTTCAGATTTGGTGTTTACAAGACTAAAACAGTTTTTTTTGCTAGAAAATTACTTAAAACCCACAAACATTATATATTTATTTTTTTCTAATACCCTAGAGAATAAAATGGCGATCATTGCAATACTTTTTGTCACACCATATTTGCGCAGCGGTCCTACAAGCGCACTTTTTTTGGAAAAAAATCACTTTTTTGAATAAAAAAATAAGACAGCAATAAATTTGGCCCAATTTTTTTATATATTGTGAAAGATAATGTTACGCCGAGTAAAATGGTACCCAACATGTCACGCTTACAAATTGCGCCCGCTCGTGGCATGGCGTCAAACTTTTACCCTTAAAAATCTCGATAGGCGACGTTTAAAAAATTCTATAGGTTGCATTTTTTGAGTTACAGAGTAGGCCTGGGGCTATAATTATTGCTCTCGCTCTAACGATCGCGGCGATACCTCACTTGTGTCGTTTGAACACCGTTTTCATATGCGGGCGCTACTCACGTATGCGTTCGCTTCTGCGCACGAGCTCGTCGGGACGGGGCGCTTTAAAAAAATGTTTTTCTTATTTATTTTTATTTATTTTATTATTTTTTACACTGGAAAAAAAAAATGATCACTTTTATTCCTATTACAAGGAATGTAAACATCCCTTGTAATAGAAAAAAGCATGACAGGTCCTCTTAAATATGAGATCTGGGGTCAAAAAGACCTCAGATCTTATATTTAGACTAAAATGCAAAAAAAAAAAAAAAAAAAAAATTGGAAAATGTCATTTTTTCAAATGACAAAAAAAAAAATGTTTCTTTAAGAGGCTGGGCGGGACTGACGTTTTGACGTCACTTCCGCCCAGCCGAGCTATGGGGACGGGCGAAGGAGATTTTTCCTTCAGTCTCGTCCCCGCTCAGCTCCCGAACGGTCGCGATCTCCTCCGCCGCTACCGACGGCTCTGGTAAGCGGCGGAGGGCGCGGGAGAGCGGCGGGAGGGGGGGGCCCTCTCCCGCCACCGATAACGGCGATCTCGCGGCGAATCCGCCGTGGAGACCGCCGTTATCGTTACCAGAACCGCTGAAAGTAAAGATAGATACCTCGGTTGTGGCAGCAGCTGCTGCCGTTACCGAGATATGTATCTTTAAAGTTAGGCCGTATATAGTCGTACAGCGGTCTGGAAGTGGTTAATGAATAGTTAAAGTGGTTGTAAAGACTTTTTTTTTACATAAATGCATTCTCTGCAATAAGATAAACTTTCTATTGTGAGGCCCCCCCCCAATACTTACCTGAGCCAGATCTTGATCCAACAATGTGCACGCGGGCAGCAGCGCTACTCTCTCTCTCCCTACTCACTGGACTTAGAGCATCGAGAGCCATTGGCTCCTGCTGCTATCAATCAAATCTAGTGGCAAGGGAGGGGCTGAGCTCAGCTCGGCTCGGTGTTTGAGCCTGCACATGTGCCATTGTTGGAAGTGGGTTTCTTTGGTGCCAAACTAAGAAGAGAGGAGCCCAGAGCACTGTCTTGGTACCCAAGAAGAGGATAATTGGGGTTGCTCTTTGCAAAACCCTTATGGGTTCCATTTGGGGAGAGCTCCTTCCATTACTTGTCCCATAAACACAATAGGAAAAAAAAGTAAATGTCTACAAATTGAGGGAAATCCACTCTTAGACAATAAAATACCAGAAATGGTGCCTCCTCTAGAAGATTTCCCCTTTATTCCTGTTTGGAGATCACTCAAAATGTAAAAATGTATCAACTTTCTTTCCCAGTGACAATGGCCACTAAAACAAATTGAGAGAGTGAACCTCCCCAACAAAGTCACTGACAACAATAAAGACCTAACAAGGGTAGGTTTCTACTCCTTCCCTACTCTATCCAGAACAATAAAACATGACCAGGCCTTTTTCTGACATTTGTTGTTTACAAGTAAAAATCACAATTTTTTTGAGAAAATTACTTAGAAATACTTTTTTATTTCATTTTATTTTTTTAGTTTTACTCTTTGTAACATAAATACGTATGAAAGGTCCTCTTCATTGAGGGATCTGGGGTCAAAAAGACCCCAAATCTCGAATTTTCCCTTAAAAGCATGTCTTTAAGCCGGATAACTGGAAGTGACTTCGGAGGTCACTGCGGTCCTCCAAGGGCATAGAGCTAAGTTAAGGTTATCTTGCCCTCACATGACTTCCTGCCTAGCCATTGGCCCGTCGGTTCGGTTCTGAGTTCAGAAACTACCGTGAAGTGGTGGAAGGGGAGGTGGCACTTCTCCGGCCACCTATAGAAGTGATCTTGTGGCGAATCCGCCGTAGGGATCGTTTTTATCGGAAACCTGGCCACCTAACGAAAAAGAGATACTGGGGTTATGGCATGTAGCTGCAGCCATGTCCCCGGTATTTAACATAAAAAACATGACATATATTTAGAGTTAGGCGGTCAGCAAGTGGTATTTGCATACATGGTGTAATACGATTTTAATATTTAATATTGATTTCAAAGGCGGATATTGTAAAAAAAAAATCTGCCATGTCTAATTGGAGTAACTTCAACTGGGTTCAAATTTTCTCCAATGCAATTGCAAATATTAAGTCACTTGTATAGAGAAAGCAATTGGATTTTCAAGGTGCCAACACGATTATTATAAATATATCCAACATTTTATTATAAATATATGTTTAAAAATAACATCAGGAAATGTTATACTTTTGTATTGAGCCACTTGTTTTATCATTCAGTTTTATCATAACATGTATAAATTCTGGAAAGATGGTATTCCAATAGTCTGAGGCCCCGTACACACGACCAGTTTCCTCGGCAGAATTCAGCTTCCGACCGAGTTTCTGGCTGAATTCTGCCGAGAAACCCGGCCGTGTGTACACTTTCGGCCGAGGAAGCCGACGAGGAGCTCGGCGAGGAAATAGAGAACATGTTCTCTATTTCCTCGTTGTTCTATGGGAGCTCTCGCCCCGCCGAGCTCCTCGGCGGCTTCAGTGCTGAACTGGCCGAGGAACTCGATGTGTTTGGCACGTCGAGTTCCTCGGCCGTGTGTACGAGGCCTAAATCAGCGGTCTCCAAACTGCGGCCTGGGGACCAGATGCGGCCCTTTGCTTGCCCCTATCTGGCCCTTGGGACATTATTCCTTCAACTGACACCAAGGATGAGGCACCATTTTTCCCACTGACATTGCTGGGGCAATATTCATCCCACTGGCACTATCGATGGGGCACTACTTATAATAAGAAAAATGCAATAAATAACAATACAATTCTCTATCAAGAATAAAGTGTATAAAAAGGTGGTATTATAGGTTAATAAGGTGAAAAAAAAACAGAATTAGAGAAAGTGTCCATGTATGAAATATACAATCCATATGTAGATGATCAGCAATGTCAAAATATCACCCTCTGTGCCTTGCCTCCACCAAATGAATGAAGTGCAAACTCACCAGAGCCAATTGCTGTCTAATTTATAGGACAGCAAAGACACATTCAATAATCGCTGATCTTCCTCTTAGGGGTGCAAGTGATCAGTGGATGTGGCTTATCTTCCAATCTCTATGATAGGGCCACCAGGGAAGCTGCTTACACTCATCCGACCAAAAACCAGGAGAGTCACCAATGCCAAAGAAAAATACTCATAGTGTAGTATTTATTGTCAATCCTCCGTACTCCTCAGCTTACGCCTCGCTCCCCAACCAAGGTAGACACGCCTCCTCGTTGGGGCACTAATACTCCTGCTAAGACAAATGACGGGGCACTATTTCTCCCACTGACACTGTCGATGGGGCATTTTTCCTTCCACTGATAACAACCATAGGGGACTATTCCTCCTGCTAAAACCAAAAATGGGGTACTATTCCTCCTGTTAAAACTAATGATGGGGCATTGTTTACTCACACTGATGCCTGGACATTTTCTACTCACACTGGCCACAGTCCTACCCCATATAGTCTGAAGGACAGAAACCTGGTCCTTTGTTTAAAAAGTTTGGAGACCCCTGGTCTAAATGAAAAGTAACTGCAAGTAGAAAACACTAGTGACTGTAATACTGGAAATTGGCAATTAAGAGATGAAAAAGAACCTATTCATCTGCTGTTCATTTGCTGATCCTTGATCAATTCCCCTTTAATAATCTGAACTGAAAACATATTCCTTTCAGCATATTAAATATTAAAATTAGTTTAAGATTCAGCTCCGATGCCTATGCAGCTTCTGCTAATTTACTGCGTGCACAATTTTTTCTGGAGGAGGAAATTTAGTGCTCTGCATTAATAATGAAATGGCCATCATTACTTCCTTGATTGTTTTAGAATGGTTTTCTGTTAAAATTATAATTTTGCCTGAGTAAAAAATGGACCTTTTCTGATCCTTTATTCCTTTTGTTTTGCCACAGTGAACTTACAAGTTTCTTTATGTAGTTAGCAACAGTGAAAAAAAAAAAGAGATCAAAGCCTAGTTTCAAGGTTTTTATCACCTTTTCATTTGTTGTACATTTTCTATGCATTTTTCAAATATGTCTGAAGGTGTACAGATCATGAAAACGGTGAAGGTCTGACATCACAGAACTTTTGTTTTTTACCTTGATATTGTTCAATTATTTCAAATGATCCCACTGTGTCAGCTGCAGTGACAAAATGATGAACAGCTAATAATGAGGAACATTGTAGGCTAGGTATTCCCAGCTTCACTGGTTTACCCACGTAAGGACCAAGCCTCTTTCTAAGATTTGGTGTTTACAAGTTAAAAACTGTTTTTTTTTGCTAGATAATTATTTGGAACCCCAAACATTTTTTTAATACCCTAGAGAATAAAATGGCGGTCGTTGCAATACTTTTTGTCACACTATATTTGCGAAGTAGTCTTACAAGCGCACTTTTTGGGGAAAAAAACAGTAAAGTTAGCCCAATTTTTTTTTATAATGTAAAAGATGTTACGCCGAGTAATTTGATACCCAACATGTCACACGAGCTTGGCGGGACAGGGCGCATTTAAATTTGTATTTATTCTTTCTTATTTATTTTTACCTTTTTTTTTTTTTTTCTTTACACTGTTCTTTAAAAATTAAAATAAATATTGTGTCACTTTTTTTTCCTATTACAAGGAATGTAAACATCCCCTGTAATAGAAAAAAAAGCAAAAATAACTCATATTTACACTAAAATGGAATAAAAAAATATATATATATATATATATATATATATATATATATATATATATATATATATATATATATATATATATATATATATATTGAAAAACAAAAGGAGAGCTATGGGCAGAAGTGACGTTTTAAAGTTGCTTCCGCCCTGCAATGATATGGAGATAAGTGGGGGCCATCTTTCCATCACTCATCTCTATGCTAAGCCAGGGAGCAGACAGGTTCCCCTCCGCCGCTGCTGGTGGCTTTGGCACCGGAAAGCGACGGAAGGGGGGGCCCGCCGCTGATAAAAGTGATCTTGATGGCGAATCCGCTGCTGAGACCACTTTTATCTTGAAGCACACTACCTGCTGAAGAAGAGGATACCAGGGTTATTGTAGCTAGCTGCTGCCATAACAACGATATCTCTCTTCAAATTAACGACATAAAACGACAATGGGCGGTCCGTAAGTGGTTACAGTCTGCGAAAACTCAAGAACATGCCAAAGAAAATAAATGTAACACTACTGCTCCAGCCCTGGTGCAATTTTAAGAGGAGTAGTATATGTAGAGGGACATAATGCTCTGCTATCAAGGTTGTACAGGACAGAATGAAAGGCATCAGTCCTGCCAAATTGTTCTTAGAAAAATGCCAGCTCCTTATCTTAAAGCAGGGTGGTGTATTCATATAATCAACTTACCATTCCGGGCTGCTGTGGGTTGTAGACCATTCTCAGTCCTTAATAAATAACCTAGACCTAGACGAAGGAAATCGGTACTTATGATCAGCACCACAGAGGAACAAACAGAATTTCACAGAGCTTTGGGACTGCTGCACAGTCAATCCTTTCTTTATTACAATTAGCACGTACAAAGCCAATAGTGGGCATAGCAACCCAATTATCAATAAGCACTGTGAAATCCTGTGCAGTGGGGTGCCAACTGCCTACCAGTTTACACTTGTTCCAGATGACTTAACCCTCTAAACATTAGAGCTGAACTCTCAGCAAAAAAAAACACCAATTAATGCAGCTTGATATCTAATAATAAATCATTAAATATATTATTTTCAATGCAACTAGTATAGGAACCGGAATTTAACATACAGTCACTTGTACAGCAGGAGTGGGAGGGGCAGCACTGCAAATCAATCAACTGTGCTGCAAGTGTAGCGTCACCCCTGGATTAAGTGTCTCTGTATACCTGGAGATTACACTCTGTCTCTGAACTTCTTGGAATCGCCACTCAGCAGCAGTCACCGGCAACAGGGTCCTGGTCTCACTTAGCGGCGGTCATTGACCACCAACCTTACTTGACAGTGGTCACCAGCAGCAGGTTTCCTTTCGGGTCCGCAGCTCCCTCTCTTGCACCTTCTCACCACGCATGTGTCTTTGTCCAGATCCTCCTCTTCCTTTTTCCTGTCCCCACATCACTGTCCTTTCAAATTCATCCAGACACCACCAAAATGGCTGCCCCCTGTGATCTCTTCAAAGATGGTCTCCACATCTTCGGTATTATTACTCAGTTAGTGATCTTCTCAAAAATTGCTGGTGCATTCATTCACAAGTGAGGCCCCGTACACACGACGGGTTTTCTCGGCAGAATTCAGCAAGAAACTCGATGGGAGACGTATTCTGCCGAGAAAACCAGTCGTGTGTACACTTTTCGCCAAGAAACCCGTCGGGAAACTCGTCGAGCCAAAAAGAGAGCATGTTCTCTATTTCCTCGTTGGGCAATAGGAACATTTGGCTCAACGAGTTTTTTGACAGCCAAACAAGGAACTCGACGAGCAAAACTATGTGTTTTGCCTGTCGAGTTTCTCGTCCGTGTGTACGCGGCCTAACTGTTCAACTTAACTCTGTCAGCTCCATGCTAGAAAAATGCAGCAACAACAAAAGAAATGGAAAAGTCCCACAGCAACTATAGTCCTGGTTACATAATCAAATGCGATGACGAGGGGAGAGCAGAGTAAGCAAAGGAATGAGCTCACCAGTCTATTCCTGGACTTTTACTGTCCAATGAGTAGGTTTGAGGGGAAAATGGAAACCATTGTATTTCTTAATTATAAGGCTAGGTTCCTACGGCATAGAATTGTCGGCAAACAAAGACGGATCTACGTGGTTTTTCAGCTCTTTAGCACCACTCTTTGGGCAACTTCTGCTAATGTTGTGTTATGGTGAGCAGTGCTTCTGAGCATGCGTGTTTGTACGTTGGAGTTTTGTCTGACAGACTTGTGTACACACGATTGGATAATCTGACAACAAACATTTGTTGGGGGACAATTTGAAAGCATGCTATCCCACATTTGTTGAAGGAAAATCCGACAACAATTGCCCGATGAAGTATACAAACGGTCGGATTTTGCGACAACAGTCATCACACAATTCCCATTGGATAATCCGATTGTGTTTTTACGAGGCTTAAGACTCGGATGCCATTAAAGCTCATGGCCCGGATTCGCAAAGCACTTGCGCCGACGTATCTCAAGATACGCTGCGTAAGTGCAATTATGTGCCGTCGTATCTGTGCGCCGGACCCACAAACTAAGATACGCCTAAAAATAGGCTTCATCCCGACCAACGTAACTTGCCTACGCCGGCGTAGTGTGGGCGCATATTAAGGCTGGACGCATGGTGGCGCTCCCATTGATCAGCCATTCAAATATGCAAATGAGGAAAATACGGCGATTCAAGAACGTATGTGCGCCCGACGCAGGCTACGAGTGGTGCGCGTAAGTTGTACGTCCGGCGTAAAGTTAAGCCCCATAAAGGAGGTGTAACCGAGCAGCAGACATGCAAAGGTCTGCACCAAGGAATACAAGCCGGCGTATTTTACATAGTTTACATTGGACGTGAGTCTGGCTGGGGGTAGGTTACGTTCATGGCGTAGGCAGTGATCCGGCGTATCTTAGGCAGTTGTTCTGACGTGGTTGTGAGCATGCGCAGGGGGATGCTTCCACGGCACGACGCATGCGCAGTTCATTAAATCACGCCTCATTTGCATGGGTTTGCATGGGTCAAGCCCGCTTCCACCTACGCCGGCCTGCGCCTTCGAAAGCTATGCCACGCCGAGGCAGCGTTGGGAGCAATAGCTTGCTGAATGCAGTGCTTGCCTCTCTACGCTGCGTCGGCGTAGCGCACAGGGGGATGTGCTGCGGCGCTGTAATGTGCCCCTGCTGTCTGTGAATCCGGGCCCATGTTTGTAAAGGCAGGTGTCCCAATACTTTTGGTAATATAGTGTATTTTAATGCAGCAAGTGTTTTTCATTTTGGTCCAAAACAACTATTTAAGCTTGTTACCAAGGGCTAAAAATGCATGCATCATACATGCATTTATATGTGTTAGTATTGACTTACATGGGCCTCAAAAAGCATGCAAGTGGACAAAAAAAAAAACAATCCTGAGATATTTTTTTGAACAGGCTGTATCTATAACATTGCCTGATGATACATGAATTTTAGCACATTCACCTAACAGAGACCTAACAGCTAAAGAATTGTTATCCTGTTGGCTGGACTGTGTGCAGCAGAGCTGTGTCATTCTCAAGACTGGATTTACAGAAATACAAATCCTTTGGCACAGGTGAAACACATCGTATACATGTATTTATTCTATGTATTTATCGGCCTGGAGCTCAGCTATAACCATTAACACCAACCGTTTAACAGATGTCAAAGCTCAAGATGACAAAAGCTCCCTCTCCTGCTCTGAGATCTAACTGCACCCAGATACTAGCTTCTAAAAATATTTCTAAAACCACCAATTTACATTTTAGATCTACCAATCCTTACAAATTGTGCTAAGTGGAGTTCCCTTTTAATGCCCCAGTGCTCCATCTATATTACAATACAATGCCAAGGCTCAATGCCAGAGCCCAGCACAACCAGCTAAAGGTGACTGCAGACTGTCTGAGTCTGGTTTATTTTTTGCTGAAATGTTCATAAAATATTTATGGGCTTCTGATGAGCCCCCGCACTCCACTGAAAACTTATTAGCCAGACAAATGCTTCAGACGCTCCGCTGATGGTCCCCGGGGGCCGCAGTTTAGAAGTGGTTTAATCACAGCTTTAGTCTCCAGCGCGCCGGGTTCCTAGGACCAGCCATGATTTAAACCTCTCCTCTTATCATGTGACAACAAACCCGCGTCGATAAATCTCCCCTCCAGCCTCACCACTTTTCTCCGCTAATGTCTAGGCTTGGGCCAAAGTGTATGAAAGTTATTATATAATCATCATCATTCATCATTCATCTCCAAGCAATGAATATATCGAAAGTAGACCAGAAGCATCTAAGAAGTCACTGAATGAATTGCACGGTAATTGCATTAAACGTTGGAATTTGATATAGCAAACTTCATTTGGGATAAAAAAAATCGATGATTGTTTGAAATTAGACGTCTAATGGACGGGGCTGCAATCGACGGGAATGCACAGCGGGGTCATATCTTAGCATTCATTTCCATAGTCTCGTTTCATAATCTTTTTTTCAGAATGTGAATTGTAGATAAATCTTGGAAGAGGTTCATCTTCTCTGGCCACTCCAGTTAAATCTCAAAGACATTGACAAATGTCACTTAGCATTTGTGCTGCCAATGTTAATATTGCTGCTTTGCAAAAAAGAAGAGAGCACTCTAGCAGATTTGTGTGCTTTTCACCTGCATAGGATGTACATTGATCGTGTAGTTTCATGGTGTCATTTATTGCCCTGTACGCACAGCCTATAGTAGAGTAAACCTTCACATTCCTGTTTCAGAAGTTTCCGTTTGTGTTGAAACATAAGGCATATGGCATGGCACTGCACAGGTTAATACATGATCTTCTAAGGGGGGTTCAGGGGAGAGATTCTCAGTAATTATATCTGACACAAAGACAAACAAGCATAGCATTCATAGACGCAGGAGATGAGAACTCACAGGTGAAAACGGTTGCCCCCATTTGTGATACGGATGGAAGTGCATAGATTGGGTGATGTGTGACTCGAAACAGGAAATTGCTTTGGCCCTATTGTCTTCTCCCTTTGGAGAATAGGAGCAACCTAGGTGAATGAATACATGGACATAGGTGAATTGATTAGCCATGACACTACAAACCTCACGGAAGATGTAAGGAGTTGTATACTGATCAGCCCAGTTGCGGTATAAAGGAAAACGGCTTCATCTTGTCTACTCCAGAAGCCATGTCTCTCTTATATAATCCCCCCCCCCTTGGGCTTAGCCATAGAGCAGGGGTAGGCGACCTTTCAGGCCCCGTACACACGTCCGAGGAACTCGACGGGCAAAACCCATCGTTTTGCTCGTCGAGTTCTGTGTGAAGCCGCCAAGGATCTCGGCGAGCCAACTTTCCTCATTGAACAACGAGGAAATAGAGAACATGTTCTCTATTTGGCTCGACGAGGAACTCGTTGGCTTCCTCGGCCGAAAGTGTACACACGGCCGGGTTTCTCGGCAGAATTCAGCTCCGACCGAGTTTCTGGCTGAATTCTGCCGAGAAGCTCGGTCGTGTGTACGGGGCCTCAGAGGTTGAGATCTACCTGGACAACATGGTGGAAATCAAAGTTTTGCTGCGATGTTGCGCTTTTAAAATAAATAAAGCCTTCAATAAGTTCAATAAATTATTTACCAAAGGCAAATCCACTTTGCACTACAGGTGCAAACTACAAGTGCAATGTGCACATGAAATTGCACTGAAAGTGCACTTGGAAGTACAGTCGCTGTAGATCTGAGGGGGACATGCAAGGAAAATAAAAAAGAGCATTTTAACTTGCACATGATTGGATGATAAAATCAGGCAGAGCTTCCCCTCATTTCAGATCTACCCCTCAGATTTACAACGACTGCACTTCCTAGGTAACAAGTAAAATGAATATGTGAGCTAAACATCCAGGAAGCTTTGCAGCTGTGTGGCCGGATTCAGCAAGCCTATCACAGTGCCAGCAGTCAACGTCTCTGCTGCGGGCAGTTTTTATTCTGAGAATCTGAGAATTACAAAAGCAGTGACGGCAAGCAGGGAAAACATTGGCTTGTATTTGTACAGGCACACATTATAAAACATCAAATGTTTTATATCTACAAGATGTAGATCAAAATATCCGCCCACTCTCCTGGACATATTTGGTAGAATGGCTGAAATTCACAAAATGGAAAAATTAAAAGTCGGCATGAATGGCACTCTTGAAATCTATACTATTGTGTTGTTGCCATGGTAAAATGTCCTTTATATACTACCATAGAAGTACAGGTGATACTCGAAAAATTTGAATAACGTGCAAAAGTTCATTTATTTCACTAATGCAATTTAAAAGGTGAAACTAATATATGAGAGAGACTCATGACATGCAAAGCAAGATAGTTTAAGCCATGATTTGTCATAATTGTGATGATTATGGCTTACAGCTCATGAAAACCCCAAATCCACAATCTCAGAAAATTAGAATATTACATGCAATCAATAAAACAAGGATTGTACATAGAACAATATCGGACCTCTAAAAAGTAGAAGCATGCATATGTACTCGGTACTTGGCTTTGGCCTCTTTTGCAGCAATTTCTGCCTCAATGCGGCGTGGCATGGAAGCGATCAGCCTGTGGCACTGCAGAGGTGTTATGGAAGACCAGGATGCTTCAATAGCGGCCTTCAGCTCTTCTGCTTTGATTGGTCTCATGTCTCTCATCTTTCTCTTGGCAATGTCCCATAGATTCTCTATGGGGTTCAGGTCAGGCGAGTTTGCTGGCCAATCAAGCAGAGTATTCCCACAGTCACTGAACCAGGTTTTGGTGCTTTTGGCAGGGTGGGCGGTGCCAAGTCCTGCTGGAAAATTAAGTCCTTGGACATAATGAAGCACAGTGGACCAACACCAGCAGATGACACTGCTCCCCAAATCATCACAGAAACTTCACACTGGACTTTAAGAATCTTGCAGTGTGTGCCTCTCCATTCTTCCTCCATACTCTGGCTCCTTGGTTTCCAAATGAATTGCAAAATTTGCTCTCATCAGAAAAGAGGACTTTGGACCACCAAGCAACAGACCAGGTTTTCCTTTAGCCCAGGTAAGAAGCTTCTGACGTTGTTTGTTTGGTGTTCAGGAGCCTTCTTGACAAGAGGAATACGACATTTGAAAGCCCATGTCCAGGATCTGTCTGTGTGTGGTGGCTCTTGATGTACTGACTCCAGCCTCAGTCCACTCCTTGTGAAAGTCCCCAACACTTTTGAATGGCCTTTTCCTGACAATCCTCTCCAAGCTGCGGTCATCCCTTCTGCTTGTGCACCCTTTTCTTCCACACTTTTCCCTTCCACATAACTTTCTATTAATGTACTTTGATACAGCACTTTGGGAACATCCAACTTCTTTTGCAATTACCTTTTGAGGCTTTCTCTTCTTATGGAGGGTGTCAATGATGGTTTTCTGCACAACTGTCAGCTCAGCAGTCTTTCCCATTAAGGTGATTCCTACTGAACTAGACTGAGAGACAATTTAAAGGCTCAGGAACCATTTGCAGGTGTTATGACTTAATTAGCTGATTAGAGTGGGACGCTTTGAGCCTAGAATATTGCACCTTTTCACAATATTCAAATTTTATGAGATGAATTTCACCTTTTAAGTTGCATAAGTGAAATAAATTAACTTGTGCATGATATTCAAATTTTTCGAGTATCACCTGTATGAAAAACAGCTTTTTTTTTTTTTTACTGTTATAATTTTTTTTACTGTAGTTTGTGTATGTTTGTATTATTGTAGGCAACAGATCAACATCACATCCATGAGACGTTACGATTCAGTTAAATCTAGGATTCTAGTATTGATAAATGTATGCATTCCCTTTGGCAATGAAAAAAATGTGTATTAAAATAAGTAAGAGAATAAAAAATGAAGATGCTGACAGAGATGGGGGAGCTGGTTGTCCAAGAAGAAGAATAATGTTATGTGAATGCCTCAAGCTTTAGATGGAAGCAGTCACTGCCCTGTATGGCTTTGCCTGAAGCAATAGCAATGACTTCAGAGGATGGCAGAGTGCAGCAGGATAATGTAACCAATGCTTGAGCAGGTTGTGGTAGTGAACACTTTCACTGTGTTGCCATTGTTGACTAGAGATGGGCCGAAGGACCTTCTGTTAGTTTTGGAGAAGAACTGTCGAACATCGCAAAGGTTCGGAACCGAATAATGAACCTCATTTGAAGTCTATGGTACCCAAACTGGAAAAATCAAAAGTGCAATTTTGAAGGCTTATATGCAAGTAATTGGGCATACAATGGTTATGGGGGTCTGGGAACTGCGACATATATCAATGAAAAAGTTTGTAAAAAACATAATTTTTAATTGAGCAGTGGTTTACTGATGACAATGAGTTGTTGGGTATATAGATGTGTATGACACACCAGTATATACTCCTGTGCTAATGGATAGGTGAAATATGTAAACACATGTTAAATAAATATTACAATACATTAATAAATTAATAAATGGGTTGCTGCTCTCAAAAGTGCATGTGCCTTTAAATGTGGAAATCAAAATAAAAGAGGGCTACCCAATGCTAAATACATCATTACCACAGTGCAATAAATTGATGTAAATAATAATTCAGAAAATAAAAACACATCAAATGCAGCCACTGTGCCCATCAAATGCAGCCACTGTGCCCATCTAATGCAGCCACTGTGCCCATCAAATGCAGCCACTGTGCCCATCAAATGCAGCCACTGTGCCCATCAAATGCAGCCACTGTGCCCATCAAATGCAGCCACTGTGCCCCATTTAACTAGCACCCCTCATCAAAAGTAAAGCTGTATTTTTTTTTTTGCTTAACTTTTATCATACACTATATTCAAGGAAAAGCTTACATCCAAAGAATCCACAGAGAAATACATATATCTGAAAGTAAAATACTATTTTTAATATTTACATATTAATAGAATTGTAGCACCCTGCTAGGATAGCATGCTAGGCAAATGTAGTTTTTGGCTTTCTCTGTAATCAGAGGAGCTGAGATTAATTGGTCATATCTGTTCATACTGTAACAGCCTGGCAATTTGATTGTTCCCCCTGCCTCTGTGAAGAACCTTCTAGAGCTTAGGGTGGGAAATTCTATTGACTGGGCTGGTTATTTGCAATTCTGTAGCCAATCCTTGGGGAGATGTGCCCAGTAGGTGGTCAGAGAGGTGGTAAATTGGCTGGAGCCCTGGTCAGATGGTCTTTCTCCAAGAGGGAACTGATCTGCAAGCTTCGGGGGTCTGTTTACCCCTGTAGCACTCCTAGACTGGCTGCTGGACTGCTCTCCTATGGACGGGGTCTATGGACTTGTCCAGCTCTGGGATCTGTGAGTAAAGTTTAATCACTGTGCCACAATCTATTCATAGGTCTAAGCCGTTGATGTGTGGACTGTTCCAGTTTGTCTCTTTGTGCTACAAATTAACCCCATCGTCCGGAACTGTAAGGACGTGGACTGTTCCAGTCTGCGTAATTGTGCTACCAATTTTACCTTGTGGCCCCTCAGCTGTAAGGACTCATTGTCTACGCTGCACTTTGTCTCATGGTCCCCTTCGGTGAATGAGACTGTGTCACTGCTGTTTGAGAGAGAAGTGTCCTCTGCAGAATTGCGCTTAAAGGGTCACTGAAGGAATTCTTTTTTTTTTTTTAGCTAAATAGCTTCCTTTACCTTACTGCAGTCCTGGTTTCATGTCCTCATTGTTTGTTTTTGCTCTAATGTTGTTGTAATTCTTCTCTGTTCTGGACACTTCCTGGTTGTCTGTTTCCTGATGACCACAATACTGGGAGTTTCTAGTTTCATTTTCCAAACCATCACTGCTCTATGGCTCTGTATAGCACAGAAGCAGGAAATAACATGCAAAAACGAAACTAGATGCAAAAACGAAACTAGAAACTGCAGGTACATTATATGATTGATTTTTATCTATTTTTAATCGCTTTTAAAAGGAATCAGTTAACTATTATGTCTCTATACCCTGTAAACAGTAATTTCAGCAAAATATTTTTTTTCCTTTACAACTCCTTTAAGCGTTTTGGAGTATCCCCTTCCCCATTATCCCCATCCTATTACAAGTTTATTCAGCAATACATACTTATTGTTGAATACTTTGTGGAATGGACTGTTGCTGTGTTCCTTGCTGCCTCTGCACTGTTGTGGGAAAGAACCTGTTAGGCCTCGTACACATGACCGGACATGTCCGCTGAAACTGGTCCGCCGACCAGTGTCAGCGGACAGATCCGATCGTGTACAGGCTAGTGGACAGATTTCCAGCGGACAAATGTTTCTTAGCATGCTAAGAAACATGTCCGCTGGGAAGCTGTCTGGCGGACATGTCCGCTGGTTAGTACGTCTAACCAGCGGACAGAAATCCTGCGCATGCGTCGAATTGATTCGACGCATGCGTGGAGTCATTGAACTCGCGCGATAGAGAACGTCGGTGTCGTCTACGTCACTGCGTTCTCTGTCCGCGAGGATTTCGGTTTGATGGTGTGTACAGCCATCAGACCGAAATCTCCCAGCGGACCGTTTTCATCGGACTGTCCGCTCGTCTGTACGGGGCCTAAAATCTACAGTGAACCCATCAGGGGTAGTGCCAGAGAATTTATAGGTGCATAACTTTTAGAACAGTCATTAACTATCCGTTTGACATAAAAGGCAAAATATTGGATGATCAGGTTCACTTTTTTCACTGCTTGACTTTAACTTAACAATAAAAAGCAAGATATAAGGCCAAATCCCATACCTGTCTTTGAAATCATCCAATAAAGTCCATTCTATGACCTTGAACTTTTTGGCAGAAGATCAAAAGTTCTGAAAGAAGTTCATTAAAAAATAAAATATAAAAAAGAAGTTAATAGCCGCACAGTGCAAACTGTGTCGGTATTATTACTGAGAGCAGGGCTTGTATTTCAATGATAATCGGAGTGCTGGCTGAGACTACTCCTGTATTGTTGAATTTGATATTACTCTGGAGGCTTGGAAGCGCTCTCTCCTTTCACTGATAATTTCTTGTGTTGTTCCTTGCCTCGTCACAGAAGGACAGAAAAGGAGGGTGGGGGGATAGTTTTATATTAATCTCCACGCTGACCTCATACGTTTAGTTTCTTATCAGGAATTCACACCTCTCCTCTGGCAAGAAACGATTTGTTAAATTCAGCTTTATATTATTTCAGACTTGGAACTCCTGCCCAGAGGTGACAGTGGACCTCTGCCACAGCGAGCTGTGCGGCCACCGCACATTTTTCATATCGTCAATCTCCTCACTGTAACTTAGTTAGTTACTTTTACTTTTATTATATGGCATGGTAAGGTTATGGTCTTACTACCCAGCAGATGATCACCTTGTATTTAGACCATAGAATTGGTTTAATGACATTTATTAAAGCGGTTGTATCGTCAAAATATTCACTTTCAATGTAATTGTGCATTTCATCCTTGTAAACCGATTGCTATTATTTTTTTTCCCTTACCTGCCTGCTTCTGAAGTTACACCTGGATTGACGAGTGGGGACGCGTACCGCGCATGCGCCAGATCCCCGTTCATTCCGGCAAGCAGAGCCTCTTGCCGGCTAAAAATCTGTTTATGTCGGGGCTGCGTAATTTCCTCATGTAGACGTCAGCCCCGACATCCCGCGATACTCCGATTGAGAAGCTGAGCCTTGACCCCATGTGACTCGCTATGTCAGAGGGGTTGTGGAGAGGAGACGAGGCTCGGCTTCAGGAAATAATGCGCATGCACGGGATTATAGCCACAGCTACATACTGAGGGCGGAAATATATCACTGTATAGGCATGGAAGACAGCAGTTTTTTTTTGGCATACTATATATGTAACTTTGATTGAAAACACCTAAATTAAGCTATATATTGCGATTTAGTAATTACATTGTCTGAGTTTACTACCGCTTTAAGAGTGCAGTCCAGTCACATTGGAGAAATGTAAACCTTAAACACACTTGTGGAGACAGCATAACCCTTTTGCCTATTTCTGACATTTGTTTTTTACAAGTCAAAATCCGTATTTTTTGCTAGAAAATTACTTAGAACCCCAAACATTATATATATTTTTTTTAAGCAGAGAAACTAGAGTATAAAATGAAGATTGTTGCAATATTTTATGTCACACAGTATTTGTGCAACAGTCTTTCAAACACAATTTTTGGGGAAAAAAAGACACTTTCATGAATTAAAAAAAAAAACTAAACAGTAAAGTTAGGCCATTTTTTTTTGTATAATGTGAAAGATGATGTTACGCTGAGTAAATAGATACCATACATGTCACGCTTTGGAATGGCGACAAACTATAGTACCTAAAAATCTCCATAGGCGACGATTTTTTTTTTTTTTTTACAGTTACCAGGTTAAGGTTACAAAGGAGGTCTAGTGCTAGAATTATTGCTCTTGCTCTGACGATTGCTGCGATACCTCACATGTGATTTGAATGCCGTTCACATATGCGGGCGTGACTTACTGTACATGTGCGTTTTCTTTGTTGCGCGAGCTCGCAGGGACAGGGGCACTTTAAAAAATTCGATTTTATTTTTTTTCTTATATATATATATTTTTTTTTACATTGTGTTAAAAAAAATAAAACAATTATCACTTTTATTGCTGTCACAAGGAATGTAAACATCCTTTGTGACAGTAATAGGTAGTGACAGGTTTATGGAGAGATCGGGGGGCTCTAAAAGACCCCAAATATGTGCTGCTTTTTAGTACAGCTTGATTTGTTTCCCTGCAAAGTAAAATTATTGTTCCTTTTGTATAGAGCCCTCTGTTGTTTGTCAACACAGGTCTCTGGGCTGTGATTTGCACGGCTGACCAGCAAGTCTGAGGAATCATTGGCCAGGATCTGCTGGCAAACTCCTGCTGTGTCAAATAACATGGGAGTGGGTGGGCCGCAGCCCATGTGCGCCCCCTGAAACCCAGAAACAAGCAGCACAATATAGGTACCTCGCGATGCCTGTAGTAGCCGCCCCGTCGCAGTATATGTACTGTGGCGGGACGGCAAGTAGTTAAAGCTGTTTTTTTTTTCTTTTAAATATCAGAGTGCCTGTATATTTTAATTAAACCTGATTTCAGAAAAATGGTTTAATGTAAAGGGGAACAGAAAAGACAATTATTCTTATATATTTCGCCTCTTCCACAGAAGCTAACACTCTTCTCTATGCTCCAGTACTCTAAGTTGTAGGCATGCCTTCAGCATCCTCACTTACAATGTAGGAGTGTGGGTCCTGTGTTGTACGTGGTGATGTTGGCTTGTCTGCAAAAGAAGGAAGGGTGAAGAGGACAGCTTTGAGGGAATGGCCAGCTTTGGAGGAGTAAAGTGAGTATAGTCTTTTTTTTTTTATCTTTCATTAGACAAACAGGTCATGTAACAATTGCAGGCAAGGGATTTCTACCGCAATAAAATATGGGTGGTTTCCCCCAAAGAGGGGGCTTTCAAGGCTGCAATTGTGGAATAATTGTCAGAATATACTGATTAAAAGTAAGTTCTTTATTGGCAATGAAGATGTAGTATACAAATGACATTTAAAATATGAGCTCTGGTACAAGGGGTATGTACTCCAATACAAGAATGCAAACACAAATCTGTACACAACATTATATGTCAAAAATGTTTGTATACAATCTATACATGTTTCGACCCGTACAGAAAGGGTCTTCTTCGGAGGATTGATTTACTGTAAAGAGATTGCATTTAACAATTTAAATTATTTACTTAGAGCAGTAATTGATGCTTTTTGACAGAAAACATAGGGGACATTGTTATCAATGAGGTATTGGAAAGAATCTCATAACCAGAGGTCCTCTAAAAGTCTTTACGAGTAACCCACATGCATCCCGGCTGCCCAGCAGATCACCAGGGATATCGTTATGCATTGCACAATGCGCAAACATATGTTCAAAATGTATTATTAAATAATCAATAGGCGGTCAGAAAGTCTCTAAAGCGTAGGTATCAAACACAAGGCCCGTGGGCCAAATCTGGCCCTCCAGGCCACATCATGTGGCCCCTCGCACCTCTCCTGCAGCTGCAGGAGAGCTCCAGCCCTCCTCTGATCCTCCTCCAGACCCCCTACCTTCTGCTTTCAAGCAATGCATCCAGCTTTTTCCCAGCAGCAGCACCAGGAAAGGGGGGTGCACTGTAATGAAAGGGAGGGTGTGGGACTCAACTTCTGATGGTGGGGTGGCTCTTGACATCTAATGTATGGGTAGGAGATTTGCTAGACATCTAATCTTACAAATATAACCGGCCCTTTTGAGGGCAATTATAATGCTGATGCGGCCCACAATGAAATTGAGTTTGACACCCCTGCTCTAAAGCATGCCCATGCGTGCAGCTGTACAGTGAAATGTAGAAATATTTAGTAATAATGATATAAATACTCATAAAGTCACATTGTGAGCTATATAGGCTAATATATGAGGATGCTGGCTATGCTGTATCTGTATCTGAATTTCACTTTAACCTTTTTTTAACTCTTCAGCGTGTAAAAAATAAATAAAAAATGTTGGGATGGACTGACCCTTCAAATATCTTTTTACTCCTAGTCCAGGTTTGTTTTGAGGCAAGACTGTCCTGGACGGGATAAAATAGTACAGAGGCCTCCGGTGCCACAGCCAATTATAACAAAACCTTTATATAAAAACCCTTCAATTAAGATGACTTTTTTTTTATTGAAATGAATGTGGAACAAAACTGGCTACAATGCTTTTAAAAATCTGAAATTGCTTTGCTTTTCACTATTTAAAGCCATGTTTGGATTACCTCTAGTCTTGTAAAGCCCTTGAGCTTTATCACAAAATACTTCTTTGTTAGCAAGGAGTTAAAATGTGGATAGCAATGCCGATATTTATGTGTGTTATTATCCTGCGAGGTGTTCAATATGAAAAGCCTCACTGCATTATTAGACGCGGCTGGACACCTTCCATTATTTACGGCTACACAACATTCCGCACAACTCCAACGATGTTCTGGAACCGGGGAGGCATTTCATTGGCACCGCCACCTGCAGCTACTTAATAGTCACTCTGTTTAAAGTCACAGTGAGCCATCTGGAATAAAAGAAACATGTATGCTATCATCTGAAAGTGCAGTTCACTGACCACTGTATCCCGCTCTCCAATGTGAGTACGCTGTAGAAGGAAGGAACCATATCTAGTGAGAAAGACATTAAAGCCCCGTTTATCAAAGTGTCTATACAAAGAGCCAGACCTAAAATTCCCCAGCATTTAGCCCTGCTAGCTAGCTAATAAGGCCTAAATAAAACTTGCTTCCAACACTATGCCAATAACAGGATTCCTAAATACATGTGTTTGTAAACATATGGGGAAGCCAATCATGATTTACAAGGTGCCTCTGAAGTGTGTACATATTGATATAATCTGTGAGATAACTGAAATCATATCCATACAGCTCTCGACACAGTAAGTTTATCTAAATGCTACTCTAGGTCTCTTTAAATAAAACCAGTTCTGCATTAGTTCATGCAAGGATTTGAATTGTATAGACTTTAAATAATATTTGTATTTATTATTATTCAGAGTTTAACCACCTCCTACCGGGCCACTGCACATATACGGCTGGGTGGGCGCTTTCTCCTTCTGAGTGGACGTTCAGGAACGTCTTTCAGAAGGAGGGGTATCGCGCGCGAGCGTGCGTGCCCACGCAGCGGTGTGATCCTGATGCGCTTGTGCCACCCGGACACAGAGCATCTTTGATATAGTAAGTAAGTAGCTTAGAGAAAGGACTCAGGAATGCAATAAATTAGAATAGGCAGCACACACATAAAATTCACTCTCACAGTGACATTGACAGCAGTGTGCAGCAGCACAGGTGATGATGATGACACCTTATTGACATGTCCCCCCTGAGTCACACTGACAGTCTCTCGCTACACCAGGTGGTCCCATCAGTCCACTCCAGTCCAAACAGAACTGACAGTCCTGCTCCCGGCTTTCCTTGCTCCCTTCCCACAGACCCGCACACAAGGCTCTGGCTGCTCCACTTGGGCCCCTTGCACCATAACATCATACGACATGCTCAGGCTTCGCCAGATCTGCCCGCTACCAGTGCTGCCCAAACACTTTGTAGCCGGAACTCGGATGGTCTCCGCCGGCTCCAGACTGAAACTGTGCATGCACAGTTCCAAGCCAAAATGTCACAGCCATATTTTTTACTGGCAACCTTTTCCTGACACTGACCTTTACTGGCAGGAGAAAAGTGCCCATTTTTTACTAGATGCCAATAAAAATACTGATATAAATATTGCCAGCCATTGTTTAGTGTTTTTTACTCTCCCCTGCAACTGGTGCTGACTGACACAGTGGATCATGTGAATGGACTGGAGTTGTCTGAAGTATACAGATCTTTCCTACACAAGTTAGACAGAATAGGTGTTCGTAGGGGGCAGGGGGCATTTAGTTAGGTATAGCCTGGAATTGCACTTCAATCAAGTGGGATTTCTCCTATATTTCTGTTGTGCTCATGATGTAGGGAAGTCGTGCCCCATAGCAAGGGTCATTTTATACCTGAAGTTTAGCTTTTATAAATAACTGTATTCACTTGGGGCCTCCCCCCCCCCCTTTTTTTTTTTGCTCATGCTTTCATTTTACTTGGCTTAACTTGTCAGGATCTACAAAGATTAAAAAGTTTTATTTGTTGTGGACTGACCCTTAAAATGTCTGAGTCTCTCTTTATACCCAGTCTAGTCTAAGAAACAAAGGAAAAACTCCTTTTCATTTTAGATAGAGTTATAACCCTTTTTATTTTTTATTTTATTTTTTTTGCCATCTGCGTCTCATTGGGGAGATTTCCCTTCACTTTCTGTTTCATAGCCTCAACAAGAAGTGAGAGGAAATCCTACAGGACTTTGCTTTATGCAACTGTTAGGTACATTTAGAAGCGGAGAGAAAGTATGCAATGTTAGGCAGTTGACAGGGCAAAAGCTGAGATACTGTGGATGACCTCTTACCCCTGAGATAAAGCATCAGACGCAACATAAGTAATGGTAAAAATGAGGGGCAAATATACGGTGTGCATAATGCTACACAGTTATATTAATTAAGACTCAACATTTAAATTTGTGTATGTCTTGTGCTGGTTTACTTTGTTACTAATAGCTTGACTTTCCTGACTTTGGGACTAATTCCTGGATATTCACCATCCCCCTGCCCAATAATAAGTGCCTATGCCTAGGACTTAGCCCTAAAATATCAGAATTCATGCATGTAAAAACAACACTTTTATTTTAGTTCTGGATAGAGTAGAGAAGGGTTAGAATGTATGTCAAGTTTTATTGTGGTCCGTGCCCCCCTGAGGAGATGCACCCTTCTATTTATCCAAGTGACCATTGTCATCAGGACAAAACGTAAGGGAAAATCCAAAATGTTAGAGTTGGCATGCAAGCAAGGGGTGAGGAAAAAAACATCCTATGGCAACAAATGTTAAATAGTCAACTGTCTAAGATAAGAATTACTCTCCTTTAAAGTGGATGTAAACCCTCCATACACCCAGTGAAATGAACAGCCTCAGATGTTACACAGAGATGAACCAAATTTTCTTACATAGATTTTACATGTGTATCTGCTGTCTTCACATTTATATACTGTTTAGAAAGTTCAGATCGTGTTAGGAAATGTTCTCTTCCTGTTGATGTGTGATGTATGGGCATATAGCCAAGGTAGCTAACATTGCTGATTGGAGGAAAGGCACACACCACTCTCATCATAGGCAGAGATGAGAGGGCCAGCTGCCTGCTAATCTATTTATAGCAACCTCCTCAGATAGAAATTTCAGGCTGCTTTTATCTGATGTGTCCAATAATTTGTCAGGTGTTATCAGGCTGATAACAGAGAAATTGTTCAGGAGAGAGCTACGGGACTTGGCTCTTTGAAGAGAGATAACAAAACACTGCAGATATATGTGCCCAGCTCTAATTTCATGAATTGGGTTTACATCCATTTTAGGAGAGAATTAGATTCACTTCCTGTTACTGGGGATGAGCTTCGAGTTCAAATCGAACTCATGTTTGACTCGAACATTGCCTGTTCACCTGTTCGGCGAACAACGAACAATTTGGAATTTTCGCGACAAATTCGAAAAGCCGCGGAACACCCTGTTAAAGTCTATGGGAGAAATCTAAAGTGCTAATTTTAAAGGCTAATATGCAAGTTATTGTCCTAAAAAGTGTTTGGGGACCTGGGTCCTGTCCCAGGGGACATGTATCAATGCAAAAAAAAGTTTTAAAAACTGCTTTTTTTTCGGGAGCAGTGAATTTAATAATGCTAAAAGTGAAACAATAAAAGTGAAATATTCCTTTAAATTTCATACCTGGGGGGTGTAAAGTTAGCATGTGAAATAGCGCATGTTTCCCGTACTTAGAACTGTCCCTGCACAAAGTGTCATTTTTGAAAGAAAAAAAGACATTTAAAACTGACTTGCGGCTATAATGAATTGTCGGCTCTGGCAATTCAGAGAGGATTCAATTACCAGGCCATTCAGGTCTGGAATGGATATTAAGGGGAACCCCGCCATCAATTAAAAAAAAAATGACGTGGGGGTTCCCCCCAAATATCCATTCCAGACCCTTCAGGTCTGGTGTGGATTTTAAGGAGAACTCCACCCCAAATTTGAAAAAAAAATGGCGTGGAGTTCCCCCAAAAATCCACACCAGACCCCTTATCCGAGCACGTTAACCTGGCCGGCCGCAGAAAAGAGGTTGGGGACAGAGTGTGGCCCCCCTCTCCTGAACCATACCAGGCCACATGCCCTCAACATGGGGAGGATGTCCCCATGTTGATGGGGACAAGGGCCTCATCCCCACAACCCTTGCCCGGTGGTTGTGGGGGTCTGCGGGCAGGGGGCTTATCAGAATCTGGAAGACCCCTTTAACAAAGGGGACCCCCAGATCCTGCTCCCCCCCTATGTGAATTGGTAATGGGGTACATTGTACCCCTACCATTTCACAAAGGAAGTGTAAATAGTTGGAAAAAACACACACATACACCGTAGAAAAAAGTCCTTTATTAATAAAAAAAAGGAAAAAATTCCAGCAGTGGTAATCCACTCGGTCCCGGCTTCCTGCTCCAACGTTGTCTGTATCCAGCGACGGGTGATCTCCTCTCCAGTCCAGCGATGAGAAGGTCATCCAGCATCCAGAGCTCCAGAGCACAGCATCGGAGGCCGTCTCTCTCCGCCGGACACAGCCCAGCGCAGATTTTGCGGCTGGAGCTTTGACATTTCTTATATAGGGGAGGCGGGTCCCCCCGTCACGTGACCCCGCCCCCTCTGACACAAGGGGGAAGACTGGGCTTCCTCATTGATGTAGCAGAGGGTGCGTCAGAGGGTAGGGGGTCACGTGACGGGTGGCCCCGCCTCCCCTATATAAGAAATGTCAAAACTCCAGCCGCGTCATTCCGCTGGGCTGTGTCCGGCGGAGAGAGGCGGCCTCCGATGCTGTGCTCTGGAGCTCTGGATGCCGGATGATCTTCTCACCACTGGACCGGAGAGGAGATCACCCGTCGCTGGATACAGACAACGTTGGAGCAGGAAGCCGGGACCGAGTGGATTACCACCGCTGGATTTTATTTATTTATTTTTTATTAATAAAGGACTTTTTTTCCACGGTGTGTGTGTGTGTGTTTTTTCCAACTATTTACACTTCCTTCGTGAAATGGTAGGGGTACAATGTACTCCATTACCAATTCACATAGGGGGGCCAGGATCTGGGGGTCCCCTTTGTTAAAGGGGTCTTCCAGATTCTGATAAGCCCCCCGCCCGCAGACCCCCACAATCACCGGGCAAGGGTTGTGGGGATGAGGCCCTTGTCCCCATCAACATGGGGACATCCTCCCCATGTTCAGGGCATGTGGCCTGGTACGGTTCAGGAGAGGGGGGGGGGCCGCACTCTGTCCCCCCTCTTTTCTGCGGCCGGCCAGGTTAACGTGCTCGGATAAGGGGTCTGGTGTGGATTTTTGGGGGAACTCCACGCCATTTTTTTTTTTAAATTTGGGGTGGAGTTCCCCTTAAAATCCACACCAGACCTGAAGGGTCTGGAATGGATATTTGGGGGGAACCCCACGTCATTTTTTTTTAAATTGACGGCGGGGTTCCCCTTAATATCCATAGCAGACCTGAAGGGCCTGGTAATTGAATTTGGGGGGACCCCCACACTTTTTTTTATTTATTTTTTTATGAATGAATCCTCTCTGAATTGCCAGAGCCGACAACTCATTATAGCCGCAAGTCCGGTTTTAAATGTCTTTTTTTTCTTTCAGAAATTACACTTTGTGCAGGGAAAGTTCTTCTAAGTACGGGAAACATGCGCTATTTCACATTCTAACTTTACACCCCCCCTAGGTACAAAATTTAAAGGAATATTTCACTTTTATTGTTTCACTTTTAGCATTATTAAAATCACTGCTCCTGAAAAAACGGCCGTTTGTAAAACTTTTTTTTGCATTGATACATGTCCCCTGGGGCAGGACCCAGGTCTCCAAACACTTTTTAGGACAATAACTTGAATATTAGCCTTTAAAATTAGCACTTTAGATTTCAAACGTTCGAGTCCCATAGACTTTAATAGGGTTCTAAAGTTCACACGAATGTTTGGTGTGTTCGGAAGTTCTAGTGCGAACCGGACAGGGGGGTGTTCGGCTCATCCCTGCCTGTTACATCTCCAAGATAGGAAGTGAAGGGAAATCCATCCATCCAAACACAGAGGAAAGAAGAATGTAATAGAGGTTTTAATCATTCCCTACTCTACCTAAAACTGAAAAAAAATTATTGCTATACTTAGCAAAGCTACATAGAGAAGGGTTTTCTGGTTAATAAATGTAATAGCAGGAACTTGTGGTGCCAACTCTGAGGACTTTCAATATTAAAAGACTAAAAGGACGGATAGCTCTGCTTTATGTGTACCAAAGTGTTTTCCCTTCTTACCCATCAGCATCAGCTCAAAGATAAATCACTTCAATAAAAGCTTGATTTCAACTTTCATCTCTAGTTTGGCATATTCATATAAGGAAAGATATACTAGGTGAGGTAAAAATTATACAATAACTGGAAAGAAGTGAGCTATGTGTTATATATTAGCCTGGAGCTTTTTTTTTTTCTAAATTCGTTTCTCTTTAAATCACAATGATGGGGAACATCAGTAGAAAGACCACAGCAGGACACAATGTTTGCCAGAGCTTGTGCTGGATATGCTGTTTCTAGTTCATAAACCCTACTTACTACACACCCCAGAGAGCCCCAGAAAACAACACAACGTCATGCTTCAGTGTTTTTCGTAAAGGGAAGACAGATGTTGTTCAGGCTTCAGCTAAATCAGAGCTGATTCTTCCTCTCTCGCCGCCTACAATGACCATCTGGGAAGTCACGACCAATTACGTACCGGCTTCGGTCAGCCGCTGATCTCCCTTTACTGCCCGTGTTTTTGTTCCACTGGAGGCTTTTAATACTTGTTTTTATCACCATCTATCAAATAATGTTCTATATTGTTTTTGATGAATTATGCATGATGGGCTACATTGTAACAGATGTAGCAGAGCATAAGGAAATGAGATGTAATCTATTAAAATGTAATATTATTAGCCAGATCCTTGTATCCGCATTTCCTCTCATATTAATCTCACCAAGAGATCTATACAACACGTGTGTTATAAAATACAGTACACTGGTTTACAGCAATGTAGGGACTAGTGTTTATAGTCCTCTCCTAATTTTGGGCCTCCTAGGTTGATTTTGAATAGTGATATAGACCTACTGGGAAATAAAGATCATATTGATGTCAAGTCATTTAAAATGTTATGATGTAAAGCTAATGAGAGGGGATTCTGACTTCCCACTGGATGAACAAAAACTGCTCAAGAAATCATTGAAATGTATGGTTCATTTAAAACATAACTTCTACCAAGCACAAACATTATATTTTCAGATTAAGAACATTTTCAGCAAGTATAAAACATTTCTATTGGTTTGGCCAGAAATGTAGTGTCTTTGTCACTTCTTGTGAGATGAACTGGAAGCAAAAACAATGTTATCTTTCTTGTGTAAACTACTACTCACACCAATTTAATATGTAGAGGAGATAAACAAAGCCTGACATGTTTGAAGTCCAGATTGGGTGGCAGCCATGGCTCCATCTACACATACAGAGGAGATAACTAGTCTTAAAAATTCTCCCTCCCTACTCCTAATACCTACTGTGACTACCCTGTGTAAAAAAGATGCAAAAGCTTACCGATTTTTCAGACCAGTTCGGCCACATGATCCAGCACCCTTGAGTCAGCTAGAGGCAGCTGCAGGGGAGAGAAGCAAGCATTCAACAACAGTTGGAATGTCTGGGAGCGGTAACATCACCCATGGGCACCTATGATCCATCTGTCATCTATGCTCCACATGACCGTACTGGAGTGGGCTGAAAATAGGTAAGTATACATACCTTTCTAACAAGGTTTGTAAGCACACATTTTGAGTTTTTATGGCAACGTTTACCTGAGAGTCTTTTTTTTTAGTATAGCTATCAACAGTTATACTCCATTGCCCCATTGAGGATGTCCTATTGGATGAACCGCGTCAGTGGGAGCTACAGCTGTGATGTCATCATGCCCACATGCCCGCAGAGGCATCGATCAGGTTTTTTCTGTGTCTAATACAATTTTTCTGCCTGTATAAAGTAGTTTTAACCTAATTAAACGTTGAATTTTATAACTACTACATTATGAGATGCTTTGCTCTTGCCTTATACCGAGTTCCATATGTACATCGTGTGGCTGATCGGATGTGTTCTATCTAAGGACATCCATCCCTGTGGGTCTTGTCCTAAAGTGCAGCCAGATTTCCATCTTTGTCGCTCCATCCCACTACCCCACATTAACCCTTCCCTCGAGCCTGCCACCACACAAGAGCCACACCCAACCCCCCATCGTCTGCTCACTCACCATCTTACCCGCCAGGCCCCCCATCGTCCCTGAACTTATCCCATGCAGGTCATAGCTGCGGAAGAAGCTTCCCCCTCTGTCTCCTTCATGTCTTAGCCGCTGCTTCTCCTCCCAGCCAATAGGGTCTTTGGACTCCCGGTTAATGAGGTTCTAGGTAGACATTCGGAATATATTAATATATTAATTCACTAATGTCACACAACAGGGTGGGCTCAGGGCGAGCCCACCTTTTTTAAGCCAATTAGAATCACATGCTTAAAAAAAAAACATTGGAATCCATGCATCCGGCACCCTGCATGTAGATTACGGGCTGGGCGCATGGATTAGGGGAGGCACCCCTAATGAGCAGCCACCACTTCTCTAGACATGTGCCTACTGTGCCCGGTGGTATTCCCTGACACACCCACTGGAGGCTCCTTGCTGCCACAGCCAAAAGCTTGTTGTATAAAAGTCTCAGTACTCAGAGGATCACAGCCAAGAAATAGACTTTGAGGTACTGAGGTGTCCAGCATGTGTGAGGAGCTTTGTAGAATCTGGAATGTACAGAATTTAGATAAAGGTAAACTAGATGGATCTCTTATATGTACACAGTTTAACAATAAAAGGACTATAGATCATCTTTCAAGGAAACATGCATGTACACTTGATGCTCTGTCAATGAGTCCCTTTTCCCAACAATGCGGGTTGTCGCCAATTTATACAGCCACATGCAGAAAGAACTATTGTTATTGTGTGTTTTATTTTTCTTTAACAGATTCATTGTAGCACTATACAGCACATACGTAAATATCACAGATGCGGAAAACACAGCTATTAATTTTTGTCTTTTCATAACTTTAAATGCCTTTAAATAAATTCTCTTAAGTCTTTAAGAGAATACCTCATTGTAGAAATAGAACATTGTGAAGTGAAAATGCATTTATTCATGTTTCAATCAAACTACCTTGATCTCCTCCACTTGACCCAGTAAGTGAAATGCAAGGTAACTCAAACTGTGAACTGTAAATACCATTAAACTATCTACTTACTTACTATCTAGTATCTACCTACATAAGCAAGGAAATGTGAGGAATGGACTTTGTGTTTGATGATTCTTTTCAAGCTGGATATGAAACTAGCTTAACCTTTTCAGCCCTGAATGGTGTACCCCCCTTCATGACCGGGCAATTTTTTGCAATATGGCACTGCGTAATTTTAACTGACAATTGCGCGGTCGTGTGGCGCTGTACCCAAATAAAAATTATGTCCTTTTTTCCCACAAATAGAGCTTTCCTTTGGTATTTGATCACCTCTGCTGTTTTTTTATTTTTTGCCCTTTAAACAAAAAATACAGAAAAAAAAATGTTTACTTTATGCTATCAACATATCCAATAAAAATGTTTAAAAAAATCAAACGTATTCATCAGTTTAGGCCAATACATGTATGTATTCTGCTACATGTTTTTGTTAAAAAAAAAAAATTGCCAATAAGCGTATATTGGTTGATTTTATAGAATTATTTATTAATTTATTTTTACTAGTAATGGCGGTGATCAGAAATTTGTAGCGGGACTGTGACATTGCGTCGGACAAATCTGACACTAAGTGACACTTTTTGGAGACCAGTGACACCATAACAGTGATCAGTGCTCAAAAAAAGCTCTGTCACTGTACTAATGACACTAGCTGGGAAGGGGTCAACATCATGGGTGATCAGAGGGTTAAATATTTTCCCTGGGAGTTTTTCCTAACTATGTGGGATACTCTTTGACTGGGGGAAGATAGAGATCTGTGTTCTTGCTTAGCAGAAACACAAGATCTCCATCTTCCCTTCTCACAGAATGGCTCACAGAATTCCCCTGAGAATGATCACAAGGTGCCGGTAAACATCAGGTCTGCCAGACCCGCTGATTGGCTCCCGCTGTGTTCAATCAGACCCAGTGCACAAAGTCACGTACAGGTACGTGATTTCGTGCAGGAGGGCCACCCTGCCGCAGTATATATGTGTATGTATGGGGTGGTCTAGAAGGGGTTAAAGAGAGGTGTAGTAATGTGTGTTGCACATTATGGGCATTAACATGTTGTGGTGTCATTCACTTTGAATGGATCCCCAATGCACTAGGGCAAGGGTCTCCAAACAGTGACCCATGGGCCAAATCCCACTTGCTGCAAGATATTGTCTGGCCCTCTGATGTAAGAGGGGATGCTGATGGGGACACTGATGTGAGGGGGACTCTAATAAGAGAGACAATGACGGGGACCCTGATGTAAGGGGTGACTCTGGGCATCTTGATGTAAGTGGGGACTTTAATGGGGATTCTGATGTAAGAGGAGGACTCTGATTTAGGAGGGTCTGACAGGGACTCTAATGTATGCGGGCTCTGATGGGGTGCAAAGCACCACAATGCAATATAACACACCACATCGCATTGTGGTGTGCTGCATTGGCTTTTTTGGTTTATTACCAGCTCATTCATTTGAATGGGTTGTCTTAACACAGAGCATGTTAGTGCACTAAAAACCGGGAAAGTGTGAACCCAGCCCTAATGGTTCGTTTGTCCTGGGCAGCTTTTTTCACTATCAAATTCTGAATTTTTGTTTTTACCAGCTCATGAAGTTAAGGGGGGGGGGGGTCTAAATATAAAGAAGAAAACAGGTTTCTTTTCTTTTCTATCACACTTCTATGTTTGGTTTTGGGAGGGGGGGAAATGTATGGTGTTTTTTGCTGTTTGAGTCTTTAGTACTCTTAAGCCATGTACACATGATAGGTTTGTCCAATGAAAAAAGACAGATGAACTGTTTTCATCGGACAAACCGATCATGTGTGGGCCCCATCGGTCTTTTTTTTTTCATCGTTGTAAAATAATAGAACATGTTTTAAATTTTTCCTATGGATAAAAACCAATAGGAAATTCCGATCATCTGTGTGGAACTCCATCGGAGAAAAATTCACGCATGCTCAGAATCAAGTCGACGCATGCTCGGAAGCATTGAACTTCATTTTTTTTCGGCTCATAGTAGTGTTTTACGTCACCGCGTTTTTGCCATGGAATTTAGTCTGATGAATGTCAGCTTCATCGGATATCCGACAAAAAAATCCATCGAATTTGATTCCATCAGTGACTAAATTCTAGTGACTAAAAATGAAGCTCCAAGGCCAGAACAGGACCAGTGAAGGTTGTCACATACGAGATAAGAGGGCATCACCTTAGACTATGTCAGGGCCTCAGGCTTTTAGTTGAAGTCCAATATAGTTTTCAGTTCACATTAACTAAATAGCATTCCAAGTGCAAAAAAAGAAAAGGTGTGCAAAGACTTACAGTTCATTTTCTTTAAAAATCGGACACAGCCTGAGTAGAAAAGCCTTTTACCACAAAGCCAGATCAAGATTCTGCCTCTCAAGATTTACTGATACAAATCTTGGATTGGATTTGAAAACCTGTCTGTGGTGGGTAAAAAAAAGTCTGCATTATAGTAAAAACTATCACCTTCCATTATATAAAGTACTGTATTGGTAATATTTAGCAGTAGGAAAGTAGATAACTTTTCTTGGCTAACTCAATGCATTTTAAAGTTGGTCCGCAAAACACTACTGCCATTGTTTATTATGATGTCACTATGCCTGACACCACCACACTGCAGCAAGGAAACCTAGTATTCTCAAAAAAACGATTTGTATTTACTAAAATGCATTCAGTTAGCAAATTAAAGTTGCCTTCTGTATGTTTTTGAGAACATTCATGCAACAATCACTTTGTTGCAATCCTTCTCTCTGTAGCTTCACATTTTTAATAAAGTTATTCAGGTTCCACCGGGGTGGCTGCCAGTACACACCACAGAAGGTACTCGCGTGCCCCCCATGGCCAGTCCGCCTGCTCTAAAAAAGTGAAAACAAAAACGCGCTAAATGCAAAAATGGTATATAAACTGTAAACCACATATGTGTTAAGGCGACCTCCAATAAGATCGCTAGCAAACAGTCATCAATAGAGTGTCCTCAATAAAAAGTGCTGGTGCTCAAGCAATGTAAACTGGAACAAATAAAGTGCCCATGCTCATAACATCCTGTATTTCTTAGGTGCTCAGACAGAGTGCCCCCACATAGATGTAAACTCACCCCTCAGAGTGGACCAACTATCACTAGTATGGTCAAACACATTTGTGGGGCAACCTCTGTAGGTATCTTTAAGACTGGCGTTTCGTGGGATAGGTATTCCTCATGCAGATAAGAGTAACAAGAAAAGCTTTATTGCGCAGTATCGTTTAAAAAGCTTTATTCCATATAAAATCGTAATAGTTCAACTCACATTTAGGGGTGCCTGTATCCTGGCACCTGGCGTGAACAGCAGGTAAATTAGCCGTGAAATCTGCCCATAAATCGTAAAAGGTTCGCTGCCGCTGTAATGGCTCGATTTACAGGTTGGATGTCTGGGTGGAAGTATGTCGCAATAACGTGAATCAACTTCATTGTGTTTCAGCCTATCAGGTTGGCCGTCTTCAGGAAGATGTAATTCCGCCATTTTGGATATGGGCATATATAAACCTTATATAAAACAGTTATATAAACAGTTAGAAACTGTCCAATCATGTTCGTTTACCTGCTATTTACTCGGGAATGATCACAATCCATTTTGTTATTGCTAACAAGCATATATAGGTGAGTCAATCAATTACCAAAACTGAAAAAAGAGAGAAAAAACATCAATTTTAAAAGAAAATTACATTATTAAACACTGATCACTGTAGGTAAATTAAAATAGAGGAGATGCGAACTCTAGTGGTCAATATATATATATACTACATCCCTAAATAATCCCCAAATGGGAACCACCTAGTGGCCAGGTGATAAATGGAAAGAGAAATACATATGATCATAGTGGTGAAAATCAGTATTTTGAAATAAATGTAAACCTAGAGGCCCTCTAGTGGTCAGAAATATGTCTATTTAAAGATGTTTATTTATTATTGGAGAGAGGTAACTCTGCAGCCACCTAGTGGCCCATAACGCTAACAATCCAAAATATACCATGTAAAAAACTGTATAGAGGTGAAATTAATGATAAAACAATCTAGCTCAAGATCTAGCTCAATGTTTAACCCTGATGGTGTGAGGGTCTGGAGCTCGAAGATCCACCTGGATTTATTTTGAGATATTAATTTTGTCATGTTTTATTTACTAATTGATTTGTACAACCAATTTTCCACTGCAGCTGCTATATTTATTATGGCATTCATTTCAACATGCTAGCACTTTATATTTTGTTATCTGTTTTAATTCTCTTTGGCGCTTTGGTTCTTTTATTATTCACAGTCCACCCGCTCTGTTTGCATCTTTAGCCACCCGCATCCTCACTTAAATCGCCCATTCAACGGCACATGGAACTCAATCACCCCACCCCCCCCCCCAGTGGAGAAAGAGTGCACTTCCTTCAAAAAACCCATGCTGCTTCTTTTTTTTTTAAGTTACCAATCCTGCCGCTGGACCCTGACCTCAGGCACGGTTCAACCTTTACCCATCATGGTGGGCTTTAGCATGCAGACCCTCAAGGACTCGGTCCTCCCTGCAATAAGGTCCACTTATGCAATAAGATGACAGCCCGCTGATAGGCTGAAACGCATCAAAGTAATACTGTGTCACCGCGACACACTTACGCCCCGAACAAACACAGAGAATCGAGCAGTGCCGTGATGGCGGCAATCACCACCATTGTGGGCCAATTTTCACTCAAAAATCACCTGTTATATATGCCGGGTGCCAGTATGTTCAGGCACCTTTAACATGTGAGTGTTATTTTCCACTTTTAAATGTTTTTAATAAACTTTTTGGAACAATATTTTGTTTTTTAGGTTTGTTTATCTGTATAAGGAACTGCAGTACATGAGGCGCCAGCAGTGGATCTCTACAGGGGCTTCCCCACATGCTTAAAGGACCGTACTAGCGATAGTTGGTCAACTCCAGGGGGTGAGTTTACATCTATGTGGGGCACCAAGTCTGAGCACATTGAAGCAGGGATATACCATTTTTTGAGCACAAGCACTTTATGTCACTATACAATTGGGTTTTTTATTTTTTAATAATAAGGTCCACTGCTTTGGACCTGTACAGCACCTTGCTGGAAGTGCCTAGGTTAGAAATATACTGCACATGGTTCCGTTATGCAGGGTCTGGCACCAGAAGGGGAAAGAAGATTCTTCTCCCTATCCAATGAGGATCAGGTACCATCCATTGTAGCTAATAGCCTTCCAAATTGATCCGACTCCAGTCCTTGAATCACAGCAGAACCTCTTAGTATGCTCCAAAAGCACATGCAGCACATCCACCTTACAGACACTGGAGAAAAAACTGAAATACTTCCTGTATAGCAGAGGTTATATGGGAGAGGACTTCTTGTTTGGTCAGCCAATGTCCATTTACCTTTAGGTAGCATATAACCCACATAGTCATAATCATAGCCTGCTTCTGTGTCCCGTGATGTACGATAAAAAAAATGTTCTTGGCCTGAATGCAGTCACCACATCTACGAACTGGTAATAGTATAATATATTACAATTCTGATAGACAGAGTAGCCAATGTTTTTTATTGGTGCTATACACCCTACATGCTCCGTATTTTACATGGAATGAGGAGTCTGAGCCAAGGTTGTGTCGGATTTATCCATGCAGACATCACCTTGGCTCAGATTGTTCCTTCCTGGAAAAGTGACATTATCTATAGAGATACCGTACTAGTGAACCCCATTTATACAGTGCATTCATATTTTATAAGAATCTAAAAAAAATCCAAGGCCTGGAAGATACATTTCTATCTTTTTTTTTTCTCTTCTCGCTTTTTTTGCATAACATCGGAAATTGGCATCTTATTCTCAACTAATAGGACAACTCCTGGGTGGCTGAAAGAATTTGACTAGTGCTCGGCGCTCAAGGCTAAAATGCCATTAATTAGCATTTGAGAAGTTAACAATTAGCTTTCTTTTACCCAGCATTATAATTAACAAGATTCGAGAGAATGTTGTTAATTTAAAAGTGGCTCATTGCTGGAGTGCTTCAACTTTCCAGTTGATAAATGATTGCGCTGAAATAAATGCACAATACATCCAAGTTGGAGGGATACATTAGACAGACCACAAATGTATTTAGTTCTTGCATTAGAAAATATACACAGCTTTGGATATAAAGTATTTATTAATTAGGGATTGCTTACTTACCGTATTTGCAGGTGTATAAGGCGACCAGGCGTATAAGACGACCCCCTAATTTTACATTTTTTTTTAAGATTTTTTGCCTGTACTCACCGTATAAGACGACCCCACTTCCGAGGCTTCCAACGCTTCATATTTCTTCCTTCTGGAGCCATATTCTTCTCCCTTCTTGCTGGAGCTGGAACCAATCACGGCAAGCGATGAATTTTATTAATGAATACAAAGCCTGCTTGGATTGGCAGAGGCTGTAACATCATCAGCCCACGCCTCTCTGACTCTCAAAGCCAATCCGAGTAGGCTACTGTATGTAGCCTGCTCGGATTGGCAGAGGTTGTTACTCAAATCCAGGCAGGCTCTGTATTCATTTGAATACATCGCTCACCGGGATTGGCTAAGCGGTATATACAGTATTTAGCCGAAGCTACATACAGTATTATCGCACATCCATCAGGCATCCGAGCAGCTGACCCGGCGTATAAGACGACCCCTGCTTTTTGGACATTTTTTTTAAGTGTAAAAGGTAGTCTTATACGCCAGCAAATACAGTACAAGTACACCTAGAGTTCTAACATTTACATTTCAAAGATTGCTTTTCAAACAATGTAAAGCGGTATTAAACCCAAAACCAAAAATGTATGAATGACTGAGAACCGGGGGCCCCTTTGGGCAGCAGCATTGTGAGTCTGGGGGGGGGAGGGCCGTGTTAAATATACTAGCAGATTATACTACCAGAAATATACTTAAATATACTAGCAGATTTAGATATGCTAACACATTGACGCCAAACTCCAGCTAATACTTTATAAGCAGTTACAGCAAACATATATAAGGATTGAACAGATTAGTGGACTTTGTGGGCACATAATGAGAGGAAATGTAAATAAAACAGTATACATTTTATTACAGCATGATTAAAAAACATATAAACAACATATAAACACCCTGCAGGTATCACAATTAAAGCGGAGGTCCACCTTTTTTTTTTTTTTTTTTTTAAAGCCAGCAGCTACAAATACTGCAGCTGCTGACTTTTAAAAAATGGGCACTTACCTGTCCACGATGTCGGCAGCCGAGGCTGAGCAATCACTCTGTCCTCTGCTGCTTCCGCCGCCATCCTCGGTGAGGGAATCAGGAAGTGAAGCCTTGCGGCTTCACTGCCCGATTCCCTACTGCGCATGCGCGAGGATCGTGGTGCGCCATCACTGGTCCCTGCTCTCTCCTGGGAACAGTGTTACCCAGAAGACAGCAGGGGGGGGGGGTGACGTGACGAGGCTGGATTCCCTGCGGGAGTCAGAACCTGGAAGTGGTGCAAATACCTGCTCCAGACAGGTATCTGCACCCCCCTCCCCCCTGAAAGGTGCCAAATGTGACACCGGAGGGGGGGAGGGATCCAAAAAGGGGAGGTTCAATTTTTGTGTGAACCTCCGCTTTAAGAAATGGTAAGCCACAATGTAATAAATGTTTGCTTTTGGGTTTAAAATCGATTCATAGAAGGAAGGTTAATTTTTTTTATATCCTAAGCTCCAAAATGCTTATAATGAAGAGTTATAGTAAGGCTGTCAGAAATCCAAACTGGGCATATAATAAAGAAAATACATAAAAATGTATGTTTAGTGAAATAATTGGGTTTAATAAGTCACGTGAAATAAGTCACGTCACCCCCCCCCCCTCGCTGTCAATCCCTGAAGAAGTCAGGTGGGTGTGACGTAACGTGTAGGCGAGAGCAGAGTTATACTGGAAGTGACCCCAGTTAGAATACGAGTTTGGCACTCAGGGATTTTTGCCAGTTTTCAGCTTTTAAATGTGAGTTGTAGCTGTTCTGTTTATTAAATCAATTTGTTTTAAACGTTATCACACTACGGAAGTATTCTCTTTTACACACCCATACCTGGAGGACACAGGAAAGGACCCCGTATCAACACTGCAGCTACCACACTACTAAATACAAAGAGAAAAGTGTTGGGAAAAGTACACAGAGAACCTCCAGAGGTGACATGACTACATTACATCATCCCTAAGAGATTCTGCCTTATGCTGTATACCAAGTATATCTCAGTTGAGAGGCTAAAGAGCACAGAGGGGACACGGGAAGAAAGGGAAGAAGTCACCTATTGTAATAGACATCCACAAACTTTGGTGAAGGAATACATTACACACATTTATTATAGACTTTTATAAGGACATACAATATTGCTTCTTGGATATTGTCATCTTTTCTTTTTGTTAATTCTTGTGAGGATTGATTTGTTTCCAGCCTTGAGACACGTGATAGAATTGTTTGCACCTTTCACAGGAATTATTGTCACCTACTATCATTGCACATGTCACCTTTTTTATATTTATGTATGGATTTATTGGTGTCCATTCCTGAGACACATGATATAAATACTTGCACTGTTACACAGAAATTGCAGTCACCATTGCACATGTTTAAGTTGATTTATATTGATTGATTGGTAGCGCTACACTATTCATTATTTTATTTTACACATTCAAAAGGGTGCAGAACAAACCAGATAATGAGCTAAGCACAATCTGTTTGTCAAGGTAGCCTAAAGTAGGAATTTCTCCCCAAACGGGGAACCCTGCGCAAATTAGAAGGTCATATAACAACTATTCACTGAGAAAGGACAAGGTATGTACATTTAGGCTGTACCACTGCAAGTTGTGTAAATGTAATGGGTAGGCAAAAAAGGAGAGAGCACGAAAATTAAAAAAATATAGAAAAAGAAGGATCTGATTTTACAAGTATATAGAAGTTAACGAGGGGAAGAGGGAAACGTAAAGACTGAAGTAAACGGAACCTGGCCAGATGTTTGGTTCTGTTGTTACTTACGTGGACAGTCTAAAATTAGAAGAGGGAGCAGTCAAGGTTTATATGGCTTATGGTCTAGCCATGGAGTCCATATCTTAACATCGGAGTTCCACCCGTTTTTTAGTTTCTTAAAAGTCAACAGCTACAAAAAGCAAATCTGCTGACTTTTAATAAACCGACACTTACCTGCCCCACGGTCCAGCAATGCGGCCACCCAGAGGCTTGCTCCTCTTCCCCTCCTCTCCTCGGAGCCATCATAGTAACTGTGGCCACCTGGCTGTGACAGATTACGGGCTTCATGGCCAGGCACGCACTGCTCATGCGCGAGTCACGCTGCGCTCTCCTGTTGGCCAGCTGATCTTCTGGGACCTGAGTTGTGTCCCAGAAGATCGCTGTCAGGGAGGGGTCGCCTAGGGCGAGAGAAGGAGTCCCACTAAAAAGAAGGCACGCCCCCCCCAAAAAAATGACATGCCAAATGTGGCATGTCAGGGGGTGAGGAGTGCTTAAAACAGAAGTTCCACTTTTGAGTGGAACTCCGCTTTAAGAAATATAGCATGATTATCATCAGAGGTGTAAGTAGAACCTTCAGGGCCCCAGCTCTAGAAACCATGAAGGGCCCCTCTGACCCACTGGTCCGGGGCCCCTTTGCTCTGGTTACGGGGCAGACATTTAAAGTCTAATATGGTGTTCACATTCATAAAAGCAACCTATACATCCTTTTATGTAATGATTATAATAAATCGGATCCTTGTTTTTGCATGTGCATGGAATGCAACAACCTGTGGTTCCCATGCCCAGTCTTTGACAAGCCATATGTTGACCTTAGACAATGTTATATAGGTCTGTGAATAAATCATTAACATACAGGAAGCCATCAGAACAGCGGTATACCCTCCACCCCGAAACACAGCTCCAAACATATACCTGAGCACTGGTGGACAGTACCCTGACGAGGCTGCAGGTGGCGGGTATGGTGATGTGGGAGAACATGAAGGAGGACTAGCCTTGCAGTGACAGAAGCAGAGACAGAGCCAATGCGAGTAGGCAGGGATGGGTGTGGCGGGGGGCAATTGAACCAATGCCCTGAATTGCTCTTCATGTAGTAGCCGTGAGAAGGAGAGGGTTAGAAGCAGCTTTCAGCTGCTGCATGGAAAGCCATTCAGGCATTGATTCTTTTAAACCCCCCCCCCCCCCCCGCCACACTGATTACCTCTTTCTGTCATGGGCCTTCTGTCATGGGCCAGATTTCAGTTGCAACCAGGGCTTTTTTTCTCAAACAATAGATGCTGGAACTCAACCACAACCCCCAAAACCCCTCCACCCACACACACCCTCCAAATCACACCAAATAGTGTGTGTGGTCAGTCAAATTTCACAAACAGTAGGAGGGTCTTAAAGGGGCATTAATTACCAGGATTGCATTACATACAGAGTGCAGAGTTCAGGTGTGTTACACACAGAGTGCAGAGCTGTCACTTGTAAACACAGAAACCGGACTTCTGTGTTTACAAGTGACTGTGGTGAGCACCACCCCCCAAGGGTCTGAGCCAGAGGTGGTGGAACTGAGTTCCACCAAGTTCCCCCTGAAAAAAAGCCCTGGTTGCAACCTTTGTGACCATGGTAGTTACGCCACTGAGTATCATTGAGTATTGTTGCGTCCCCAGCGCACACTGACAGGATTGTGTCAAAAGAGCCTTTTGTTGGGCTACAGCCCCAAATCCCCTGTACAGCAATACGAAGGTAATATTATTGTTAGTAGTAGTGGTAGTAATGTTTTTCTGACAAGTAAATAGCAATAAATATAATACAATAATTACTGCTATTTAGTATAACTTAGTCTTGAATGTAAAATGCTTGCCAGAAACATACAGTTCAATCCTAAAACCACATCTGCCCTGTGTGAAACAAAATCATACTGTTGTAGAGCAGATTAAAGTGATGGACATGTAATTTTAATAATTCTGCTATTGCCAGTTAATTTCATGCCCTCCTTTTCATGTTCATCCAGCAGAAACTGTGTGAGTCCTTTGTGTTTGGTGAATTAAAATGGCTATGAATGGCTATGCTCACAAAGAATGTTTTAACTACATTGCGAGCCAGACCCTTAGAAACGTGCCACTAATAATTAGCAAACTGCTGCACATCCAAGTGCTCATATCTAAGTTAGTCTGCTTTTATTCCCCCGTGACGATCTATGCATCAAGAGCCACATTTTTTTTATTTGGTCACTAAAAAAAGTGTTTGGAGATAAACTTTTGAAAGAATAAATTATTAGTATATTGTATTCATACATTGCCACATTACTTAGGGATTAACAATGAATTATAAACGACCTTGGACAGTAACAAGTACAGAGATCTGACTCATAAGGCAAAGAGTGCCCTGTCTATATGAGTTCACATTAAAGTGGAGGTCCACAAAAAAAGTGAACCTCCACTTTTGGGAACCCTCCCCCCCTCCGGTGTCACATTTGGCTCCTTTCAGGGGGGAGGGGGTGCAGATACCTACCTGTATAATACAGGTATTTGCACCCACTTCCAGGAATAGACTCCCGTGGGAGTCACGCCCCCCCGCTGTCTTCTGGGAAACACACTGGTCCCAGGAGATAGCGGAGACCAGTGAGGACGGGCCGCGCCACTCGCTCATGCGCCGTAGGGAACCGGGCAGTGAAGCCTCAACACTTTACTTCCTGATTCCCTCACCGAGGATAGTGGCGGGGGCAGCTGAGAGATGAGCGATTGCTTGGCCTCGGCTGCCAACATCGAGGGCGCGCTGGACAGTTAAGTGTCCATTTTTTAAAAGTCAGCAGCTGCTGGCTTTTTAAAAAAAAAATTGGGGTGGACCTCCGCTTTACGAGAGGTATGCTAACATTGGACACCACTGTGGCCTAGTGGTTAGTATTGTTGTTTGCAGCACTATGATTTCTGGTTCAGGTCCTGGTTTAGACACTCTGTGATGGAGTTTGCATCTTTCCGCCCTGTTTCGGTGGGTTTCCCACTCATCAGAGACGTGCCAAATTGGTATGCGAGATAGGGACCTTAGGTTTTAGTCTCCTTGAAGGCAGTGACTGATGTGATTGTACTGTATATAAAGTGTTGCATACATTTTTGGTGCTATAGAAATACCACTATAAAAATAAATACTTGGGCAGGTAATTATTTGGGTGTTTTTTAGGTTTAAGTGACCAAAGGCAATGTGGAGGCAGGTGAATTTGTTACCCCAACACTTCATATTCCTGATATGTGAATGCTGTACCATGTACTTGTATGAGAAAGTCTCCTGTTCTCTTTGTATCTCTTCCTTTATGTGAAATCACTGGTGTTCCTGCTAGTCCCCTTGCTTTCCTATTTAACTGACCAACTAAGCAGGAGAGCACAATATGGTCAGTTCTCTAGCTATGCTGGGAACTCAGCCAGCTTTCCCCCAATAATCAGACTTGTCCTGACATGCCCCCCCTGCACATCCTTTCATTGGGAAGCTTCGTGTGCTGCTGCTTCTCCTCCCCTCAGCTCTTATGCAGCAGAGAACAGAGGTAATGTGACCACTTATAAACAAGGGGAAAAAGGTATTTATAGTGCTTTTTTTTTTATATCTGTACTATCTATATCTATCTATCTTTTTCTATTTTACACTGAATGGTTTGTTTTACACGGTGATCGTTTACAATCACTTTACCGCTTCCTGCCCGCCCAAAGTCATATGACGTAGTCGAGCGGCAGGCGTCAAGTCCTGGGGAAAAAAGTGTGGGAACTCCCACCCAAGATCCACTCCCCCACCAAAAAAAATAAAAAATGATACGCTCATATGCATAATTACTAAACTGCATGTTTTTTTTTGTTTTTTTTCGATCCACTGTACCTTAGTAATCCTTTATGTTACTGGCCGCTTCCTGTATATGGAATTATCGGGTAGTGTGCGGGTATTCCGTCACTTCCTCGATGTCACAATGTCTCCTGGGAGCTTTTGTCATTGTTCCCAGGAGACATTGCGGAGGTCTGCCGCGAGTTATCGCGGGATTTAGAAAGAACTTTAAGCAAGTTCTTTCTAAATTCCGCGATAACTCGAGACATTGTGGCATAGAGGAAGTGACAGAATACATATACAGGAAGCGGCCAGTAACATAAAGGATTACTAAGGTTTGCCTGCCCCTGACAGTGACTCGAGTTGGGCATCGCCGCTTAGTGAAGGATTGGCTTGGGCGGCTCGGCTGCTCTAGTCCTGCAAAGGGAACTGCGTTCCTGCTGTGAAAAAAGTGCAGGGACTCCTTTCCCACGCGTTCCCGCAGGACTTGAGCCCTGTCGAGTGGTGATATTTTAATGATGCTTGCAGTTACAGTGAAGAAAGCAACAGTCCCCCCTATACGTGAACTTGTTCCTACTGCAATCCCATGCCTTCTTCTGTAGCTAATACGTCTTTTTTTTTTTCCTGTTCTTCGTGCATCCTGCTCCTATCTCAGCATTAAATGTATTTGTAAAGCACAGTCAGGAGATAGCAGAAATAAAATAATCCCAGATATTAAATCCCTCTCTCCGGTATTGGCTGGAACGATGAACACAAGTCACCTGTGTACGCTTCGCTTAGCAGAGATTTAAATCACTGTGTTTTCCTGTGAATGTCCCGCACTGGGAGATGTCATATCAGGTTTGATTAAATGACGAAGGAGAACATGTTACACTTCATTACACAGCAGCTTTTCTTCAGGGGGCTCGTGGGCTGAAATTAAAACGAGCTGCGGTACATGGAAAAAACAACTAGTTCCCATCTCGAGACTCAAGGCATTTTAAGGTAAAGATTATGATTCTAGGAGAGCAGAATGGCAGGGGGTGGTGTATAGCAAGGCTTGCAATTACACCAATCCACCTTTCTTGCTCGCTTCATCATTTTTTCAAATGATAGAATGTTACATTTTTTACCTTCATCAAAGAAAGGAACCAGTTCTTGTTTATTCTTATTGTGAACTTTGCATTAGAGTTCTATTGTGAAGTGTCCCACAGCGGGCAATGCATGAGAGGCACCACTTGTCTTTGCCCAATACCTGCTCACCTAATGTGCTGGTAGCATGCTTCTCTATGTGGGGTTCTGTACCATGCTACTGCTGATATTTGTCCAATCTTGTACACATACAAGGGAACTGGAAGCATTAAAGTAGAACTAAAGGCACAGATTTTTGTTTCATTTTGAATAAAGTACGGGTGGGTTGTCGCTAGGGTTGCCACCTTTTCTTCAAATCAAACCCGAACACTTTAGCGGCACACATCAATTTTATATTTATAGTATGAACTATACATATATTTTGCTATTAAACAACATTTCTAAACATATGACATTAATAACAAGAGTCCAGAGTTCTCCCTTTACATCAGAGTCAACAGTGTTCCCCTTTTACATCTGTTCCCTTATACTGTAGGGGGGGACTCTGATGTAAGGGAAAACTCTGGTAATTCTGACATACTGTAAGGGATGCTCTGAGAATCCTGATTTAAAGCAGAGCTTCACCCAAAAATAGAGCTTCCGCTTTTCGGAAACCTCCCCCCCTCCGGTGTCACATTTGGCACCTTTCAGGGGGGAGGGGGGTGCACCCACTTCTGTGAATACGGGACTGCGGCGGACACGCCTCTACCCGCAGCCCCCACTGTCTTCTGGGAAACATGCTGTTCCCAGGAAAGAGCGGGGACCAGTGACGGTGTGGCGCGCTACTCGCGAATGCGCAGTAGGGAACCAGGCAGTGAAGCCACAATGCTTCACTTCCCGATTCCCTAACCGAGGATGGCGGCAGATGCAGCCGAGGGTCTAGCGATTGCTCGTCCTCAGCTGATGTCATCGCGGGCAAAAAGTCAGCAGCTGCAGTATTTGTAGCTGCTGGCTTTTAAAAAAAAATGGCAGAACCTCAGATTTAAGGGGGAACACTGAGAACTCTGATGTAAAGAGTGCTCTGAGAACCCTGATTTACCTCAGTGTACTCTCTCAAAGGCAGGAGAGAGAAGGGGGGGGACTTCAGTCACAGACAGGGATGGATGGTGAGCTCACTCACCCCTTGGCAGTCAGCACCTCTCATTCACATGTATCTGAGGCTGCTAGATAACCAATTTCCAGCCCCCACTTTCCTTTTCTGAGGCACAGCGCTGAGAATTGGAGTGTGGGTAGACACAGAGGGGTAGGGGCAGGAGGAAGAGGAGCAGATCGAGCCCTTTCTACTCTCCCATCAGTGTGGGGGGCAGGGGGTGGGGGAATTGTTAGTATTGTTAGTGCTGGCTTTGGGCAGTGTAAAGGGGAGTGTAACAGACACTCTCAGCTTAGAAAACTGCAGGCAGAAACCCTGCTGGGAAGCCATAGTCTGGACTGAATAATGTGTCCGGGTTTCAGGCAGTCTGAAACTTGGACGCATGATTCCAAACCCGGACTGTCCAGGTGAATCCCGGACAGGTGGCAACTCTGGTTGTAACCCTTGACAGATTTTTCTTTTTCTTTGCCATCTGTGTCCCACTCGGGAGAATTTCCTTCATATCCTGTCCCCTAACCAAAACAGGAAGTGAGAAGAAATCCCTCCAAATTAGGAAACCCCTGACCCCAAGGTTACCAGAACCAGTGTCCTCATTGGAAGATTTCCCCTCTAATCCTGTTCTGAGGACAACCCAAAATGTTTTATTTTCTTTCACTTTTAGGGATAATGATAACAAATAGAGAGGGTAAATCTCACAAACAGGGGCACAGACAGCAATACAAACCTATATCCTAATCCATCTCTACTCTGTACAAAACTAAGATTTGTTTTCTGTCTTTCTAGCATATCGCATATTAAATATTAAATAATCTTTGGCTTTTTTTTTGTATATCTTGACCTCCGAATATGCATCATTCTCTGTTTTTCACTGTTTGTTTGTATAGGGCAGTCTCTCTGGTGTGTTGCTGTCTCAGGCAGTCACTCTACTCTATTGTTTATGATCAGGATTGTGTGTTGTTTTTATAGTATGTTGGTATCGTGTTGGTTATTACCTGGGGTGTTGGAGAAAGTGGTATAATATTTGTATTTGGTAGCTTATAAGCTGTGTTTATTTATTCTACTGTATGTTGTATTTTAATTGTGTGGATATTTTATTTGTAGTGTAGTTTCAATTTGGTGTTAATGGCTGTTATTTGTAATTTATTTGTGTTTTTGCATCTTGTTCAGTCTATTGTTGTGATCTTGTGTTGTCTTTGTTAGGTGTGTCTGTATTGTAACAATTTCCCAATTTCCCTTTGGGATTAATAAAGTATTCTGTAAAGTCTTCGACTGTCTCTTTGTTTAGCATGACAGTGCTAAAAGCAGGTTTTAGGTTGGGTTACTGGTGGAGCATTTAATTGTTGGATTCAAGCCTGTGGATCCAAACCCATAAGGGTCTCTACTTTGCATTCTCCTTTACTAATTAATCACCATATTATTAAAGTATTACTAAACCCAGGAGCCTACATTCACTATATTTAGTTTCCCACTGTACTCAGAACATGGAAATGCATGTATTTTAGTAAATATAAAATGCTAAATATCTTTTCTCATCAGCAGTATGTAGCAGTCTTATGACTTCTATCGGTGTCTGGTTAAAGCTTGTAGGAGGAGTCTATGCTGACTGTTCTATGAGGTTTCATGACCCCTGACCCTGATCTGGATAGTGCTGATTGGCCCTGTGCCAAAAACATCTCTAGCAATACACACCAAACTGAGCATGTGCAGAGTGCCCCCAAGGCTCAGTACTGTCAGGATATGGATTGGGGACTGTGGAAGAAGGGAAGGATCAGAGAAGACAGTATCAAACTGCATTTTTACTCAATGCAGAGGATTACCCCCTTAGGCTCCACAGTGCATCTCACAAGCATGCTTTATTGCATATACAGACTGATTTTACTGTTGTGGGTTTAGTGACACTTTAAGGACATTGCCACATCTCCTGTAATCTACCAGTGCATTTCCCATTCCTTTCTTTGTACCATTTTCTTTCACTTTCCTTTCTCAACTTACCTATATTAGGCTATTTTGTTATGTGTTATACTTATTTTGCCAGCTATCATGGCAAAAGACCTTCAGCATGCCTTCAAACGACCCAATATCACAGCTCCCAACTGTCCCTGATTTTGAGGGACTGTCCCTGATTTGGAACAAAGTCCTTCTGTCCCTCATTCCTCCTCGATTGTCCCTTATTTTGGTTTGATCTATATAGTTGTAAAAAATAAAATGCAATTGTTATCTTTCAAAAAATGTTTCCCAGTGCTAAACCTTTCATTCAATTTCTAAATTGCAAATTGTAATTTAAAGCCAATATAAAGGAATAGTAGTGATAGATAAATAAATAAAAGCCCTTGTGGGTTTAACTAATCCGTCTCCTTTAAGGGGGCGTGACCTATGTCTACATACCTTTTGCTAATAGGTGTCCCTCGTTCCCATGTCAAAAAGTTGGGAGGTATGCCAATAGGGTTAATCTACTAAAGGCAAGCAGACTGTTCACTTTGCAAGAGCAGTTGCTCCAGAGCTTGCTAAATAAGGGGGAGTGCTACTGATTTCTATCATCCAATCATGTGCAAGCAAAATGCATTTTTTTACTTATTTTCCTTGCTTATGATTTGGTATTCTTGGCAAAGTCAAGCTTTACCTCATTTACTAAGCTCAACTCTTGCAGAGTGCACAATCTACCGTATTTATCGGCGTATACCGCTCACTTTTTTCCCCTTAAAATAAGGGGGAAATCGTGGGTGCGCGATATACGCCGATACCCGCTTCACGCGCTCAGTTTGAATGCCTGCGCGACATATACCGAGCGCAGTACACTCGGGTACATTCGGCTTGGCTTCGCTCGTAGTAACGCTCTGTGACATTTATGTGTGAGAAGCCGAACAAGGCCGAATATACCCGAGTGTAGTGCGTTCGATATATGTCGGCGGAGGCGTTCAAACTGAGCGCGGGAAGCGGGGATTTGACACGGAGACAGCGCGGGAGAAGCCGGGAGGACACCACCGAGGCCGCAGACGGACGCCAGACCGGACGAGGCCGCCGATGGACGCCGGGCAAGACACCAAAACTGTAAGTAGTAAAATGTTTTTTTTTACAGGATTTCAGGTCTACATTAGGGGTCTACAATACCCCAATATTTTATGGAGCATGCATTGCTCCCTCTGTTGATATTTTATCATTTCATCTATGTATTTATTTTTTATATTTCCCACTTGAGTATAGGAGGGTTTTTATCTGAAAATGGTGCAGAGTGCTCCTTTAGGTGGTCCACCCACACACCTACAGCTGCCTACTCTTTTTTTTTTTTTTTTTTTTATGTAGTTTAGCATTGGCTGCCCTTGTGAAAACTCCTTTCCAGATGGATCATTCATAATTATTGTCATCAGTGCTAATATGGTGAGAAAGCAAAAGTCCTATTTGACTGGAAAAAATAAGCATATAAATGAAACAAAATAGAACGCAATCTTTACGAAGAGAAAGAGAAAGAACATTAGAAGCTAGGCGTGCTAAAAGCCTATTTTCTGAGATAGCTGTCCTTTATTGACAGATGTTATTACCGTTTTTTAGTGCATTCCATCCCCAATTAAATTATCTTGAAATAACTACAACTCCTATAACTGATGCCGACACATTTGTCAGAATAACACATTCTCTTTTTGCTTTTTGTCACTGATGAGAAAAATTTGCTGTAAGAGAAAACTTTTCATGGCAAGAAATCGGTTGGAGTAAATTGAAATCAAGCTAATTATGACTAAAGAAGGACTCATGGAGGATCCATTATCTTGTAACATTACCATTTAGCAAGTTACCATTGAATTTCCAAAATATATAAACCGGCACACTTATGAGATATTTGTGGATCATGCCTATGACAGTCTTCTCTTCCTAACCTAACCTCCTAACCACGGACCCCTTTAAGAATCTGGTGAAAGCTATGGACTCTCTCCACCAGAAATATTCACATAAAATAAACTTTGCATGCAATGAATATATGTAGGGCTGTTACTGATTAAGATTTTTGTGCTCGATTAATCGACTAATTTCGATTAATTATAACGCACATACAGATCCAACTACTTTTAACTGATCTCCTTGCATTGCAACTCTGCATTAGTCAGTGGTAAATGTGGTATACACTATATACAATCAACTGACACTAGTTAGTTTCCACAATCTATGACTTAACTTCACAGTTCACACAAATACCTTTTAAATTTAAACTGAAGCACTGACGTAAGTAATTTTTTCTTATTAAACTTTAGAAAAAACGTAGAAAGTTAGTTTAACTAATAGTAGGCAAGTAGGTATCACGTTAGCCAGTCACACATACATACCAGAGTGTTTACATTTTCTGGAAGCAGACATGATCGCATTTTATTGACAATATACCCTGAAGAACTGAACAGTCTTTCGCACGGAACAGATGTTCGATAGACAATGAATTGTCTGCACAAAATTGCTTAGGACAGGAAAACAATGGTTATTTTTGCCCCCTTCCCCTGATGGAGCCTAATGCATCCTCCTGCTCCACAGATGCAAAGGTACCTCAATCCAACGGGTGTAGTTTGCTCGCATCCAGCAGGGTAAGTCTCACTGTCCAGGCTGTCCGGTGACGTCAAGAATTTTGATCGATCAAAAAAATTAAAGATTAATCGAGGAATTAATCTTTAATTTCCCCAGCCCTAAATATATGTACTTTATTTTATTGAAGTATGATTGCCTCATACATACATGACATGCACAAAGATTGAATACAGTAAACAATTAACAAAAAACAAACTTGTTTTAATGCAAAAAGTAATAGCCATTCATTCCAAAAATAAAAAAAACAATGATCTTGTGCAAAGTGAAGAAAACTATTTTAATTCTGCTCAAATCTTCTCCTACTAGAAAATTACGATTGCCACTTGGTATTATGGCACAAGATGTGGGTGTACAGAGAACGATGATACAAATTGAAATGGTAAATATGTGCCAACAGCCAGTCAAGAGATATTTAGTAATCTTAAATCTTTCATTAGTAATCCATCGATTGGGATAGGCTGTAGTAAATGTCAATGGTATTTTTGATTTGACACTCACAAACCCCCTATGTGGTTCATGGACCCCAGGTTAAGTTATCTATTCCTGTATGAGGAACCCAAGAAGATTATTATTATTATACAGGATTTATATACTGTAGTGCCAACAGTATGCGCAGCACGTTACAAAATGAAGGCAGACATTACAGTTACAATACAATTTGGTACAAGAGGAATCAGAGGGCCCTGCTTATTAGAGATTACAATCTAAGAGGGAGTGTCAAGTGATACAAAAGGTAATAACTGTGGGGGATGAGCTGAAAGTAAAAACACATTGTATTCGTTAGAAGCAGGATAGAATTCTTTAAAGAGAAGGGTTTTCATGGATCGTCTAAAGATGGATAAATTCAGAGATACTTGGACAGATTGGGGCAGGGGGGGCAGATCCACATAGATCTGCACCCGCGCAGCGTATCAGAGATACGCTACGCCGCCGTAACTTACTTGGCGTTCTTTCAAATCCACAACGAATTCGCGCCTTAAGTTACGGCGGCGTAGTGTATCTTGGGTGGCGGAATTCAAATCGGCGATTAGGGGGCGTGATTCATTTAAATGAATTGCGTCCCCACGCCGAATGAACTGCGCATGCTCCGTTTCGAAATTTCCCGCCGTGCATTGCACGAAATGACGTCGCAACGACGTAATTTGTTTAACTTAGACGTGAATTACGTCCATCCCTATTCACGGACGACTTACGCAAAAAAAATAATTCAAATTTCAACGCGGGAACGACGGCCATACTTAACATGGCAAGTCTATCTATACGCCGCAAAATAGCAGCTTTAACTATAAGCTGGAAAAAGCCGACTAGAGACGACGTAAGACAATGCGACGGCCGCGCGTATGTTCGTGGATCGTCGGAAATAGCTAATTTGCATACCCGACGCGGAAAACGACGTGAACGCCACCCCGTGGACGCCGAAGTATTGCATCTTAGATCCGAAAGGCGTACAAGGACGTATAACTGTCGGATCGTACCCAGATGCCGTTGTATCTTGGTTTGAGGATTCAAACCAAAGATACGACGCAGGTAATTTGAAAGTACGCCGCCATTTTTATAGCACTTTTTGCTGTGAAAATGACAATGGTCCCAAAAATGAGTGCAAGGAGATCAACTAAAAGTAGTTGGATCTGTATGTGCGTTATAATTAATCGAAATTAGTCGATTAATCGATTAAAAAAAAAGATGAATCGAACAGAAAAATTTTGATCAGTAACAGCCCTACTATTTTGTAAACGCTATACATTTTGCGCAAACCAAACGATAAACACTTATTGCGATTCTTTTACCAAAAATAGGTAGAAGAATACATATCGGCCTAAACTGAGGAAAAATCCTATTCTAGCACCTACCTAAAGGTAGAGGGTGCTAGACATGGTATGACTAGGACTATATTTAAGCACAGTGGGCCAAATCCTCAAAAGAGATACGACGGAGTAACTGCTGTTACTCCGTCGTATCCCTGGTCCTAACTATGGAACTGATCCACAGAATCAGTTTTCCATAGTTGGGGAGAAGATCCGGCATGTGTAATTGAATTAGGATGCAGTACCGCATCTGCCGCTGGGGGCATTTCGTGTCGAAATGCCGCCTCGGGTATGCAAATTAGCACTTACGGAGATCCACGAAGCTTTTCAGCTTCGTTTTTTCTCCGTAAGTATTAAGTTGCATGTGTAAAATTAGGGCTGCTTTTACAAGGTGTAAAGTTAGTACACCATGTAAAAGCGGACCCTTCTGTCTAGCGACGTGTTTTTTTTTCGAATTTGAATTTTTTTTTCGCGCCGTATCTTTTTTTTTTTTCGACGCAACTTTATTGACCCGTCGCAATCCACAAAGCCCGGCATAACGTAATTTTGCGCTATGCACGTCGGGAAAATGACGTCACGAGCATGCGCAGTACGGCCGACACGGGAGCGCGCCTCATTTAAATGGGAATCGCCCCCATGAAATGAGGAATGCCTTGCGCCGGCGGAATTTAAGTTACACGGCCAGAAATTTCTAGGTAAGTGCTTTGTGGATCGGGCACTTAGCTAGAAATTTTAAGGCAGTGTAACTTAAATTAGAATTTCGCCGTTACGCCGGGTCTTTGTGGATTTGGCCCAGTTTGACTGTGTTAGTGGAGAAAAGTTTATTTTTCTGTATAATTACCAATCAAACTTTTTCATATCATCAATAAAAATCTGCTCAATGATTCTTTACACATTATTCAATATTTAAACCTGAATATCACCTGCAAACAAAGATAATGTTCTACATAAAAGGGGTGATCCTGGCAAAGGGGTTTTGCTTTAGGTACCAAATGTGTTCCTGCAGGTTCCAGTGATAGAAATCGAGCCCTGCATCCGACCAGCCTGTTTTGACATTTTCTAAATGCAAATCAGTTTGCTTTCAGCCTAGTGTTTTGGATGAGCCTTGATTCCAATTCCAGTTTACGGGCTTTGACTGAACATTTGTGTAAAATGTTCTATTAAAAATGTGTTCATCACTAGTAATTTCCCTTTAGAGAAGCACAATGTACATTACATTGGGCTATTTGTAATCTGCCTTGATTTATTAGCTCAATAAATTTGGCCACAAACCCCTTTGCTATAAACTGAGCAATGGAGGCTCACAGCAATTACCAGCGTATCCTGAACCCCAGTCATTTTCTATTTCATATAAAGTTTCCTTCATGTATTATAACACTTACAGTAAATGCTTTTATAACTGACAAAGCGAGCACCCGCCTCCCCTCCTCAACCAGAGTAGAAACGTAGATGTTAACCTTCCTATTGTGCCAAGCACCCGATCACCCTGCCCTGTTCCTCATTAAATTCTGACATCAAGCAGTAATAGGCTGTAAAAGCCATAAAGAGGCAATAAATAAGAACAAGTCTCATTATTTAGTAAGGAAGAAGGTTATGAAGAGTTATAGTTATTGATATTCTCATCTCTCATCTCAGGGAATTCTTGCGCGATCACACAGTGGAGAAATGATAAGACCACAGTAATTAATGTATTGATATTGAACTGTCAGTTGCAGCTGCTGGATCGCTGATAAGTGTTTGCTGGGACTTCAGGAGATCTGCGACCTCTTCCTTCAATAAAAAGGGAAGCTATATTGCAAAGCTGTCGTTGCCATTTAAGAAATCCATTGCAGGTTCTTTTATGGTTTGTTGCTACCTTATACTTTGAGAAACGCCTAAAATATTACCGCTGAACAAAAAAGATCTTTGTACGGCATGTGTAATGTGATATTATAGACTTTTCATTTAATAAAACAATGTACAACATTTAGTTTTATCTAGAAACCAATCAGGAGCAATCCTTCATTGCCCTGAGAGCCTGGAACTGATGAATGTCAATAGTTGATTGGTTAGGAGACTAAAGTGTTCTAGAGTGGGTGCAACTAGAGGTGAAAAGTGCTGTACATGATTAGTTACACTCCTGCTGCTTTTAGTGGAAACTCTACGTAGCACCCTCCTAGATAGGTGCTAGGATTAGGTGATTACATGTTAAGATTAGGTACATTTAGGGTCCTTTCACATGTCCGCTCCGTTCGTCCGCTTATTACAATTGTAATGGTTCCCTATGGGATCGCGTCCGTTAGCGGATGGAGCATCCGCTAACGTCCGCAACCATCCGCGTCCGTCAGGATCCGCTTTTGCGGATGGAAGAAAACCCTATTTTTCTTCCGTCCGGCGGAACGGATCGGATGCAGTCGGACAGACGGTCCGTCTGCATCTGATTCCCCATAGGGGAGAGCGGAGGAGAGACAGGGCGGTCTCTGCACTGTGTGCGGGCACCGCCCTGTTCACCGACAGCTCAGCGGGAATCCCCGCTGAGCCGACGGAAACACACGGAGCGGACACAAAAACGGTCCGCTCCGTGTGAAAGAGGCCATAGTTATGGCCCACTGTATCCAGTAGCGCTGCTGGGATATTTCGTTTTGCTTCACCAACCAGTGTGGCTCTGTTAATTGTTTTGTCCTGTTCTATGTTCCAGTTGCAGGATTTACTGCTTCCCCCTGATTGGTTAAGAAAGCTCTGTAAAATATTGGGCAGGGAGAGTCTAATCAGCAGGTAAATAGCCATACAGCCCTGGCCAATCCATGGAGAGGGCCGAACACGTGGTAGCTGGGAGCCTGTATAGATACTTTGGAACACAGAGCCGCAAGGTCTTTTTTTTTAGAAGGAGGTCACAGCCTAAGGAGGGCTGCTTGCCATCCTGCCATGCACCTGCAGGGTGCCAAGGCCTCAGGTGGGCTACCTGGAGGCATGCTTTCCTGGAATCTGAAGAGGAACTGTCATCTATGGAGCTAGTCTGGTATCACAGGGATAAAGTGTTGCAAGGATATGGGAAGGAGGGAACCAATTTTCCAATGATATTTGAGAGTACAGACTAGAGAGAAAGATCCTAGAGACTATGGGCTGAGGCCATCCCTCGTGTGTTAGAGTCAGCTGTGTACATAAAGGGGCCATATTGTCCAGTGTCCTGAAGAGCTTGGTCGATTTAATTCCCAATGAAAGGACTTTGCTTGGACTGTCCACCAGAGGAGGATTTTTTTCCTGAAGTTTGCTACTGGCTCATAGTTCTATAGCAGATAGTTTTTGGAATATCCCACTCAATGCCCATCTAAGTTACACAAAAAAAAATGGAAAAGAAAAAAATATTTTTTTATTGAGCCAAAGAGTGACTATGACTATGATTGTGTGTCTGCCTGCAGGGCAACTGTTGGGAAAAGAGACCCTTAGCATATTTCTAGTGTCTCCTTCCGGGGTAGCGCTACATCTTTAACAACAAAATCCTTCTTAGATGATAGGGGTAGCGCTACATCTTTAACAACAAAATCCTTCTTAGATGATGCTTAGGGAGCAAATCAATCAGGCACAACTTTTGTGCTTCACTATGTACACAAATACAGTATGTAGTTATGTACTGTGTAAACGTTAATATTAAAGTGATTGTAAAGTCTTATTTTTTTTCTATAAAAATAACAAACATATTATACTTACCTGCTCTGTTGCAGTGTTTTTTTTACAGAGCAGCCTGGATCCTCCTCTTCTCGGGTCCCTCTTTGGTGTTCCTGGCCCCTCCCTACTGTCAGGTGCCCCACAGCAATCAGCTTGCTATGGGGGAACCTAACCAAGCTGCAGCTCTGTGTATACGTTTAGACATGGAGCCGTGGTTCAGCCCTGCCCCCTCTCTCCTCATTGGCTAACTGACTTTGAGTGACATCAGCGGGAGCCAATGGCAGCGCTGCTGTGTCTCAGCCAATCAGGAGTGAGAGTCCCGGAGGGCCGAGGCACGCGTTGACATTGGTTGATCGAGAGGTGGCTAAAGGGGGGCTGCTGCACACACAAGGCTTTTTATTTTTTGTTTACCAACGATTTTCTTTTTGAAAAGAATACAGAATAAAGCAAATATTCAGATAGCATATATGACTATTGTTACATAATGGATATCAGTTTGACACGAGTAATTTTCAAAGGATATAAAAAATAGAAAAATAAAATGTCCTCTTTATTTCCTTATGTTCATGACAAAGTTCCATCAGGGGTAAGGTAATCAAAGGGGAAAAAAAGGCAAACAATGTAGTCATTAGACACGTAAACCAATATGTACAGTATGATGCATTTCTTATTAGGTAAGAGAAGGGAGAAAAACTGAAAACATATACCAGCCAAGCTGGCCAAAGAAATTATTTAACATGTAAGAAAACCTGGAGTTCTGGTTTAACCTCTTGGCGCCAACGGCACACAACTATATGCAGCCTCTCGGTGGGTGGGCCTTGGCGCCAAGTGGCCACATATTTGCATACCACATTCCAAACGCTGTGCAGAGAGCGCATGCCCTGTCCTTTAGCGGCAGCTAGCACAAAGCAGCTTGCGATTGGGAGCTTTCCAAACATCTGACTGCCGTTACAGCCAATCATAGCAGTCACATGATCATAAACCTTCCAGAGGAGGTGCATGGCCGTATCACGGACATCACCACATTGCCGATCGATTACTCCCCAGCGCAATTTCTACTGCACCACACTTCTCTACCGAGATCACAATATCGAAAGTCGCTAGCGCTACATCTTGTAAACGCAGCCACCCAATGTATTCCGCTACGTTGGAAGTCCACAACCCCTCCCACAATCACAGACTGGCACTGTCGCGTTTCCAAAATCGAAGAAATGGAACGACTCATTCACCAAGCTAAGGACGCTCATGACAAATATAGGTTCACGTGGGCCTGCTGGTCCCACTATAGAGACTCTATACCTACTGTAAACCCCCCTGATCCCATAAACCCTGCTCTGATGGATGGAGGGGTGCCAACGCCTTGACTTGACTGTACCCCACAAGACCTCCCTTAGTGCCCTCTATTAGCTCCCACTCACTCCCCCCCCCTTCATTCCTTTTCAGTACTTACACCCCCCTGGTACAAAGGGTTTCTCAGTGCCTCTGACCGCCCGAGACGCCCCCAAGTTTACCCCGCCCTTTCACACTCTCCTACATACTGGAGAAGGTTCCTCTCTTTGGCAAATGTTCCACTACGGCTGTATTCCCTGTGTTCCCTGGGGAAAGTTAACTACACCTCAGGTGGAATCTTAGACGTGCTCTCCGAAGCCTTGTTACACACTCTCCCCCCCTGCTGTCCACAGATTGCTCCCAATAGGGGTGGACTGGTCCCGGGGTGGGGTCCTTCTTGTTCCAATGGTTCTGGATTTAAATGCCCTCATTTTTCGTAGTACAATACACAATTGTCTTCTGTCACCTCTCATTAGGCCCAGCCTTTTGTGAATGCCTTGCTGGTTAATGTCTGTGCTATTGTCATGCATATTGTAACACATGTTGTAAACTTTATGTCTCTACTTGATATTGTACTGCATTGAATACGATTGTACTGTTCTAATCTTCGATAAAATGTTTATAAAAAAAAAAAAAAAACCTTCCAGAATCTGAATCTGAAAACCCCCATTGCAAGCCTCTGTGTGCTTGGTTCCAATTCCCACTCTGTGGATCCATTGACACACAGAGCAGGGCTTGGCCTCCCCCCCCCCCTGCCCCCGATTCTTCCTGACTGGCTGCAGGGCTGTCTTAATAGCATCATGGGCCCCTGGGCAAAGTAATGCTCTGGGGCCCCTACGATGATGACAGTGCAGGTAAACACATCAAGTAGGTAGGACGGCTCAAGGATCAGCTGATTTGGGGAAAGTGCAGGGACCCCCATGCAGCTGGGGTCCCTGGGCAGTGCCCAGGAGTGCCCTCTCATTAAGACAGCCCTGACTGGCTGTGTTTCCTGCTGCTGCCACTCTGTCCAATGAGAAGAGAGAGAGCTGAGAGAGCCTCTGCTCTCGTGCACATTGTTGGATCAATATCGTGCTCATTTAAGTATAAGAGAGTTCTGGGGGGGGGGGGGGGGGGTGAGCTGCATTGCATGATTTTTTTTTACCTTAATGAAGAGAATGCATTTGAATAATAATAAAAAAAAATCTGCTTTGAGAACCACTTTAAAGCTCCACTTCTAACACTGCCATATAAAATTGCAGTTGAACTAAAGTATTTTTCCTTAACATATTAGCAGTTAGGATTAATCTTTATGTTCAAAACATTCAGAATTACAATTCTTATTGACTATACATACATGAAAAGTCAGAATAAAGTAGTCCTAATGCAAGGTCTTCTTCTGTAAACTAATCTCATCCACAAATAAATATATATACTGTATAAATATATTAGAGCTTAAAAAAAGACCAATAAATTGCTTGAACTTTATGGCTTTTGGTTGTGCTGGCATTCTAACTTTATAATATATGTGAATTAAAGCTCCAATTCTAACAAGGCCATATAATATTGTAGTCCAGCTAAAGTAGTTTTTCCTTGATTTGTGTGTTAGCGGTTCGGCTTAGTCTCTAAGCGTTCAAAACATTTTAAAAATTCAAAACATTCTGAATGCCAATTCCATTTGACTATACATAGATGAAAACCCAGAATAAAGTGCTTTATGAGTTTATCCTTGCTTCATAGAAATTCATTTCACACGGATCTTTAAAAGCTCCATAACACAACAGTGTCCTTTTTCTCTGTTTGGAAAATTGTTCAGTCAAGTATTCATCATTATTCTGTGATCGCAGAGATAGACTGGACAGAGACGTACTTAGTTGTTGACAAACTTGCAAATTTTGCATCATTTTGATTTTAAGTAGTGCTTTCTACTGAGAATTTCAGTGGTTCTGAAAAGAAAATAAATGCATAAGAGTAAAATGAGTAATTTACCAGAAGCCCAGTGACTAGTTCTATGAAGCTTTTAGGAAAAGTAGGGAGAATTACCGTTTTTTTGGTGTACGGTTTAAGCAAAAAAGCAACAGTTATATAAGCATAGGCTAATTTTCTGCAAGAAGTTGCTTAAAATGCTCTCTTCGTTTTTATCAGAGTAAAAAATATTCAAATATACAATAAAAGTAGTAGAAGAACTCTGCCTAAAAAAATGTTGTTTAATTTAGTGTGCAAGATGATTGGGGAGCATTTCAAGTCAACGCACCCTATAATGCTGTCTATGCCAACTTACCTGCAGCAGAATTGCATCATTGTGTACCTACTATGGGTTTACTATAAGTTTTAACTGCTTGCCGACTGCCTCACGCACTCATACGTCGGCAGAATGGCACAGGCAGGCAAAGCAATGTATATATATGTTGCTTTGAATCCACCGTCTAGCAGGCGCGCGCCCGTCTGTGTCCCGCGATCTGGTCACGGGATGGCAGAATGGGGGATGCCTTTGTAAACAAGGCATCTCCCTGTTCTGCCTAGTGACAGGACACTGATCGTCTGCTCCCTCTCATTGGGAGCAGTGAGTTAGCCCCGCCCCCTCACAGTTAGAACACATCCCTAGGACATACGTAACCCCTTCCCCGCCCCCTACTGGTTAACCCCTTCCCTACCAGTGGCATGTATACAGTTATCAGTGCATTTTATAGCACTGATCGCTGTATAAATGTGAATGGTCCCAAAATAGCATCAAAAGTGTCCAATGTGTCCGCCATAATGTCGCAGTCACAATAAAAATCACAGATCACTCCCATAACTAGTAAAAAAAAATGCAATAATAAAAATACCATAAATCTACCCTCTATTTTGTAGACTCTATAACTTTTGCACAAACCAATCAATATACGCTTATTTACCAAAAATATGTAGAAGAATACATATCGGCGTAAACAAAGGAAAACAATTTTTTTTTATAGATATTTTTGGGGGATATTTATTATAGCAAAAAGTAAAAAATATTGCTTTTTTTTTCAAAATGTTCTCTCTTTTTTTTTGTTAATAGCGCAAAATATAAAAACCGCAGAGGTGATCAAATACCACCAAAAGAAAGCTCTATTTGTGGTGAAAAAAAAAAGATGTCAATTTTGTTTGGGAGCCACGTCGCACGACCGCGCAATTGTCAATTAAAGCGATGCAGTGCAGAATCGCAAAAGGTGACCCGGTCATTTGGCAACCAAATCCTCCACGGCTGAAGTGGTTAACATGCATCAACTACTCAATAATTAATAGTAAATATTGTCAAAATAGGACTCTAAATTAAGCAATCCAACCTGACAATACTATTATGCTAATCATCTATATCATCTATATAATTACGGGTTGGCTAAGAAAGGGTAAAACTCAGCCCCCAAGAATCTGGACACTGGTTACAGTATGTAAAAAAATATTGTGACATTTTTTTATTTTTTCATTTTTCTAAATATTAAGACAAAGTACAGTATAGCAACTATAAAAACTCCTTTCAGCTTAAGTTGCTGGCCTTTTATTTAGAGAGTTTAACCATTCTCACATTGATGTGGCCCCCTTTTTAACTACTTCCTTTTCATTTATTTTCCCAAACTCTAGATGGTATTCCTGTATCATATACTGTAGCTTAAATATGTCAAAAGCTCAAGCTATGGTTGACCCTCAACTGCATAGCCTGGGTGTAGCGATTGACCAGAACTGAAAAAAAAATGTGAGCAGCTAATAATGTTAAACATATATATATATATATATATATATATATATATATATATATATATATATATATTGTGCAATCCTAGAAACATATGAAATGTAATGTATGTGTAGGTGCCGCAATTTCAAAAAATCTAAATATTTGATTTGACCTAAATATAGAACTCCTGTAAAATAATGTGAGCAGCTAATAATGTTAATCATATTTTATATATATATATATATATATATATATATATATATATATATATATATATATATATATATATATATATATATATATATATATATATATATATATATATATATAAATTGTGCAATACTTGGAACATATGAATTTCACAAATCAGTGAAAAAAAAATATTGAACAAAACAACAGTGAAAAAAAATATTAATTAAAGTCCACGTTGCGGGAGACCAATAGTCAAACACTAGGCATAAGGTCAATTATTATTATATATTTATTATTAAAAAATACCCCGCTTCCTTTTCTCGCGGGGTATAGAAGGACATAGTAGGAGAACACATGATTCAAGTAGAAGGAATGGAGGGTGTAGGGACAGAGCAGACATACCCCACCGTAGCGAGGGGTGAGGCAGAGGAAGAGAGGTGAATTATACTTCTATTTTTTTTTTTTTACCTTTTTTTTGGGGGGGGGGGGGGGGTAGAATAATTGATTGCTTTTTGACAATTTTAGATTTTCCCTGCAATGTTCAATTTTGTCTAGTAAGTAAATGATGGAACATAAGAATGTACAATGTTGTATGGAATATGTTAAATAATAATAACAATTTTGATTATAAAAAAAAATTAAAGTCCACGTAAGGATGAACATAAATTAAATAAAATATAGTGAGTGTCCATGTATACTTCTAGCGCAAAGCTTGGATGTTCACGATATTCAGCGGTAATTTTTTTTATATCGCAAGGAAAAAAGAAAGACCAATTGGCCTCATACCAGACAGGTTGGACCCCAAATTATAGGGATCAAACGCTCTTTATAATCAAGGTAACACCCTGTGATTTTCCACTCTGTCGGCTCCAATGTTAAACTTTCCTCCCGCTGAAGCGATTAATCCACCAGAGATCGAGTAATGATATCCAAGCAATTCCAAACCATCCAATGGCTCTCCAACATAGGTGAGATTTAAAGAAGAAGAAGAAACCTCATGGTGCAGTAAATAATGGTTGTTTTATTTCCAAATATTGCACATTCATGAACAAGCGAAAAAATCCATATAGACGCGGGATTCAAACTGCAGGCTGGTACGTGGTGACGTCACAGACAAACTTTCCGCCCAAAGCATTTCCCTGTTAGGCCGGGTACACACGGACAAACATGTATGGTGAAAGCGGTCCGTCGGACCGTTTTCACCATACATGTCTGCCAGAGGGCTTCTGTACGATGGTTGTACACACCATCGTACAGAAGTCCGCGCGTAAACAATACGCGGGGCGTGTCCGCGGTGTCGCCGCGTCGATGACGCGGTGTCGCCGCGACAATGACGCGGCGACGTGGGCGGCCCGCCTTTAAAATGCTTCCACGCATGCGTCGAAGTCATTCGACGCATGCGAGGGACGGCGGGCGCCTGGACATGTACGGTAGGTCTGTACTGACGACCGTACATGTCCGAGCGGGCTGAATTCCAGCGGGCTGTTTTAAAACAAGTCCAGGAATATTTGTCTGCTGGGAAAAGGCCCGGCGGGCAAATGTTTGCTGGAATTCGGCCCGCTCGCGCCCACACACGACCAAACATGTCTGCTGAAACTGGCCTGCGGGCCAGTTTCAGCAGACATGTTTGCTCGTGAGTATGGGGCCTAAGAAGCATCGACTGGGAACGGGTTCCTTGTGATATAAAAGAAAATACTGCTAAATATCATAGATATCCAAGCTTTGCACTGGAAGTATACATTTTTTTTCAATGATTTGGGAATTTCATATGTTCCTAGGATTGCACAATTTATATATATATATATATATATATATATATATATATATATATATATATATATATATATATATATATATAAAATATGGTTAACATTATTAGCTGCTCACATTTTTTGAAGTTGCGGCACTGACACACATATATACATTTTTTACTGAGGTATATTAATTCAAATTTTTATATCAATCATTCACTGATTGGGTAAGCGCAAAATATTTAATGTATATAAATAATGTTAACCTTAACCAACTGACTCATTCACTCATAGCCCAGTATACAACAAAAGATATGCTCATAATAAAATCGAGCATTTAAGCGTGCGGCCTGATGTCACTTTTGGGTTCTGTCTATCCAACGCGTGTCGTGACGAGTCGCGTGACTTCATCAGGGATCCCTGATGAAGTCACGTGACTCGTGACGACACACGCAGGATAGACAGAACCCGGAATTGACGTCAAGCCGCGCGCTTAAATGCTCGTTTTTATTATGTGCATATCTTTTGTTGTATACTGGGCTA